>NC_056739.1:1044317859-1045031129 GCF_019279795.1 Protopterus annectens | reverse complement strand
TTGCCACAAAGCACGCTAATTATGCTAGCAAGCTCTCAACAAAAGAACGGGAAGCTGCTGCTGAGAAGGTGGCAGCTAATTTGAAGGCTCAGCAAAGTTTTTTTCACCGTCAAACTGCCATTCAAGAGTCAAGTACCAAGGCCAGTTTTATGCTTTTTAATTCAAAATAGCAAAGGCCAGCAAACCACTGTCTGAGGGCGAGTTTTTAAAAGAATGTATGGTAGAGACAGCAGGTATTTTGTGCCCGGAGACCAAAGACAAATTTGAGAAAATCAGTTTATCACGGCGGACAGTGACTCGCCGTGTGGAACTAATAGATGAAGATATCACCAGCAGATTAAACAAAAAGGCGAAGTCATTCACTTTTTATTCTTTAGCACTGGATGAAAGCAACGATGTCAAAGACACTGCTCAGCTCCTCATTTTTATCCGAGGAATCAACAAAACTTTTGAAATAACGGAGGAGTTTTTGACAATGGAGTCTCTGAAAGGACAAACACGGAGAGAGGACTTGTTTGAACGGGTGTCTGCTGCCATCGAAAACATGAAGCTTCCCTGGAGTCAGCTTGTTAACGTCACCACAGATGGATCTCCGAATTTAACGGGAAAAAACGTTGGCCTGCTGAGGAGAATCCAGAATAAAGTGAAAGATGAAAACCCTGACCAGGATGTCATTTTCCTCCACTGCATCATCCACCAGGAATCTCTATGTAAATCGGTGTTACAGCTGAATCATGTTGTGAATCCTGTGGTGAAACTCGGGGACTTCAGCACCGTCAGTTCATTGCGTTCCTGGAGGAAACTGATGCGGATCACCAGGACATGCTTAATCACTGGTTGAGTTTAGGCAAAGTGTTTCAACGAGTGTGGGAGGTCAAAGAGGAGAATGGCGTGTTTTTGGAGCGGCAGGGAAAGACTGATGAATTTCCTGAGCTGAGCAACAAGAGCTGGATGTGTGACTTTGTGTTTGCTACGGACGTATTTTCAAACTTGAATGAGCTCAATGTGAAACTGCAGGGGAAGGAGCAGTTTGTGCATGACATGTACACAAACGTGAAAGCCTTCAAATCCAAGCTGGCTTTATTCTCCAGGCAGATTTTGAACAAGTCATTCACTCATTTTCCTAGACTAGCCACACTGAAAGAGGCCGGAGCAAAAGTAAAGAAATACAGTGAGTCACTGGATGCACTGCACGGAGAATTCTGCCGTCGGTTTTTGGATTTCAACAAAACTGACAAGTCACTTCAATTGGTGGCCTTTCCTCTGTCACAAGACCCCGAAACAGCTCCAGAGGAGCTTCAGCTCGAACTGATCGACCTTCAGTCCGACCCTGCCTTAAAAGAGAAGTTCAGCTCTCTGAAACTAAATGACTTCTATGCTTCACTCAATGATGCAGCGTTTCCAAATCTAAGGCGAAAAGCGCAGATGATGTTGGCTTTGTTCGGCTCTACCTTCGTGTGTGAACAGACCTTCAGCGTCATGAACATCAACAAAGCCAGCCACAGATCCAAGTTAACAGACCTGCACCTCAGATCCATCCTGAGAATCGCCACAACAAAACTAACTCCAGACTTTGATGCGCTGGCTAAAAAAGGAGACCAACAACACTGCTCCCATTAAAATGTGTGTGTCTCCGTGATACGCACGTTGTTAAAATAAACAGTGCGCGCAGATCAAATATAACGCTTCACAGATTGACTTGCTGCAACTGTTTCGTCCTTGCACTGGTCGTTGTTGACTTTTGGCACCAGGGAAACAAATTGAATAAAAGGAACAGGACAAGTACATCTGCATCTCCTACCGTTTTTGAAAAAAAAGACAGTCAGGAGGAGAGTGATGGTGATATCCTGAAGGATAACAGAACTTTCAGTGCTTTAAAATAAAATGGTCATTTATTTGATTTTCAGTGTTTAAAGACTCATTTCGAAGTCAGAGATTTTATTGTAATGCTTTTCTTCATTTTCATTGAAAATTAAAGCACATGTTTTCTCCATATCCCAAGATGTGTATTTTTCCCCCAATGAGGTGATGTTTTCAAAGCATGCCATCTATCTGCTCCTGTTCCGGCCCCTTTGTCAAATGTTAGAACTCAATGTGGCCCACGAATCAAAAAGTTTGCCCACCCCTGACACACACATACACACACACACACATATATACATATATATATATATATATATATATATATATATATATATATATATATATATATACATATACACACACATATACATATATATATATATATATATATACACACACACACACACACACACACACACACACATATATATATATATATATATATATATATATATATATATGTGTGTGTGTGTATATATATATATATATATATATATATATAAAAAATATACACACACGCACACACACACATATATATATATATATATATATATATATATATATATATATACACACACATACATACACACATTTTATATTTTATATGCACACAAACTGGATCATTTAAAACTTGATGCAAGTAATTAAATTTGCATATATTTGCAAATAGCTAGCAAAACTTTTGATATAATGGAACAAGCCAAGTTAAAGGCAGCACGTCTCTATAATTTGAATAATTAGGAAATACAAAGGAAAACTGAAGCTGCTAGAAGAAAGACTAGTAAATACAAATAAGTTGTGGGATGGTGATTCAATTTGGAAAATCTGGGAAGGGTACAATGGGGACAGGAAGACTTATTACATAAAAATGTTCCTTTGACAGCTTTAAGGAATATGTACTTTTTTGCAACTGTATTTAAATCAAAAAGTTTTGGAAATTCAACTTGGGCGGCAGTGGGTTCAGATTCTCAAAGCATATGTTAAGGAGGACAGAATTGCTGCTCATACTAGTGTAGAATTCGCAGTGGTATTTTCCTAAATGTAATGAAAAAGTTGTGTGAAGCAAAAACTAAGCATGAGGAAAGTAAGCTTTAAGTACAGAGGGTTTTTTTCAAAATCTGGAGTTGCCAAGATTTCTGAGAAAAGATGCAGGTAGTTTCTCAAGACATTAATTACATGGGAATAATTAACCAATGTGTTTAAGAGCCAGGCGCCGCAAAAAATAAAAAAAAAAAAGGTTATGGTGTCTGCAGTCAGAAGTGAGATTTAAGACAGCTGTTATTAAATCTGGTACCAGAAACTAAAAAGAACAGAGTTATGGAAGGAACCTACAATAACAGAGATTCCTGAAGAGGATCATTCTTTTTTACTCATATACAGACCAATATCATGATTACATGCCTTTTATGCTAATAAATGATTAAAAAAAAAAAAGGGCAGCATGACCAGTTATGAATGTGACAGACCATGGGTAGCATGGCTTTCTTACACGACTGCTTTGCTGCTGAGAAGGACGCAGAAAAAAAAATTATACATACATAAAATAGTTAAGTCTTGATTGACAGAAACCCTTTAACAGGGTTAAGTGGTTACTTATTGCAGGTGTTAATGGCTTCTGGATTTACTTAAGATTTTTTTGAATGAAGGTAGTTTATGATAAAGCTAAGCGTTAAAATACATACCAAGATGTCATAACCTCTTTAAATACAGAGGAACAAAAGAAGAGCATTCACTGCTGTCACTACTGTTTGTAGTTATATGTGGAGCCTTTGGTTACATCAGAATGTCAGATTTGGAAGTGTAATAAATTGCAAGATAAGGAGAAATAGCACTATCAGTGAATGATGTATCGATTTGACATACAAGATAGATACTGGTAAGCTGTTTCAGATACTGGATAAACTTAAATTTGTTAACCAGGGTAACAGCAGTGATCCTTTTGGACCTATTTCAGTTTCTGCACAGAGGTAAACATAATAAATGTAGTCATATACAGAGTGGATGATAAAACGCTTGTCTTGAGGGTGTTAAGACAACAAATATATTGTATACAGATTGTAAATAATGTTTATATATATTGTGTTTTGTCAGAGTGGACATCAGAGCTGTTATGATGAAATACATACAATAAAAGGTAGAGTCAAGAACATGCTATGTAGAGGGAAGTAGGGTAAGAAGAGGTTAAGTTATGCAATCAAAGACAGCAACTGCATTTTCCGAGTCTTGTGCTTTTACTTCTGATCAGAAAATGGAGGAGAACAAATTAACTTTAAGGGACACATTCCCACAGTTTGGTACAATGAAGCCTAGTCTGAGGGCTTGGAGGAGAGGACCCAAGTGGTTAAAATTTCTAAGGATTTATGTTAGTGCATCTCTGAATAGTCAACAAAAGTTGTTGGTTTAAGATGAGCAACATGATAGTCTGCAGAAGAAACAGAACTATTTATAGAAGTCTATATAAAGTAAGTAAACCGTAAGAAAAGCTGAAGACCGGTGTAAAGGATGAAATTCAAAAGTGGGGAAATAACAGATTTGGAGTTGGACCACAGAGTACATTTCTTGTGTTATCTTAACTATTACATAAATTTCTGGCAGAGTTGCCTCAATTTTCCCAAGTCAGTCATTGGATTATACAGGACAGAGTTAACAGTAGCTTGGAATAAGCTATTATTATCTCAAGAATCACTGAGGTTTGAATGTCTATGACTCAGAATTATATTATGTTAAAAAGAAACTAAAGGAGTCACATCTTTCAATTATAACACTATGATGCAAAATGGAAAATTATCAACAAGAAATTATGATTCCTTTGAAAGTTATGCAGTGTAAGAGGTAAGTGTGCAGAACAGCGACCTACCTTTTCAGTGAAACAATGTAATACCCATTGGTGAGAATAAAATAGGAATACAAAAAGGAAAAAGATCTTATTTGGGAGGAAAGAAAGACTAGAATGATGTACTGGGAACATCTGATGAATGAGGATGAAGGAGTGGTACTATTGGGGCAGACAGAAGTATGGACTTTTCAGGATACCGGCAGACAGAGTGAGGGAATAATTAAATACAAAATGTCAAACTGTGTAGAGAAAGGGAGCAGCTTTGGGGAGAACTAACAGATAAAAATGTGAGAATGTATAGCTTTGGGGCATAGATATGCTAAAAATTCATGATATTCTAGAATGTTTGCATGAATTGTCTCCACAAATATTTTTATATGACAAAAATTCTGGGAAAGAATTAAAATGCCAAATTCCACTATTAAAAGGTGTAAATCATGACATTCTAATGCAATTTTTTGGTCATGTTATAAGGAAGCATTAGAACTGATGCCAAGTGAGTTATTGAGGAAGGAAATAGACAAGGGAGAAACAAACATTGCTAGGATATGATAATGTAATTAACTTTAATTAACCATAAAATGCTAGTAAATATCCTATGTTAGCTACCGAAAAAAAAACAATAAATAGCGAATGGAAGTTACTAGACTGATGGATGCGACAGAAGTAAGGAAAAGTAGACTCAAAAATAATGTCTTCTAAGAATACATATAACAAGGTGACTACCTATGAAAAATTAAAGGGATTCTGTATGAAATTATGAATTTGCAGGATTATGTTTGAACCATGCAGGAGGAAAGTACTGGACAAGTATAGAAGTGCTTTTAAAAATGGTTAATCTCTCTCTCTCAGGGTGAGTAGTGCGTGTTGAAAATGACTATTCAGCCTATTATTCAGATTGCTGTGAACATTTTTTTGAAGATTTGATACAGACTATGAAAACATTTAGTTAATGATGGATATTGCCCATTTGCAATGCGACACTTAAGACTGTTGAGGACACATGGATTAAAAAAAGAGTAACATGAACATTTGGTGGGAGCAATTTAACTGTGCAGTGGAATAGATTATTGCCCAAAGGTATAAAACTGCAATGGGTTACTATGACAGTAGTAAACTGAAGTATTATTAATGTAAAATGTGTAATTCACTATATCATTGTTGATTTGGTTGATAAAACGAACTGCAGGCTCTTTTCTATAAAATGTTTGCTATAGCAAAAGTCCTTAAAAAAAAAAAAAAAAAAAAAAAAAAAAAAGCAATGAACATCTTTATTAAATTATCATGTATGACACAGGCCATGTTACATTTACATAAATGACAAACTATAGCGACACAATATCAGCTGCAAACAGTATATATTGCAAACTGGGCTGACACAACTGTAGCTGCTAACATTTTACATCACTTTTAACATATCCAGTCATTGTTAGTCAACTAGTACATAGCTCATTCAAATCCTGCCTTATTTTAAATTTCGTTTCTCCTCTGCATGTATTGATCCCCCAGTTCCCATTTTTCCTATGTATTTTGCTCATACCCTTTTCTAAAGATCCTGGTTCCAGTTGTTGTAACTCTATTATCTTCACTACTTCTAGTAAAGTTGGTTTACACTTTGATTTCCATTTTCTAGTAATTAATTATGATGGCTGTCAAAAATGCAGACTCAGCAGGACCTTAGTATGTGTAGGCAATTCAGAGTTTGTATCATAGCTCAAAAAAATAATTTCCCTAGTCACTAACTTGCTCACCTAGCGTCTCCAAAAGAGCAGCTTGCAGGAAATATAAAGTCTACCAACTCATTACACTCCCAGAAAATATATTCCCAGTTACCTCTTTCTGCCCCATCACACCTCCAACATTTGCTGACTACCGGAGGAAAAAACACTTTGAAGTTTGCTTGGGGTATAAAAATACCTATGTAAGCACTTCCAGGCAAAGATAAATCTTCTGGATTTTGTTGCATACTTAGCATACATACATATATCCCCCCATAGTTTCTTTGCAAATTGCTTAAGTAATCTCTCTTCCCACTCCACCCTCCAATTGATTCTTACAGCTATCATGCAATATTTTATATGCTCTACTAATTATTCATTTCTTAATGGCAACTTCTGTTCTAGACTCTACTAAAAACTCTACCAGTGCTGATCTTTCATTTATGACCCCCCCCCCCCCATTTGTTTTTCTTTGCCTATACTCTGATATCAATCCTGGATATGGAAGGCAATCTTTAGACTGCAGTCCAAACAAGTTCTTGGCATTTTCCCATTCTATTACCTTTCCCTCTCTAGGTCATTTGCTCCCAGTACTTTGGTTCATTTGCCAGTTTCTCCAATATATTCTTGCCCCCTCTTGCCTACTGTCTATATCACTAATTGCAATCATCCCTATCTGCAAAATCTCCTAAGCCAACTCAGGAACGGAGAAAGAAGACCTACTGCTACTTTATGAATATAATATTCTATATGATTACTGCTGTTCTCCTTAAAGGTCTGCATCCAAAATCCCAGTCTCTCCATTATTTGAGCTTCCCCGCTGTTTCATCATCATCTCTTTCCACTTTGAATTATAGTTTTCTGCTTGTGCTATGTATAGGAGCCTTAACTGTTGCTCTGAAATACCCTTTCAACTCGGGTAATCCCAATCCACCCTGGTCTATTTGAAGACTAAGCTTATCACACTTGACTCTTGCGGTCTTTCCCTCCCAGATAAAATCCTTCAGCTGTTCATTAATTCCTGTCCATAACTTTTCCTTTGTTGATAAAAACATGCTTGACCAAAGGGACTAAAAACATTTTAACTGCTTGTATTTTACTATCAATATCCATATAACAGAGCTTCCATTTTCTCAGTTTTTGTATTATCTTCCATCTGGTCTCTTCCTTCATATCCTTAGCTGCCACACCAGTATCATGTTTAACCCATACTCCTAAATACTTCATTTTATCATGTCCTCATGAATATGGATATGGGTACATAATTTACCACTATTGCTTTTGTTCTTGCTTCATTACTTTTGTATCCTGAAAAGGTTTAAAACTACCTCAGTATGTTCCACAACAATGTAATATCCCTTTCTGGTTTTGTCAGGTATGAAATAATGGCATCTGCAAATAGAGCCAGCTTTTCTTGACTACCACACCAATTATATCTTTGAATTTCTGAGTCCCTTCTTGCCTTTGCCAATGGTTATAAATGCAATGCAAAAAGGGGAGAGAGGACACCCCTGCCTGGTTCCTCTGCTCAAGCAGAGATTATCAGAGAGGACCCCACCCACTTTAATTTTCACCTCCAATCCTTCGTATGTCCTCCTAATCAACCTTATAATTTTATCAGGGAATGCAAATGCTTCGATTGCTCTGTTCATAAAATCCCAGCTTACTCTGCATCAAGACCCACCAGTAACAGTGGCATTTTCTTGCATTCTGCTTCCCTCTCGATCTTCACTGTTCTGTTATGTTGTCAAATGTTTGCATCCCCACCACAAAACCACACTGATCCATACCGATCAGTTTTAGCATCACTTTTGCCATTTTGTAGCCATTAAAAACACTTTACTATCATGATTTAGTATTGAAATGGGACTGCATGAAGCTGGATCTGATGGATCTTTACCCTCTTTAGGTAGTACAGCTACTACTACTTTCTTACAGGGTGTTGATATTTCTCCTCCTCTTAAAATACTGTTAAACAAAATCTTTCAGATCTTCATCATTTTTCCCTCCCAGCTCCCAAACTTTCACAGGAATGCTACTAATCCTGGGGACTTTCCTGTAGATTGGTTATACATCACACTTTAGCAAACATCTTTGTGGACAAAAACGTAAGTAGGTGTCTATTAGGGTTGAATGTGTATGTGCAGGTGCTTGCATTATAGATAAGGCAAGGTATAGTGTTGTGTATGAGGGTCAGGTAGTGTGTGCATGCATACACATTATACATACATATGTGTGTGTGTTGGTGCACTACTTATTTGCTGTTTACAGTTAGGTTTAGGTTAGTGAAAACTTTTACTGTTGTGCCTGTTTGTATGAATGTAGGTGTTCAGTGCCCGAGTGTCTTGATTAGTGCTACAGTCAGAAAAAGGTATTTTCTTAAGGTAGTGTTGGAGTGGGGGTTAGCACAGATGAGTAGGGTGGTGCAAAGGGCAGTGCCAACCCACCTATCCTTTTGTATCTGGGCTAACCCCAACTCTGCACATTACCTTAAAAATACTTTCCCTAAAAGTGCCAGTATTCAAACAAAGCTCACCTGCTGCTATTTGTTTTTTTGTTAGATACACTGCTCGGAAAAGGAGAACATCTGTTGTTCTTTTTCTGATCAAAGTTAGTTTGGGAAATTGATTGGTTACTGGATTGTCAAGCTGCAGTGACTGGTGAAAGTGGTGTTGATCATTTTGGAAGATGTTAGTCTTAAGTAAAATTGAATGTGTACGTTACTTAGAGAACAAAAGTTTGTAGTTAAAAAAATAGAGGGTTATAGCTCTGAAACAGTGACATTTTCCAATAATATTTTTAGACAACAGCTCTGGATATTCAGTTAAATTATGCATTTAATAGCAGAGATCTGTATCAGCAAGTAAATCATCATTATAAGGATTTAGGCTCGCAGAACTAAGATAGCCTATGAAAGTTTTAGATGCTAGCTTACCTGATCCCTCCACTTGCACACGATGCTATGCAAACCAGGACCTACTTTTTGCCTAAAATACACTTGGTACAGCAGTAGCGTTGTTGCCTCACAGCAAGAGGTTCTCCTGTTCGATTCTTGGCTGGAGCACCTTCTGTGTGGAGTCTGCATGTCCTCCCTGCGTTAGAGTGGCGTTCGAAAGACATGCATAAATGGGCGTGCCTTCGCTGAAGGTTGGGCGTCGGGCTGGCAACTCGGCACCATAAGAATCTACTGCCAATCATTAGCGGACCGGAGTTCCGCTGTGGCGACCCCTAACCGGGAAAAGCCGAAAAGACAAAAAGACAAACAAACACTACACACTGTTCTCTCATGATGCTCTGTTTTAAGCAGCTGTTGTAGTAGCCCAAGATACTTGGGATACCCTGCCAGGGATAAGTTACTCATTGGCTCATCTACAAAGCTTTTAGGCCACCCCGTAAATGCAGTAGCTACTTCCTGCATCAAAATGTAGGAAATAAGGAACAGCTACAGCTCCAAACTTAAAAACATTCTAACTGAAGCCTTCAGTGTGTTTCAGAGGTCCATCTTCAGTCCTTTTTCCTGACTTGGCGGATAAGTTCCCAGATGTGGATTGCTTTCTATTTTTGTGTTTAACCTACTATAAAAAGCACTGCAAGTGATTTTATTAGCCCCATTAGAACATTCCCATATGGAGGCCTTCTTTTTCTACCTAGGGCAGCTTTTTTTCTGCTTTTCATAAAATATGTTTTCAGTGGTATCCTTTCCTATTTCTTAGTTTTCCCTCCTTAAAGATGTGACTGGTTGTGTGTGCTTTTGCTCTTCAGGTGATGTGTATTTTGTCCGTTCCTAATCCTGCCAGTTTTAAGATGCCCCTTCTCTTGCTTCAGTCTTAACGTGGGCCCTAGTACATCACTTCATCCTTCCCCAGTCTGCTAGAAAAGACATACTACTAAGAAAGCTAAAGTTTTTATTTCAGCTTCTGTGCCTCAGCCTCTAGCTAATGACTCCACTGTGGCCATGCGTTGTTTCTCGGACCATATTTTATTCTTCTCTGGATCCCTGTCATGTTGGCCCACTGGATGTCACTAAGAAATGAGAGGTTGGCACATCCTCAATGACTGTTGAGTTACCCTTGTAGAGACAGGGAGAATCACTCTTTTTGGTACCATAAGACATTCCTCACACACACACTGCTGAGTAACATTTTTCCCCACAGTAGGGATCAATCATGTGGCCATACCATTTCCTAACGGACTCCTAGAAAAAATAAATAAATAAAATAAAACTAAGCTTAGCTTTCTTCCTCCACTTCCAGTGAAGATTGTCTGCACTTTGTGAAAGGTTTATTATCCACCTTCCAATCTTTTGGCACAGACTTGTTTCCTCCTGTGAAACAAAGGAAGTTTGCTCCCCTCTCAGATACTGATTCTCCACCTGAAGATCAGCCTTTATAATGGAATCTGTCTTCCTCTTCTGCCTGGGAAGATTCTGACCTTAAGGGAAGTTACTCACCGGATTCCTTAATGAGTCGTATCTTTTTTTTGGGTACTTTCACTAAAATGTGTGACATGTTACACTGAGAACAAACATATTTTGTACTCTCAGATGAGATATGACTTACTACAGGAAACTCTTCCTTAGCAAGCTCTGGTAACCCCCTGTTTTACCTCCCCTAAAGAATGTTTTTAGCAGCTTAGACTTCCATTGGCATGCAGTCTTTTCTTCCTAGAAGCATGAAAGACTGTGTAAGGTGCCCCAGTCTCTGAAATATTCATTTGTTAATCCTAGGGCAGATCAAATGGTGACTGCCTTACCAAATCCACTTCTCCTAAACTCATCTGCTAATCCAGTGCCTTCAGAGACTGGGTAGAACCTTGGAAAGTTTTAGCTGAAAGATTTATGCTTCTTCCATAGAAATGGCTTTTCAAACTGTGAACTATCACACTGACATGTCTAGATTTCTCTGCCTATTTTCATGATATTAGGAAGTTAACTGTTGATCTTCCTACCAGAGAGGCTATGGTGTGCACTTCTGTCTTTGGTTTCTCAGGTGACAAAGCATACAAAAGAGCTGATGCAATGTTCAGGGTAGATACTGTGGGTTCTGTCCCAAGACATTATGCCAGATTACATTCTCAGAATTTTTTGTTAGTTCTGAAATTGTTAATGCCCCTTCAGATAAGGATCTACTGTTTGATCCTTCCTCTGAGAGGTTCTGCCATGTTTTGACGACTGGGGTAAAATCATCTATGGGGTTACTCAGATTTTTCAGCCCTATTTCAGAAATATTTCAGACAGCTTTCCCCAGATGCAAACCCCTCATTCATATCACACTCCAGGTATTTCCAGAAAACTTCCAATTAGCAAGTTTACAAAAAACAATGGCAAGGTAGATCCAGAAACAAGAGCTCTATTTCCCCAAGCCTAACATCAAATTAAACACCAGAATGAGTATGTCGAGCATCCCCATCTTTCCTTCACATATGTGAACTGGTCCCATATTCTGGACATTCAGTTTCCTCTTTGGCAAAGTATAACATCAAATTCTTTGGTGCTAGTCTTCATTCGTGAAGGTTGCCATTGGCAGTGGGAATCTCATTTTTTTCAAGGGGGTCCTCCCCCCAATCACCCTCCCTCTCAAATTATCCTTTTCCCTCCTATTCTCTATCAAATGTTGACTCAGGGTGTTATAGAACCTGTGCCCACCCTCACCCCATCTGAAAGTGATCAGGGCTTTTATTCAAGAATGTTTTTGATGTCAAAACCAAGAGATTCCAGCAGGTCCATTGTTGACACTTTATTTTTGAACCTTCATATCAAAATTCCAAAATTCAAAACGTTCTCCATTCAATTGGTTTTGCTTCTCATTCCCCTAGTAGCTACCTTGTAACTTTAGATTTAAAGGATGCTTGATATTATATCCAACAGTTTTTTTTGTTTTTTTGGCATGGCTGGGTCACATTTCCAGTTTTCTGTTGTACCCTTTGGCAGTCCACTACTGCCAAGATGTTTACAAAGTATCTAGCTCCATTAGTAGCTCCCTTCGTGTTGTGGGATATTCACACTATTCCATACCTAGACAACTAGTAATCAGTCCTTCAAGACTTGTCAAAAAATCCTCAATTTGGTAAAGAACCTTTTTCTCTGTCTGGGATTTCTTTTCCTCAGAACAAAGTGCTCACTCATGTGACTTACTTTCTGGAATTCTCCAAGGTAACTCAGCATCTCCCATAGAATAGCTCAGAATTTTGGAGTATAATGCCTCTACTATTCGCATGATTCCTCTGGACAGACTCCTTAAGGAAAATTCAATGGTTCATCAAAACTTTCTGGACCCCCAATACAAGTATTCCCTGTCATTTTGCATTCCTGTTCTGGGGTTTGTGGAAACAGCTAAATTGGTGGGTGCATCACTTGACATTCAGCCCAGGTCTTGCTTTGTCCCACAGCCTGCTACTCGGTAGGGGACAACAAGTGCTTCAGACTTCATTTGATGTGGGGCTGTATCTAATGGAATAAAGGTTCATGGCCTTTGGAAAAGACTGAATATATTAAAACACAAATGTAAAGGAAATGATTGGTGGCCCTTTTGCATGTTTTCCAACCTCTAAATTGTTTCTAGTTTCCAAGTTTTTTGCTAGTCATCACAGACTATCACAGTAATGCAGTACATAAACAAGGAGGGACCATATCCTACTCTGCAGACTAGCTGTTGTGGTCTGAGATCTAGAAAATCAGCACAATTTATCCCTCCAGGCAACTTACATTTCCATCAGAGCAGAATTTTGTGTCAGACAAGCGGAACAGAACCAGAATAGAGCCTCATGAATGGATGTTAAACCAACAGGTCTTCCAAGAATTGGACCTTCTATGTGGAGCTCTACAAACAGATCTATTTGCCTCCAGCCAAAACAATTGAAAACATTCAGTTCCAGGACCCCATGACTCTAGACCTGGAAAAAGTTTTCCTCACAGGATGGACTTGCACACGCAAGACGTGAGTTCTTTGATAACCCTAACCCTCAACTTCTTTAGTTGATGGCCTGGATGACAGATTTGTAACTCTCTAAAAGCACTTTTTTCTTCTGAGGATGTGCAGCAGTAATTATGGGAGGCCAAGAAACCTTTTACAAGAAAATATCTGGGGAAAGTGAAAGATATTTTCAAGATGGTGCTTCTCTATGAACCAGGCTGCAGTATAAAACCAGATGCCTCTGGTTCCTCAATATTTGTGAAAGCTATCAGTTGGCCTTTCCTACAGTTCCATTAAGCTTCACCAGTAGGACATTTCTACTTGCCTGCCCTTAGAAATGCCCCTTATACATTACCATTATTTTTCAAATGGGTTTTTGCATTTGCTTCCACATCTTAAGCAAGTGGGATCTTAATTTTGTGTTAGCTCTCTTTAAACCCACTCAGGAGGCAGTTGAAGTTCTTATCTTAAAAAACAGTCCTGTTAATTACTCTCTGACCTCTGCCATAGGTATATCCAAGTTCAGGAAACCATCCTAATCTCATTTTTAGGGATAGGGTTTCTCTCAGTTTAAATTGCTCCAAGTCTTTCAGATTTCTAATACCAAGATGAGAATGGACTTCATTCCCAAGTCAAAATGTGATTAAAGTTCATGAAAGTAACATCATTTCAATCTTTGATGTTAGCCAGAAGTAATCGTCACAACACCTGCTGTGTGTCCAGAACTTACTTATCCTGTAATTCATACGGAGTTACATGCATCAGTTGCATATCTAAATAAGACTGTAAAATCTTTTTTTTTTATGAGACCCATTGGGCAGTCCTATGGGGATTCAAAGTTCCAAGTCCCAGAAACACTGGTAGAATTAGTACAAGTTATATAAAAGGACCCAATAACTCAAGTACAAACAGTGTATGGTCTTATACAGGGGTTCCCAGTGAAAGTGGATGTGCATTAGGGTTCAGCTCTGAACCCACTGTTCATACTGGTGGTGATGGACAGCATTAGCAAACAGGTCAATGGGGAAAGATCAACAAAGTTACTGTATGCAGACAGAAAAGGATACGAGAATGGAATGCAAAACTGAAGGAACATGAGATGAAATGGAGTACAGAGAAGACAACTGTAATAGTAGCAAATGAGAGAAATCAGAAGCAGCTGAACATTGGGATGCAGCTTAAAGTAACTTAGAGGGGTGGCTAAGGAGAATGGAAGCCTGAATGATGAAGTCAGAGCTAGAATGTATCAGAGGGACTGCAGCCAACTGGCACAGAGTTTTAGGGGTAGTATATGAGAGAAGAATGTCAAAGAAACTCAAAAGTAAAAAGTGAGCAAGAGTGATGCAACCAGTACTACTGTATAGTACAGAAAATTGTGCAGTAAAGGCACAGCAGTTGAGGAAGCTGGAGGTGATGGAGATGACATGGCAGAGATGAGTGATAGGATGCACACTGTGGAACATTCAAAGAAACAAGGACAAAAGAGCATAATACAAAGTAGCTCCATCTGCATAAAAGGTCAAAGAGAACCGATTATGGTGATTAAGGCTCATGTGCAGGAAAGGAGAAAACAATTTGGGGAAGAGAAGATTTGCGACAGAAAGGAACAAAGCAAGAGGAAATGAGGGCATCCAACACAAAAGGTGGATGGATTGTGTGAGAAGACCTGCAACACTCAGGCATGAGTGTCAAGAGATTGGTAGGAGAGTGGTATTAAATAAGAAGAGACAGCAAAAAGTGACATGGCACCCTGACCCTATGTAGAAAATGGGTTGATGATGATTAGGGTTTCCTTGAGAGCTAACCCTTCCTTCACATCTAAAGTGGTGTTTTCATTGTACTAGGCCATTATTCTGCTGTTCTTTCCTGAGCCTACAACTGAGTGTGAAAGGATTCCCCATAATTTAGACAGACAATCACATGCAACTCAGATATACTGATAGAACCAAGTCCTTATGAAGGTAGAAAGAAGGGACAAGCAGTATCTAAACAAGACTATTTTGAATGGTTGTCCCAAGGTATTAAAATGTTGTTATGCATACCACAATCAATTCGACACACAGTCAGAGCTCACAATACTCATGCTTTTGTTACTTCTGTGCCATTTTGGAAAAAGGGGAACTCTATGCTAAAGACAGCTACTTGGTTGTCAGTTCACACATTTACCACGCGTTACAAACTGGACTCCTACTCTAGATCCAGGTTTGGCTTTGCTGGGGCAAGGTCTCAAATTCTGACCCACCATCCCCCTCCCATGATCTCTAAGGTTTGGTAATCATTCCAAATAGCTCAGGCTACTACAGCATTGATCCAATGAAGATCATTGTACAGTGGTCTAAGTACAATTTCTGTAACAGTAGATGCTCCAAATAGATCACTGCTGCAGTAGCAGTACCACCCACTGACCCCCAGAATTTGCATTTCTTTTCACACAGTAATTAGTTTAGTTATTTTAGGACATAGTACTGATTTCTAAAACTCAGGATTCCTTCTTTCAAGGCAAAAAAGTGATGAAGATTGGTGCTGTAGCTTCACTTTCTTTCCTAAGTTCTGACACAAGGAGCAGCTACAGTGCATGGGGGCACCTTAAAAGCTTTGGTGGCAAGTCTATAGGGTGGCAAATCCTTAGCAGGACATGTATTCTGATGCCAGGTGCAGCTATGGTACATGGAGCTGCTCTAAAAACTCTGGAGGTGATCCAAAGGAAAAGCTCCTTGGAAGCACATCACATATAACTTAAGCCACTGCAGCAGTGATCTACTTTTATGGTAAGAGCATTTACATAACGGCACTTTCTCGGTTTTTTTAAGTGATGACATAAAATAAAATTCAACCAAGGAAAAAATACAAAGGGGACGTTGAGCCATTACTGATACATGTATTTAGTATACCACTGATGCTTTTGGTAGTAACTTTTTTGTTTGTATGTTGCACAATGCAAATCACCACACCAAATACTTCATGTGAAGTATGTTACACAATCAAATAAAATAAAAATTTATAAGGAAAGTTATTCTGTCAGTGTAAGACTGCAGTGTACTCATGTGGTTAACTGAACAGTATGGAAACAACTCATTCCTCTAGTAGTAGCAGGGCTACTCCACCACTGACAATACCAATATTGACTTTGGCTAAAGCAGAGACTCCATTTTTCTGATTAACTATACTATATTGTCAAATATATGTAGCAATGCTATGACTTGAGTTTGGTTGTGTTAATGTTTAAAGGTAAACAGCTTTTCAACAAGTGGAGTACTTTATATACCACTACAGTCTGCTTTGGAAAATCTGAATAAAAATAACACAAAGGAAGATGTTTTGCCATATTTGCATCACACACTAAATACAAGATAAAAAATATGATTATGACAAAATACACTAATTTGCATTAGTGTAGTACCCCACAATACTATTGGAAGTGGGAGAAATTATATTCAGTACACAAATATACTAATTACACGTCTGGATTTTTAGCAGGATTTAGTTTTGTCTATTTTCAATGTCTACAGGTTGAGAAGTATGGTTGGTGCACAAGTCCACAAATCCAAGTTACATTCATAGGTTCATAGATTAGCACTAAGCTAACTGCCCTTGCGAGCCATTTTAAGCCTAGCCAATTATCCCTTGTGAGACTCAAACCCTGCACCTTGTGTTTGTAAGGCAAACACTTTATCCATTAGGCCATCCTCTGGAATTAAATTAGTGATACCCAGAACACAGTTCTTCCACAAACCACATTCAAAACCAAATGAATGGTGCACTTAGCTACCATCATTGTAAAATGCCTCCTTCTAAACCACATGAGCTTATACAATGTTGATACGCGACCTAAAAAAACTCTGTGCTGTTATATTTAGTTAGCAATTTAACAGTATTAGCTACATCCTTTTGCTGATTTCTCACACACAATATTAATAACATTGGCTAACACTGCATATCGCACAATGTCCCTAATTATTTTAGAGACACCTTGGAAGTGGTTACATTTTAACAAAAGCCCCGACCCTTGTCCCATCCAGTGACCAACCCATTTCAGTTAGTAAATGTGTATTCCTTGTCTTTCAAAGTTGCTAATGGTGCTAGCAACAGTTTTGAAGAATCAAGAAATAATACTGCAAATCTAACAGATAGTTGTATAAACATGTTGCACTTGTTATACCTTATTTGTAATTTTGTTTTTACTACTGAGTTCATAGCTCTCTACCAGTCTGGGACAAATCTCAGCAGAATTCGGGACAAAGCCTGAAATAGGGACACTTAAAATATTAGTATTACTAACAAGACATTGAGAAAATAAGAGAATGTGAATCAATATACATTTCTGAAATAAAAAGGTCCATAATCTTAATTATTTCCATTATTAATAATTCACTACCTTTTCTCCAAATGTCACAACTTTTCATAGGATCATATGAGGTTACTAGGCAAATGACTCTAGGGTTCTTACATGCTTAGCCAAGTACCACCCCTATTCCCAAGAATATTAATGTATAACTACTGCTCCTGTCCAAGAAGGACACAGGTAAAACTCCCAGGATGAACTTGCAGTTTTCCATCCAGTCATCCAAATTAGGCTTAAATAAGGTCAGCAAGGGGCTCTGCTTCACCTGAATTGGAAGTTTGTTCCAGAGAAGAGGTAACCTCTGGGAAACATATCTGTCTCTCCAGCAAGTCCTGTTGATGTCACATACTAGGTTGAGTTCCCTACAGCGAGTGCATCTTATACCATTTGATTTACAAATGTGCAGCAGTTTCATTACAGCAGGATCTGAGATTGCTTTATATGCAAGGCAGAGGTCACCTCTGAGTAGTCTGTAAGACACAGAGTAGAGCGACAGCAATTTCAGGTCAGTCAACATATGACATATGCTGAAGATCCTGAATTTTCTTGGTAAGAAACCCTTGAGATCTTTCCAGTTGCTGCAGGTGCTTGGTAAGGTAAATACCAGAGGTAGCATTGTACTTGATTATTGGCCTGATGAGTGAGGAGTACAGGGGGGTTTATAACCTCTCTCTCTCTGGATGCAATGTCCTTACTTATGAGGTGGACAATACAGAAAGACATGGTGGTCAAAAGAAAGGCTGCTGTCAACCTGTGTGCACAAATCTCTCACCACTGACTGCATGCTTAGGGAGTTTTTGCATAGGGTTTTAGCCCATGACTTTGGCACCAGTCGTTTGTCTGTGACCCTCTTATAGGATGCTGACTTCACTTGGGAACTCTATGACTGCACCCAGTTTGCAATCATCGGCAAACTTTGTCAGCCACAGTCCTTTTTGTTTTAGCCCGCACATCCGACAACAAGGACCCCAGCACAGATCCTTGTGGAACACTACTGGTTATGGGTCTGCTGGTGGAGGTAGAATGCACACAGGCAAAATAGGTGACTCTGTCAGTGAGCCAGTTTACAACCCACCTGACAATATACAGGCTGATCTCTAGCTGGGTGAGTTTATCAATGATGCCTGAGTGAGGAATAGTGCCAAAAGCCTTGGTGAGGTCCAGGTACGCCATATGCATGGATTTCCCTTCATCCAGGGCTTTGGTGACCATCTCAAAGAAGTCCAAGTTCAAGAGGCAGGATCTCCCTTTAACTAAACCGATCTGTGTCAGGTCGAGCGTTTGAAGGAAGCTCTCATATCTTTGTTGATAAGGTCCATGATCATTCTTTCCACAGCCTTGCAGATTAGGCTGGTCACGCTTATGGACCTATAGTTCCCAGGGTCCTTTATGTAACGAGATGATGGTTGTTGTTTTCCATTCAGCAGGTACAAAACCAGTGCTTAGACTGTGGTTAAAAAAAGTACCCAGCAGTACAACTAGGCCCTGTTTTAATCCATTTAGAACGCAGTCTGGGATATTATCAGGTGCCATACAGGCTGTATTTGTCTTTGGAGAGAGCGTTTACAACTTGCGCCTTAGAGATACTAGGTGGATGGTAGGTGGTAGGGATGCTTTGGGGGATATTGTGTGGGGAGAAGTTTTCCCTGAACCTGTCAGCTAGCAGGTTAGCTATTTCTGCAGGTTGAATATAGGTGGTGCCATTAACAACCAGTTCTGAGCAGATCTGGGTTTTTCTTTAAGGTTTCTGACTTAGCTAAAGAAGGTCTTATGGTTATCCTTAGTGAAGGAGACTAATATGGATTCATAGTTAGCTTTACAATGCCTTACGAGGTGTCTTATTTGCTCGTTTAAGCTGAGGAGGGAATGCTTACAATTCAGAGACTGTTTCTTTCTGCTCTTGGACAACAATTTCTGTCCCTTACTGTATAACCTGTTAATGATGGATGCCCACCAGGCAGACTTGTTCTTTCTTGAGGATCTTGTTTTGATCCTGTCAGGTATGGGTGAGTCAATACATTTGTACAGATGCTTATACAAGGCATTGGTGTAAATCCCAGTATAGGTGTCCATGCCATCAGTGAGGGCAGCGGCTATGAAGCTATTAATGCCATCATGTATTAGGTTGTAATTGGCTTTAGAGAAGTTTTTTAGTTTAGTTGCTGCTAATGGGGGGGGGGGTGTCAGATGGTATTAATTCTAATGAGACTGTTTTACGATCAGACCTCGCTAGGGATGGCTGCACATATGGGGTGGTGCAATGATCACCCATGCTAGTGAGCACCAAATCCAGACTGTTTGGGCCCCTTGTGGGGGTGTCAACCAACTGGTCTAAGGCAGTGGAGTTGATGAAGTCCAAGAACCTTTGGGCAAGTGTTAGCACATGTATAATTTACCCTCTCTACAGATGGGTGGTTTAAGTCACCTAAAACCAGGGTATTTGGTTGTATCTTGAGCGATTCAAGTAAATCCAAATATGTATTGTGGGTATCCTGGTTCATGGGGGGTGGTCCTACAACTGGCAATAACTTTAGAGAGGGGTCTTATCTACAGTCAATTGGACCTGGATTAGTTCAAGGGAATAATTTTGTTTAACCCGCCTAGAGGTGAAGTGAATTTATCTTTGATGAATATTGATATTCCACCTCCTTTAGTTCTCACACTTTCAGTTTGTAGTCTGAATGTGTGGAAGGCATTATAACCTGGTATGGCTGGGGTGCTTTCCGTGGCCTTAAACCAAGTCTCTGTGACTGCACAGATTTCAGCATCTTCTAAGGTGAGGGCTGCTTCCAGTGAGTGCAGTTTTAGATTTAGAATCCTAGCATTAATGCCGTCACATATTAAGTTGCATGCTTCGACTCTCATCTCTTCTGCTCCATCCCTTTCCTCTCTTCAATAACTCACTCAAGAATCTTTCAGTTTTGTGGAAATTTGGATAACAGATATCCAACTAATTCTTAACCCCAACAAGACCAAATTGCTACTTTTCACCCCCAACAAATCTAGAGCTACCCCCCTATCCTTTACAATCTCATCCAAAAATGGCACCATCATATCTCCCTCTGGACACACCAAACTCCTCAGTGTCGAAATGGACAATAACCTCTTCTTTGACATCCATTTCTCACAAACTGTACAAAATGTCCATAAAAAAAAATGGGAACCTGTACAGGCATAAACAATTCCTCTCACATCAGGCAAGAATCACACCAGCCCAAACTGAATTGCCTGAGGAGCTTTTTTTCTCTCCAGGTCTCTGCTTGTAAGATCCTATAGCTGGTTGTTACTACTATGTTACTAAAATTTAATAAATTGTTTTCTAGTCCTGAGGAGCTTTTCTCCCCGGGTCTCTGCTGAAAATGAGTCAAAAGCTCAGCCAGACTAACCCGGTTAACAAATGTAAAATAAATAAATAAATAAATAAATAAATAACTCATCTTATTGTCCACCCTAATGCATGCTGCACAAATTCTCACCCTACTCAGAAAACATGATCTTGGCAGGCTGGAATCATGCTATAATAAAATTGCCAGGTTTGCTTATAACTCCACTTTCCGAACCGATCACTGTGAATCACGAAGGGGTCTAAAATTGTTAGAACTTCCCCAGCTACTCAATTTCCATCAGTTAGTCATTGCCTATAAGTCAGATGTCCAGAGAAAACCCCAGCACTAAGCCAGTTACTTTCTCTATACAGAACAAATCATCCTCCCCACTCTGATAAATCACTCCTCTCCATCACTAAGGCCAATAACAATGCAGGGAGAGCTCTATTTTCCCATACCATAGCTCGAACCTGGAACAACCCCACCCTTACTTCTGCCCCAACTAACACGCATTTCAGAAACGCACTCAAATCACATCTTATTTATGAATAAATGGCTATGTCCATGCATTATATAAATTTCACAACCTCAGTATACTATAGACAGTCCTTCCCACCATATCTACTGTAAACATTTTACGGTTAATTATCTTACTTCTGACTAATACGAACATTTTACCATGCGATTTTATTTTTTTGTATCCCATCTTATAAATTACTGTTACAAGTGTGATTGTATGTGACTTTTATACCTGTATTATATCTCGCTCGTTGCTGAAAATATTTGTTTTTTTTACTTCACTGATCATTGATATATGTGGTTTGTACTATCTTTTTGATTGCAATCTCCACTGTGGAGCTTTTCTCCCCGGGCCTCCGCTGTAAATGGACCGGTGTCCAGTCGGACCATCCCGGTTAACAAATGTAAAATAAAATAAATAAAAATAAATAAGCATTTAGCTACATAATCTTGAAGTTGTTTTTTTAACATATTTTTACATCATGAATTTTGTTGTTGTGATATCCCCCTTTAAAAAAAAAAAAAAAAAAGGTCACTATGTGGGAGGAAAGCGCCTTAGCCAGTTACCAAAATCCCAGAAGTGACAGATGAAGACCATCTCTGGCAAAGCAGAGTGGTCTATCTGCCATGTCATCCCAGGCTGACAGGTACAGGATCACCTTAGAATGACACCAGAAACTAAGCCAATTGTTGAAGTTAATTTTAGGATGGATTAAGAGGAATGGAACTGAAATATGAGTAAAAATTAGGGGCATCCCTGAAAATCTGGACAGTTGACAGTAATGACTGATTTGTTTGCTTAAACTATTACACAAGATAAGCTCTGTAGTTTAAAAACCATACTTAGGAAACGAGGACTAGGAATAAAGAAAGAATATTTACATATTGTTTACATTGTTTCCTGCATAGTGTGTTTTAGAGTTTTTTTTCTGAATTAAGGTTTTATTCATATCTACAACATTATTTATACTGCAGATAAAAAGCTTAACACAATTTTACTACAGAGAGCTTACAGTTTAGCTGGTGGATAGACTCATTGTTTCCAACACTCAAGAGTTTTTACATACTTCTAACATACATTATTAAAAATAATTATTTCAATTAGGCTAAATGCGGCTAATTGTCACATTTCACGTCACCCAGGAAACCAGTCAAGACAAAGTACTTCTAATAAAACTGGAAATCCTTGTGAAACAGTACAACTAATTGGGAAAATACTTCAGAAATATGTCAGCTCTCAGAATGACTCAATACCAGACAAGTACTCACCAAAACTGAATTACACAACAGAAATCCTGAATTCCTTCTGACTGACAGGAAAATATCCTGACAGTTGACAACTCTATTTCAGCACATTGCCTATACCAAGCTACACAGTACTCCTCCTTGCCAATGGCAAGTTGCCATACCTCTCAAGTGTACCACACTACGAGGAACGTACCTCGTTTGGAGTCTTAAAAAGTTCATGTTCCTCAAAGTTCCACATTGATAGAGTCTGTGGCACATTCAGTGTTAGGGTTTTTTTAAGTGAAATCCGTGGTAAATAGAAATTAATCATATTAATTCATTAAAGGATATTCTTTATAAGTAAAACCAGCATATTTTAACCATCCTATGACCTTCCTAGTTGAAGTTGTTAGTAACCCATTAGCATGTGTTCCACATTTTGCCATTTGTTCTACATTACGAAGACGAGTGTTCCTCATTTTGGAGATGGAAGGTTGAGAGCTATGTTCCTTGCTACAGCGTGAAAGCTAAAATGCATGCACAGTTCGTAATGCTTGACAGTTGGAAGATGCAGTGGAGAGATGTACCAACGTTCTCACCTTCAAAAAGAAAAGGCTGCTGACTTCGTAACTGCTTATGGATTAAAGGGATGCAATGCACAAAACAGAAAATGTCACACATCAAAACTTAGTACTGCTCAAGTTACACTGGTAAGATTTAAACTCTACAGCACCTTAAAACACCGAGTCCAATCACTAATACAACTGTATCACACAATACGTAGATATTCGTCTGTTAACTTAGTAACATATAGAGACTACTAAACAGTTCAAAATGACAAACGTTTTCATGAAACACAGACTTACCGGATTATATGATGACAGTGATAATTCAAAAAATTAAATCCATAAACATAATCCGCGTATAAAAAATATTCTATTTCTTTAATTTAATATTATACATCCTCACGTATACTGGAAAGTGTATCGCACGACAAATTTCTACTGACTTGTAAATGGTAACCTGAAACCAATCATAATTTAATTCCCTCCTTTCTTTTTTTTTACAGATGTACTTTTGACAGGTGACAGAAGACAGGCAGGATTAGCTGGTTACTACAACAGGACTAGTAAGAAAAGCGAAAGTGTTAAAAGGGCATACACACAGCTGTTTGCATACTACACTGAAGCGAAAAAAATGCGTTAATATCAGTGGTTGTTTAAAAACTGGCGCTTCAAGTCGCGGGAAGTTGACATTTCATGGAGAACGTAATGACGCACCGTGTAGGCCGTTTAGTGAGATTATTCGTTTGGCTTTGTAGGAAAAGTGAGCAGTACAGAGGAGTAACCAAGGCATTGTGGAAGTAGAAACATAATTGCATTTATGAAACTGATCGTATATATATATATACACACACTTATAAATGTCTTTCGTTTTCAAATAAGCATGATTTTGTTACAGCATTTGGTGTAAATCTAAAAAGAACACTCCCGGGAGTAGGACTGTGCAGGTGGGAGCGTTCCCACCTTGACTGGTACCATACACCCAAAGGGGTATTGTCACACCTACATTATGTGTGTGTGTGTGGTGGGGGGGGGGGGGGGGGTCAATTATTGTAGTAGTACAATAACTTCAGGAGCATATTAGCAGGGAATCCCCCCCCCCCCCCCCCATTTCTTAATAATGATCCTTGCTAAATTTACTTTTGAGTTTGCAATTATAAAGTTACATAGAGTGAATAATTGTTGGTATTATAAAAAAAATAAAGGATATTCCATTTTTAGCTCAGCTATGGACTACCTGTTTTCTATTTGATTATTTTGGAGCAGGTATTTTATAGTTATATTTTACAGTTCTATTTTTGGAAGGCCGCAGTTGTGCAGAGGTTAACGTTGTCGCCTCACAGCAAGCGGTTCTCCGGTTCGATCTTCTGTGCTGAGTCTGCATGTCCTCCCTGTGGTCGCATGGGCTTCCTCCGGGTGCTCCGGTTACATCCCACATCCCACATCCCAAAGACATACTGTAGGTGGAGGTGGATTGGATACTCCAAATTGGCCCTAGGCGTGAGTGCATGTATGTGTGTGCCTTCTGTGGAAGGTTGGGCACCGAGCTGGCAACTCAACACCGTAAAACTCTACTGCCAATCATGAGTGGACAGGTGATCTGCTGTGGTGACCCCTAACCGGGAAAGCTGAAAGAAGATTTTACAGTTCGATTTTTATTACGTGAACATCACATTAAGGACTTTCTTCTTGGTTTGTTAGTATAATAGAAATATATCTCTCAACTGTCCAGATTTTTGACTTATGTTTTTGGTCTGTCCCTCATAAAATTTAAAGATCTGATATTTTCTTTTTTATTCAAGAATATTTTATTTTCATAATGTAAACTTGTTAATTTGACAGATAACAATTACAGTGTTATTTAAAGCAGTAAAGCAACAAAACAGACATGAAAAATATAAAAGACCGTCAAGAGAATAAAAAACTCTAACAAACTGTACAATCAGTGCTACAAAAAGAAGGCAGTTTTAATAACAGAATAATAAAAAAGAAAACAGTCATGCTACTGGATTACTTAAAGGAGGTAGTACAGACTTATCACAAACATCTAAATAATATCACCACTGGAGTTCACAAGATTTTATAACTACTTGCATTAATTGGAGCATAATAATTTAACAGCCTATTTTAATATATGTTCTAGGAAAGGGTTCCAATGTTGTTGATAGTAGGAACGTTTATTCATATTCTTTGTTTTAAGTGTATGCGAGGATATATATTTAACAGCCCTACTTCGGAAACCTATCCAAGAAAGTTTAGAGGGGCCTAACCAATTCTGAGTAGTGTATAGTTTAACTAAGGCAAAAAGAGTTACTAAGATATGCATTTTTTGCTTTGAAAGTTTATAGGTGGTGATATTAAGAATGGCAAACTACCAAGATAGTGTTTATTTTTCATAGCCCATTTTTTTCCTAATCTCACCTTCAGAGAACACCAAAGTTTATGCATATATTTACAGTTCCATAGGATATGCAGTAGATCAGCTTTGGGAAATGGGCAGCATGGGTTTTGAGGAGAGATATTTGGATTGAAATTATTAAGTTTCACTGGTGTAAAATATGCATAATTATTAATAATTAATTGTGTATAAATGAGATTTTGGAATGGAGTGAGCTTGAGAGTGGATTTAATAGCCTGGGATTTCAGTTCATCCATGAGTTCCCTGTTCATATCACACCAATACTTAGAATATAAAAGAGACAATTGCTATTTAATTGAAGTACTTAATTTATATACATTGGGTGCCATCTTTTTTGCAGGATAGAGTTTTTAGTAATGTTATGCAGATACTGATATCAGATATCAGTTGTTCACTGATGAATCTCAACTACATTTGTAACCATGTTTAGTATATGTCACCATATTTTAAAATTCTACTATGTTCTACAGCTGTTTTGCATCTATGTTTTATTCTTGTCTTATGTCCTCAGCTGGACTAATGTCTGTATTTTAAATGCTATGTTTTTTAACTGTATAATGTAAGTAATACTTAATGTGGAGCTTTTCTCCCCGGGCCTCCATTGAAAATGGACCTGTGTCCAGTCGGACTCTCCCGGTCAACAAATGTAAATAAATAAAAAATAAATCTGACACTGCTGCCTCGGCAGTTATAAGCTGTCTGATTTGCCTTAATATTGCAGTATATCCTTTATGTAAATTGAAGGCTAATCTAACTTGTTCAAGGGATTATTCTCTATATTTTTGAATGTCCCATAGTTACTAGTTTTTAATAATCGGGAATTTTTCCAAGTTTATCATGTTATTATTTAATGTAATATTTGGGTTCAGGTGAATAAGCTGTAACAAGATAAGAGTCTTGCTTAAGTTTAAGGTTTCCAGGAGATTTTGAAATACATTGATGTTATGTGTTAGAAAGGGATGTAGCTTCAGCTTCTTACAGTTTTCTATTTTAAGAAAGGGAAGAGCTTTTGGATTAATATTAGTCCCTTTAGCATGTTCATACCAAATTTTAACCCAATGAAGGGTCCACTCAATGCGACTGGGCCTGAATTCCAAAATTTGTATAATTCTATTTGAACAGATTATGTCATAATATAACTGGAAATCTGGCAAGCCTAGCCCCTCATTCCCTTTGGGATATATGAGTACTGAATAGCTTATTCTGGCCGATTTGGGATTCCAGAGGAATTTATACAGTTCTACATTTATTTTATTAAAAAACATTATAGGAATAATTATATTTGACACATTAAATTGATATAATAATTTAGGTAGAATGTTCATTTTAATTATTAAAGCTTTAGACAGGTGCAATAGTTTCATTTGTCTCCATCTATATATATCCTGTAGAATATTGGCCCAGGTTTTATATAGTTTACTATGCCTCATAGACTGATGGTTATGTTCAAAAGTTTTTCCTAAATAATGAAGTGCATATTTTATCTCAATACCAAGTTCTGGGAAATATGTTTCTTTATGACTTGAAGGGTTTATTGGGAAAATAAGAGATTTAGACTGATTTATTTCATAATTAGAAATTTTAGAAAATTTTTCAACTGAGGATAAGTTCAAATTCAAATCATCAGCAAAGACTTTAGTACTCAGAATGCATGGGATATGATGTAATTTTTTTGGGGATATATACAAAAATAGTGGCACAATATATAAATTAAAAAGATAAAGGGATAGAGGGCATCCCTGTCTGGTCCCATTTAGTATTCTGATGGGATATAAGGCCTCTTTATTTATATAGAGAGATGTGTATGAATTATTATAATGTACCTTTATCAACTCAATAAACTCCCCTGGTATATCGTAGTAAGCTAGTGTTCTAAATAGAAAATTTGAATCAACTTTATCAAATGCTTTGGATGCATCTTATACAAGGCTGTATCTTGGATTTCTGTCGTGTTTAAGGAGTTGAATCATTGACTCTAGTTTTAAACTGTTGTGCCAGGTCTGCCTATTGTTCATAAATCCAGATTGCTCAGATGATATAATATTAGGTAAGACCTTCTTAAGTCCTTCTGCTAATAGTGTGGACATAATTTTTATATCTATATTTATAAATGAAACTGGCCTATAATTGAGCAGATTAGATTTATCAGAGTTATGTTTTGGAATAAAAATTGTTTTTTATTTTTGTCTGTGACACTTGTGCACTGGCCCGGTAATCAAGGAGCCTCAATCCTCACCACCAGCACCAATGAGGGGAGTGTACATTGGGAAGGATAACAAGTACACACACAGTAAAGTACAATTTCCCTTAAAAGCATAGAGAGATTACATTCAGTCTGGGGCTGGTTTCTCCCTTTCTCTCCAGATCTCCAATAAGACTCTCCACTGGCACAGCTATAGGGTACAGATTTCAGCCTAGTGGTCAAGCCAAAACCTCCAACACCCTCTCTGCCCAACCAGTGCTTTTTGTCCCTGCCCAAGTAGCTCACACACACACACACACACACACACACACACACACACACACACACACACACACACACACACCCTTTAACATATGAGTTATATACAAACACACAGACACTCCTGGGGAAGGCTGGCATAGGTTCTCCAGCTGTGCCCCTTTCTGTCCAGGCTATAAGGTAGTAATCCACTGCCACCAACCACTATTTATCAGCTACTAATAAAGCCCTTACCAAAGCATGTCCAATTTTACTGTGCAATATTATTATCCAATTAGTGTAAGTGTGACGAACAGCAAGACTATTGGAGTGGCTTTGTACAGTATCACCAAATACATGCAAGTACTCTAGAGCTTAAATTATCTCTACACAAAACAGCCACAGTAGAAAGGTTTAAAACTATTTAATAATAAATAATAAAAACACAAGACAATACTTATTACTTCAACACAATGACATTACAGAATTCAGAGATCACAGGAAACTTTAAAATAATATTGTAGAATAGTCTGACATACATATAGAAAACAGCCAGACTATTCTGGCTATTTCTATCTATCTCTAAGAGAAATCACTGTTCTAAATAAATATCTTACCTACAGAGCAAGCACATGCTGGTGAGTGGATGTTCTTCAGACAAAATCCAAAATGCTCTAATCTTTCTGAGAAAGTCTTAAATTGATAAACACCCAGTACTGCTGAGTCATTTCACATTACATCATTTTTATCACTTCTTTAGTTCCCAGGCTAACAGAAACTAAAAATTTACATCTCTTAGTAAGCTACACCTGGCCAGGAAGCCACAGCAATAAAAGACATAATACATGTAAAACCTTAGTAATTATCTCTTAAATCAAGACAATAGAGAAATTTTCCTGGCCCATACATTCTGTCTCCGAGCTTGAGATCAAACAGTCATACAATGCTTGACTTATCAGCTTTCTTCCAGCAGAGTGCACTGTGGTTACATTTTTTGAAGTTCAGTACAACATATAGTTTAATCATAACATATATTTCTCTTTACATTTGTAGAACAAGCCTGTGGATTACATTAATATTTACAAATGACTATTTACAAAATTCTATCTAGCTAGGATGGCAGCCTTCACTTTGTCTTATTTAGATAAAGATCAGTAATCTCATGCTGTCTTATATAACTGAACATTTTTAGGGGATGTTTGATAACTTTTGGATGAAGGTTTTGTAAAAGTCTGCTGTATAACCATCTGAACAAGGAGCTTTGCCTGGTTTCAATTTGTTTATGACATATTGAATTTCCTGTTGCGTAAAGGAGACATTGTCATTCTTTTTATAATTTACTAATTTTCAGGAAGTTGAGGTAGTAAAGAAACTCCTCACATTCAAGAATTGATACCTGGCTGTTAGGTGGGCTATAGATCTTTGTGTAAATCATTTCAAAGATATTTAGAATTTCCTGAGTAATTTTAAACAACTTGCCTTCATAATGTATTAATGAAAATCTGGGAATTGCTTGTTTAATATTATTATGTATTATTATTATTATTATTATTATTATGTCACAAATAAAACCAACCAAGCCACAGCTTCAGGGATAAAGCCAATAGATATCCGGAAAACCAAGTGGTAAAAATACGCTGAGATGTAAAAACCTTCTTTTATTAACGCATACAATTCCAACAAGTAGGCACGTTTTCGTTGCTGAATGCAACTTCATCAGATAAAACAGACAACTCAATGCATGGTTTAAATACATGAATAATTAACCACATGTAATTCCAATTAACTGATTAAAGGAACAGACCTTAAAAATGCTGTGTACTGAATAGTATAACGTTTTACACTTGTTGAATAAAAAATTAGTCTACAAAAATTAACTAATTTGAAAATGTATAAATATAAACATTTTATGGACCACAATTAATACCACAATACATAAAATCAACTTTCTTCAACAATAATCATAAAAACAAGTTAAAAACTTCCTACAGAATGTAAGGAATGTAATAGTATATATATCTAAGCTATACTGGCCTTAAGTTTTAATATGGGCTTGATGGAAATATAATCGTTCAAGCCTGGTTTCTTGTTCGAATCCAGGGAGATCTGCCAATGAGTCTCCCTTTGTTCCAACTTGGCCTGCCATGGTCCCCCCCTAGGGTCCTTATATATACTCTCCAAGACGAAAAATTTATATCTGGCTGTGGGACATGTCAATGTATGTTTGTACAGAGCATTATTGATATTAGTTTTTTGTACATCATACATGTGTTCGTAAATCCTGCGCTTAAGGGTGCGCTCCGTTTTGCCCACGTAATATGCCGGGCATTGTGTGCATATAGCCAGATATACGACCCTTTGACTATTACAATTATAATATTCCCTAGCTTTAATAACTCTGTTCAAAGCTGTAAGGGTGACTTGTTCGTCCTGTATAATGTTTGAACATTGAGGACAGGTCCCACATTTGTACGTACCCTTACGGGTACGTGCAGATTTATTCTGAATGGGACCATGTTCTAACAAGCTTTTGATATTTTTCCCCCTACTAAAAACAGTCCTCATTTCTTTGCCTTGCAAGTTTGGCAAATCAGTAAATGCCATAAATGCATCCCACTCCTGTGAAATAATGTCCATAATATCACTTGAGTTGGTACTATACTGTGTGATAAAGGCATGATGGAAATCCATATTATTTTCATGTGTGTCCTGACTCTGTGGGGTAATTCCTTTCCCTAAAATAGGAGTATACTTGTCTTTTCTGCCAGTAATAACTTGTTCTTTGATTTGGTTAATAAAATCCTCAGGACAGCCCCTGTCCTGAAACATAGAGCTCAATCTATGACATTCCGTTAAAAAGTCTTCGTCCTCTGAGGTCATGCGTGATATTCTGACGAATTGTCCCTTGACAATACCTCTTTTTTGGTGCAACGGGTGTAAACTTTTGAAGTGAATGTAGCTGTTAGAAAAAGTGGGTTTTCTATGTACATTTGATTTAAAACCTCCCTGTGTATTCACACTAAGCAAGACATCCAAATATTCTACCCTATCATCATATATTTGGTGTGTAAAAGTAAGAAAGTCCGTTGTAGAGGCTAGGTAGTCCATAAATTCCTGAATATCCCTGTGGGACCCTGTCCAGAAAATACAGATATCATCCAGGAACCTATAGTAAGCTACCCAATGTTGTTTGAAAGTACTATTAAGTACAAATTTACGTTCCCAGATAGAGAGAATAATATCAGCATATGTCGGGGTGCAATTTGCCCCCATAGCAACCCCTGAAGTTTGCTTGTAATATTCTCCCCCGAAATGGATGAAGTTGTGATGTAATACCAGTTTCATTAAATTCATAATCAAAAAATTGTCCTGAAAATCTGCTTTGGGACAAGATGTAATAGCCTCATCCAACCTTAAAACATCCAAAACTTAAGGCCAGTATAGCTTAGATATATATACTATTACATTCCTTACATTCTGTAGGAAGTTTTTAACTTGTTTTTATGATTATTGTTGAAGAAAGTTGATTTTATGTATTGTGGTATTAATTGTGGTCCATAAAATGTTTATATTTATACATTTTCAAATTAGTTAATTTTTGTAGACTAATTTTTTATTCAACAAGTGTAAAACGTTATACTATTCAGTACACAGCATTTTTAAGGTCTGTTCCTTTAATCAGTTAATTGGAATTACATGTGGTTAATTATTCATGTATTTAAACCATGCATTGAGTTGTCTGTTTTATCTGATGAAGTTGCATTCAGCAACGAAAACGTGCCTACTTGTTGGAATTGTATGCGTTAATAAAAGAAGGTTTTTACATCTCAGCGTATTTTTACCACTTGGTTTTCTGGATATCTATTGGCTTTATCCCTGAAGCTGTGGCTTGGTTGGTTTTATTTGTGCTTTAACAGCTTTCCTCTTAACGTTTATTATTATTATGTATTATTATATATTATTATTATTATTATGTTACTACTATGTTACTAAAATTTAATAAATTGTTTTCTAGTCCTGAGGAGCTTTTTTGCCCGGGTCTCTGCTGAAAATTAGCCAAAAGCTCAGCCAGACTAACCCGGTTAACAAATGTAAAATAAATAAATAATATTAATTATTCTTGCTAAAGTTTTCGAGGGGGTTTGTGCCTATTCAGAGTATTTAGCCAAGAATTTCATTTCATGAAATGCACAATATTTTTGGTGTATTAGGTATAGTTCTTTCTGTAATTTACTTAAATGAGACTCTAACTTGGAATCTGGTGCACTTTGAAGCTTCTTTTCTATCTCAATTTTTTTCAGTTACTAATTTATCTTCTCTCTGATATATAATTTCCTAAAATATGTTGCTTTTTGAATTAAGTCTCCTGTTATTTTAGCTTTTCACACTGCCCATTGGACATCATAATAGATATTTACATTTATTAGATTACTCTCTAAGTCTTCTAAAATATTTGTTATGTCTTGAAACACACCATCCTTGTACAATAAGTTAGGATTCAGAGACCAATTCCAGCCTAAACTTTTTGGACTAAATTTATTAGACCACTCAGGTTTTAATGTAATTTTGGAATGGTCCAAACAAAATCTTGGTTCTGATAAGTATCTAATTTCTCCCTTCAGGAGGATTTCTGAGACCAGGAAAAAAATCAATTCTTGACCAAGATTTGTAGCATTTTGAGTAATATGTAAATTTATTCTTTAGTGGAATATTACCATCTAAAGAAGCAGGGTCAGTAAGGTTAAAGTCAAACATTAGATCAGCTAAAGCAAGTGAAGCTTGATTGTTATATGAGTTACATCTCCTGGATCTATTTAATAATGGGGCTATTACTGCATTCCACTCACCACCTAAGATATAATAATAATCAGGGAATATATTCAGTAAGTTGTAAATTTCAAGAATAAAATCTTGTTGTTTTGAACACGGGCCATATAAATTCAGAAACAGGACAGGCTTTAGGAAATGTAAATTTTGGGATACAAAAAGGCACCACCTACATCCGATTCCTGAATAACAATTGTATCATGAAAAGATTTTTTAATTAGGATTGCCTTGTAATTAGTATTACACCCTGATACACTAACAGATTTAATCCATTTTCTCTTCTTTTCTTTGTCCCAGTTATTTTTAACATATGTGTTTCCTGAAGAAGAAAGAACACATTGGCTTCAGATTTAAATGCTAAATGCATGAGTAATATTTTTTGCTTATTATGTAAACCATTCACATTATAAAAAACACATTCTTTCTCTTCTATTTCGTTTTGATTAAATCTTATTTTAGTGGTTACCTTCTCCATAGCACAATAGGCAAGATGCACCAAATTAACAGGACTTGCCTTTAAAATTGTAGCACTTAACCCTTTCAGAACTACCCCAGTGCTTAAACACATAACCATACTTTCTGAAAGAAAGTAATATATAATGGTAAGGGTAAATAAGACTGCCTTGACAAGTAAAAAAAATGTTAGACTTTAAACCCCTCATTAATAAATTCTTCATAGTTTTTGAAAAAATCAGTATACAAAAACCTAAGTATTCCTAGATTTGCTATCCTTTAGCAATACACAATTAACCCTACGGCTCCTGAAGATAAGGTAGTGCCAAAAGGATCATATTTCATTATAGTGAAAAAGAAGACTTAAACCTTAAAATAATAACATTAGCTATTAATTCAAAATATTTACTGTATCAGACAAAATGATAACTATCGACAAATGGATAACTAAGTAAACAGCATTAAGACTGTAACTGTTTTCGCCAGGTAAAATATTTACTAAACCAAAAATTTTAAAGGCCATAGATAAAGTTTTGTAATAAAATTAAATAAAATGTTTTTGAAGAAAGTGGTATCATCTATTCATGACTAAGCAAGGCACAAACATTAACTGGACATAGATAAGAGTTTATAATATCTGCTCTCGGAAAGTTTGTTTGCACTGTTAATGAGAAGTCATTTGCATAGAAGATATTAATGAGGCAAAATTTACACAGGAATAAAGTTTTCACAGATATCAGTAAACAATTACAGAGAATACTTCCAAACAACATCTTATTTGACTCACACTTATGATTTGATATTTTCATTTTCATTCATTCCTCAAATGTTGGGTTCGGATCCGATCCTCAGATCTGACTGAGACACTTCTTCCAGATCGTAGAACACTTGAACTCTCGAGGTTCTCCCTTTACCCATAATGTTCTACGAACCTTACATACCTCAGATCTCATTTACTGCAATGGCATTGGGACGTAGATCTCAAACTCTTGAGTGTGAGTTTTCTAAAGTTGTGAGTTTAGTTATTGTTATAAATCCAATGAACAAAGCCTCCACTTGGACGGCAGGTGTAAAGGCTCAAAAAGGCAATCAAATTGTCAAAACAGCAGCCAGCACACAAATAGGGGAAAAAAGACTTTTAATAAGCCTCCACAGTTACAGACTGGTTTTGGCCAAAAGCCTTTATCAATGTATAAATACAACTGTGATCATTGGTCTATTTATAGGCAATTACAAAGCTACCACCACCAATCAGACTGCACCCATAAAAATAAAAATGAAAAAATAAAAATATTTTAACAGAACATAAAAATTTATTACTAATATTATCATAAATGATCACTGAGACTGGGTGGGAATAATTCCCCAGTCTCACTATCCAAGCCATCTCTTTCTTAAGTATATCATGCCAACCAGCCTTAGAAATTTAGCAGTGACATGGCCAATGGTGTGTTTATATAATGCATTAGTAAGAACTTTGTTTCTGACAATGCTGAGATGTTCAGAAATGCGTAGCTTCATGGGCTTTGAGATCTGGCCTATATAAAATGCTGAGCAGGTGCATACAGTAAGATAAACAACACAATCACTGCTGTGGTTGGCAAGTGTATTTATCTGAAAAATATGAGGTGTATTTTTACTGGTAAATTCTTTGGTTTTAACAATGTATTTGCAAAAAGTGCAGTGACTGCAGGGGAAACAGCCCGTCAGTTTGGTTCCATCTAATGTTTTTTGAATCATGCTGGTGGAATGGGGGTGACATTTATAAAAACTGAAATGCCCACCCAAAGTAACCTCTCTGCAAACGGAGAATGAACATCTATTATCTAACAATTCACATAACCGATCATCTGCTAAAAGTATGTCCCAGTGTTGTTGTACCAAATTCATACACCAATATGTGTTCATACCGAATGTGGTTACAAATCTAATTTTAAGATCTGAATTGGGCCTCTGAGTGTGGTATGTAAATAATTCCTTCCTAGGAATCTTGCTGACTTCATTGCTGGTTTTCAATAAATGTGTTGGGTAACCACATTCTATGAAATGAGATGTCAAATCTGTGTTGAAATATGAAAAATCATGGTTAGTAGAGCATATACGCCAAATTCTCATGTATTGAGATTTGGGAATATTTTTAATAATGTGTTTAGGATGACAGCTGGATGCATGCAACAAAGTATTAGAGTGGTAAGGTTTCCAAAAAACTGCATCACATTAAGAAAAGAGATGGATTGCATGTCAAAATTCACTGTAAAGTGAATACCCCATTTGTTTTCATTCATGTATTGAACAAACTCCTGTAAATATATAGTATCAGATTTCCAGATCATCCAGCAGTCATCCAAAAACTGCCTCCAAATATCAATTTCTTCAATGAATATATTGTGACTGTTATCACAAATCATCATATGTTCAAAATATCCCATGAATAAATCAGCGTAAATGTGTGCAAATGGAGCACCCACAGTTGTGGCTTAAGCTGTAGATAACCGTTTCCATTGAAATAGAAAACATTCTTTGTAAGGACATGCTGTGTCAAACATAAAAGAAAAGTATTAAACCCTGGACTATACAGTGCTAACTCACACAACCAAAATTCCAAAGCCATAAGGCAGGCCCAATGGGGAATGCTGGTATACAACGATATAACATCAACGATATAACATCAAGGCTACACATCAATCACCCAGGTTCTAATTGAGTGTCTGATATGATGTTAAGAAATTCCATTGTATCCTGTATTCTAGCCCTAAATGCCTTTAATAAAGGTTTCAAATATTTTGTCAAATAGACAGAAAGTGGCTCTGTTAATTAGCCCCTTCCTGAAACCATGGGTCGCCCTGGTGGATTACTAATGTTTTTATGTATTTTGGGAAGGAGATACAAATATTGTGGCAATGGATCTTTAACTTTAAGATGGAAACAAGTTTTATCACAAATAATCCCCTCACTCACAGCAGTATACAAAAACTCACCAATTTCAACCTTAAATCGAGATGTGGGATCAATAGTCATTGCCATATAAAATCTACCATCTTGTAACTGCTTGTTAGCTTCAGCAACATACGTGGAGCAATCCATCACTACTGTAGACCCACCTTTATCAGCTTGAATAATAACTAGATTTTTATCCCTTCGTAGCTTATCCAATGTTCGCATCTCTGTCAAAGTAAGGTTATTTGTAAGGGAAAAATCTTGTTTGTTAAAATCAAAATGCAGTTCCTTAAGAATGCATTTTTGAAAAATATTAACATGTTTATTCATATGTGGCATAAAAGTTGAGGGATGGAATTTAAATTCAAGTTCAGTAGAATCGTCCGTGACTCTATTTTCCACATTGCTGAAAAATAATTTAAGATTGAGCAGTCTACAAAAAGAAAGTAAATCATCAACAAAAGTATTTTTCAAAGACAAAAAATCCAGGGATGAAGTTTAAACCTTTATTAAGTAGCCCATATTCAGAATCCGATAGTACAACAGATGAGATATTTAGCACATTGTTGGTACTTGTTTCGGTTCCAAAAGTTGCAACATCGCTTTTAGGGTTAAGTTTGAATTGGCATTTGTGTTTATGTTTATGCCCCCCCCTCCTTCTACCCCTAAAGGGACTTTGCTACTACCTTGTTCTGCATTACCCAACTCAGAGGAAAAACTCCTGTTATGGGCTGGTGATGTTTGGGAAGTGTCAGTTTTTGTATCTGTATATGAGGAGGATTCTTCCCCCAAAGTGTCATTATTAAACTTTTTAAGAATAGATTTCTTCCTTTTTCTTTTTTGACCAGAATAAGAAACATCAGTTTTAGCAAATTTAACATTTTTTACTTGTTAGAGTGGCTGACCCTGACTATAATCCTTTAAATCTCTGTTAAATTTACGGAGCTTCCACTCTAACTCTTTCTCAAAATCTAGCAGGTCACCACTTAATTTATGAAGGCAATTTTTGTATGTAGGTAGGCTCTCAAATTGTTTGTCTTCCTGACAGATGGTTGTAACTTCAGAAATTTGGGTCTCAATTCTGCATTCACATAATGCATGCAAAGTTCTAACAAATTCCATAGATGTATTTTGTTGTATGTTAGACCAAGCAATAAGTAACATACTGTCTGGTTGTCCCACCAAAAGCTTAATCCGAATTCTTAAGCCCCTAGGTAAGATACCCTTTTCTGTGTATGCCTTAAATAACTTAACATGTCAAACACTCGATCTTAAAGTTTTCATACTCTTGTAAAGTTTGTCACATATAGATATGCACCCATCATCTAAGGATTGATTATTATTAATCTGCTCATTCCCCTTATGTAGCCCAAAAACTTGGATATCCTCCTTATCTGCCGATAAACCCTTTAAGATGTTAATAAGATCCATATTGAATCAAAATTAGATTCCTACGATGTTAACTAAATGTGGTATAAACCACACAATTCTTGTTATGAAATAAAGATGATACTTCACTAATATATCCTTTTCTGTATCTGATGAATTATATTATCACCAAGCAGGGACCCTGATATAAAGGCAAATAAGTCAAATAAAAAATGAAACCACCAGATGGTTTGTATATATTGAAAACATAACTAAATATTTTGCCCAAATCCTAGTTCAGCCATCTGAAAAGCAATTAACCTAAGCAGTATTATTAATAAAACTGCGGTGGTGGTGCTGCGGTAGCGTTGTCGCCTCACAGTAAGACGTTGTCCTGTTCGATTCTCAGCTAGAGCGTCTTCTGTGTGGAGACATGCGTGAATGGGCGTACCTTCATTGAAGGTTGTGCGTCAGGGCCGGCAACTCGGCACTTAAAAATCTACTGCCAATCATTAGCGGACCGGAGTTCCGCTGTGGCGACCCCCTAACCAGGAAAAGCTGAAAGACACAACAACAACAACAACATAGATTAAGAAAGGTTAAATTCAATTTTAGTAGCCAAATAACCTTGGTCCTGCCCCAACATTGTCAAAAGTTTGCTAAATGTTTTTTACAAATAAAAACATCCTCAAACAAACATGGTCCTGCAAGAATATTGCAATGTGATAAATCAGCATCCTCAAACAGACACAACCCTTAAGAATATTAACCAGTTCCGTTGTTTCAAAACCACTCACAGATCAAAGATAGTTCATTGGACGTAGTTACGAGCAAACACACATCTTATTGCTTCAGACCTTCGTACCAAAGTGAAAAGCACTTCCGACACAAAACGAAAGTCACTCTGCTTCTCCAAAGTTGATGGCAAAGTCAAAACACAAAAACTTGTCTTACCAATGTCCCATTACTTTAATTCACAAGAAATTGGGAAGCCACTAAATGAGGTAACGAACATAAGCACTTCCTCCTTCATACACCATTATTAAGATTACAGAAGCACTTCCTGTCTACTTTGTTTCAAAAATCTTAGGGCCAAAGAAGTTGTCTCTTTCGCAAATGCTACTAAATGAAAACCATATCCACAGTCCACACCAAGCAGACACAGCCAAAAAAGAACAATGTTCCAGTATATCATGAAAAAACAATTAATCCTCGCAGCACAATGTAATATATAAATATTCCACTGAAAAAGCATAAACACCTCTTACTGTTCAGTCCGTTTGTTGAACCACAAAGCCACTCACTGCTTATAACGTTGAAGAAGGTGGTGTATCCATTGAATTCAAAGGCCAAAGAAAGGTTGTTCCCGGTTCTTATGAATAAAACCGCCAATGTCCATTTACATAATCCAAATATGCATCTGGAAGTTCTCCCAACTGGAAAATAGCTAAAAAGGATAAATCTTGGATGAAAAAGGCCAAAATTTAAAGTTAGGTGCACCAATAATGCTCCAACGCACAGAGCACCAAACACAGAAACTACATTCTCCAAATGCCACCAGCGGAGTGAGAAAGCAGTAAATCCAACGAACAAAGCCTCCACTCAGACGGCAGGTGCAAATGCTCAAAAAGGCACTCAAACTGTCAAAACAGCACCCAGCACACAAATAGGGGAAAAAAAGACTTTTAATAAGTCTCCACAGTTACAGACCAAGATCAATATAGACACGGTATGCACATTCCTGACACTTACATCTACCCCATTGCCTTTCCCCTAAATTATGATATAATCTAGGATAACATAAATGTTGTTTAAGGCTGTTTTTATTTTTATGCACAAAGATAGACCATTGGCCTACCAGCTCTTTTACCTTCTCATCAGTGTGTAAAATATCCCAATTACTTCTGACCACTTCCCTAATCCTATTCACCTCTGAAGTATAGGTAATGACCATGGACATTTTCACAGAACTACTTTTAGTGTACTTAACTGTATCATTTCATTGTGAAGAATAGGGCTTGGCCCTCCCTCCTCTTTCCTCATTTGTTTTACTGCATGCATGCCTTGTCAATTTCCACATAGGTTCATAGGTTCATACTAGGCTATCTGCCCTAGGGCATTTATAAGCCTAGCCAGAGTGTGTTTGGCTTTCACCACCCATTTTAAATGAATTTTGCTATGCCCTTTTTCAAGGTTAGTATACTGTGCCTCTGTCTAACAGTGACACAGAAGTGATACCCTGGGTAAACCTACGATCTCCCATCCACTCATCAAGATTCCTCTTGAAGAGAGTCAATGAGGGACTCTGCCTAACCTGGACTGGGATTTTATTCCAGAGTGAAGGGAGCCTCTGGGTTATGAATCTGTCCCTCCAGCATGTCCTATTTATTTCAGTGCTGAGGTTCAAGTCTCTCGAGCGTGTAGCTCGATGGGATTTGGATTTTCTGAGGTGCAGCATGTCCATAAATTCCGGGTTGGACATGGCTTTATACGTCAGGCACAGATCGCCTCTGAGCAGGCAGTATGCCACTGAGTAGAGCTGGAGTTTCTTTAACCAGGCAGCATATGGCATCTGTTTGAGCCCTTTGATCCTCTTGGTGAGGTACTTTTGGGGTTATTCCAGTTGCAGCAGGTGTCTGGTAAGGTACATCCCAAAAGGGGCATTGTACTCAATTATGGGCCTGATGAGGGATGAGTAAAGAGGCATGATGACCTCCCCTGATCTAGATGTGAATCCCTTCATGATTAAATGGGCTATATAAAATGTTTTTCTAACCACTTTGGCCACGTGGTTTTCAAATGAGAGATTGCTATCAACTTGGGTCCCCTGGTTCCTAATTACTTCTTCCGTACTTAATGGATTACCACCTATGTGGTAATTTGTGGGCACTTTGTTTTTGCCAAAGGGGATGACTATACACTTTTTGGCGTTTAGCTTGAGGCCATGGCTCTGGCACCAGTTGTCTGTTTCTATGAGGCCCTTTTGGAGGATGCTTGTGTCGGCTGGAGAGTCGATTATGGCGCCTAGTTTGCAGTCATCTGCGAACTTGGTCAGCCACAGTCCTTCCATGTTGGCCTGTACCTCCGAGAAATATATACCGAACAAGAGTGGTCCCAGGACTGGGCCTTGTGGGATGCCACTTGTAACTGGTTTGGAGTCTGACGTGGCTCCAGCAATTCTAACCATGTGGGTTCTGTCCTTGAGCCAGTTTGCAACCCATCTAGTGACATAGGGGTTTATATTTAAGCTGGTGAACTTATCTATAATGCCCGAGTGGGGTATTGTATCAAAGGCTTTTGCGAGGTCCAGGTAGGCTGTGTGGACCACCGTCCCCTCGTCAATGGCCTTGGTGACTGTTTCAAAGAAATTGACCAGGTTTAAAAGGCAGGATCTGCCCTTAACAAAGCCGAACTGGGTAGGATCCAGTGTCTGTAGGTCCCCAATATCTTTATTTATGAGGCCCATGATGATCCTTTCCCTAGCTTTGCAGACCAAGCCAGTCAGGCTTATCGGGCGATAGTTTCCAGGATCCATTGAGGCACCACCTTTGTGGAGAGGGACCACTGTTGCTGTACGCCACTCTTTGGGTACATATCCTGTAGTAAGGCTGAGATTGAACAGTAGTTTTATGTTTGGGTTTAGCTCTTCTTGAAGTTCATGTAGGATGCAGCCCGGGACACCGTCTGGTCCCATTGATGCTGTGTTTTATGCTTTGGAGAGGGCGGCTCTTACCTGAGCATCTGAGATGTCAGGGGGTAGCACTCTGCCGAGATAGATATTTGCCCTTTTGGTGGGGAGGGGGGGGGAGAAGTTTGTGCTGAACCTGTCAGCTAGGATGTTGACAATGTCTGTGGGTTCAGTGTATTTTTTGTCATTTTGGACTAATTCTGAGCATATCTGGGAATTCCCACCCAGGTTCCTAACATAACTAAAGAAAGCCTTGTGATTATCCTTAGTGTCCTGTGCAATTTTTCTCTTGAAGCTGGCCTTAGACGATTTTATGAGTGCCCGTAGTTTTTTGCTAATACTGATCAGAGATGCCTTCCCTTTTTTGGGATTTTGCTCTATCACGTAGTAGCTTCCTCCTTCTATTGTACAGTTTGTTTATGGCTAGGATCCACCAGACAGGACACCTGCCTTTGTAGGATTGGGTCTTGGTTTTATTTGGGATTGCATGATCCATGCATTCCTGAAGATGTTCATAGAATGCGTTTATAAAGGATTCTGTGGTCTGGGCCGTATTTTCCACAGGTCCGGGGGCTTTGAAGGATTACACCTCAGTTTTGAGGAGTGTGAAATTTGCTTTAGAGAAGTTTTTCACTGTGGTTTTCTGGGCAGGGGGTGGGGTCGGGATGTGAATATCCAGTGAGATTAGTTTATGGTCTGATCTTACCAGTGAGGGATACACTTCTGGTCTGGAGCATAGAGCCCCCATGTTGGTGATGATCAGGTCCAGTATGTTTTCCCCTCTTGTGGGAGTGGTAACAAGTTGTTCCATAGCATTTGAGTTTATAAATTCTAGGAACCTTTGGGCTAGGGTGTTGGAGCTAGAGTAATGCTCCCAGTCTATGTTTGGGTAGTTGAAGTCGCCCAATATAATGGTGTTTGGAGAGACCTTCATATTTTCCAGTGTTCTCAGGAAGGCCGAGTGGGGTTCCTGGGTTTAGGAGGGTGGTCTGTAGCAGGCTATAAACTGGAAAGCAGTTTTACCCACTGTTAGTTGCACATGGATAGTCTCTGATGCTTCGTGCTGTGCCACCAACCTGGAGGTGTGGGTATCTTTGACGAATATTGATACTCCCCCTCCTTTTGTGGTTCGGTCCAAGTTTTGGGGCTGAAAAGCATGATACGAGGTATAACCTGGTAGTGCTGGGGTGCTCTCGGGAGCCTTGAACCAGGTTTCTGTTACTGCACAGATATCAATGTTCTCCATGCTAAGGAGAGTTTTGAGTGCGTGCATCTTGAGGTTTAGACTTCTGGCATTGAGTAGCATTACTTTTAGTTTCTTATCCCTTGTGATACCTATGGAGGTGGGTTTGTCTTTTGAGCCTTACCTAAAAAAAGGCACTATGGGGGTGGCAAGAGCCTTTGCCAATATCCGAAAACCCAGGGGTGACAGGTGCAAGCCATCCCTAGCGAAGCATTGTGGCTTGTCGAGCATGTCATCCCAGGCTGACAGGCTTTGGATCCCCTTTGAATGACACCAATACTTAAGCCAATTGTTGAAATTGATCATCTTGTCTTCATATTGTGGCATCATTCTTGGTGAGGGTAAGATGCTACTCAAGGTCAGGGTCATACCGGCCTGGGCTACATGCTCAGAGAGCTCCTCTATGTCTCTTTTCATGTAGTCCAGGGAGGTACGTCTCAGGTCATTCACACCAGCATGGACAATGACTGAGTCATATTTGTACTTGCCTTGGAGTGACCTGAGTGCTTGTGTTATGTGGCGGATCCTAGCGCCCGACAGGCATCTCACCGTGACCTTCTCCTTGTTCCGTCTGGTGAGCGGGACGTGAGTGTGCCTGACGATAGAGTCACCTATTACAAGTGTATCAGGTGTGTTGTTTAGCCTTAAGGGCTGTGATTGTTTGGCACACTGGCTTTGTGAGCTATGTGTTGCACGTGTTTTGTTTTGGGGTAGAGGTTGCTTGGGTGTCTGCTTTTGGAGGTCTCTGCTGCTTAGGCAGATTTTTATTTAGAGCCTCCGAGTATGTTTTTGTGTGTTTATGTGTTTGGTTTGCTTTCGTGGTAGGTCTATGTGAGACTGGAATTGTAGTGAGTGTGGTTTCCTTCTCCTCCTGACTGGTTACGCCAGTACTGAGTTGAGAGAGCTTAGCCTCCAGTTTAGCTATATGGTTGCATCTCTCACATGTGTTAGAATTTGTTGGGAGGAGGAGAGGGTTGTCTGTGTACATGAGGCAGTTGTAACATTGCCCCAAGATTCCCAGATTCACCAACTGGACCGGAGAGGAGATTGACAACTGACCTTTGGACATGCTAGAATAGTATTGGGAATGCCTTTATAATTGAAAAAAAGGGCCAATGGGGAACAAGGTACTCAAGGGGAGTTTGTGAGGGTCTGGAACAATGGAAAGCTAGCAAGTATGGCTGATGCAAGGCAACCAAACTAGTATGCATCAAAATCAAAACGCCAGCACCGAAGATGAGCTGAAATGAATTTATTTTTAGAGCAAGTGAACTAAATGCCGATGAGGAGTCCTCCTTCACAAACACAGAACGCCACAGCAATGGCGTCAATCTGCAGCCCTCTAAATGCCAACAGCTAGCACGAAACAGGAACTGGAACAATGGAAAGCTAGCAAGTACGGCTGATGCAAGGCAACCAAACTAGTATGCATCAAAATCAAAATGCCAGCACCAAAGATGAGCTGAAATGAATTTATTTTTAGAACAAGTGAACTAAATGCCGATGAGGAGTCCTCCTTCACAAACACAGAACGCCACAGCAATGGCGTCAATCTGCAGCCCTCTAAATGCCAACAGCTAGCACGAAACAGGAACTGGAACAATGGAAAGCTAGCAAGTATGGCTGATGCAAGGCAACCAAACTAGTATGCATCAAAATCCTTAACTTCTTGCATTCCTTAGAGATGTGAATAGTCAAGCCTGTGCTGGTGACATACAGGGATAGAGCCCTGACTGTGGCCCAGGTGACCCAAGTTCAGTTAACAGCTAGGGTGCTTGATGGCATAGGTTGAGAGAATACATGTGCAGTTGATCCCTGATGGAAACCAGGGTTGTGTGTGTGTGTGTGTGTGTGTGGGGGGGGGGGTTGTCCTCATTGTGGTATTGCTGTAGCTGAGTCAATGCCAAGGTCAGCCAATATGCCAGCAATACAATGTATATGTTTTTAGCATATCCTTGTCTCTGTAAATATGTTTTGCTCGTTTCTTACATGATCCTATTCACCCAGGCTGTGCCTGCAAATGGTCCATTGAGATCAATGCACTATCCTGGTAAACAAATATAAATAAAATAAAACAAATACCCATTGCACAGCCTTCCCATGGACAGGATGGGTGTATTCAGAGGAGGATCATAGCAGCATTAACAAAACAGTCCTTCTTAGCGGCAGTATGATGCTGACACAGGGTGCCTCAAGCTCCTCACAAGTCTGAACACGTGTCAGAGAAAGTCTTGAGGAGGATAGTCAGGCTTGGTGGACCCTATGAACAAGGAGAAGTTGATGGTCATCTGCAGAGATATCAATTAATTAATTAATTAGAAGACAGAGTTTTTTTCCTCCACCATGCATCCATATTTTATTCATAAAGGGACAGATTCAAAAAGACTAGCTCTCAATGTGTAAGTGACTCATTCCTGTGTAAGGTCTTGGCTTACACCAGAATGTCATTTAAACCAAGAACAAGTCTTTTGAAATCAGGCCTCAAGTCTCTTTCTTCTGTTTATAATTTATTTCTGTCTTAGAAGAAAAATGATAGCCTCCACTAAAAATCAGATCACTAATACAAACCTATATCTATCCAGTCTTATATAAATTCCTAGTTTTTGTGTAAAACCCACACCTTCCCAAGCATCTACATAAAAATATTTCTATATTATTTTTCCCATACCATTGTTTTCTATTTCTTATGTTCTACTTTGGCAATCATCAGCCTCCTCCCACACATTTGGTATGTTAGACCCCCCCCCCATCACCGAGGGGTGGGAGTTTAGCTGGGATGGGCTATGATTTAGGTTGCCATCAGTGGTGGTTTAGGTTTTTTGTTATACCATATCCTAGTGTGGCCACCCAGCCAACAGCCCATGGATGTGGTGTCCAATGGGCATTATCAGTGAACTGCCACTCACTTCTGCAAAGCACTGACATCAGCAGGACTGCCCTACCCACTCACATGAGGCATCACATTGTTGGTTCCTGGTCTCCACTAGGGAAATCAAGTTGTACATGTGTGCCCTTGAGTGCGCATGCCTTCATCCTCCCATAAGATGTGCACACTCATCCTCTCTGCCTGACCTGTCAAGTATCCAAACTGCTACTCATATATGGGTCATGTGGGCTGTAGTGAGGGCTTTATTTGTCTATGCTACTGCCACAGGTTATTCTTTCCTCTTATTTTCAATAATATCTAAACCAATCTTCCATATTAATTTTTTTTCTTTGTATTCTTTCCATATTGTCCCTACCTCCATGCATCTTTCTTTATCCCTCTAGATCACTGGCACAGGTTATTCTTTCCTCTTATTTTCAATAATATCTTAATCACTCTTCCATATTAATGTTTTATCCTCTGTATTACATTTACATTATTCCCTACTTCCATGATTTTTCCCTCTGTTTAATACCCTCCAAACAGCCATGTATGTCTTCTGAACCATCTTTTTTCAACACCTTGTCCTGATTTCCACACTGCACTATAAATTTAATGATGTCAAATAAACCGTGGATTAAGAAACATGGCTGTGAAGAGAAGTGGGCTTTGAGGCCTGATTATGACCTAGACAACCATGGTGCAATTAGACATACCAGCACTAGGGGATCCAGGTAAGGTGGAGCTCACTAGCCTCTCTCAGGGAGGGAAGTGTGTGTGTGTGTGTGTGTGTGTGTGTGTGTGTGTGTGTGTGCAAATGCAAGTGCATGTGTCTGTGGGGAGTACACATGCAGGTAAGATTGTCTTGGAGGACACCTGAGATCCTCCAGTGCCTTAGAGCAGGGGCCAGGATTGCTTGCTGTGATACATCCTCAGAAGCAGAGGGACTACCCAGTGAGGTCAACCCACTGCACAGCCACCTGTGGGTAATTTACCCTTCCAGGCAGTGGAGGGTGTGGGGTAGAAGTAAGAAAACTCTCAAACCACCCCTGATGGCTGCCTGAATGACATCCCCTCTTGGCCAACCATTGTCCTGGGGAAGGAAAATGAATGGCCCAACTAGCTGAGTGGGATGGATAACTGGCAGGAAGTGGAAGCAAAGTGATGCAAAAATATATATTATTAACCGACCCCATGCCTCCCTTTATTTTTTTAGCATATTAAATTTCCCTTTTTATGGGATTTAAGTGAGATCCCTAAAATAAGCCAAATATTTCTTCATCTATCTGCTTTCCCATGATCTTTGGTAGCATCGTCTATACTCCACCTTAACAACTTAATGACCCTATTTTATTACTGATTATATGTCAAAGTTTCCTTTTAAAAGACACTTTAAATATATTTCATAATTTTACCAACTTTCTTGCCTTCTGCAGTCTTATCACTCGTATTTTATCTTGTCTTGTTTCTAAAGTAATGCCCTATTTCTTGTCATCAAAATATAACCATCTGCATAGGTCAATATCACTTTAAAGTAACAACATCTGTTATTTTCCCTACTGTAGATTTAATTTTCTTTATACTCCTTTCTATTACTGCATTCATTACTAATAAATAAATAATGCTATTCACCAGGCAAGCCTGTCTCATTCCCTCATTCATAATTACTTTATTACTTAACCACCTATTTATATCCACCACTATTTTGGTATACACAGAATAACCATATTATCCTCTCTCCTATGTCATACTTTTTCATTATATTTCACAGTGTTTCTGTACTGAATATCTGCACTTTTTTTTACCTTTTTTACAGTCGGTAGTTAGAAATGCTTTGGTTCCACTTTAGCGAGAGTAGAGGGGACATGAGCCATTTTCTCGTCCAAGATTGGGTAAAAGAAAGAAAAGTGTGCTGCTTCTGATTGGCCACAGGGCCTTGCCTCTGTTTTGTTTTAATCAAATCTCCTCTGCTATTTAAGCAACACAGTTGCACAACACTTAGCTCATAACCTACAAGCTAAAACTTACATTACCACAGCCACTGTTTCAACACTTCTTTTTTCATTGTTTTTGTCACAGCTGTATTAATTCTGTTTCTGTGTTGAGTATCTATACTTTTTGACACTTTTGACTGCTGCTCTCCACTCAGCAGCACCTTGCAATGATCTGTAAAGGCGCTATCTCACAGCGTAATTCCCCCACATTTATCTGTGTAGACAGCGATCTCTCACAGCATAACTTTCCCTTAAAAATACCCTTACTGTCTAGGCAGATTTTTTTTTTAACTATTAGAGCATCTAGCTTGTGCATTGCTAAGCGTTGCTCATCAAGTTCCTCGTGTTATTGGCCTATTCAATATTTAAATTGAACTCACTCCTCCCTAGTAGATCAGTAGCCATGGATATGCACTTTCCAGCACTCTCTGTGGCTAGTCTGGTTGAGATGAGTATTCTGAGACATTGTAGCAATTGACTCATGTACACTGACAACCCACTTTTTCTTAATAAAACAGATTAAGTATGTGAGAGGTATAAATATACTTCAACCCTGGAGGCAAAACTCTCTCATATAATCAAAACTAATCCTACAGAAGTTGCCAGTGACACTTGCACCATGCCTACTGCACAAGTTAAAGACTCTACACATAAAACTACTTATGCTGATTCACTTAAGGTAACCTGCCTTAAATCACTAAGACCACTTGCATAACACAATCAAAAAAGTGTCCTCAGCCATCATGTAAACACTCCATTAAAACACTACCCACAGCTACACACAATAACACTGCATCCAATGCCTCTACTGCTAAGTCCTTAAGGCAAACCAGCACACAGCCAAATTTCCTGGTCATTGGTGATTCTATAGTGTGGCACACTGATGTCACCCTCACTGAACTGAGTAAGGAGAGAGGTGCAGTTAGCTGCCTTTCCTGGGCTGGGATCCATCAAGTCACACAGACAGTCAGGTCATTGAACCAGAGGTATTAGTATGACAGGTCATTAACACCCACATGGACTATGACACAGAGATGTACCTCCCTTAACTATAGGAAGCGAGACATGATCTAGCTAGATGATTATCTGTCTCCGACAGGTATGACCTTAGCAACAAGCAGCATACTTCCTTCAAGGATGATACCACGTTATCAACAGAAAATTATTGATTTTAGCAATTGCCTTAGCTTCTGTGTGTCAGTCCACGGGGGTACAATATTTGATGGCTTGAGAGGACATAGTTAAAAGACCACGCTGCTTTGACAGGGATGACCTGAACTTTTCCCCTGTAGGCTACTGGATATTGGCAAAGACCTTTTCCACCCCCGTAGTGCCTTTCTTTTTAGGCAATACCAAACTGATAAACCTCCAAACTTAACTGAACCTATGAAGGAATGTCTGAAGGTGGTACTCCTTAATGCTAGAAGCCTTAAAATGAAACTCCACTCCCACCAAGCCTTCCTCCCCCTTGAGAATGTAGGCATCTGTGTAGTAAAAGAGACAGTTTAAAATCACGGAGATTACCCAGACAGTGAAAGGTTATAATGCCTTTCATACCTTTAGACCAGTTACTGTACAGGAAGGAAATGAACGTGGAGAAATCTCTGTCAGTACTAAAACAACCTCACAGTTAGACTAGTTAAAGTGCATGATCCCTTGGAACTTATACATGTGCAACTCACCATAACCATAAACAGGGTCTTGTACCATATCCTTGCAACCTATAGGTCTTTCTCCATGTCCCATGAAACCCATACTACCTAACTCAATGTACTAGAGTCCCTCACCATTCAACCCAATGCAATCATCAAGGCAGATCTCAACTACCTCTCTATAGATATGGAATCCTGCACCACTTCTAATGCACAAGCCCAGTGATTCCTAAACTTCATTAATACCAACATCCTGGAACAGTTGGTCCATTCTCCTACTGGGGTACAAACATTCTTTTTTTTTAAACAAGAAGCATCTTTATTGAAATATAATTTATGACATTGGCAATCATATATTTATATAAATGAAAACAAACCATATTGACATATTTTCAGTGGCAAACATTATACATCACTTATAATCTGATCCATCATTGTCAGTCAAATATTACATGGCTCATTCAATTCCTGTCTTCCCTTAAACCTCATTCCTCCTCCAAAACATTATTCTGCATGTGTTGTTCCCACAATTCCATTTTTTCTATGTAATTTGCTTTTACCCTTTTCTAAAGATCCCACTTCCAGTTCTTTTATCTCTGTTACTATATTCACTACTTTGGGTACAGTTGGTTTAGACTTTGATTTCCATTTTCTAGTAACTGCTTTTTTGGCAGCCACCATAATTAAACTCAGCAAGGCCTTACTATGTCTAGGCAATTCCAATTCTCTGTCATAGCTCAAAAAAAAAATAATTTTCTTAGTTATACCATTTTTCTTACCCAGTAATTCTGACAGAGTAAGAGTACAATTCTCGACCTTGTACTCAGGAACATGGAGGAGCATTGTTCCTCACACAAGGTAATGTTCTTGCTCATCAGATCTGACTGTAAGGCAGTATTGCTTGACATAAAAATTAAATCCAGGGACACAGTGAAACCAAAAACCTTTATGAACTATTCCAAGGCTAACCTCTCTTTACTAAGTGACACCTTGGCTAAATTCCAAGCACCCCCAACCCAGTAAACACCATAGCATATGCTGAACTATTTACAAAATCCATGTACAGTCATACTGATAACTGTATAGAGTGAGCTGTGCCCACTCATATTAAGAATAAGACAAGCCACCCTGGTGGAATCACAATATCAATCAGTTATACAACAAAAGAAAAATGAATCTTGGCCAGGCATAAGAGGAACAAAGCCCGGCATATACTGAAAACCACCTGACCAATCTAAACAGACAGCTAAAAGGGTTAATTAATACTTCAAAGATTAAAATTAAAGGAAAAATAGCTTCTAAAGGCAAAGGATAATCACAAAGCTTTCTACAGCTTGATTCATTCCACAGCTATGTCTGTAACTCAAGAGAAATATGCAATAATGCACAATGCACAGAACTTAATGTAAATGGCATCACCTGCACTGAACTAGTGGCCATTGCCAACCTTTTAGCTGACAGGTTCAACTCAAATTTCTCCCACCACTCCCCTCCCAGTAGTCCAAAGTAAATACCACATACCACAATCTCCCAACCATTACTAGGGAACAGGTCATCAATGCACATTCTTGAGCCAAAAACTCTGCATTGATGGACCCTGATAACATCCCAAGATGCTTAATAAAAAGCATGAAACAAGACCTCTCTGGTCCACTTGAATCACTTTTCAGCTGGAGCCTACAGTCACGTTTTGTGACCAAGAAATGGAAGATGGCTACAGCTATTCCCCTGCATAAAGGAGGTCCAACTGCCAATCCAGGTAATGACAGTTCCATAAGTCTGACCAGCCTCATATGTACGGCCAAGGAAAAAATCATCATGGACATGATAAATGAGAACATAGGTAATCTGCAAATGCTGGCCCTATCACAGTAAGGCTTTGCTAAAGGAAGCAAATCTGGTGGCCTATTATGAGAGGGTCACCAAAGCAACAGATGAGAGTAAGAGTGCGCACACAGCTTACCTCAACCTGGCCAAAGCCTTTGATGCTCTATCCCACTCAGGCATTATAGATAAGCTCACTAATTAGGTACAAAGCCTTTTATCACCCAGTGGGTAGCCAACTTGCTCACTGACAGGGCCCAGTAAGTCAAAATAGGTGAGGGCACCTCCACCAAGAGGCCAGTTACTACCAGAGTCTCCCAGGGCTCAGTAGTGGGCCTACTTCTTTTTGGCAACTATTTCACTGAAGTGGAAGCAAACACTGAAGGTTTATGGCTGACTAAGTTTGCAGATGACTGTAAGCCAGGAGTTATCACTGACTCCCCTGCAGACACTAGCATTCTTCAAGAAGGCCTATCTCTGACTATCAAATGGTGTCAAAGGCATGGTCTTAAACTCAATGCCAGGAAATGTGTACACACACATAGACAGTAGCCTTATGTTTGACCACCACATGGCCACAGTGGTGAGGAAATCGTTTTATGTTGCATAGCTTACAAGTAAGGGCATGGCATCTAGAGCCAAAGATGTCATTATAGGTTCATAGGTTCAGAGAAGGTTACTAGGCTAGTGGCTCTAGTTGCCTCAATTGTCCTTCGTTAGATGGATGTAATTCACAGAGCAAGTCTATAATAAACACCAACTACCCCTGTCCATGAAGGACATAGGTGCCACCCCGGGGTGAATTTGTGATCTCCCATCCATTTGTCCAGCTTGCACTTGAATAGGGTCAGTGAGGAGCTCTGCTTCATGTGAATTGGAAGTTTATTTCAGAGTAGTAGCAAACTCTGGGAGATAAATCTGTCTCTCCAGCATGATTTGTTAATGTCACAGGCTAGGTTAAGATCCCCAGGCTGAATGACTCTTGTGCCATTTGACTTGTGGATGTGCAGCATATCCATCAGGGCAGGGTCAGAGAGTGCCCTGTAGGCTAGGCACAAGTCACCTCTCAGCAGTCTATATGATACAGAGTACAGTGACAGGGCTTTCAGTCTATCATTAATCATTAAGTTAATCATAAGCCATGGTATGGAGAACCTGTATTTTCTTGGTGAGAAACCTCAGTGGTCTCTTCAGCTGCCATGGGTGTCTAGTGAAGTACATGCAGAAGGGAGCATTGTACTCTATTAATGGTCTGATGAGGGTTGAGTACAGTGGAGTTATAACATCCTTAGACCTGGAGGCTATGCCCTTACTTATGGGATGCACAATTTACGAGGCTTCCCTTACCACTGTGAAAACCTGATGATCAAAGAGCAGACTGCTATCTACCTGTGTTCTCAGATCTCACACCACTGTGTTTGAACTTAGGGGGGTGCTATCAATATTGTAATTAGCAGGAAATTCTGCTTTGTCAAAGGGGATAATAATGCACTTTTTGCATTTAGTTTTAGACCATGGCTTTGACAACAGTCATTTGTCTGTGTCAGCCCCTCCTATAATATGTTAACATCATTGGGGGAATCAGTGACTGCACCAAATTTGCAATCATCAGCAAACTTGGTAAGCCAAAGGCCATCTACTTTAGCCTGGTCTTCCAAGCAATAGATTCCAAACAGTAAAGGGCCCAGCACAGATCCTTGTGGTATGCCACTGGTGATGGGTCTACTGGGAGAGGTGCAGTCACCAACTTTGACAGTAAGAGTTCTGTCGATGAGCCAGCTGGCTACCCATCTAGTGAAGTAAGGGTTGATCCCTAGCCTGGAGAGTTTCTCAATGGTACCTGAGTGGTAGGAGATTGTGTCAAAAGCCTTGGCTAGGTTGAGTTAGGCAGTATGCACTGTCTTACCTTCATCCAGGACCTTGGTGACTTTCTCAAAGAAGTCTACTAGGTTTAATAAGGATGATCTACCCTTAACAAAGCCAGACTGGGTTGGGTCTAGAGTTTGAAGGTCACCTATGTCCTTGTTAATAAGGCTCATGATGATTCTTTCAATGGCCTTGCAGATGAGGCTGGCTAAACTTATGGGCCTATAGTTCCCAGTGTCAGTTGATGGCCCTGTTTTGTGAAAGGGTATTACTGTTGCTGTTCTCCACTCTGCTGGAACAAAGCTAGTTCTCAGGCTATGTTTAAAGAGAATGCCAAATGGGTCTGCCAGGTCCTGTTTTAGACCGCTTAATAAGCAACCTAGGATGTTATCTGATCCCATTATTTTTGGCCTTGGAGAGTGCAGATATGACCTGATCTCTAGAGATACTAGGCAGAGGACTGGTGTCAGGTATGCTTTGGGGTATGGCTGGCAGGGAAGTTTGTGCCAAATCTGTCATCTAGCAGGCTGGCAATTTCCTCCAGTATAGTATGAGTGGTACCATCTACAACCAGTTTGACATGTAGTTGGGCATTTCATTTATTTTGGACATAGTAAAAGAATTCCTTTTGATTATCCTCCACTAGGGATGCTATTTAGCTACATAATTAGTTTTAGAGGACTTTACAGGATTCCTGATTTGCTTATTCAAGCTGTGGAGGGAATTATTCTGCTGAGTCAATTCTCTCTTGTTCTTAGACATCAGTTTCTTCCTTTTGTTATATAACCTGTTCATACTTGAGGTCCACCAGGGTGGCTTGTTTTGTTGGGAGGATGTGGTTTTAATCCAGTCAGGTACAGCCAGGTCTATACAGCTGCTTAAGTGTTTAAGGGTAGGAGGTTGACATAAACACGGCTATTAATAGGACGTGCTGGAGGGATAGATTCATCACCCAAAGACTCCCTATGCTGTGGAACAAAATCCCGGTACATGTGAGGCAGAGCACCTCGCTGGCCTTGTTCAAGAGAAATCTTGACCAATGGATGGGAGATCGCAGATATACCCCAGGGATTACCTCAGTGTCACTGCTCGACAGAGGCACAGCAAAATAATGGGTATAGTTCCCCATACTAAAGGGGTGGCGTAAGCCACAAAACGATGGGCTAGGCTTGTAAATGCCCTCGGGCAGATAGCCTAGTATGAACCTATGAACCTATGAACCTATAATGGTTAAGGTGCTTACCTTACAGACACAGGGTGCAGGGTTTGATTCTCACATGGGGTAATTGGCTAAGCTTAAAATGTCCTCAAGGGCAGTTAGCCTAGTACTAATCTATGGACCTATGAATCTACAGGGCATTTGTGTACACTTCTGCATAGGAGTCATTGTTGTCTGTGATTGTGGGGGGTATAGAACATTTTATAAAATTGCTTAGTAGGCTGTAGTTTGCTTTGGAAAAGTTTTATAGTTTTTTTCCTCCTGTGGTAGTGACAGGCTCAACAGTTACTTCGAACTAGACTGATTTATGGTCCAACCTTACCAGAGAGGGCATCACATGGGGGGGGGGGGGTTGCAGTGACCTCCAATGTTTGTGAGCACTATGTCTAGCACACTTGAGCCCCTTAAGGGGGTGTAGACTATCTGTTCCAGAACATTTGTATTGACAAAGTCCAGGAACCTCTGGGCAAGCATGCTTGTGTTTATATATGTCACCCAGTTGATGGAAGGATAGTTGCACTCTCCCATGACTAAGGTGATGGGCTGTATGGTGAGTGATTTCAGTGAGTTCAGGTAGGTGGTGTGCTTTTCCCAGTTTATGGTGGGGGACGTATAGCTAGTAATGACATGGTAGGGTATTTTGCCTATAGTTATTTCAACATGGAGTAGTTTGAGAGAGCCATACTGTTTGACCAGTCTCAAAGTATACTTGGCTTTAATGAAGATGGATACATCTCCACCTTTGGTTCTTTCATGATGATTTTGAGGTCTGAAATGTGAAAGGCATTGTAGCATTGCACAGCTGGAGTGTTCTCCATGGCCTTGAACCATGTCTCTGTGACTGCACAGACATCAGCATCTTCCAAGGTGAGGAGTGCTTCCAAGGAGTGCAGTTTCATGTCTGGACTCCTAAAAACCTTGCACCCTGGGTCTGTAAGGTAGACACCTTAACCATTATGCCAACCTCCCACTATCCTCTGCCCTTATCAGACTAATTATAAAGTACAGTGCCCCCTTCAGTATGTACCTAACCTGGCATATGCAGCAAATACAGCTACCTTACAAAAAGAATACAAGGTGTATCAAACTTGCCTTATGCAGAGTGCCTTAAAGCCCTTTCCCTCTACTCAGTCTCCTATAGATTGCTGAGACGTGATGTATGCCTGGCTTACAAGGCATCTGCACACTCCACACTTGTGAATCTCCTGAATATTTTTATGTCAAACAATACTAGAAATACAAGGTCTAGGGCCTGAATTTTGTCTGTGACTTAAAAAGAATATGCCGGAGAGACAGATATGTATCAGAGACTGCCCTTCCTATGGAACTGGCTTCCTACTCATGTGAAGCTGAGTTCATCTGTTACCCAATTTAAGTGCATCTCAGATCAGTGGATGGGGAATAGGAAAGTTACACCCAGCCTGACACATGTCCCTTATTGACAGAGGTAGCATATAAATGTCTGGCTCTCAAAGTCCTCTTTGTATACAGGATGTCATTATTCATTCGGAAAAACTTTGTTAGGTTTGGAAAAGCCCCCAGGTCATTAGCCTAGTAACAATCTATGAACCTATGAAATGATAAGTTTTGTCAGATGCTTTTAAGCATCACATACTGTTAACCTTCCCATTTGTTTCTCCCCAATAATATAATCTGTTGTGTCTTTTATTAACAATGACATTTCTTTTGCCTCTTTCCTCTTAACTCCATATACTCCTTCCTCTATATTTATTTATTTATTTACATTTGTTTACTGAGATAGTCCACTGGGCCAAAGAGCCCATTTTTAGTGGAGGCCCAGGGAAAAAAGCTCCACAGATAACCAGAAACAAAAAAAAACATACCATAGATAGATAAGTAAATGACATAAAGCAAATATTTTTGGCTTGAGTACATTACAAGAGTATATACAGCAATAGTATGACATGGAGTAAATATAATTAGAGTAAGTTCATTACAGGGCTACAATATATTTCCATGACCTTTTAAATAACTCCTTCCTTGTATATGCTTCATTTGTAACTAACAATCAATGTCATACAAAGATACTAACCTCCAATTATCCAAATTCTTTTTCACCTTTTTCCAAAATTTATAATTATCTGTGTAACTTTTTCATCCCTTATTCCTTCATCCATCCATTCATTCATTTGGAGTGTGCATGAAATACTTTTTCCATAGTTCATCTATTCCCTTATAACACCTGTATTCACTATCAAATTGCAACAGTCTAACTACTAACCACAAATTATCTAACTCCTCTGCATCTCTTCCTTCTCTGAGCCTTGCCCTGTATCATACCCTCAATTAATACCTTCTCTTCACCCTTCACTTATCAACTTCATATCCCCCTAGCCTCATATCTCTCTTACAAGCCATTACACATACAATTTTACTCTTGTCTACCGTTACCAAATAAATGTCTCACCTAACGTCTGTCTGGAAGCCCCCTTATCACAAGTAAAAATCTCTTTACTGCTCATCCCTGAATCACACTGTCTACTGCTATCCCTCACCCTACTCACCACATTTTCTTTATTCTACTCAGTACTTAGAAACTCTTAACAAAAAAAAAAAATATTTGTAACATGTAAATGACTTTTTTTGCAAATTGTTTATGTTTCATGTCCTATTTACCTTCAGTGTAATGTGTTGTATCTACCTTGACGGTAATGTGCAAATTGTGTATTTAAACATTGTATTGCTTTGTTTGTGGAGCTTTTTTCCCTAGGCTTTCACTGAAAGTGGGTCTTTCCCAGCCAACAAAATAAAAATGTTATCCCATCACTCCCTGGTACTGTCCTTTTTAGTACTCCTTTTAATTCCTGCAGAATAATTTTACTATATAACATCACAGAGTTGTTGCCTCACAGCAAGAGGTTCTCTGGTTCAACTCTCGGCTGAAATGCTTTCTGTGAGGAGTCTGCATGTCCACCCTGTGTTCTTGTGGGTATTTGGGTGCTCCGGTTTCCTCCCACATTATAAAGACATGTGTCTAGAGCATTTCTCCCTGGGTCTCTGCTGAAAAATTGGCTTTGTTACAAGTCGGACTTTCCTGGTAAACAATGTTAAATAAACAAACAAATAAATACATAATGTTGTTCTCTTATTATCAGTTTTATATCCCAACCTCTGATCACATTCTTTTTCTCTTCTTTTACATATTTTTATACATCTCTCTGCTTCTTCCATAATTTCTCCTTCTTATCATTATAATCAATACTGTCTCATTTCTTAATTTTTTAGCTAGAAAAGCACATATTTCTTCTGTTATCCATCTTTAGTAATTTTTCTGGCATACAATTTCATCTTTCATTCTTACTTTTCTCCAAATATATATCACTTTTTCGTTTTTAAAACAACATCTTCAGTTCCACAGCTCTCTAATAATCTTTAGATATCTTATAATATTTATCCTTCTGTTTCTGTATTATTTTCCTTTCCATATTTAAGTAATCTTTTTTTTCAAATAAAACACTTTTATTGACATATATTGAATAATTTAATAAGGCAGAAGATTCACATACAATTCCAACTGCGCCATTATTTTATATATTTAACATTACACAGGCAGTGCAGACAATGCAAATTCTTTTTCTTACAGTTCCAAATTGGTTGTCTTTCCTTTTTAAAACAAGAAACGTCTTTATTAAATTATCACTTATGACTTAGGTAATCATAAATTTATATAAATGAAAACAAACTATACTGACATATTTTCAGTTGCACACATTATACATCACTTATAATTTTTCCAGTCAATGTCAGTCAAACATTACAAAGGTTATTCAATTCCTGCCTTCCATTAAACCTAATTCCACCAAAACATTATTTTGCATGTATTGTTTCCACAATTCCCATTTTTTTCTATGTAATTTGCACCTACCCTTTTCTAAATATCCCAATTCCTGTCTTATCTCTATTACTGCATTCAGTTCCCCTAGTGCAGTTGGCTTAGACTTTGATTTCTATTTTCTAGTAATTGCTTATTTAGCAGCCACCAGAGTTAAGCTCAGCAAGGCCTTATTATATCTAGGAAATTCCAATTCTTTATTACCACTAAAAAAAAAATAATTTCCTTAGTTACACAAATTTGCTTACCCATTATTTCTGATAAAGTAGTTTGCAGGGAATTTTTAAAGTCTTACAACAAATATGCTACCAATTATCTCTTCCTTCCCCGTCATACCTCCAAGATTTGCAGTCTACATGAGGAAAATGTTTTTGAGTCTGTGTGGAGTATAAAAATACCTATGCAAACAGTTCCAAGCAAAGATACTAAATCTTCTAGACTTTGTTGCATATATGGGAGCCATATATATGTGTATTTGTGTGTGTGTGTGTCCATTGTTTCTTTGTGAATTACTTATCCAATCTCTCTTCCCAATCCTTTCTACCCTCCTCTAATTCGTATAGTTATCATGAAATATTTTATATGCCCTACTAATTATCTCCTTTTAACAGCAGCTTCTGTTCTAGATTCTACTAAAATCTCTACCAGTGCTGGTCTTTCATTTAGGAGCCCCCTATTTCCTTCTCTTTGCATATACTCTGATATCCCTCCTTGATTTGAAAGGCAATCTCTAACCTGCAGGCCAAATAAATTCTTGGTGTCTTCCCATTCTATTAACTTTCCCTGTCTTATTTCCTCCACATACATTGGTTCCTTTGCCAGTTTTCCACAATAAATTCCAGTCCCCTCTTGCCTATTGTCTGTGTCCCTAATTGCAGTCATCCCTATCGGTAGAATCTCCTTCCTCCATTCCCATGTTGGCTTAGTTCTTAAAATACTTTCTGCGACTTTCTGAATATAATAGTCTGTATGATTATTGTTATTCTGCTTAAAGATCTGCATCCCAAACCCCAGTCTATCCTTGTTTCTTGAGCTTCCCCCGTTTCATCATCATCCATTTCCACTTTGAATTATAGTTTCCTGCTTGTGCTATGTATAGGAGTCTTAACTGTGTAGCTCTAAAATACCCCTTCAAATCAGCTAATCCCAATCCATCTTGCTCTATTGGAAGAATCAGTTTTCCCCACTTGAATCTTGCCATCTTCCCATCCCAGATAAAATCCTTCAGCTCTTTATTACTTGCTATCCACAACTTCTCCTCTGGTTGATAAAATATGCCTTAAATGTATATAAGACTAAAGGGACTAAAAACATTTAAACTGCTTATATCTTACTATCCATGTCCATATAACAGAACTTCTCATTTCTAAGTTTTTGTATTATCTTTTGTTTAGTCTCTTCCCACATATCCTTAGCTGCCACTCCAGAATTATTTTTAATCCATAATCCCAAACACTTCATTTTGTCATGTCCCCATAAATGTGACTATTGCTGAACCATTTTGGGTGTGGGTACATAATTTACCACTATTGCCTTTGTTTTAGGTTAATTGATTTTGCATCCTGAAAAGATTTGAAAATGTCTCATGAAGAGGAAACCCCTGCCTGGTTCCTCTGCTCAAGCAGAAATTATTGTAGGAGACCCCACCCACTTTAAGTTTTGCCTTCAATCACTCATATATCCTACTAATCAACCTTATAATTTTGTCTGAGAATGCAAATGCTTCCAATTCCCTGCTAATAAAGTCCCAGCTTACTCTGTCAAATACTTTCTTTGCATCAAGACCCACTTACAACAGTGGTATATTCTTACATTCTGCTTCCCTCTGGATCATCAGTGTTCTCTTAATGTTGTCAAATCTTTGCATCCCCTTCCTAAAACCATGCTGATCTATATCAATCAATTTTGGCATCACGTTTGCCATTCTTTTAGCCATTACAGACATAAACACTTTATAATAATGTAAAAACAAAAAATAATGCTCACTACACTCTGTTCGCCTGATAATAAACAAGACTTGTAAAATACAACAAAAAACCAGGCTTAAATAGTGGGAAGTATACTTGCTATGTTCGATTCAAGTCAGTCACAGGAGGTAACCAAATGTTCCACAAAAAGAAACGAAGCTGTAACCTATAAACAGCTTTACTTTGCGAATTCTTAATCCAATAAAAAAAGAGTCAAAATCACCATGGAGTGTTCATTCGAACCTACTCATCCACTGGGCAATAGCTTGTAGAAAAAACAAGCAACCAGCATGTAAGAATAAATCCAAGCGTCCAGTAGAAACCACGTTTATTAAAGTAATTAAAACACAGGGCTAGCGCTTTCAACGAATCTTCATCAGGCCACTAACAAACAAACATACTAGCATCCCTTTTATAGCAAAATGCTAAAGTCAACTACTGATGTCACATCCTGTTTAGGCATGCTGAAGTCAACTCTGATGTCACATCCTGTTATACATAAAATATTTAAACTGACATCACTTTTATAGTAAAACGCTTCAAACAACTCTGATACCACATCCTACTAAATATAAAATATTATATAATATATTTTAAAATGTTTTAAATTGTTTAAAATGTTTAAAATATATATGCAGACATTTTGTAAACAGTGTACAATAGAGATGTTCTAAAATGACATTTCACCCCACTTTAACTGCTGCTGCATGTAACATTCAAGATGTTTTAAAATATTTTAAAATATCTATGTAACCATCTCATAGACAGTATACAGCGAATAAAGTGTTTCACAATTACATACTATCTTCCTATGAATACTGCTACTTATATGCATACTAGTAACAAAAATGGCATGCATGTTTAGTGTTTAATAATGGGCGATATAATCCCATTTGAAACACTTGTATGTATAAATGCATGCTTAAAATAAGGATCAAATTAATAAAGATATTAATATCTACACATAAGCTATTTAGCATAATTATAAATGCACAAAAATGATCATTCAAAAGACTACATCTAAAATTTGTACAGCATGTGCTTCTAAATATCATAATATCTGTGACAGCATAAATCATTCAAAACAGATATATGCACACGCAAAGATGTTAATAACAACGATATTATAAACATAAAAATATATTTGAGACTAAATGTGCAAAATCAGATGAAATGTGTGCTGGATGAAAGAGGAACACATGGTATATCAGCATCATTCATAACAATGGGCCCCAATAAGCCTGCAGAGCAAAATAACAGAGACAACGATGGAGACAGAAATGGAAAAATGTGAGGTATAAAAATATGGTAAATAGGGAAGTAGCCAGAAATTAATAAGGGGTAGCAAAGGGGTGAAAAGCTTCAATGAAATTTCCTGGCTTTGAGTATAGGTTTAATGGAGACTCTGTCATTGAGGCCTGGGTACAAATCAGCCCTAAGCCTGATGATCCATTTGGCCTCTATCTGTTCCGTGGTGTTAAAAATATCTCCTCTTCTACGAGATAGAACATTGTTTTGAATTACTTGAAACAAAAAGCTATGTTGGGTGGATGTATTAATTACATGCCTAGACAGAGCATTTGAAGAACATGTGACTTTGATTTTATATAAGTGTTCCCTAATTCGGTCTTTAAACTTTCTGTCCGTCTTCCCTACATAAAACGCAGGGCAGTGTACACAGGTTGCCAGGTACACCACATGGCAGGTCTCACAAGTGGCAGAAACTGTGAAATGAAATTCTTGTCCTGTAATAGGATGATTGAATTTATCAGTTTCTTTAATGAATTTGCAATAATTGCATTTTTGACATTTTTTAGTCATTTTATGATTACTAGTTGTATTTATGTCAAACCTATTCGGGCCACATAACATTCTGTGTAAATTCAACTTATTTTTATATGTAAATTTTGGTTCTTGGCTCAATATCTCAGAAATAACTGGATCTGTTAACAAGATGTCCCAATATTTTCGATATATGCTTTCAATACTATTTACATCTTGTGTAAAATGTATCAGTATTCTGATAACTCCACTTCTAGTTTTGGTGATGCTACTATCATCTCGTTTACTAGAGAAGTAGGGAAAAGCCCTACCTTCTCTCAATTCACCTATGATACCTAAAGTAGCATCAACTTCTGTTACCGTGTAAGACCTGTCTATAAATTTATTCCTCAAGTCTTCTATGCCTGTTTTGAAGCATGAGTCTTCAGAAAACAGCCTAGATACCCTCATGGCTTGACCTTTGACGATGTTACCAAAGACATGCTTAGGATGCATGCTGCTTCGATGGAGAAAGTTATTTCTATAGCAATCCTTTCGTAAAACTCCAGTGTTAAGCATACCATTTGGTAGTTGTTCAACATATACGTCTAAGTAGGGTATGACATCTTTGGAATTAAGCATAGAAAATCTTAAAAAACTAGTGTCTTGATTTATTTTATCATAGAAAGACCTCAATTGTTCTTCATCACCTTTCCAAATAAAAAAGAGGTCATCTACAAACCTAGTGTAGAAAGAAACATTCTGACGAAATTCCTCCATCTGAAATAGGGAAGAAACTTCCCAGTAAGCCATAACCAGGTTGGCGTAGCTATTGGCACAAGAAGTGCCCATAGCTATGCCATCCCTCTGAAGGTATACTTGACCATTAAACAAGAAGATGTTATTTGTTAATACAATTTCCATCAATTCCGTGATGACTTCTATCCTTCCTTCGGAGAATGTGCCATCAATGGTAAGTATCCTACTTATGCTATTGAGTCCCTCATGATTAGGAATAACAGTAAAAAGAGAGTTGACATCAAGTGTCACAAACAATTTATGCTGGAAACATCACTCACCGAGGTGTTCTCATATAGTTTAATTAGGAATTGTTTAGTATCTTTCAGTATGTGTGTGTACTTGTCCACTATAGGTCTTAATAAGGACTCTAAATAGATGGAAATCGGCTCGGTGATCCAGCCCTTCCCTGCAACAATTGGCCTCATAGGTGGGTCCAAACCATTTTTGTGAATCTTGGGTATTCCCTGTATAATGGGTATCGTTGGATGTTCCACTACAAGGTATGTGAATAATTCTTGATTGATCTTACCCTCATTCAACATAACATTTAATCTACTAGAAACATCTGATATGATCCTATTCACTCTACTATCATTGATCTTCAAATAAAAGACAGAATCATCCAGCATATTACACATTTTATCAATATAAAACTCCATATCCATGATAACTACAGGACCACCTTTATCGGCTGGTCTTATCATAATGGTCCTATCATCTTTCAGGCCATTAAGTGCTTTCCTTTGTACTGGTTTCAGGTTGCCAAACCATCTCTTTTTCTATTTTTGCATCATTTTCATATAATCCTTGCTCAACCAGTTTGAATAAGCCTCGATAAGTGGGTGGTTGCATGGAATGTAAGTACTTGGTTTCCTAAACGGATGGGGTGAACTAGTGCTATTACGAAAATCAACCTTCATTTGGAGGTTTCGTATAAACATTTTCAAATCAATAATGCTATTTGTGATATCACTTCTACTGGAGGGAATAAACGTTAGACCCTTCTCCAAGACATACTTTTCTTCTTCAGTTAAAAGCTTCCTTGATATGTTCCACACTATTGATTCTTGGTCCCTTGCCAAATCTTTTTTATTGTAGGACCAGCCTGTACTGGTTCTGCTGGTCTCTTTTTCTGCCTTCCCCTGCTCATAGACCGTTCCCTTGCCCCCCCACCCCCTCTCCATTGATTGGCGATGGGGAAAGGGACTGATTCAGTGCTCATACTATTGAATCTAGTTTTGGCGTCCATGCCTAGGCTAATCTTATCTACTGTTTTCAGATTTTTATTCATAACCTTATTAACATTATCGTCCTCATTTTCTATATGCTCACATATATCTATCCTTGTATTGGCATCTTCAAATACAGATATATTGTGAACATTACCAGCGGGGGAAGAGCATGTATCATTAGTACCATCCTGGTGTATTATTGCTGTGGTAACAATGGTATTTTTCTTACCCCCTGTCTGTTTATCTATGACAATAACATTAGAACCATCAGCATTGGTATCTGGCCCATCTCTGGCCAGACCAATATTTGTGTTGTCTTTCATTTCATTTGGAAGGCGTGTGTTCTTCCATCCCTTGGCTCCATTCTCCACTCTGGGCCAAGTAAAGACATGGCCTTTTTTAAAATCGTCTATGTCCCTTCTAAGTTTATCACGTTTTTGCTGTAACAGTTTTTTCTCATAAATGAAAATGCTGTCTAACATTTTGTCAATAGATGCTTCTACCACTGGTCTAGGATACATGGTAGATAAGCTCTGCTGTTGCTTCTGTAGTTTCTCCCTCAATGATGTTTCATGAGGTAAGAAGTAGTTGTTCATTAGCTCCATGTACTTCAGGCTAGTATCTAAGTTTAACTGTTGCCATGAATATAACAAGTCTTTATACACAGTACCTGTGGTTGGCATCTTCAGGATCCTTAAACCCCTTGGAACGATTTTGCGAGTAATGCATGCTTCGAAGTGTTGCCTCTGCAATTGGAGGCGTTTCAGTTTAAGAAAATCTCCTTCCATTTCTTGTACTAGAGTTTCAAGCCCTCGATAATCTTCTTTGTAACTCTGTTCATCATATGTCTCAGCCAATGGACTGAAAGATAACAGTGGATTAATGTCACTTGTAACAGCATCTTCAAATCTACTCTTAATATTAGAAGTACCTGACTTGGTACTTCTAAGCATATCAGGATTGTAGGGTAGTTCAACTGTCGAATTTTGACTGCTTCCCTCAGCCATGAGTGCGTGAGCAAAAAATAAGTCACGTAGTTTAAAAACAAAAAATAATGCTCACTACACTCTGTTCGCCTGATAATAAACAAGACTTGTAAAATACAACAAAAAACCAGGCTTAAATAGTGGGAAGTATACTTGCTATGTTCGATTCAAGTCAGTCACAGGAGGTAACCAAATGTTCCACAAAAAGAAACTAAGCTGTAACCTATAAACAGCTTTACTTTGCGAATTCTTAATCCAATAAAAAAGAGTCAAAATCACCATGGAGTGTTCATTCGAACCTACTCATCCACTGGGCAATAGCTTGTAAAAAAAACACGCAACCAGCATGTAAGAATAAATCCAAGCGTCCAGTAGAAACCACGTTTATTAAAGTAATTAAAACACAGGGCTAGCGCTTTCAACGAATCTTCATCAGGCCACTAACAAACAAACATACTAGCATCCCTTTTATAGCAAAATGCTAAAGTCAACTACTGATGTCACATCCTGTTTAGGCATGCTGAAGTCAACTCTGATGTCACATCCTGTTATACATAAAATATTTAAACTGACATCACTTTTTATAGTAAAACGCTTCAAACAACTCTGATACCACATCCTACTAAATATAAAATATTATATAATATATTTTAAAATGTTTTAAATTGTTTAAAATGTTTAAAATATATATGCAGACATTTTGTAAACAGTGTACAATAGAGATGTTCTAAAATGACATTTCACCCCACTTTAACTGCTGCTGCATGTAACATTCAAGATGTTTTAAAATATTTTAAAATATCTATGTAACCATCTCATAGACAGTATGCAGCGAATAAAGTGTTTCACAATTACATACTATCTTCCTATGAATACTGCTACTTATATGCATACTAGTAACAAAATGGCACGCATGTTTAGTGTTTAATAATGAGCGATATAATCCCATTTGAAACACTTGTATGTATAAATGCATGCTTAAAATAAGGATCAAATTAATAAAGATATTAATATCTACACATAAGCTATTTAGCATAATTATAAATGCACAAAAATGATCATTCAAAAGACTACATCTAAAATTTGTACAGCATGTGCTTCTAAATATCATAATATCTGTGACAGCATAAATCATTCAAAACAGATATATGCACACGCAAAGATGTTAATAACAACGATATTATAAACATAAAAATATATTTGAGACTAAATGTGCAAAATCAGATGAAATGTGTGCTGGATGAAAGAGGAACACATGGTATATCAGCATCATTCATAACAATGGGCCCCAATAAGCCTGCAAAGCAAAATAACAGAGACAACGATGGAGACAGAAATGGAAAAATGTGAGGTATAAAAATATGGTAAATAGGGAAGTAGCCAGAAATTAATAAGGGGTAGCAAAGGGGTGAAAAGCTTCAATGAAATTTCCTGGCTTTGAGTATAGGTTTAATGGAGACTCTGTCATTGAGGCCTGGGTACAAATCAGCCCTAAGCCTGATGATCCATTTGGCCTCTATCTGTTCCGTGGTGTTGAAAATATCTCCTTTTCTAGAAGTGGAGTTATCAGAATACCGATACATTTTACACAAGATGTAAATAGTATTGAAAGCATATATCGAAAATATTGGGACATCTTGTTAACAGATCCAGTTATTTCTGAGATATTGAGCCAAGAACCAAAATTTACATATAAAAATAAGTTGAATTTACACAGAATGTTATGTGGCCCGAATAGGTTTGACATAAATACAACTAGTAATCATAAAATGACTAAAAAATGTCAAAAATGCAATTATTGCAAATTCATTAAAGAAACTGATAAATTCAATCATCCTATTACAGGACAAGAATTTCATTTCACAGTTTCTGCCACTTGTGAGACCTGCCATGTGGTGTACCTGGCAACCTGTGTACACTGCCCCATGCTTTATGTAGGGAAGACGGACAGAAAGTTTAAAGACCGAATTAGGGAACACTTATATAAAATCAAAGTCAGATGTTCTTCAAATGCTCTGTCTAGGCATGTAATTAATACATCCACCCAACATAGCTTTTTGTTTCAAGTAATTCAAAACAATGTTCTATCTCGTAGAAGAGGAGATATTTTTAACACCACGGAACAGATAGAGGCCAAATGGATCATCAGGCTTAGGGCTGATTTGTACCCAGGCCTCAATGACAGAGTCTCCATTAAACCTATACTCAAAGCCAGGAAATTTCATTGAAGCTTTTCACCTCTTTGCTACCCCTTATTAATTTCTGGCTACTTCCCTATTTACCATATTTTTATACCTCACATTTTTCCATTTCTGTCTCCATCGTTGTCTCTGTTATTTTGCTCTGCAGGCTTATTGGGGCCCATTGTTATGAATGATGCTGATATACCATGTGTTCCTCTTTCATCCAGCACACATTTCATCTGATTTTGCACATTTAGTCTCAAATATATTTTTATGTTTATAATATCGTTGTTATTAACATCTTTGCGTGTGCATATATCTGTTTTGAATGATTTATGCTGTCACAGATATTATGATATTTAGAAGCACACGCTGTACAAATTTTAGATGTAGTCTTTTGAATGATCATTTTGTGCATTTATAATTATGCTAAATAGCTTATGTGTAGATATTAATATCTTTATTAATTTGATCCTTATTTTAAGCATGCATTTATACATACAAGTGTTTCAAATGGGATTATATCGCTCATTATTAAACACTAAACATGCGTGCCATTTTTGTTACTAGTATGCATATAAGTAGCAGTATTCATAGGAAGATAGTATGTAATTGTGAAACACTTTATTCGCTGCATACTGTCTATGAGATGGTTACATAGATATTTTAAAATATTTTAAAACATCTTGAATGTTACATGCAGCAGCAGTTAAAGTGGGGAGAAATGTCATTTTAGAACATCTCTATTGTACACTGTTTACAAAATGTCTGCATATATATTTTAAACATTTTAAACAATTTAAAACATTTTAAAATATATTATATAATATTTTATATTTAGTAGGATGTGGTATCAGAGTTGTTTGAAGCGTTTTACTATAAAAGTGATGCCAGTTTAAATATTTTATGTATAACAGGATGTGACATCAGAGTTGACTTCAGCATGCCTAAACAGGATGTGACATCAGTAGTTGACTTTAGCATTTTGCTATAAAAGGGATGCTAGTATGTTTGTTTGTTAGTGGCCTGATGAAGATTCATTGAAAGCGCTAGCCCTGTGTTTTAATTACTTTAATAAACGTGGTTTCTACTGGACGCTTGGATTTATTCTTACATGCTGGTTGCATGTTTTTTCTACAAGCTATTGCCCAGTGGATGAGTAGGTTCGAATGAACACTCCATGGTGATTTTGACTGTTTTTTATTGGATTAAGAATTTGCAAAGTAAAGCTGTTTATAGGTTACAGCTTCGTTTCTTTTTGTGGAACATTTGGTTACCTCCTGTGACTGACTTGAATCGAACATAGCAAGTATACTTCCCACTATTTAAGCCTGTTTTTTGTTGTACTTTATAATAATGGTTTAACATTGAAATGGGCCTGTATGAAGCTGGATCTAATGGATCTTAAACATCTTTAGGTATTACAGCTACCACTGCTTTCTTCCAGGATTTTTATACTTCTCCTTCCCTTAAAATACTGTTAAACAAAACCTTCCAGATCCTTATAATTTTGTCCCTCCCAGCTTTCAAACTTCCACAGGATTACAGTCTATTCCTGGGGACTTTCCTTTAGATTGATTATACCCCACAATTTTTATCTCATCTCCTAACTGTTAGTAATTGAGCCTCATATACCTCTGACCTTGGCATATTTAATTCTTCCATAAACATTTCCATTTGTAACTTTTCTTGATTTCCATATTTCTTTGGTTTATACAGACTTTTATACGATTTCCAAAATATTTCTAATACCTCTATAAGGTCTCTTGCTACCATCCTTATTATAGGTTCCCTAAGCTTGGTGACAGCCCTTTCTACTTTCTTTTTCTGTTCTGAGTCATTGTGCTAAAAGTTTTTGTCCTCTAGAGTTATTATCAAAAAAGAGTTGCTTAACAGCGACCTTTCTAAACTCATGCATGTAACAGAGGTAAGCCCTTATTTTCTGTTTAGCATTCTGCAGTTGCTCCTTTTCTTGTTCTGTGAGATTCAGCCTGTTCTGCAGTATTATTTAACATTTGTCAGTCCTGCTAATTAATTCTTGTTACTTCTTAACCATATCACCCTTTCTTTTATTTCCACCCTATTGTTAAATTCCACTTTAATTTTATCCCAATCCCTACTATATTTTCAGAATAATATCTTCTCTAATAGCACCTGAATAATTTCCACTACCCACTTGTTAAACTCCTCTCTTTTCAACAGATAGGTGGGAAAATGCCAGTGTCTCATTTTTATTTTATTACCCTTTGTTTTGTTTTTTTTTAGTTATTATTGGCGCATGATCTGAAATAGGTATTAAGTGTGTATCAAGATCTTCAATTAAATGCACACGTTCTTGTGAAATGTAAATTCTGTTCAGCCTAGTCCAGTTTTTGTATCTTGGGAAATAATATGTAAGTTGACTCCTGTCAAATATTTTCATACATTTCTTCAAAAGTCGTTGTTATATTTTCCCTTCTGTGCCCCCCAGATACATCCTCACTACTGCAAATCAAATTTCAGTCACCATGTACATGTAAGATTTCTTGCTGAAAGCTGATTATTTCTCCCAGAATTTTCTTAAGCTCCATTACAGCAGTTTTAGGTGGAATCTAAATACATACCAGTGTAATCCTTCTCCCTTGCCAGTAGCCCCTTATTCCTAGAAATCTACCATTATTATCTTTTGTATCCACTTCTGTCACTATTGGAGCCCCTCTTGTAATAAATATAAGTACTCCTCTTTTCCTTTGTCACATTTATTCCATTGGATAACCATCCTGAAAACATTTCTTTATCAAATTCACATGTTCAGCTCTTTCCAAGTGTGTCTCCTGTAGCATAGCTATTTGCACTCTACATTGTTTTAATATAGTTCACTACTTTTCCTTTTTTGTTGTCACCTCACAGCAAGTGGTTCTTTGGTTCAATTTTCAGCTGGAGAGTCTTCTGTATGGATTCTGCATGTCCTTCCTGCAGTCGAGTGAGTTTTAAAGACATGCAGTAGGTGCGTGTGTGTATGTGTGTGGGCATTCTGTGAAGGCTGGACACTAGGCTGGCAGCTAGACACTGTAAAAACCCCACTGCCAATCAATCTGTGGATCAGTGATCCGCTGTGGCAACCCCTAACGACAGAAGCCAAAGGACTCTATCTTTTTTATATTTATCTGTGAGAACATTGACATTTAAAGACATTACAGAAAGCATCGTTGTATTAAAAAGTTATTATTCCCACCTTTTATGTATAAGATCATTTTTGTTAAATGTTTAATTCCAGCTTTTATGTTACTGTTAGGCAGGTTGAGCTTTTATACAGTTGTTTCTTGTTATATCCATTTCTGCCTAAGTTACATCTTACAAAACTTTTTTGTTTTATTGAAAGCCCTCAAATAAAAAAAAAACACACTCCAATACCTTCTAAAACCTATTAACTTATTACTAATGTACAAAACTGTGTACATATTCAAATACTGAAGATTTACCTTCCTAACAGGAACAAATGTCCACAGCTGACAGCCACACTTACAGACTTGAGTTAACTTAAAAGAAAGGTTATCCATGCTAAGACACATGGTACAGCCTGTGCTTCTGCTAAGTGTTGTTTAGTTATGGTTTATCTTTATAGCTCTCCTAGGTGGAAAAAACCTTGACTGCTTTCAGAGAACATTATCTTCTAGCCAATTTCTCTTTTTTTCTAACCAATCTGATAAACAGCAATAAAACAGAATACTTTCTTTCAATAGCTAGGAGATAATGTTTTCTGAAAGCATTCAAGTGTTTTAACATTCTGGGAAAACAATAAATATAAGACAAAACCAGACATCACTTAGTAGAAGCACAGGCTGTACCATACGTCTTAGCGTGAATAACCTCCCTTTTAGGTTAACCCAAGTCTGAGAATGTGCCTGTAAATTTGGGACAACTTATTAGGAGGGTTAAAACTTCAATATTTGAAGATGCACATAGATTTGTATGTTAATATTAATAGGTTTTTAGGGATGTATTGGGATGTATTTGTTGCGGGCTTTCAATAAGACAAAGTTTTGTAAGATATGGCATAGACAAATGGATATGACAAGAAACAACTGTATAAAAGATCAACCTGCCAAACATTAGTGTGTGCATGTAACATAAAAGCTGGAATTAGACACATAAAAAAAATGGTTACAAATAAAAGGTGTGGATAATAACTTCTTAATATAATCATGCTTTCTATATTATCTTTAAATATCAATGCTATCACAGATATATACAAAAAAGAAAGAGTTGTGAACTATATTAAAAATGTAGAGTGCAAATAGCTATGCTGCAGGAGGCATATTTGGAACTTGTTCATTTGATAAGGAAAGGTTTTCAGGACAGTTATTCAACGGAGTATCTGGGACAAAGGAGATGAGGAGTACTTATATTAATTTCTAGAGGAGCTTCAATAGTGATAGAAGAAGATAAAAATATAATAATGGTAGATTTATAGTACTAAGGGGCTACTGGCAAGGTAGGAGGATTACACTGGCATGTATTTATATTCCATCTAAAACAGCTATAGTGGAGCTTAAGAAAATACTGGGAGAAATAACCGTTTTAAAGCAAGGAATGTTATTTATAGGTAGGGAGTAGAATTTGATTTGCAGCAGTGAAGATGTGTCTGGAGGGCCCAGAAGGGAAAATATAACAAAGGAGGGTAGATTTTTGAATAAATATATGAAAATATTTGGCATGGAATATATCAATTCAGTGGTGGGGAATGATATTTAAATTCACTTTGAACTTCTGAGATACATAAAAATGAGCTAGGCTACACAGGACTTACATTTCACAGGAACATGTGCATTTAACTGAATGATACACTTACAATAACTATTTTGGATCAAGCTCCAATAATAACTAAAATAAAAAAGCAGCGTAATGAAAAAAAATGAGACACTGGTGTTTTCCCACCTATTTGTTAAAAAGAGAGGAATTTAAAGAATAGGTAGTAGAAATAATTCAGGAGTTATTAGAGAAGATAGAAATATCTTCTGAAAATATAGCTAGGGAATGGGATAAAATTAAGGTGGAGTTTAAAAATAGGATGGAAATAAAAGAAAGAGAGACATGGTTAAGAGGTAACAAGACTTATTCAGAGGGACTGACAAATGTTAAATTATTACATAATAGGGGGAATCTCACAGATCAAGAAGAGGAGGAATTGCAGAATGCTAAATAAAAAAGTAAAAGATTACCTTGATAATATGCATGAGTTGAGAAAGATTAAGCAACTGTTTTTGATAATAATGCCGGAGCACAAAAAAACTTTTAAAGCAAAACTCAAACAATAAAAAGTTGAAAGGATTGTTACCAAGCTTAGGTAGCCTATAACCAGAGAGATAACAAGACATCCTGTAGAAGTACTAGAAATATTTTGGAAATATTATGAAAGTCTATATAAAGCAGGAAATTATGGAGTTCAAGAAAAGTTACAAATGGAAATGTTTATGGAAGAATGAAATATGCCAAGCTTAGAGGTAAAAGAGGCTCAATTACTAATAGTTAGGATAGGAGGAGATAACCAATCCACAGAAAAGTTTCCAGGAATATATGGCATTCCTGTGGAAGATTGGAAGCTAGGATGGAAAAAAATTATAAAGATCTGAAGGTTTTAACAACATTTTAAGAGGAGGAGAAGCACCAACATCTTGGAAGAAAGCAGTGGTGGCTGTAATACCTAAAGAGGGCAAAGAGCCATGAGATCCAGCTTCATACAGGCCCATTTCAATCCTAAACCATGATTACAAAGTGTTTATGTCTATAATGGCTAAATGAATGACAAAGGTGATGCCAAAATTGATAGATATGGATCAATGTAGTTTTGTGGAGGGGAGGCAAACATTTGAAAACATTAACACAGCACTGATGATCCAGAGGGAATCTGAATCTAAGAAAATACCACTGTTGTTGGTGGGTCTTGATACAAGGAAATCATTTGACATAGTATGCTGGGAGTTTATGAGCAGGGCAATGGAAACATTTGCATTCCCTATTAAAATTATAAGGTTAATTAGGATAATATATGAGGGATCAGAGGTGAAAATTAAAGTGTCTGGGTTCCTCTCAGATAAGGAGCCAGGCAGGGGTATTCTCTTTCCCCTTTGTTATTTGCAATATATTTAGAACCATTGGAAAGAAAATAAGAGACCCAGAAATTCAAGTATATAATTCATATGGTAGTCAAGAAAAGCTGGCTGTATTTTCAGGTGATGATATTTTACACCTGATAAAACCAGATATGGACATTTCAGTATTGTGGAACATTTTGAGGAACTTTCAGATCTTTTTGCGATACAAAATTAATGAAGCTAAAACAAAGGCAATATCTTTTACTTATGTACCCACTCACAAATTGGTTCAGCAATATCATTATGGATGAGGACATAATAAAATGAAGTACATAGCAGTGTGGATTAAAAAGGATTCTGGTGTGGCAGCAAAGGATATGTGGGAAGAGACTAAACAAAAGGTAATACAAAAACTGAGTAATTGGAAGCTGTGTTATATGGATATGGATAGCAATATGCAATCAGTTACAATGGGTTTAGTCCTTTTAGTTTTATACACAGGTCAGGCATAGTTTTATCAACCAGATTAGAAGTTGTGGATAGCAATTAATAAAGAGCTGAAGGATTTTATTTGGGAGGGGAAGCTAGCAAGAGTCAAGTGGGATAAGCAAATGAAGGAGGCAGTTTGGGATTACATGATTTGGAGAGGTATTTCAGAGTTACACATAGTTAAGGCCCTATACATAGCACAAGCAGAAACTTATAATTCAAAGTGGAAAGGGATGATGTTGAAATGGGAGAATCTCAAGAAACAAAGAGAGAGATTGGGAATTTGGACGCAGATCCTTTAGGAGAATAATAATAACCATACAGAATATTCATAAAGTAGCAAAAAGGATATGAAGAACTAAACCAACTTAGAAATGAGATTCTGCAGATAGGGATGACTGCAATTAGGGATAAAGACAATTGGCAAGAGGGGATTGGAATTTATTGGAGAAACCTGGCAAAAGAAACAAGGCATTGGGAGCAAATAATTAGAGAGGTAAAGGTAACAGACAAGAAAGATGTCAATAATTTATTTGGAGTGCAAGTTAGAGATTGCCTTCCCTATCAGGATTGATATCAGAGTATGGGCAAAGAGAAAGAAATAGAGGGATCCTAAGCAAAAGACCAGTACTGGCAGAGTTTTTAGCAGAATCTAGAACAGAAGCTGCTGTTAAAAAAGAAATAATTAGTAAAGCATACAAAGTCTTGCATGATAACTATAAGAATCAATCAGAGGAGGTTCAAAAGGATTGGAAAGAGAGACTGGATAAGCAATTCACAAAGAAACAATAGGGGCATACATGTATTTCTCCCAAATATTCAACAAACTGTAGAAGATTTAGGATCTTTGCTTGGAAGTGTCTGCGTAAGTATTTTATACCCCAAGAAAACTCCAAAGAGTTTTTCCTCTGGTAGACAGAAAATGTTGGAGGTGTTATGGTGAACAAAGAGATAACTGGGAAGATATTTTCTAGGAGTGTAATGAGTTGGCAGACTTTAAAGATTCTCTATAGACTGCTCTGTCAGAGATACTGGGTAAGCAAATTGGTGTAACTAAGGAAATTATTTTTTGAGCTATGATACAGAATCAGAATTATCTAGACATAGTATGGCCTTCTTGAGTCTAATTATGATGGCTGCCAAAAAAGCAATTACTAGAAAATGGAAATCAAAGTCTAAACCAACTTTAATAGAAGTAGTGAATATAGTAACATAGATAAAACAACTAGAATGGGATCTTTAGAAAAGGGTAGGAGCAAACTGCATAGGAAAGCAATGGGAATTCTGGGGACAATACATGCAGAGGAGGAAAGATTTGAATGAACTATGTAATGTTTGACTGACAATGACTGGATAGATTATAACTGATGCATATACAATTGTGTCAAAGTGGTTTGTAATATATGTTTGCAACTAGAATTGTGTCAATTATGGTTTGTTTTCATGTATATAAATGTAAGATTGCCTATGTCATATGTGATCATTTAATAAAGATTTTTTTTCTGTTTTAAAAAAGATGCTTATACTCTAACATTTATTCACTAATTTCAGAGTTGCTGGTTTTCTTCCTGTTCATCTCCATCTCCTATCACCAGACTCTGGTTCAATCCAAGATACTGCTGATTCTTCTTGTCATCTCCTATGCTTTTTTATCTCTCTTGCTCAAGCATTTTCTTTTGGAACAATGATAAAGGTTTCAGTGGCAAAGTCTCTGTATGAATCTTACCATCAGAACAGCGATTACTGGAGTCCCCTTCTGCTTGCTGACTCACTTTTTGTTGGTTAAACTTTTTTGTTTCTTTCTTAGCCTGTTCTGCATCAAAGATTATTTTGATCCTCCACAAAAAATACACTTTGAAGACAGCTGGATACAGCAGCTTGAATCTTATACCTGCCTCTCAACATTCCCTGTTTATTGGGATAAATATGATTCTCTTTTCCTTACTGTACAATGAGTAATAATTTTCTACAAACACACTGCTGTGTCCAGTTTTCAATACTTTGCTTTTGGCCACAGTTTTGTCAGGATCAACTGTTTCTGTTGGTATGACTGCAGCTTATCTATTATAGCTCTTGGCTGCTTTGCCAGGTTTGGAGCATATACTCAGTGTGTCCTTTCATTTAAAAAAAGTCTGCAGTTGTACACTAATCCAGTTGCTTATTTATGCTGTCATAAAATTAATAGTGTCTACTCCTTCCATTTTCTCTCATACGGCAAAAAATGTCAGGCTTTCTCTACACTCTCTTTCTAACTCTACTATTTTTAAATAGTTCTTCTTGAGAAACTCATATTCAGGCAGCTTTTTCTTCATGTCAACCTCTAATTTTTGCAGTTTTATTAGTTTATCTGAATGGCTAGTTAAAGCTTTTTTCTATTTTTTCCAGCCTTTTGTTGTTTGAATTAATGTATTCCTTAAATGTTTCATTGATTTTAATCACCCTGAGAAGATCTGATTTATTTTTCCTCTAAATTACTGGTGCCATCTCTTGAACCAAAGCTGAAGCTTGAACTGTTTTTTTTTTTTTTTTTTTTGCTGAACAGCTGCAGAATCCTTTCCAGACAGTGTTTTCTTTTCACCTTTTTCTGGTTGATTTTCGTTCAAATTTTCCAAATTTCTTCTTTGCTGGTTTTCAGGCAGTGTACTTACCAGTAACTGAATTTTAACAAAAAATAAATGTTTTCAATGGCAATCCTTTTTTTTCAGTTTCTGTTTTCACACTAGGAGAGCTGAAGTTATGCTACTAATCAGTATGATCAGTGTGAAGCCATCTTGAAAGACAAAATAATACATCTCCTTGATTAGTATAATATTATCCTTCATCAGATTTTTTAAAAGATTTTGAAGAGCCTGTTTAAACTGCGTCGGTTTTGAGTGCATACAGAAGATATGTTCCCAAGCCTCTTTCTTTTGTAATCTGCACCTTTATTATAAGTTCATAGGTTCATAGGCAGTTACTAGGCTAATGCCTCTTGGGCCAAAGGCCTTGGCCAAGTCTAGGTAGGCCGTATACACAGATTTGCTGTCATCCAGGGCTTTAGTGAGAGTCTTGAAGAAGTCCACCAAATTCAACAGGCAGGAGCTCCCTTTAACAAAACCAAACTGGGTCTGGTCAAGTGTTTGAAAGTTTCCTATAACCTTGCTGATAAAGTCCATGATGATTCTCTCCATGGCCTTGCAGATAAGGCTGGTTAGGCTCATAGGTCTATAGTTCCCAAGGTTGGTGGATGCATCCCCCCCCCCGTGCAAGGGGATGATAGTATCTGTTTTCCATTTAGCAGGGACAAAACCAGTGCATAGGCTGTGGTTGAAAAGAGTACCCAATGGCGTTGCTAACTCCTGTTTTAAACCATTGAGAAAGCAGCCTGGGATGTTATCAGGTCCCATAGAGGCTGTGTTTTTGGCCTTAGAGAGAGCAGTTAAGACCTGCTTTTTAGAGATAATAGGTGGAGAATAGGTAGTAGGAATGTTTTGGGGTATATGTGGCGGTGACAGGGGGGAGAAGTTTTCAATGAACCCATCCGCTAGCAGGTTGGCTATTTCCGTTCAGTATATGCGGTACCAATCACTACCAGTTGAGCGCAAATGTGGCCTTCTCCTTTAAGGTTTCAGATATAGCTAAAGAATGCCTTATGGTTATCCTTAGCTAGGGATACTAATCTATATTCATAGTGAGCTTTAGAGGACTTTACAAGATGTCTTATTCGCTTGTTCAAGCTGAGAAGCGTGTGCTTCCAATTTTGAGATCATTCCTTCTTGCTCTTAGACAGCAATTTCTTCCTCTTATTATATAACCTGTGTATTGTGTATGTCCACCAGGCAGGCTTGTTTTTTTTTTTTTGAGGATCTTGCTTTGGTCCTATGAAGAATGGCTGAGTCAATATAATTGTATAGATGTTTATACAGTGCATTGGGGGGGGGGGGGTCTGACGCTCTAGTTACTTTAAAAGAGACTGATTTATAATCAGACTTCACCAGGGATGGTCTCACACTTGTGGTTGTGCACCATTCTATTATGTTGGTGAGTACCAAGTCTAGAATGATTGGGCCATTTGTGGGGGTGCAAATATCTGCTCCAAGGCATTTGAGTTAATGAAGTCCAAGAACCTTTGGGCAAGTGTGTTTGTACAGGTATAATTTACCCAATCTATGGAAGGGTAGTTAAAGTCACCCATAACCAGGGTATTTGGTTGTATGTTGAGTGACTCAAGTAGATCCAAGTAGGCAGTGTGAATATCATGGTGCATGGAGGGGGATCAATAGCTGGCGATAACTTGGAGATGAGTCTTTCCTATAGTTATTTGCACTTGGAGTAACTGTAGGGAACCATTCTGTTTAACCATACTGGCGGTGTATTTATCTTTGATGAATACTGATACTCCCCCTCCTTTAGTTTTCTTGTATTCATTTTGTGGTCTGAACATGTGGAAGGCATTATATCCCAGAGGGGCCAAGGAGCTCTCCATAGCCTTGAACCAGGTCTGTGTGACTGCACAGATGTCAGCATCTTCCAAGTTGAGAAGTGCTTCAAGTGAGAACAGTTTCAGATTTAGACTCCTAGTGTTTAGCAGCATAACCTTAGGGTTGTTTTTTGAGGATAGTTTTACGTCGGAATTTTGTGTTTGTGACATTGCCTAAAAAAGGCACTAAGGGAAGACAAGAGTCTTAGCCAGTAGCCGAAAGCCCAGAGGTGACAGGTGGAGATCATCTCTGGCAAACCATCATGGTCTAGCAACCATATCATCCCAGGCTGACAGGTACTGGATCACCTTAGAATGACACCAGAAACTAAGCCAATTGTTAAACTCAGTCATTTTTTGTCTATACTGAGACATTATCCTAGGTGAAGGTAGAATGCTGCTTAAGGCTAGGGACATACCTGCCTGAGACACATAATCAGAGACGTCAGTCATTCCTCTCTTCATATAGTCCAGTGAGGTATATCTCAAGTCGTTCACACCGACATGGACTATAACAGAGTCATAACAGTGCCTATTGCTGAGAGACCTGAGTGCATGTGTGATGTGGTGGATCCTGGCACCTGACAGACAGCTGACTGTGACCTTTTCCTTATCCAACCTGGTGAATGGCATATCTGTGTGTCTCACAATGGAGTCACCTATGACTAAAACATTTGATCTTTTGTTTTGTCTTAGGGGCATGTTTGATGAGGCACTGGTGCATGCATTTGAAGGTGTACTGAGATTTGCTGGGAATGTATTAAGTAGAGTGTTTATGTTTGGGAGGTCTCTGATCTTTAGGTAGGCTACTAGTGAGAACCTCTGCATATGTAGGTTTAGGTGGTGTATGCATGGATGGCGCAGGAGGTGAAGTTTGTGAGCTGGCAACCTGCTTAGTATCTGATATACTGATATGTGAGCAAGACAGCCTAGATTCTAGATTCTTAATATAGATGCATCTCTCACATATTGAATTTGTGTGAATTAGAAGAAGTGGGTTGTCAGTGTACATGAGGCGGTTGCTACATTGCCTAAGGATCCCATGTCAATCAGGTTGGCTGGCGAAATGGTAGGAAATTGTCCATTCTTGATGCTAGGTGAAGTACTGCAGTCAGTAACAGGGAGGGGATTAGAAGTACCAGGTATGGCTAAGGGATAAGAAAAAGTTCCAAACTGCATGGGCTTTAATGGCTAAGACTTGTGGAGGAACCTTAGAGGCTCAGCTGAGTGTCTAACCGGCCAGTGAAGCACAACAGCGAGAAACCAGCAGTTGACTAAGGGAAAATTATCTATCTAAGAGTTTGCATCTATAACAGCCAATGGTATTCTGCACTGTGCAGTAATGAGTTGTTATGCAGATGGTGTGCACCAAGCAAATGTGAGCTAATGCGGACAAGTAGTAACAAAATTAAACTGATTTCAAACACTGTAATCAATAGTGCAAAACGGAAAATAAAAACAAACTAAAAACCACAAAACCCAAAGATAACGCTCCAGGAGCCAGCCAGACAAACAAACAAACTATAAGACTTTATTAACGCTTTCATCCACTAAACACAGGCGAACTTCTTCAGATAACACCATTAAAAAAAATCGCATTTTATATATAAAATCCACCAAAGTACATCCTCAAAATACATCACTGCATTAATCCACCCATAAACAAGTACTTAAAGCCATTGCAAACATAAAAGTCATGCTATATAAAGCTTTACTATCTTACCCAAACAATCAGTATGAAAATAAAAATCACTCTTATTAAATCCCATGACTATGAAATGTTATAATAATAAAAAAAAAATAAACAATGAAAAATAAGAAAAAATAATTAAAATTAGAAATAAAATAGGTATATGTGTATAACACATCAAACCTAATGCTTAGCTAGTAAGGGCTTTTAGTTTCAAAAGACATGAAATTGATCAGTGATCATTAAGCCCCAGCCAGTTAAAGGAATTCATCTTAAGTTGCCATACGAGTTCTTTTTTCTCCATAAGGAGATTAATGGGAACTCCCCTCAGCCCTATTCAAACTGTATCAATGGCCATGTATTTAAAAACATGCCCTGGATACTGTTTGACATGCTTTGCCAAGGCACTGATATCCTGCTCCTTCCTGATTGCAAATTCATACTCCTAAATCCTGTTCTTAAGACTACGGTCAATGTTACCCACATAAAAACCTAAACATTCCTGGCACTTAGCCAGATACACTACTCCCTTCGAATTACAAACTTATGAAAAAACTTGTACTCCCCCCCCGACAATCTTAAACTTTAGAACACCAGGAGCATCTCAAGCACATAACCATTTCTGGTCTATTATCTCCCAAGCGGTTATTCAAATTATCCAACATAAATTTAAAATGAACACTTCTTCTGAAAATTAACTTTGGAAGGGTCCCAAACCTGTGTTTAGTGGACAAAAGCGCTAATAAAGTCTCATAGTTTATTTATTTGTTTGCTAGTTCATGGAGTGTTATCTTTGTTTTTTTTGGGGTTTTACTCTTACCAGTAGTAACACACTAGATTGGACCCTGGGCCAAAAATCACCATTCAGATAGGTCCTTAGCTACACCCTACTCTCACTAGGGTATAAGAGGAGGCCACATTTTTTCCAGGGAAGCTGGGTTAGTGCGCAGAAACTGTAAAAACAGACTGGTTCCAGCAAATCTAAACCAAGCCTATGCTAGGCTAAAAGTGAGGAAACAGCAAAAATACAGTAAAATGCAGTTGAAAAATAACAGCACACAGTAAAATACAATGCAAGAAGTGCAGATCAATTAACAATGATACTTATGTTTCAGTAACAGGCAGTGGATGCTTCAGATAACACTGGAGATTGGTTGCTTGTTGCTAACCTCTGTGTAGCCCTGGTAAACGAAATTAAACTGATTTCAAACACTCTAACCAACAGTAGCATACTACACTGGGTCCAGGGCCAACAAACACCACTCAGATAAATCCTTAACTACACTCTGCTCTCACTAAGGTATAGAGGGAGGCCATATTTTGTCGAGAAAAGCTGGATTAGTGCTCAGAAACTGTAAAAACAGACTAGGTCCAGCAAATCTGAACCAAGTCTATGCTAGGCTAAAAATGCAAGAAACAGCAAAAATACAGTAAAATACAGTTCAAAAATAACAGCACACAGTAAAATACAATGCAAGAAGTGCAAATCAAGTAAAAATGATACTTATTTTTCAGTAGCAGGCAATGGATGCTTCAGATAATACAGGAGATTGATTGCTTGTTGCTAACCTCTAACTTAACCAAAGGGAAAAGCCTAAGCCTGAGTCTTATTCCAGTAATCCCCAACTCAGATGGGTCCTTGGCTGCACACATATTCCACAAGGGTGCAGGGGGGGCTTCTTAATGTAAGATGGCTGGTTTTAGTGCTCAAAGGATACCAAACAGAATAGATTGGTTTTGTGGAGAGAAGGAAAATGTCTGACAACATTAATATAACAATAATGATCCAGAGGGAAGCAGAATCTAAGAAAATACCACTATTATTGGTAGGTTTTGATGCAGAGGAAGGATTTGACAGAGTAAGCTGGGATTTTATTAGTAGGGCAATGGAAGCATTTACATGTCCTGATACAATAATAAGGTTAGTTAGAAGGATATATGAGGGGTCAGAGGCAAAAAATCATAATGGGAGGCCTCCTCTCTAATAAGTTTTGTCTGAACAGAGGAAACAGACAGGGCTGTCCTCTTTCCCCTTTATTTGTGTTATATTTAGAACCATTGGCAAAGAAAATAAGGGACTCAGAAATGCAAGGATATAATTGGTATAGTAATCGTGAAAATTAGCTTTATTTGCAGATGACATTATTTTGTACCTGATAAATCCAGAAAAGGACATATTAGTGTTGTGGATCTTTTTAAGACTGTTTCACGTCTTTTTGAGATATAAAATTAATGAAGATAAAACAAAGGCTATGTCTGTAAATGATGTACTGACACATAATTATGGCTGCTAGGGATTTGTGGGAAGAGACTAAACAAAAGATGATATAAAAACTGAGAAAATGGAAGCTCTTGTTTATGATATGGATAGTAAGATACAAGCAGTGAACATGTTTTTATTACCTTTAGTTTTATATACAGGGTTAGGCATATTTTTTAAACCAGAGAAGTTGTGGATAAAACTTAATAAAGAGTTGAAGGAATTTATCTGAGAGAGCAAGTTAAATCTTCCAAAAGAACAAGGTGGTTTAGGATTACCTGGTTTGAAAGGATATTGTAGACCTACACAGTTAAGGCTCATCTACACAACATGAGCAGAATGTTATAATTCAAAATGGAAAGGGATGATGATGAAACAGGGGGGAAAGTTCAAGAAATAAAGACAGAGTGGGATACTGGATCACAATCCTTAGGGAGAATAATAGTAAAGATTCAAAATATTGTTTTCATAAAGTAGCAGAAAGTACTCTAAGAACTAAGCTAACATGAGAATGAAGAAACACAATTTTGCCAGTAGGGATGGTTGCATGTAGCAGTACAGAAAAGAGGCAAGACTGGGCTTGAATTTACAAGAGAAAAGTGACAAAGGAATTGATATACTGGGAGCAAAAAACTAGACTGGGAAAGGTAACAGAGTAGGATTAGGCCAACAAAACATTTGGACTGCAAACTAGAGACTGTTTCTTATCAGAGTATAAGTAAAGAGAAAGGAATGTAAGAATCTGAAGTGAAAGACCTGTACTGGTAGAGTTTTTAGTTGAATCTAGAACAGAAGCTGCTGTTAAAAAAAGTAGATATTAATAAGACATATAAAATATTGCAAGATAACTATATTTGAATCAAAAGAGGTTTGAAAAGATGAGACTGGAAAAGCAATTTACAAGAGAACAATGTTGGGGGTGGATATGCATTCCTTCCAAGTATGCAACAAAGACTAGAAAGTTTAGGATCTTTGCTTGGAAGTGTTTGCATAGGTATTTTTATATCCCATCAGACTTCAAAGATTTGTCTTCCTCAGGTAGGTAGCAAATGTTGCAGGTGTGATGGGGAAGAAAGAGGCAACTGGGAACATATACATTAAGGGTGTAATGATTTGGCAGATTTTAAATATTTCCTGTAAAGCATCTGTTTGAAATAATGGGTGAGCAAATGGATGTAACCTACTAAAGAAATGATCCTTTTAAGTTTGGACACAGGATATGAATTGCATAGACATAGTAAGGCCTATGTTTAATTCTATTGGTTGCCAACAAACCAATTACTAGAAAAGGGAAATCAAAGTCTAAACCAATTGTACTTTGAAGTATAGAATATTATAAAGGAGATAAAAAAAAACTGGAAAAGATATCTTTAGAAAAATAAAGAAGCAAACTACACAGAAATAAATGGAAATCATGTGAATAATGTAGGAACATCCAAAATAATGTTCAGGAGGAGAGTCAGGTTTTAAGGGAAGGCAGAAGTTTAGGAATGTAAGCATTGTTCGACTGATGATAGTTACAAAGAAAAGATTTGTGATGTATAATGTCTGTAAATAAAAAAAATGTTAATTATGATTTGTTTTCTTTACTATTAATGTATGTTTGCTTGGGTCATAAGTCATAATTTAGTAAAGATATTAAAAAAGAAAAAATAATAATGCACTTAGCCTGGTGTGACATTAAAACTGCACCTTCTCGTCTGTCCTTACTGCTGTCATCTGAGCAACACTTTCACAGAAAATAGTCATAAAATGCATGAAGCAAAAAGATAAAGTTATGCTGGGACCACAAACAATTGTATTTCGATTAGCAACATTTTACAAATGAGAGCTGCAAAGTAACAGCATTTTGTATAGCTAAAGACTGATATTTTTAACCAAAGCATTGTGTTTTTTGAGATATTTTTAAAGATATTTTTTATGATTAGTTTTATTTGTGTTTACATTTAACAGTATTTATTTTTATATTTTATTGTTAAGTTTAAATACGTTTTTATCTTGTGCATTTAAATCTTAACACAAATGGAAGTCACTCAACAAATGATCTATATAAAAAGGTGTGTGTGTGTGTGTGTGTAAGTTGTTGTACTCAGATCTGAAAAAGTCCTTTACCTGGACGAAAGCACTAAACTGATAATTGTTGAAGAAAAGTGAAAATTGTTTCGACCTAGTCTTGTTTGTGGTCCCAAAGTAACTTCATCTTTTTAGTTCATGGTTTTCACAGTTATGATTTTCACTACTGTTTTGATAAAATTAATGTGTTAACTCAAAGTATAGGCATATCTAACCATTCCTAAAAATGTGGTTAGTGAAATGTTTGAGTACAAATGCATGCTGACAGCTCACATGTTTATCTTTACATACAACAGTAGTATTTTAGTAAGAAGTTAACTGTGTTAGTTTAGGTAGAGCTTTGCTTAATAATGAAATGTTTCTGTGCACTTGTTAATGTACAAGTCAACAAGTCTCTGATTTGAAATTGTACTTTCTATAACTCTGCCTTATTGAGTATATATTACTAGATGTTTGCCTTACAGAATATTTTGAAGGTTACTCACTGCATTCATCCTAAAGCATGATGGAGTAACAATTGCCACTGTGCCAAGTTGTGTGCACATTTGTCCTGTTCAGTTAACATTAACAGTACTTTAAAAGCTACACTGCTAAAACCGTTTAAACTCAGTCCCAGCCAACCTTCTGAGTATCACTTGCAAAGGTAAAACGATAGCCTATTACAGACAGAATGTATTGCATAAATGTCTTTGAGCTATTTAATGTTAACCAAGCAACAGTTTGACCTTGACTCATTGTCACTTGTCCCTCTCTATTATAGATGACGAACAGGTGGGGTAGTTCATTTATATGTTTTATTACATAGAAACACATCAGGATGGATAGCAGCAGTACAAAATATAAACAAACTGATTAACTGACAGACTACACAGACATACATGATTACATCCCAACAGCTTACTACAAAATGGCAGTCAGGCTCACACGTGCTCAGTATTTATATACTTGTGCAAGCCCCTAGAAAGCGTCTTAAAGGCATACATATCAGGAATTTCGGGATTCATCTCAGGAACAGGGATATTTACTGGAACATCCTCTGGAAATATAACACTGGACAACTCACTCTGAGATAAACAGTCATTCTCACAGGCTAAATGCTGCAGTACAGGCTTGGACACTGGTATCAAATGTTTCCGATTCTGCCTAAACTCTACTCCTTGTGATTCCACAATGTACAATCTCAACTCTGGACACATACTCTTCACGACTCCCAATTCGATCATAACCTTGACATGTTTGCATTCTCACTCTCTCCTTCATTGAAAGGATTGAGCGGTTTGCTGGATTTGTCATAATAAGACTTCTGGGATAGGAGCTTCTTTGACAGATGGGCTTTCACTGATTTGTTATTCTTAGCACTTGGAACCAATAATCTACTGCTGACTGGTAATGTAGTTCTGGTTTGTCTTGACAGGAGTTTCTGGGCAGGTGAACCAAGATGTTTATCATGAGAATCATTTCTGAGATTCAAGAGATTCAGGAAAAATTCAATATTATCTTGTTTTGACTTCTCTAGTAACTGTTTCACACTTTGAACTCCACATTCTGCCAAACCATTTGACTGTGGGTACTCAGGACTACTTGTAACATGGATAAAGTCCCACTCTTTGGTGAATCTTTTGAATTGTGGCTAGTAAACTGTTTACCATTGTCAGAAATAACTTGCAAAAGAATTCACTTTTCTCTGTCTCAAACTTTTATTTATTTTGACTGAACTGCTTATCATTTCCCTTTTAATCATAACTTCTTTTTTTTTTCAAACATCTTTTTTAAAATATCATTTAAGACACAGGCACACATACATTAATGGAAAAGGAAACAAACCATATTAAAATGTTCTGTCCTACAGCAGTGTCAATCGCACAACAGGTGACACACTCGCCTTTGGTACATAATGTTGTGGGTTCTTTTTCCACACCAGGTAGATATATTGCTGACATTGTAGGGCAGCATAAGAGAGTGCTACCGTTCTGAGTGTGCTTCATTTTGGATGACACATTAAACTGAGACACCATCTGCTTGAGTCTGCGGTAACTCAGGTGGATGTAAAATATCCCACTGCACCTATTGAAAAGAGTATTCTGTCAGAAATACTGGGTGATCAAATTGGTGTAACTCAGGAAATGATTTTTGAGATGTGATTCAGAATCAGAATTGCCTAGACTTAGTAAGGCCTTATTGAGTTGAAATTCTGGTGGCTGCCAAAAAAAGCAATTACTAGAAAATGGAAATCAAAGTCTAACCAGCTGTACTAGAAGTAGTGAATATACTAAAGGAGACAAAAGAACTGGATGTGATATTTTTAGAAAAGGGTAGGAGAAAATTACACAGAAAAATATCCTAACTGTTGGCACAATACATGCAGAATAATGTTTTGGAGGAGGAATGAGGTTTAAGGGAAGGCAGGAACTGAATGAGTTACGTAATGGTCGAATGACAATGACTGTATAAAAGACCATATGTGATTTATAATGTCTGCAACAGAAAATATGTCATTATGGTTTGTTTTCATTTATATAAATATATGATTGCCTATGTCATAAGTGATAATTCAATAAAGATGTTTCTTGTTTAAAAAAAAAACATAAAATTTATAGGGAATCCCATCTAATACAGGAGATTAATTTTTATTAACATATGCAAGAGCTGTATTCAAATCAGTAATAGTAAAAAAGGCAATAATAATTTTTGAGAACTATCATAATTAATTTTTGAGAAGTTGAGGCATGACATGAATTTATTTACTTAATTATTTTTAAACACCTTTATTGAATTATCACTTGTGACATAAGCAAACTTATGTTTATAAAAAGTAATTGAACCATAGTAACAAGTTTACATTTACAAACATTATGCATCACATATATTGTTCTACACAGTTTACTATCAAAACTTAGAATGTAGGTTTGGCTAACAGGGAAATACCGAATTGCAGTTGGCAGATTCCTGTGTTTCCGAATGTTAATTCAGGGAGAGTCCATATCAGCGAATGCCACTGTGCATTCGCTCATATGTAGTCAATGTTATGACTAGAAAGCCTGGTACAGTGCAGATTGGGAAATGTATCCCTTTCCTCACTGTAGCGCGATCTCGGAGTTGGAATATATATAATTTGGAGGGGGTGTGGGGAGTTGCCTGGAAAAACATGAATTGCAGTGTAGGAGTTGCACTTACCTTTGCTCCTATACAGACTTCACATTCGATATTCAACGAGAATGTCGAATCTGCTGAATTTGTTCATCAGACTTTACATTTTCAACTGCTTAATATACAGGAAGTCGACTCTGACTTTAGATATTAAATACTTTTTTTTTTGTCAACATCGATATTTTGATAGTAAACCGTTCTATACAATGAAATTAAAACAACATTACTTAAGTTGTTCAAGTCCTCCTCCAAAACTTTTTTCTGCATGTATTGTGCCCACAATTTCCATTTTTCTATGAAATTTACTCTTATCCTTTTCTAAAGATCCCACTTCTTGCTTGTTTATCTCTGTTATAATATTCACTACTTCAAGTATAGTTGGTTTAGAATTTGTTTTCCATTTCTAGTAATTGCTTTTTTGGCGGCCACCAGGATTAAACATAACAAGGCCTTTCTAAGTCTAGACAGTTAAGATCCTGTATCCCAGCTCAAAAAAATAATTTCCTTAGTTATACTTATTTGCTTGCCCAGTATTCCTGGCAGAGTACTTTGTAGACATTTTTTGAATACTGCCAACTCATTACACTTTGAGAACATATGCTCCCTGATACCTCTTTCTTCCCCATTACACCTCCATTTGCCATTTACTGACGAAAAATTCCTGGAGTCTGCTTGGGGGTATAAAAGTACCTATGCATACACTTCCAGGCAAAAATCCTAAATCTTTTAGGTTTTGTTGCATATTTGGGAGTCATACATATGTCATCCCATTGTTTTTTTTAAATTTCTTATTTAGTCTCTCTTCCCAATCTTTTCTGATCTCCTCTGATTGATTCCTATAGTTAACGTGCAATATTTTATATGCCCTGTTAATTTTTCCTTTTTTAACATCTTCTGTTCTAGAGTCAACTAAAACTCAGCCAGTCCAGGTCTTTCATTTAGCATTCCTCTATCCCTTTCTTCTTGCCTATACTCTAGTGTCAATCCCGTATAGTGAAGGGAATCTCCAGCCTGCAGTCCAAATATCTTCTTGGCTTCTTCCCATTTTGTTATCTTTCCCTCTCTAATTATTTGTTATAAATACCTTGGTTTCTTTGTCAGCTCCTTCCAGTAAATCCCACCTCCCTATTGCCTATTCTCTATACTGCTAATTGCAGTCATCCCTATAAGCAGAATCTCCTTTCCCCATTTCTGTGTTGGCTTAATTCTTAGTATACTTTTTGCTACTTTATGACTATAACATTGTATACAACTTTTGTTATTCTCCTTAAGGATCTGCATCCAAAATGCCACTCTTTCCCTATTTCTTGAATTACCCCCTGCTTCGTTATCACCCCTTTTCAATTTGAATTGTAGCTTTATGTTTGTGTTATGTATATGAGCCTTAGCTGTGTGGCTCTAAAATATTCATTCAGATCAAGTAATCCTAAACCTCCTTGTTATATTGGAAGGATTAACATATCCCACTTAATTCTTGCTCTCTTCCCCTCCCAGATAAAATCCTTCAACTCTTTATTAATTACAATCCACAACTTCTCCTCTAGTTGATAAACATATGCCTGACTTGTGTATAAAACTAAAGGGACTAAAAATATTTTTACTGCTTGTATCTTGCTATCCATATCCATAGGCAAGAGCTTCTAGTTTTTCATTTGTTATATTATCTTTTGTTTAGTATATTCCCAAGGTTACAATTAGGAACAGCTAGCACTCACTTGAGCAAATGATTTTTTGTGCTGTAAAAAAAAAAGTGAATGCTTGTGAGGAAATATTTTTCCTAATGGAGTTTCTGCCAGCAGTCTTTTGAATGGGATCTTGGTTCAGCGGGGCAAGGGAATTTACCCTTACTCCACTGTTGTGTGATCTTGTAGTTAGTATATAAAAAATAGAAAGTAATATTTGTTTTTTTTTTTGAGCATTCACTCTAAACTGATCAATGCTTAGGGGTTCGCTCATATGAGTGTTCGCTGTTTCATGAGAGACTCCTTCCCACATATCCTTAGCTTCCATAACAGAATACTTTTAAAGACATACTTCATTTTATCTTGGCCCCACAAAGATGGGTATTGCTGAACCAATTCATGTGTGAGTACAGAGTTTACAGCTAAAGCCTTTGTTTTAGTTTCAGTAATTTTTATATCCTGAAAAAAAAAATAGGAACTATCTCAGAATGTTCCATAACATTGAGATATCCTTTGCTGATTCCATCAGGTACAAAATAATACCATTTGCATATAAAACCAAGTTTTCTTGAATACCATACTAATTATTCATTAAATTTCTAAGTCCCTTTTCCTTGCCAATGATACTAAATATAGCGCAAATAACAAAGGGTAAATAGGATATGCCTGCTGGGCTCCCCTGTTTAGACACAATTTAAAAGGAAATCATCCCATTTTGATTTTTGCCTCTGATCCCTCATATGGTCTCCTAATTAATCTTATTATTGTATCAGGAAATCTAAATGCTTCCATTGCCCTACTTAAAAAATCTCAGTTTACTCTGTCAAATGTTTTCTCTGCAAGACCCACCAACAGCATTGGGATTTTCTTACATTCTGCTTCCCCCTGGATCATCATTGTTCTATTAATGTTGTCAAATGTTTGCTTCCCCTCTACAAAACTACACTAATCCATATCTATCAATTTTGGCAACAACTTTGTCATTCTTGGTTCACTTTACTACTTGTGTTTGGACTATACCTTCTTTTTTTAGTAAGTGAACCTTTTATCCAGCCTGCTTTTGTTAGTATTTATACTTTATAGTCATAGGTTAAAATTGATATGGGTCTATATGAGGCTGGGTTTGATAAATATTTGCCCTCTTTGGGTAACAGAGCCACTACAGCTTTTTAGCAAGATGCCAGTGATGTCCCTCCTTTTAAAATATTATTAAACAAAATCTTCAAGATCTTCCCTCCTAACTTTCAAACATCCACAAGAATACAATCTGTTCCCGGAGACTGACTATACATCGCTGTTTTTTTATCTCATCTCCTCCTATCTTAACTATTAGTTGTTATACTTCATCCTCCTCTAATTTTAGCACAATTAAGTATTCCATAAATATTTCCATGTGTGCTCTTTCTAGGTTTTCACATTCCTCTGCATTAGAAAATGTTCATAAATTTCCAAAATATAGTTAATATCTCTATAGGCTCTCTAGTAATTTTTCTTGTCAAATGTTCCCTGTATTTGGCAGCAACCCTTTCTACTTTCTCTTGTCTAAATTTTGTGCTAAAAGCTTTTGTGCACTGGAGTTCTAATCAGAAAATAGTTGCTTAGCACTAATTTTTCTAAACTCATGCTTATCCAAATCCTCCTTTATTTTCTCTGTAGCACTCTGCAGCTGCTCCTCCACTTGCTCTGTAAGATTACCCATATTCTGCAATACTTAACCTTTATTATTGTCCCTCTAAATATTTCCTGTTACTTATTAGCCACATCTCTTTCTCTTTTTTTTCTATCATATTTTTGAACTCCAGTTTCATTTTATTCCATTCACTAGATATCTTTTCTCAAGACATTTCTGTCATCCCTAATGTTATTGTTGTTGTGTCTTTCGGCTTTTCCCGGTTAGGGGTCGCCACAGCGGAACTCTGGTCCGCTAATGATTGGTAGTTGATTTTTACGTGCTGAGTTACCAGCCCTGGTGCACAACCTTCAATGAAGGTACGCCCATTCACGCATGTCTCCACGCAGAAGATGCTCTAGCTGAGAATTGAACCGGACAGAGTCTTACTGTGAGGTGACAACGCTACCGCAGCACCACCACAGTGGGTTCTGTCATTCCTAATAATACTTGAATAATTTTTACTACCCGTTCCTTAAATTTCTCTCTCTTTTTTACTACCCATTCCTTAAATTTCTCTCTCTTTAACAGGTATGTTGGAAAGCGCCAGTGTCTTATTTTTACTTGTTTACCCTACAGTTTATCTTAGTTTTTATTGGTGCATGTTTTGAAATAGGTACTGGATATGTGCCAATGGTTTCAATTAAATGCATGTTCCTATGAAATATAACTTCTATCCAATATAGCCCAGTTATTGTACTTTGGGGGATTCCTTGAGTCCCCCAGGGCTCTGCACTGGGCTCGCTCCATTTTGGTTTCTATTTCTCTGAAATGGAAGCAAATGCTGCAGGTTTATGGTTGACTAAGTATGCAGATGATTGCAAGCTAGGGGTTATCAGTGACTCCCCTGTAGACACTAGCATTCTTCAAGAAGGTTTATTTCTGACTAACAAATGGTGCCAAAGCCATTGTCTTAAACTCAATGCTAAGAAATGCATAATGGTACTCTTCGGGAAGTCAACCACCCCAGCTAATTAGCGTGTTGATAATATGCCCCTAAGAGTCAAGCCAGTGGTCAGGGATCTAAGTATGGATGTAGACAGTAGCCTTACCTTCAAACCCCATATGGCCACAATGGTGGGGAAATCCTTTTATGTTGTGCAACTTATAAATAAAAGCATGGCATCTAGGTCCAAAGAGGTCATTATCCCACTGTACTCCACCCTTATCAGACCGATCACAGAGGATAATGCTCCCCTTGGTATGTACCTGACCAGGCATGTGCAGCGACTACAGTCACCTCAGAGGTTCCTTATAAAAAGAATACAAGACTTAACATGCCTGCTTTATGCAGAGTGGCTTAAAGACCCTTTCCCTCTACTCAGGCTCCTATAGTTTGCTGAGGAGTGATCTATGCCTGGCTTACACGGCATCCACAACTCCACACAGATGAATCTCCCACACATTCGTAAGTCAAACACTACCAGAAATACAAGGTCTAGGGACCTGCATTTTTTTCTATGACTTAAAAAGAACATGCTTAAGAGACAGGTATATGTTCCAGTGACTGCTCCTCCTATGAAACAGGATTCATATCCATGTGAAGCTGAGTTCTTCTATTAACCAGTTTAAGTGCAACTTAGACCAGTGGATGGGGAGTAGGAAATTTACACTGAGCCTGGCACCCATGTCCCTTATTGCCAAAGGCAGCTTATAAATGCCTGGCTCTCAATGTCCTATTCAGGTACAGGACATCATTATTCTTTCAGAAAAACTTGGCAAGGCTTATAAAGGCCCCTCTGGTCATTAATCTAGTAACAATCTATGACTCTATAGCAGGTAAATTCAGAGTTTCTCCTACTAATTTCACATTCTTCCATACAAAATATTCCATAAATGTATTCTGAAATCTGCCCTTTTTTATTACATTTCCTCTTCCAGGTCTCTGTGCTACATCCTCACTATTGCAAATCAAGTTCCACTCCCTATCAATAAGTAATATTCCCTTAAGCTCCGTAACAGCAGTTTTTGCTGAAATATAAATAAATGCATGCCAGTGTGATCCTACTCCCTTTCCAATATTCCTTTATTACCAAAAACCTACCAATTATGTACTGCTTTCCTCTTCCATCAGTATTGGAGCCCTCTAGCAATCAGCATTATTACTCCCCTTTTCTTTTGTCCCTGATATTCTACTGAATATCCAAGCTGAAAAGTTTTCTTTGTCAAATTCACAAGCTCATTTATTTCCAAATGTCTCCTTTAATGCTGATATTTCCACTCTGCATTTCTAAATATAATTCAATACTCTTTTCTTGTTGCCTTTATCTATAAGGGCATTTATATTCCAATATACTATGAGCAGAGTAGCCATTACAATAAAAAAACTTTTGTTCCCTCCTATTATACATGACAGTTTTCTGAATGCATATTTTCAACTTTTGAGTTACATCCACACACTAATGTTTGGCATGCTGGTCTTTTACTCAGTTGTTTATTCTCATCTTCATTTGAATCCATGTCATATTTCTGAAGAAATTTTGCTTTAATGGAAGATAGCTGCATATTGAGTAACAGCTTAACTCTAGCTCTCCCAGTGTGAAAACAGAAACTCACCAGAGAAGACCAGTAGACTTTTGTGTTTATGGGTAAATTTCAGTAACTGGTTAGTAAATGTACTGCCTGGATGCCAGGAAAAAAAAATAAATACAGAGCACTTGGAAAAAAATCAGGTACAAATAGTGAAGAAGAAACACAGACTGGGAAAAATTCTGCAGCTGTTCAGCAAAAAGCAATGCAACCCCCAGACATGACTTCCAGTAACCTACAGGATTATATAAGTTAACTGCACACAGACCTGGTTAAAATAAACAAAACACTGATGGTGTATATCAACACAAACAACAAAAGGTTGGAAAAAATGAAAGAAACTTTAAACAGATATTCATATGAGGTGATAAAGCTGCAAAAGCAGAGGTTGAAATGAAGAAAAAACTGTCTAAATATGAGACTGCCCAGAAAGAGATGTTTAAAAAAAAATAGAATTGGAGGACACAGCACGCAGGGAAAACCTGAGATTTTCAGCTATACCAGAGAATCTGGAAGGAACAGACTGCATTAATGTTATGAAAGTACAAATAAACAACTGGACTGGTATTCCACAGCTGGGGTTGTTTGTTGAAAGGGCACATGGTGTGTATCCTCCAAACATGGCTATGAGAAAGCAACCTAGACCTTTAATACTAAAAATGTAATCCTACCAGCAGAAGGAGTTGATTCTGACAAAGTGTGGCAGAAGGACAAAACACTAAAAGCGGGACACAGCAAAGTGTTTCTGGAGAATGATTACTTATTGTAAACCAGGCAGAAGAGGATTAAATTAATTCCACTATTCAGAGAATGTTGAGATGCAGGTGTGAGATTCAAACTACTGTACTCAGCTGTCTTCAAGGTATTCTTCCCTGGAGGGACAAAATAATTTTTTGAAGTACATGCTAAGAAGGAAATACAAAAGTTTGTCTAATAAAAAGTGAGAAGTGAAACAGAAGGAGATTCGGGTAATAAAGACCACAGAGAGATTTTACCTGTGATACCTTTTCCACTGTTACAACTGCAAATGTTGGTGAGAAGGAAGGGAGCATGAGAGTTCACTAGAAGAATCAGAATCAAGAGTACTTTGGAAATGAAGCAGAAACAGGATTTGGGAGATGGAGATGAACAGTACTAAAACAGTAATAATGTGGGATTACAGTGCAGTAATCATATATGCGAAATATAACAGAACAAGAAAATCTGGAAATATTGGACTTTTTCAGAATTTGTTGGAGTTAAGGGGGACTCTACCTACGTCATATCATTAATGTTTGGAAAAATGTTTTGGGGAGGGGAAGAGAGGGGAGAATGTTAACTGTATGTAAAGAAACATTTCTTTCTTAATAGTACTATTTTATGGCGTATGATTTTCTTTGCATGCTATAAAGTAAAGTTTTCTTGTTTATTTTAAGTGTAAAGGGGATTGTAAAATGTGATATTTTTTCTTTCTTTCTCCCTCCTCTCTTACCTCTTGTTCAGTTTTAAGGAATGTAGGCACTGCAATGTTTTAAAAAACCTGGTTAAAAGAGCATGCCAAAAGAAAAAATAATGTGCTTTTCTCAGTCTTGCATGGAGAAATTACTAGAATAAGGACCTTAGATTGATTTTGTAACATGTTTTAAGAGAAAGAAAGTAAATGAAAAAGAATATTGAATATTATGAGGCTTTCTTCTAGCAAATTAATATATGCTTAGTGGCAGTTCTGTATCTGGCCCTCATGTCTCCATGGAAATAATCTAATAAAGAGAAATTGACTGTCTAGTTCTCATGTCTCCATGGAGATAATCTGATAATGAGAAAGTGGCTGTCTGGTTCTCATGTCTTCGTGGAGACAATCTGATAAAGAGAAATTGGTTACAGTCTGGTGGATAGTGATTGATTGAGAAAAAAAGCAAAAAGAAAAGAGAGATTGGCAGGGAGATAATGTTCTCTGAAAGCATTCAGTGGTTTTCTCAGCTGGGAGAGCTATAAAGTTAAGACAAAACCAGTTAGCACTTAGTAGAAGCACAGGCTGCACCATGTATCTTAGCATGGATAACCTTTCTTTTAGCTTAACTCAAGTCTATGAGTGTGGCTGTCAATTTGGAACATTTGTTCCTATTAGGAAGGTAAAACTTTAATATTTGAAGATGTATATAGTTTTGTGTGTTAGTATTAAATTAATAGCTTTTAGGAGGTATGGGCTTTTTTTTGTTTGAGGGCTTTCAATAAAACAAAATATTTTGTAAGATGTGACATAAGCTGAAATGGATATGAGAAGAAATGACTGTATAAAAGTTCAACTGCCAAACAGTATATGCATGTAACACAAAATCTGTAACTAGACATTTAACAAAGAAGGCGTTATACATAAAAGTTGAAAATAATAAACTTTTAATACAATGATGCTTTCTGTAATGTTTTAAATGTCAATGGTCTCACAGATATTACAAAAAGAAAGAATAGTGAACTATATTAAAATATAGAGTGCAAACAGCTATGTTAAGGAGACACAGGAAGAACTGAATATGTGAATTTGATAAAGAAATGTTTTCAGGATGGTTATTCAGTGGAATATCTGGGAAAATAGAAAAGATGAGTACTTATATTAATTGCAAGTGGAGCTCCAATAGTGATAGAAAAGGAAAGAAAAGATAATAATGGCAGATTTGTAATGCTAAGGGGCTACTTGCAGGGGAGGAGGGTTATTTATATTCCACCTAAGGCATGTATTTATATTCCACCTAAAACTGCTATAATGGAGCTTAAGAAAATTCTGGGAGAAATAATCAGTTTTCAACAAAGAATATTACTTATAAGTGAGGACTGCAATTTGATTTGCAGCAGTAAAGCTGTGTCTGGGGCCCAGAAGGGAAATTATAACAAAGAAGGGTAGATTTATGAAGAAATTTATGAAAATGTTTGGCATAGAAGATATGAATTCAGTAATAGGAGTTCAGAGTGAATTTACATATTATTCCCCAAGATATAAAAACTGGACTAGGCTAGATAGAATTTACATTTCACAGGAACGCATTTAATTGAAGATCTTGATACACACCCAATAACTATTTCAGATCATGCACCGATAATAACTAAAATAAAAAAACAGGGTAATGAAATAAAAATGAGACACTGACTCTTAACCACCTACGTGTTGAAAAGGGAAGAATTTAAGGAATGGGTAGTGGAGACTATTCCGGAGCTACTGAAGAGGTTAGATATTACTTCTCAAAATAAAGCTAGGGAGTGGGATAAAATTAAGGTGGGGTTTAAGAATAGGGTGGAAATAAAAAGAATGATAGCTGTGGTTAAGAAGTAACAAGAATTATTTAGAGGGACTGACAAATGTTAAAGTATTGCAGAATAGGGAATCTCACAGAACAAGTGAAGGATCAACTACAGAATGCTAATCAAAAAATAAGGGATTGCCTTGATAATATACAGGAGTTTAGAATGATTGCTGTTAAGCAACTGTTTTTTTGATAGTAACAGTTGTTGTTAAGCAACTGTTTTTTCGATAACACCAGAGCACTAAAACTTTTATCACAATGACTCAGGCAAAAGAATGTAGAAAGGACTGTCATCAAGCTTAGGGAGCCCATAACAAGGAAGTTAAGAAGAGGTTCTGTAGAAGTATTATAAATTCTTCAGAACTTCTATGAAAGTCTGTATGAAACACAGAAATATGGAAATCAAGAAAAGATACAAATAGAAATGTTTATGGAAGAATTAATTATGCCAAGGTTAGCGGTAGATGAGGCTCAATTACTAACAGTTAGGATAGGAGAAGATGAGATAAAAATTGTGATTTATAACAAATCTGCAGGAAACCCCCAGAAGTAGATGGCATTCCTGTGGAGGTTTGGAACTTAGGATGGGAAAATGGTAAAGATCTGGAAGGTTTTGTTTAACAGTATTATAAGATGAGGAGAAGCACCAACATCCTAGAAGAAAGCAAGGGTAGATGTAATAACTAAAGAGGATAAAGATACATCAGATCCAGCTTCATACAGGCCCATTTCAATGCTAAACCATGATTATAAAGTGTTAATTTCTATAATTGCTAAAATAATGGCAAAAGCGATGCCAAAATTGATAGATATGGATCAGTGTGGTTTTGTGGGGGGAAGGCAAACATTTGACAACATTAACAGAAGACTGATGATCCAGAGAGAAGCAAAATGTAAGAAAATACCATTGTTGTGGTGGGTCTTGAGAAAGCATTTGACAGAGTAAGCTGGAACTTTATGAGCAGGGCAATGAAAGAATTTGCTTTTACTGAAATAATTATAAGGTTGACTAGGAGGATATATGAAGGATTGGAGGTGGAAATTAAAGTGCGTGGGATCCTCTCTGATAATTTCTGCTTGAGCAGAGGAACTAAGCAGGGGTGTCCTCTTTCCCTTTTGTTATTTGCATTATATTTAGAACCATTGGCAAAGGATATAAGGGACTCAGAAATTCAAGGATATAATTGGTATGGAAGTCAAGTCCCATTAGTCTTATACACAGGTCAGGCTTATTTTTATCAACCAGAGGAGAAGCTATGGATAGCAATTAATAAAGAGCTGAAGGACTTTATCTGGGAGGGGAAGATAGGAAGAGTCAAGTTGTATAAGGTGATTATTCCAGTAGAACAGGGCAAATTGGGATTAGCCAATTTAAAAGGGTACTTGAGAGCTACACAGCTAAGGCTCCTATACATAGCACAAGCAGAAAACTATAATTAAAAGTGGAAAGGGATGATGATGATGAAATGGGGGGAATCTTAAGAAACAAGGACAGACTGTGATTTTGGATTCAGGCCTTTAAGGAGAATAACAATAATCATACAGAATATTGTATCTATAAAGTAGCAGAAAGTATCCTAAGAAATAAGCCAACACGGGAACAGAGAAAGGAGATTCTGCCAATAGGGATGACTGCAATTAGGGATAAAGACAATAGGCAAGGGATGCTGAAATTTATTGGAGGAAACTGGCAAATGAGCCAAGGTGTTAGGAGCAAATAACTAGACAGGGAAAGATGACAGAATGGAAAGAAGCCAAGAATGTATTTGGACTGCAGGTTACATATTGCCTTCCTTATCAAGGACTGATAGAGTATAGGCAAAGAGAAGGAAATGGGGGGGGGGTTCTAAATGAAAGACCAACACTAGTAGTAGAGTTCTTAATACAATCTGGAATAGAAGCTGCCACTACAAAAGGAATAATTAGTAGAGCATATAAAATATTGCATAGAACTATAGTCTCAGGGAGAGGATGGTCCAGTGAACCTATTTCACTGTATTTGCAGAATGTATTAAGTAAATATCTTAGACATGTTAAAAGTTATATTAATGATTCGGTACATTTTTTGAGACAATTGAATATGTGGTTCAGAAGTAGGAGAAGTATTTCCTTCCTACTAGTTGTATTGGGATATAAAATCCCCTTTTACTGTGATCCTGAATGAATATGGTACTAGATCAATAAGGGAACTGTTATGTAATCAGGGCCAACTTCCAGGTAGATAGACTGAGTCTGTTTGTGAATTACTTGAACTTATTTAAGAAAATTATGTACTTCTTTTTAATAATAAGTTTTACCACCAGGTTTCAGGTGGCAATTGTGACCCTGCTTGCTAACACCTATGTAAACTTGGTGCTTGAGAAATAGGAGAAAGAATGTATATATAATGGTCCCAAGTATTTTTCAAATAATGTCATCTTTTAAAATATTTTGTAGATGATGTTTTCCTTGTTTGGGAAGGTGGCTATGATGATTTGGTTAATGTTATTGAATATTTAAATAAGAGCACAGATTTTTTTTTTTTTTTACAGTTTTCCATGTCCACCTCAAGTACACATATTGAATTTTTAGATATTGAACTCGTATTTGATGGGAATGAATTACGTACATACATTTATAGAAAAGCTGTACATACAGACTGCAGATATTTACACTCTAGGAACATGCATGTACCACATGTTTTTAGGGGAATTGTTAAGGGACAGTTTATTTGTACAAGTAGACTGAATACTGATTTAGATAAATGTATGAAACAAATTAATGAAATTATAGGTGAGTTCAAAGATAGAGACTATAATGAGGAACTACTGGTAAGTATGAACTGGGATGTTATGGCAATGAGGGGATACAGATGCCAAACCGTATTTTAGTAATGTGGATGGGACGAGATTAATGACTAGTTCTGATGCAAGTTACACATTACATTATTCCACCACTTACAGTAGGTGTAATGATGGTGTGAGAAAAATTATTATGGATAACTGGGGCATTTTGAGAGCTATACCAGAATTGGAAAATATTGTGGGTGTTAAGCCTAGATTTGCTTATCATAATTATTTGAACCTAAAACAAATGTTAAGTTAAAAGGACACTAAGCCTGCTGTAATATCTAGACAGTTTAATAAGGTTGGCACCTATCCCTGCTATAGCTTTTCTTGTTGTAATGCCATTAATACGGATCAAAGTTTTGTACATCCTATTACAAAAAAAGTATATGATTTTAAGTGTTTTGCTACTTGTAATTCCACTTATGTCATATATCTTGCAACTTACAAAGTATGTTCTAGTTTTTATGTTGGCTATCAGACAGTTAAAAGACAGGGTAATAGAACATAAATTGCAAATTAGAAGGAATGTTTTGACCAATGAATTGGCTAAGCATATTAATGACAATGGCCTTATACATAGTTTTAGGGTGATGGGTTTGGTTAACAGGAATATGAGGGGTAGTGGTTTAAATAATAGGCTTGAACTTAAACAATATGAATGGATTTTATGTGTTTATGTGTGCAGGCTGATCACCCATCAGGTATTAACCAAACTGGAACCATTAAACTGGTTCTTAAGCAAAAATAATTATGTTTAAAATGATACTGATTCATTTTTAACTGAATTGTATAATTGTTTTAGGATATTATTGGCTCTGCTGTTTAGGGAATGAGTAATGATGTTATAGGTTCATAGGTAAGTACTAGGCTATCTGCCCAAGGGCATTTATAATCCTAGCCAGAAGGTGTTGACTTTCGCCACCCCCTTAGATTAGTTCCCTGTGCCTCTGTCCAGCAGAGCCATTAGTTCTCTGCGCCACTGTCCAGCAGAGCCACTGCAGTAATCCCCGGGGTAAATTTTCTGTTTCCCATCCACCTGTCAAGGTTTCTCTTGAAGAGTGTTAGTGAGGGGCTCTGCCTGATGTATACTGGAATCCTGTTCCAAAGCATGGGGAGTCTCTGGGACAGGAATCTATCCCTCCAGCATGTCCTATTTATCATGGTGAGGTTTATAGCTCTAGAGCATGTGGCTCACTGGGATTTGATTTTTTTAAGTGGAGCATGTCCATCAATTCTGGGTTGGACATGACCTTGTATGTCAGGCAGAGATCACCTCTGAGTAAGTGGTATGTAACCAAGTACAGCTGGAGTTTCTTGAGTTGGGCTGCATAGGGCATCTGTTTGAGGCCAGTAATCCTCTTGGTGAGGTACTTTTGTGGTCTTTCCAGCTGTTGCAGGTGTCTTGTACGGTACATCCCAAACGAGGCATTGTATTCTATGATGGGTCTAATAAGTGATGAGTAGAGAGGCACAATAACCTCTTCTGTTCTAGATGTGAACCCTTTTGTGATTAGGTGGGCCACATAGAAGGATTTTCTAACCACCTTGGCAATATGATTTTCAAAATAATTATCTACTTGGGTCCCCAGATCTTTTAGTTATGTACCTACCATAACTTTAGATGTTTGGGATCCATCTCGCCTACATTCTGTACTGATGGGTTCGGAGCCAATCCTTGGCTCCGACTCGGCACGCTATGCTATAGAGCGAAGCCTCTTATTGGCTGAGCTATTCTCTATCCCAGGATGCACCACCACTAATCCCCCAGATCTTGTTTGTCCGCATTCATGCACACACACATAACTGTTTATATAACATTGCCAGATGTTCCAAGATCAAACAATAGAATTCAGACCGTCCGATCTCTTCTGATCTCCAAGGCAGGGGGAAGGAGGGTGGGTTATTAGGAATGTAGGCGAGATGGATCCCAAACATCTAAAGTTATGGTAAGTACATAACTAAAAGATGTTATGTGATCCTATCTCGCCTACATTCTGTACTGATGGGACAGCGTCCCTAGCACCTAATTCCTGGGTGGCTCACTGGAAAACTCTCCTGAGCACTGTGGAACCAAATGAAGCTCGCCCCCGAGATGCCACATCCAATTTGTAGTGGGAAATGAAAGTGTGCGGGGAAGACCACGTAGCCGCAGCACAAATGTCACTAATGGCAAGCTTAGAATGGAATGCTATTGAAGTAGCCATAGCTCTTGTCAATAGTGACCTTTGTGACGGCTTTGCCCAATTTATTATCCGAAAAGGACACAAACAATTGATCTGTTTTCCGTGTTTGTTGGGTCCTGTCTAAATAAAAATGCAATTGCCTATGAACATCCAATGTGTAGAAGATGTATTCCGCTTTGTTTGAGTACTTTGGAAAGAAAACTGGAAGTTCTAATGACTGTTGCAGGCAAAAACTGGAACAAACTTTAGGGACAAAAGATGGATCAGGCCTGAGGGATACTCTATCTTTGTGAAAAACCAGGTACGGTGGTTTTACAGCTAGAGCTTGAAACTCTGAAATGCTTCTGGCAGAAGTAATCGCGACCAGAAAGGCAGTTTTCCAAGAAAGAAATTTCAAATCACATGTTGCTGCCGGTTCGAAGGGGGAGGAGGTTAAGGCACGTAACACCACATCGAGATCCCATGGAGGAGCAGGATGAGAAATCAGAGGTTGTAAAAGCACAGCACCTTTCATGAAGGTTTTACACAATCTGTTGCTCATTAAAGGTGGGTTTATAGATTCATGGAAATTGGAAATAGCTGCCAATTGGACCTTGATGGTAGAGACTGAAGAACCTTGACTGAATAGGGAAGTCAGAAATTTCAGGACTTCCGATACCGGAACAGTGATGGGATCCAGACCCCGGAGTTGAGCCCAAATAGCAAATCTCTTCCATTTGCTAGTATACAATTTCTTAGTGGCAGACTTGTGGGCCGAGCATAAGATATGTATGACTTCCCGGTCTAAGGTATGATTCCTGACTATAGTCGGAAGAGGAGGAACCAAGCTGTTAACTTCAAAGTGTGAAGGGACTGATGCAGTTGTCCCGACTGATGAATTAATAGGTCTGGGATCTGATCCAGGAACCATGGACCGTCCAGTGCATATTTCCGAAGATAGGGGAACCATACCTGACGAGGCCAGTAAGGGGCAACTAAAATCATTTTGCTCCCCAAGTGAGACGCCTTTTGGATCACTCTGGGAAGGAGGGGAACTGGAGGGAAGGCGTATAGCAAGCCGGTGGGCCAAGGATGGGCTAATGCGTCCATAGGACTCTCCCCCGGAGCTGGAGTGAGAGAGAAGAACTTTCTGCACTTCGCGTTCAGCGGGGTTGCGAAAAGGTCGCAACAAGGAGTTCCCCATCTGCTGAAGATCTGAGTTGTCACTGCATCGTTCAGAGACCACTCGTGAGGAGAGAGGATAGTTCTGCTTAGTCTGTCGGCTATCACGTTGGATTTGCCAGGGATATGAGTTGCTACCAGAAAACATCTGGTCACCACTGCCCATTCCCAAACTCTCATGGCCTCTCTGCAAAGAGGGTAGGATCTGGTCCCTCCCTGCATGTTCAGATACCAGACTACTGACATGTTGTCGGAGTGAACGGCAATTACGCCCTGAGGGAGGTAATCGTGGAGGGCTTGTAGAGACAGAAACACCGCCCTCATTTCTAAAATGTTGATATGAAGGAGACTCTCTTCTGAATGCCATTTGCCTTGGACTGACCTGCCCAGGGAATGCCCCCCCCCACCCCATCTGGGAGGCGTCCGTTGTCAATGTGGCCATAGGAGGAGGTGGAACAAAGGGTCGTCCCTGATCCAGATTGGAGGGCACCAGCCACCAGCGAAGGTCCCGTTTGCAGGTTTCCGTGATCCGTATGAGGTGACTGAGAGGGAGATCCTGAAAGGACCACTGCGTCGAAAGGAGCCACTGGAGAATTCTCATATGCAATCTTGCTAAGGGAACTAGAAGAACAGTGGCCGACATAGAGCCCAATAGCTGCAGGACCATCCTGGCTGGAGCTTTGGATCTGAGAAGCAAGGCTCGGACTTGAGCCTGTATAGTTTGTATCCTTTCTGTAGGAAGATAGACCCGCATTCGGTTTGAGTCTATCTCTACTCCGATGAACCTTATGTGCTGAGATGGCAGCAACACAGACTTTGGCCAATTGAAGGTGATTCCAAGGGAAGTGCCTAGTGATATTGTGGCTTGTAGGTTCTGCAATAGTAGACGCCTGGAGGTGGCAGTTAGGAGCCAGTCGTCTAGATAAGGAAACACCTGGAATCCTAGACTCCTCAGGTGAGCAGTCACGACCGCCAAACATTTGGTGAACACCCTGGGGGCTGTGGTGAGACCAAAGGGCAGTGCGCAGAACTGAAAATGACTGTCTCCCAGGCTGAAGCGCAAATGTCTCCTGGACGCCTGATCTACCAGGATGTGGTAATAGGCGTCCTTGAGATCTATGGAGCACATCCAAACACCTTTCTCCAGCAGTGGGAGAATGGATTGTAAGGTGACCATTCGGAACTTGGACTTTTTGACTGATCGATTTAGGATGCTGAGATCCAAAATGGGCCTCAAGTCCCCGGTCTTTTTTGGCACCAAAAAGAATCTTGAGTAAGTCCCTAATCCAATCTGGTCTGCGGGGACCGGTTGGATGACTCATTTTTGAAGCAGCTTTGAGACTTCTAAGGCTGCGATTTCCCGTTGACTGGGTGGCGGGTCCGGGATTTTCTTGGACAGTGGTGGGGAGTGAGAAAAGGGGATGGCGTAACCTCCGGCGATGATTCGAAGCACCCATCTGTCCTGAGTGATACCTTCCCAGGCTTTTAGGTGCCTCGAAAAACGACCCCCGACTGGCTCCGGAGCTGCACAGTCGGGCAATCCTTCAGGGATTGTGGAAGGCTGAAGAGCCACGAAAGGACTCGCGGTCTCCAGTGTTGCGGGGGCCTCTGCCGCCTCTGGGACGGCGTCTTCCAGAAAAATTTCTCCCTCCTCTGCCTCTAGAAGGGGGATCATCCTGCTGCGAGGGATAAGACTTCTGGGATTTACGGAACCACATTTTCCCTCCTCTTTTAGCCTTGGGATAAGGCCGAAAGGGAGTGGAAAATCGTGCCCCTAAGTCTTACCTTCTTGCTCGCAGCGGGTCAATGTGTCCTTTACCTTGGGTCCAAACAAAGAGGACCCATCAAAGGGAGCGTCGGCAAAGGAAGACTTAAAGGCTTCCGCAAAATGACACAGGCGGAGCCAGGCTTGCCTCCGTAGAGCAACACCCGTACCCGCCGCTCTACTCGCCCCCTCGGCTGCATATGAAATGAGCCTCATGGATGAGTTTGATATCGATGACAGCGTAGCCAACTGAGAGCCAACCGTCTGGGCCAGCTGCTCAGGTAGGTTACCCAAGAGGGTACCTGAAAGCTCCTTGATCAGATCCCTCTGAAATCTAGTGAAGTGCGTTAAATAGTTCAGGGGCCTTAAGGTAAAGGCCGCTGAACTGAGGGTGCGCTTCCCATACCGATCCATGCTCCTAGACTCCTTATTAGGAGGATGGACGGACGTCGAAGCCTCTGCTACATCTTGTTGGGTAGCAGATGCCACCACCAAGGCATCTACAGCCACACCTTTGGTCAAAAACTCCTTCTCTGGGGGTGCTGATAAGAACTTATTTGGGCGAGCAGGCACTGGTTCCACAGAGTCTGGATGTCCCCACGCCCTTCGACAGATCAAATCTAGGAGCTCGTTGAAGCGCGGAGACACCCAGGAGGTGGAGGGCTGAGCCCCGAAGGCCTTGAGGAACACCAACTCATCAGCGGAAGGGGGTTTGGAATGCCAGCCGCCTCGTTGTTTGAGGGCTTCCAAGATGTCTGCAAAGGAGACATCATCTGAGGACGACTTAGGGGACCCCTCCGCATCATCAAGATCGGTGTCCGACGTGAGAGACTCATCGAGGGAGTCGACATGCTTCCTCTTGCACAGTCTTTTCCTTGGGGGTTCCTCTGAAGAAGCTTCAGAGGGACCTCCAGGAGGGGGGGGAACCCCCACTGGGGGTGACCTCAGGCCCCGGGGCTCCGCTGTCTAGGGACAGGGGGACTACCAAAGACCCAGTCTTCGTGTGTAGGGAAGGTGCTGGTGAGACCGTGGAGGTAGCCAAAGAAGATTTGGCCAAAGCACTCCTCATGGCCCTGAAGGCCGGACCGCCAGAGTCCTGGGAAGGTCCATCCCCCTTGGCCACAACAGTAGACGGTACCCCTTCAGCCGACGCACCGAGAGGAAGGCTCGGAACTGAAAACATCGGTCCCGAAGCGTCCCCCCCAGGGCCGACGGAGGAGGTTCATGTACCGAACTCCGACTCGAGAGCTGGGGTCGGAGTAAGGGTCGGGGCCGACCCGAAAACCTCCATCGGCTCCACCAGCACCGGCTCCAATGGTGCCGAGGCTGTTGGAGGAGGAACCAGAACTACAGGGTGGGCCATCGGCTCCGAAGCCGAATGGGCTGGAGCCGAAACTAATTTCTGGAATACAGGAGACTGAAACAGTCTTAGGAGCACCCTGTCGATGTCCGAATCCGACATCTTGGAAGATCGGGAGGAGACCGACCGGGTCCGAACCGACTTCTCCATCGGCTCCGAAGGACTGGGGGACTGGCTCTGAATAGACTCGACCAGTATCGGTGCCGAGGGAGATTCCAAAACAATTTCCCTCGGTGCCGAGGAGGGCTTCGGCGGCAACCCTCATCGGCTCCAAACTCAGTGGAGCCGATGAAGGTGACCCGCCTCTCGAAGCCCCAGCCATCGGCTCCGAAACCAGAGGAGTCGAGACTGGAGGCATCGAGGCAGACCGTTCCGCCCTCGGCTCCGAAGTCCGTGGAGCCGATGGAGAAGCCTGCCTAGATTTCTTACTAGTCGGTTCCGACGGACTGGTCGGAGCCGACGATTTCTTTTTCTTGGCTGGAGAGGAAGAGGAAGATAAGGCCTCCTCGAAGGAGGGTTTAATCAGCCCTTTCAAAATCAATTTATTCTTCCTCTCTTGGAGGACCCTAGAGGAAAAAGCGTGACACACGCTGCAAGACTCCTGTAGGTGTTTGGTGCCTAAACAGCACATGCATAAGGAGTGATCATCGGTGATGGACATTTTATAGTTGCATCTCGTGCACTTCTTAAATCCTGAGGGTCTATGCTCTTTGGACATAATGCCTGTAAACCACTCACTATATCAGTAGAAAAAAACACTATGTATGTCACTGAGTAAAGATTTTAACAACAATAAAACCTTTTTTTTTTTTTTTTTTTTTTAAAACGAAAGGCCAAAATTAACAAGTACAAGCACAAGTACAACCACAAAAAACACCAAAAAGGAGGACCAAGAACCCTCTAACTTAAACAGGTACTTGACCTCTCTAAAATAAGAAGACTCACTAAAGAATAGGGGAAGGCCCCTCTAACTTAAACGGAAACCTTTCCCTGTTCAATCACACAAATTCACCACAAAAATTATCCAAAAACACACTGATACACAACGATAGCTGTTAAAACAGCTTTTGGGTAAAGAATAAAGAATTTCCTGACAGAAAAACTTTAAGAAAAACAGCACTTAGCTCAGCCAAGTTCGAGACCATGTCCTAGCTTGTAAGCGGCAAACGAGATCTGGGGGATTAGTGGTGGTGCATCCTGGGATAGAGAATAGCTCAGCCAATAAGAGGCTTCGCTCTATAGCATAGCGTGCCGAGTCGGAGCCGAGGATCGGCTCCGAGCCCATCAGTACAGAATGTAGGCGAGATAGGATCACATAACATCCCTTATTACATTTTCTGTATTTAGGGGACTACCACCTATGTGATAGTTCATGGGTACTTTGTTTTTTCCAAAGGGGATGACTATGCACTTTTTGGCATTTGGCTTAAGGCCCTGATTTTGACACCAGGTATCTTTCTCAGTGAGACCCATCTGGAGGGTGTCTGTATCAGCCAGAGAATCAATTATGGCCCCTAGTTTGCAGTCGTCTGCGAACTTGGTCAGCCATAGTCCTCCTATGCTTGTTTGTACCTCTGAGAAGTATAAACCTAACAGGAGGGGTCCTAGGACTGAGCCCTGGGGGACACCATTTGTAACAGGTTTAGAGCCTACAACTCTCACCATGTGGGTTCTATCCATGAGCCAGTTGGCAACCCATCTCGTGATGTAGGGGTTTATGTTCAAGCTGGTGAGCTTATCTATAATACTAGAATGGGGAATGGTGTCGAAAGCCTTTGCGAGGTCTAGGTAGACTGTGTGGACCTCCTTTCCCTCATCTATTGCCTTGGTAACCATCTCAAAGAAGTCCAACAGGTTTAGGAGGCATGATCTGCCCTTAACAAAGCCAAACTGGGTAGGGTCCAAGGTTTGGAGGTTCCCAATGTCTCTGTTGATGCGTTCCATAGCCTTGCAGACCAGGCTAGTTAGGCTTATAGGGCGATAGTTCCCAGGGTCCGTTTTGGCTCCACCTTTGTGGAGCAGGATAACTGTTGCTGTCTGCCACTCTGTGGGTAAGTAGCTTGTAGAGAGGCTGAGTTTGAACAGTGTGTTTAGGTGAAGGGTTAGTTCATTTTGGAGCTCTTGTAAGACACAGCCTGGGACACCGTCCGGTCGCATTGAAGCTGTGTTTTTGGCTTTGGATACAGCTGTTTTAACCTGTGTGTAGGTGATCAATGGGGCCCTACATTCTTCTGGTATGGTTATGGGCCCTTTAGGTGGTGAGAGGGGGGTGAAGTTTGCACTAAACCTGTCTGCCAGAATGTTGGCAATATCAGTCGGTTCAGTGTATTTTGTGCCATTCTGCATTAACTCAGAGCAGATCTGAGAGTTTCCACTTAGGTTCTTGATATAGCTAAAGAACGCTTTGTAGTTATCTTTGGAGTCATTGGCAATTTTTCTATCGAAACTAACCTTGGATGATTTAATGAGGGATCGTAGTTTCTTGCTGATACTGATCAGGGATGTCTTTCCTTCTTGGGATTTTACTCTTTTCTGTACTAGTTTCCTCCTTCTGTTGTATAGTTTGTTTATGGCAGGGGTCCACCAGACTGGTTACCTTTTCTTGGAGTAGTGAGTCTTGGTTTTACTTGGGATAGCATGATCCATGCATTCCTGCAGATGCTCATAGAGTGCCTTTGTAAAGGTTTCAGCAGCTTGGACAGCATTGCCCTTTAACATGGGGGCTGTGAACCTTCCCACCTCGGTCTTAAGTAATGTGAAGTTTGCTTTTGAAAAGTTTTTCATGGTGGTTTCCTTGATTTGGGGTGGGGACGGAATGTGGACATCCAGAGTGATTAGTTTATGGTCTGATCTAACCAGCGAGGGGTTGACCTCTGGTGTGGAACACCGGTCGCCCATGTTGGTGATGACCAGGTCCAATATGTTGTTCCCTCTGGTGGGGGTGTTGACCAATTGATCCAGGGCATTAGAGTTTATAAATTCTAGGAAATGTTGGGCAAGGGAGTTAGTACTTGAGTAGTTCTTCCAGTTTATGTTTGGGTAATTGAAATCACCCAGTATTAGGGTATTTGGTAGGACCTTCATATTTCCCAGTGTCTCCAGAAATGTGGAATGGGGGTCCTGGGCCATGGTGGGTGATCTGTAGCAAGCTACAATTTGGATTGCAGTTTTGCCCATTGTTAGTTGCACATGGATGATCTCTGATGCATTGTGCTGCATCACTAACCTGGAGGTGCGGGTATCCTTGATGAATATGGATTCACCACTGCCTTTTGTGTTTCGGCCCTGGTTCTGTGGCCGAAAGGTATGGTATGAGTTATAGCCTAGTAGTGCCGGGGTGCTCTCAGGAGCCTTAAACCAGGTTTCTGTTACTGCACAGATGTCGATGTTCTCCATACTGAGGAGTGCCTCAAGTGCATGCATTTTGAGGTTTAGACTTCTGGCGTCGAGTAGCACTACCTTCAGTTTTTGGTTACTTGTGTTATTTATGGTGGTAGGTTTGTCTTTTGAGCCTTGTCTAAAAAAGGCACTATGTGGGGCGGTAAGAGCTTTGGCCAGTATTCGAAAGCCTAAGGGCTTAAGAAGCAATGTGGCTTGTTCAGCATGTCATCCCAGACGGACGGATACTGTAGACCCTTTGAATGACACCAGAAACTTAGCCAATTGTTAAAATTGATAATTTTTTCTTTATACTGTGACATCATTCTTGGTGAAGGCAGGATGCTACTCAAGGTCAGGGTCATACCGGCCTTGGCTACATGATCAGAGAGCTCTTCCATGCCTCTTTTCATGTAGTCCAGGGAGGTACGTCTCAGGTCATTCACACCAACATGGACAATGACAGAGATGTATTTGCACTTGTTCTGGAGTGACCTAAGTGCTTGTGTTATGTGGCGGATCCTGGCACCTGACAGGCAGCTAACTGTAACCTACTCCTTGTCCAACCTAGTTAGTGGGACATCAGTGTGCCTGACTACAGAGTCGCCTAGTACTAGAGTACTATAGACTCATAGACTAGTACCAGGTTAACTGCCCTTGTGGGCCATTTTAAACCTTGCCAATTCCCCATGTGAAAATCAAACTCTGCACCTTGTAATTGTAAGATAAATACCTTAACCATTATGCCAACCTCACCTATAACTGAATGATTTTATCTTGCACTGATGAAGGGTTGTTTGTGAATCTGAAAGGTTTGCTGTTTATATATTATTAAACGTATTAGCGATATGGTAAGTTGTTGAATTTGTTTTTTTTTTTCCTGCTAAGTTTTCATTTGTATGAAGCTCTACTTTACTGTGGCTCTTATTTTGTATTTGTGAAACATTATGTCCTAGCCAGTTTCTCTTTTCTCCCCCCCCCCCAGCCAATCACTCTCCACCAGACTGTAACCAATGTCTCTTTATCAGACTGTCTCTATGGAGAAATGAGACCCAAACAGCCAATTTCACATTATCTGACTGGGTCTCATGTCTTCATGGAGACAGACAGTCATTTTCTCATTAGCACATTGTTTCCATGGAGACATGAGGGCCAGATACAGAACTGTTACTAAGCATAGATTCATTTGCTAGAAAAAAGCATCATAATATTTAATACTCTTTTTCATTTATTTGCTTTCTCTTAAAACTTGTTACTAAATCAATCTAAGTTCCTTAATCCAGTCATTCCCCCATATAAGAGTGAGAAAAAAATGTATTTTGTCAGGCTCTTTTAACCAGGCTTTTTTTCCACATTGCACTCCCTACATTTCTTAAAACTAAAGAGGACAGACAGAAGGGAAAAAGAGAACAGCAGCACCTATTTACAATCCCCACTACACTTAAAATAACTGAAAAAACTTTATTTTATAGCATGCAAAGAAAAACATATACCACAAAAATAGTACTATTAAGAAAAAAAATAAAATTTGTTTCTTTACTTATAGTTAAGTTTTCCCCTCGCTTCCCTTCCCCAGAGAATTTTTTCAAACATTAATGACATGAAGTAGGGCATATACTTGTCCCCAGAAGTCCAACAAATTCTGAAAAAGTCCAATATTTCCAGATTTTGTTGTTCTTTCATATTTCACAAATATCACAGTGTAATCCCAGATTAAGTAACTAGTTTTATTACTGTTCATCTCCATCTCCCAAATCCTGTCTCTGCTTCATTTTCAACATATTCTTGATTCTTCTAGTCAGCTCTCATGCTCCCTTCCTTCTCTCCAACATTTTCCATTGAAACAGTGAAAAATGTTTCATAAGTACAGTCTCTCTGTGGTGTTTATTACCAGAAGAACAGGAAACAGAATCTCCTGTTTCACAGCTCACTTTTGTTGGACACATTTTGTGTTTCCTCCTTAGCATGTACTTCATAAAAAATTATTTTGTCCCTCCAGGGAAGAATACCTTGAAGACAGCTGGATACAGCAGTTTGAATCTCAGATCTACATCTCAACATTTCCTGAAGAGTAGAATTAATTTACTCCTCTCCTGCCTGGTGTACAATGAGTAATCATTCTCCACAAATACTCTGCTGTCTCCCAATTTTAGTATTTTGTCATTCTGCCACGGTTTTGGCAGAATCAACTCCTTCTGCTGGTAGGATTGCAACTTTACTATTAAAGGTCTCAACTGCTTTATCATAGCCAGGTTTGGAGCATATACACCATGTGCCATTTCAACTAACAGCTCCTGCTGTGGAATACGAATCCAGCTATTTATTTGTGCTTTCATAAAATTAATGCAGTCTGTTCCTTCTATCTTCTCTGGTATTGCTGAAAATCTACAGGTTTTCTCTATGTGTTCTATCCTCTTAATTCTATTATTTTTTGAAACATCTCTTCCTGAGCAGTCTCAAATTCAGCCAGCCTTTTCTTCATTTCAACCTCTGATTTTTGCAGCTTTATCACCTCATCTGAATATCTGTTTAAAGCTTCTTCCATTTTTTCCAGTCTTTTGTTGTTTTGTGTTAATATACTCCATCAGTGTTTCATTTATTTTAACCAGGTCTGTGAGCAGTTGTCATATCCTCCTATAGGTTATTGGAAGTCATGTCTGGAGGTTGCATTGCTTTTTGCTGAGCAGTTGCAAGAACTTTCCCCAGTCATTGTTTCTTCCTCACTTTTATTTGCTGAGTTTGTCCAGGTGCTCTGTATTTTTCCTGGCATCCAGGTAGTATACTTACAAGACAGTTACTGAAATGTATCCATAAAAACAAAAGTGTACTGCTGTTTTCACAATGGGAGAGTTAGAGTTAAGTTGTTACTCAATATGCAGCCATTTTGGAAGTCCCCCTGAATTCAGAGTCTCAACTACAGACTTCTTGTCTCTCACAGAGAACAGTTTCTAATGGAGGAAAAACAAGATATTAATATTTGCAAAAGTAAGAAACCTAGCATTTCTCATGCCTGTAATCATTTTGTCCTATTTTTCAAGTACATTTACTTACAAATATTGTTTATAATTTAAGGTAAGGGCACTAATCTAGACAAAACAAAATAAATTATCAACATTACTCTACATGTAATACAAAAAGTAGACTTTTACATCCCACACAGCAGCCCACGATAACATTTTATCAACTTAAACATGCTTCTGTTCAGCCTTTATCTTGTTATAGTGTAAAGTCTATATTTCTTGCAATTAATTGTTCAATATCTTTAACATATACAACTGTCACTGAAAATACTCTCCTTGACATTTAAATTACCAGTGACTGCTTACTATACAAAACTGCTTTATAATATAACGTGGTTTATATCACAAAATGTTTTATACAAATAGTCATAAGAAAAATAATTGCTTTACTCACAGTTACTTCTTTTTTTCCCTTTAGTGTCCTTCTAAACTTTAATGACATAAGGCAGGGTATATAACCTTACTGTCTACCAAATTCTCAGCCACGTTTTCTTGTAATGCCATATTTCACAAATGTGATTGATACTTTATAGTCTCCCATTCATTTTCTAATTTCAGTGTTGCTAGTCTTCTTTCTGATATTCATCCCCCAGCACATGACTCTGGTTTAAGTCCAAGGTACTCTTCATTTTTCTAGTCAACTCCTATGCTTTTCTCTTTCTCTCTCTCTCTCATGTATTTTACTGTCAAAGTTCCTCCATGAGCTTTATTGACAGAATAATGACAAGCAGAGACCTCTTGTGCTTGGTGGCTTTTTGATGGATAACCTTCTTTACTTCCTCCTTAGCCTGTTCTGCATCACAAAATGTATTTGATCCTCAAGGATAAAGTATTCTGAAGGCAGCTGGATATAGCAGCTTATCTTACATCTGCCTCAAGACTCTCACTGACTGCTATAATATATTTGCTTTTCTTCTGTCTGCTGAACAGTGGGTGATTATTTTCCAAAAACATTGAATTGTCTCCATTTTCTAATAATTTTCCTTTCTGCCACTGCGTTGTCAGGATCAACTCTTTCTGCATATACAATTGTATTTTTAATAATGTATGTCTTGTCTGTTCCACATAAAACTGATATTATGGAGCATAAGAACATTTGGGGAGAAATAACCAGCTTTCAGCAGGGAATATTACTTGTAGGTTGGGACTGGAATTTGATTTGCAACAGTAAGGATGCATCTGTGGGGCCTAGAAGGGAAATAAATATTTGATATGTAAGAAGTGAATTCAGTAGCAGAAACTCAGGGAGAATTTACATATTTCCCAAGGTACAATAACTGGGCTGGACTAGACAGAAATTATATTTCACAGGAACATGTACATTTAGTTGAGAGTTTTGACACACCTCCAATAAGTATTTCAGATCATGTGCCAAAAATAACTAAAATAAAAATGCAGGGTACTGAAGTAAAAATGAGACACTGGTGCTTCCCTACCAACCTGTCAAAAAGAAAGGAATTAAGAACTGGTCAGTGGACATTAATCATGAGTTATTAGGGAAGATGGAAAATACTTCAGAAGTTACAGTTACTGAGTGGAATAAAATGAAAGAGGAGTTTAAAATATGGTAGAAATAATGAAAGAGAGATATGATTAAGTAACAAGAATTTACAGAGGCTGACAAAGGTTAAAGTATTGCAGAATAAGGGGAATCTCACAGAACAAGAAGAGGCACATCCATAGAGTGCTAAAGAAAAAATAAGGGAGTACCTAGATAATACTCATGAGTTTAGATAGATTTTTTTGATAACTCCAGAGCACAACAATTTTTACCACAACTTAGGTAACAAAAAGTAGAAATGGTTGTTGCCAAACTTATACAGCCTATAACAAGAAAAATAACCAGAGACCCTATAGAAGTATTTGAGATATTTCATAAATTTTACAGAAATTTGTAAAAAGCAGAGATGTGGAAATCAAGAAAAAGGACAAATGGGAATATTTATGGAAGACTTAGATATGCCAAGGTAAGATTTAGATGATACTCGACAATTAACAGTTAAGAGAGATGGAGAGGAGATAAAAATGGTGATGTAAAACCAATCTACAAGCTATTCTACAGGAATAAATGGCATTCTGGTGGAGGTTTGGAAGCTAGGAGGGAAAAAAGTGATAAAGATCTGGAAAGTTTTAACAGTACCTTAAAAGGAGGGGAAGCAATAATATCCTGAAAAAAAGTGGTGGTGGCTGTAATACCTACAGGTGGTAGACCCATCAAACCCAGCTTCATGTAAGCCCATTTTAATTTTAAACCATGATTATCAAGTGTTTGTGTGTATAATGGCTAAAAGAGTGGCAAAGGTGTTAAAAAAATTGATAGATACGGATTAGTGCAGTTTTGTGAAAAGGAAGGGAATATTTGACAACATTAAAAGAACAATAATGATCAGAGGGAAGTAGAATCTAAGAAAACACTTTTGCTGGTGGTGGGTCTTGATGCAGAGAATGTATCTGAAAGAATAAACTGGGATTTAATAAGCAGGGTAATGGAACCATTTGCATTTCCTGATACAATTATAAGGTTACTTAGGAGGATATATGAGGGAATGGAGGCAAAAAAATCAAAGTGGGATGGTTCCTCTCTGATATGTTGTGCCTGAACTCAGGAACAAGACAAGGATGCCCTCTTTCCCCTATTTACAATCATTGGCAAGGAAAAAAACAGACTCAGAATTTCAAGGACATAATAGGAATAGTAATCAAGAAAAGTTGTCTTTATTTGCAGACAATATTATTTTGCACCTGATAAAACCAGGAAAGATAAAACAAATGGTATAGCTGTAAACTATGTACTTATACATAAATTGGTTCAGCAATACTCATATTTATGGGGACATAATAAAATTCCATATTTAGAAGTGTGGGTTAAAAATTATTTTGTTATGGCAATTAAGGATACGTAGGAAGAGACTAAAGAAAAGATAATCCAACAACTGAGAAACTGAAAGCTCTTGTCTGTGGATACAGATAGAAAGATACAAGCAGCAAAAATGTTTTTAAGTTCATAGGTAGGTACTAGGCTATCGGCCCACGGGCCTAGGAAAGCCTAGCCAACAAGGTTCCCTGGCTTACACCACCCAAGAAAGTTAATTTCCTGTGCCCCTGTCAAGTAGAGCTGCAGAAGTGATCCCGGGGTGTACTTCCTATTTCCCATCCACTCGAGATTTTTCTTGAAGAGTGCTAATGAGGAACTTTGCTTGACATAGATGGGTAGCTTGTTCCAGAGTATAGGAAGTTTCTGGGACAGGAATCTATCCCTCCAGCATGTCTTGTTTATTGTGGTGACAAGGTTTAGGTCCCTACAGCATGTAGCTTGGAGGGATTGGGATTTCTTTAGGTGTAGCATGCCCAACAGCTCTGGGTTTAACATAGCTTTATATGTTAGGCAGAGATCTCAGAGTAGACGATAAGCTACAGAGTAAAGCTGGAGTTTTTTGAGATGGTCAGTGTGGAGCATCTGTTTGGGGTCAGTAATCCTCTTTGTGAGGTACTTTTGTGGCCTTTCCAGCTGCTCCAGATGTCTTATGAGGTACATTCCAAAAGGGGCGTTGTACTCTATAATGGGTCTGAGTACCGTGTAGAGGGGAACAATGACCTCTTTTTTCCTGGATGAGAACCCTGTTGTGATGAGGTCTTGCACACAGAAGGATTTCCTGACTACTGTGGTGATGTGATTATCAAAGGAGAGACTACTGTCCACCTGGGTCCCAAGGTCTCTTATCACACATTCAGCATTAAGTAGATTGCTGTTTTTGTGGTAGTTCATGGGTACAGAGTTTTTACCAAAGGGGATGACAATGCACTTTTTGGCATTGAGCTTGAGGCCATGCCTCTGACACTAGGCATCTGTCTCAGTGAGGCCCTTCTGTAGGATGTCCACATCATTTGGGGACTAGACTATGGTTCCTAGTTTGCAGTCATCTGCGAACTTCATTAGCCAGAGGCCTTCTGTGTTAGCCTGTCCTTCAGAGAAGTAGATACCAAACAGGAGAGGTCCCAGGACTGAACCCTGTGGTACTCCACTTGTCACTGGTTTGAAGTCAGATTTGGAGTCTGCAACTTTTACAGTGTGGGTTCTGTCAGTGAGCCAGTTGGCAACCCATCTTGTGATGTAGAGATTTATACCTAATTTAGTGAGTTTAGCTATAATTCTAGAATGGGGAATGGTGTCAAAAGCCTTGGTGAAGGCCAAGATAGGCTGTGTGAACTACCTTACTCTCGTCTACGACTTTGGTGACTGCCTCAAAGAAGTCGATCAGGTTCAGAAGGCATGATCTGACTTTCACAAATCCGAACTGGGTGGGGTTCAGAGTTTGGAGGTTACCAATGTCTTTGTTTATGAGTTCCATGATGATACATTCCATGGCCTTGCAGACCAGGCTCGTCAGGCTAATAGGGTGATAGTGTCCAGGATTAGTGGTGGCTCCCCCTTTGTGGAGTGGGATAACTGTTGCTGTGCACCATTCAGTAGGCACAAAGCCTGATGTGAGACTATGATTGAACGTGGTGCTTAGGTGGGGAGCCAGTTCGTTCTGAAGTTCATGTAAAACGCAGCCTGGGATATTGTCCAGTCCCATGGATGCTGTGTTTTTGGTTTTAGAGAGTGCAGCTTTTACCTGCATAGATGTGATTACCAAGACTCTGCATTCTTCTTGTATAAATACGGGCCCTTTATGGGGTGAGAGGGGGAAAAGTTAGCACTGAACCTATCTGCCAGGATGTTGGCAATATCAGTTGGTTCTGTAATTTTCGTGCCGTTGTGCTGTAACTCAGAGCAGATCTGGGTGTTGCCATTGAGATTCTTGACATAGCTATAGAATGCTTTGTGGTTGCCCTTAGAATCAGTGGCGATTTTGTTTTTGTAGCTAGCTTTGGAGGATCTTATAAGGGATCTCAGCTTCTTACTGAGGCTGACCAGGGAGCTCCTCCACTCATGGGATTTTACTCTCTTTTGCAACAGTTTCTTCCTTCTGTTGTAGAGTTTGTTTATGGCAGGGGACCACCAGATTGTTTTTCTTTTTTTGGAGGATAGCATCTTGATTCTGTTTGGGATAGCATGATCCATGCACTCCTATAAGTGCTTATAGAGTGCATTTGTGTAGGATTCAGCAGTCGTAACTGTATTGCCCATCTGCATGGGTGTCATGGAGTTCGCCACTTCTGTCTTAAGAAGCATGAAGTTGGCTTTGGAGAAATTTTTTACCATGGTTTCCTTAATGGTGGGTGGGAGCGGGATGCGGATATCTAGTGTGATTAGCTTATGGTTGGATCTGACCAACAAGGAGTTGACTTCAGGTGTGGAACACCAGTCACTCATGTTGGTAATGATTAGGTCTAAGATATTGTTGCCCCTGGTGGGAGTGTGGATAAGTTGATCCAGGGCATTGGAATTTATGAATTCCAGAAAGCGGAGGAGTTGTTGCATGAGTAGTTTTCCCAGTTAATGGTGGGGTAGTTGAAATCACCCATTATTAGGGTGCTTGGTTGAACCCTAATATTTTCCAGTATATCAAGAAAAGAGGAGTGGGAATCCTGGGGCATGGTGGGGGATCTGTAGCATGCTACAATTTGGATTGCAGTTTTGCCTAAAGTTGGTTGCATTTGGATAACCTTGGATGCATTATGCTGCGCAACTAGCCTGGAGGTGTGGATATCTTTAATGAATATGGACACAGCTCCGCCTTTGATGTTCTAGTCCAGGTTAGAGGGCTGAAAAGTGTGGTATGAGTTATAGCCTGGTAATGCAGGGGTGCTCTCTAGAGCCTTGAACCAGGTCTCAGTCACTGCACAAATATCGATGTTCTCCATTTTAAGGAGTGCCTCGGGTGAGTGCATTTTGAGATTTAGACTTCTAGTATTGAGTAGCATTACCCTCAGTTTTTGCTTGCCTGTTCCTCTTACGGTGGTGAATTTGTCATTTGAACCTTGCCTAAAAAAGGCACTATATGGGCGGCAAGAGCCTTAGCCAGTATCCGGAATCCCAGGGGCGACAGGTACAGGCCATCTCTGGCAAAGCATCGTGGTCTGTCGACCATGTCGTCTCAGGCAAACAGATACTGGATTCCCTTAGATTGACACCAGAAACTTAGCCAATTGTTGAAGTCAATCATTTTGTCCTTGTACTGTGGTATCATTCTGGGCAATGGTAGGATGCTACTCAGGGCTAGGGTCATACCTGCCTAGGCTACAAGATCGGAGAGCTCTTCCATGTAGTCCAGGGAGGTACATCTCAGGTCATCCACACCAACATGGACAATGACAGAATCATATTTGTACTTGTTGTGGAGTGACCTGAGTGCGTGGGTTATGTGGTGGATCCTGGCACCTGACAGGTAGCGGACAGTAACTTTCTCCTTGTTTAGACTGGTGAGTGGGACATCAGTGTGCCTGACTATAAAGTCACCTATGACTAGTGTGTTGGGTACATTGTTTTGCCTTATGGGCTGTGGTTTATTGGCACACTGAGTCTGTGGGCTATGTGTCATTTGGGTTGTGTTGGTGGTGGAGGTTGCTTGCATTTCTGCTTTGGAGGTCTCTGCTGCTTGAGCAGATTATTATTGGAGCCTCTGCGAATGTTTTTGTGTTTCTAAGTGTGGACTTTGGTGGTGTAGGTTTAGTGGGACTATGTGATGAGTGTGGTGTGGTGGAAGTGTGGAAGTGTTTACCTTCTCCTCTTGACTGTCAAGATCAGTCTTGGTGGGAGAGAGCTTTACCTCCAGTTTGGCTAGATAAGTGCATCTGTCACAGGTTGTGGTGTTGTGTGATAGGAGGAGAGGGCTGTCTGTGTACATGAGGCAATTGCTACATTGCCTCAAGATGCCCAGATTCAGCAGATAGACAGGAGGGAACATTGGCAGCTGACCCTTGGACATGCCTGTAGAAAAAACTGCTTTCCTCTAGACAAGTGAGGAAAGTGGGGTCTATATTAAATTATCGTACGGCAAGAATGTCGAACAGCTGAAATATCGAAAGTGCCGTTCACATTACTTGGTTTTGTGGGGGTGATAATCTGGCCATTCGACATTCTTGCCATTCAGTAATTTAATATAGACCAGGAAAGTGAGTATAAGAGCTGTTTTTCTCTAAGGAAGTGAGGAAAGTAAGTACAAAAACTGTTTTCCTCTAGGTAAAGAGGAAGGTTGAGTGCTGTAGTAATTTGTAGCTTGTTTAGTGCTAACAACAAGTTCTGAACAAGTGCTGAGCATGAATAAGCAAATTCAAGTGCTAAAACTAAAAATCTGTAACTGGATCTTGTGGTAGATATGCTACCTAGTGCTTACCACTCCCACTGATAAGCTAGAATGCTTCCCTCCAAAAGAGAAAGGCTTGGGGGGGGCTCAGAAGCTTACAAACAGTCCTGTATACAGCAAATCTGTATCTGGATTAGACTAGTTACAGGAAAGGTGGGAAACAATCGCAAATGCAGGCTTTTAAAACAGAAAGTTGAAAGATATGGAAAAACTGCCCAAACGGTCAAACTACAATTTCTGGGCCAGAAACCACAGTTGTGGTAGATAGGCTACCTAGTGCTTACCACTCCCACTGATAAGCTAGAAGGCTTCCCTCCAACACAGAAAGGCTTGGGGGGGGGAGGGCTCAGAAGCTTACAAGCAGTCCTGGATAATGCAAATCTGTATCTGGACTAGACTAGTTATAGGAAAGGTGAGAAATGAGCGCAAACACAGGCTTTTAAATCATAAAGTTGAAAAAGATGGAAAAACTGCCAATAAACTACAATTTCTGGGCCAGAAACCGCTCTTGCAGTAGATAGGCTATCTAGTGCTTACTAGTCCCACTGATAAGCTAGGAGGCTTCCTTTTAAGCACAGAACGGCTTGGGGGGCTCAGAAGCTTACAAACAGTCCCTTTAATTTTATACCCAGGTCAGGCATATTTTTGTCAACCAGAGTAGAAGGTAGATAGTAGTCAATAAAGAGTTGAAGAATTTTATTTGGGATGGGAAGAGGGCAATTGACAAGTGGGATAAGTTGATCCTTCGAATAAAACGTGGTTTAGGATTAACTGATTTGAAGAAATATTTTAAAGTTACACAGTTAAGGCTCTTATACATAGCACAAGCAGAAAGCTACAATTCAAAGTGGAAAAAGACAATGATGAAACAAGGAGGAGGGTTCAAGAAATAAGGAGAGAGTGGGACATTGTATGCAGACCCCTAAGGAGGATAACAACAGTCATACAGAATATTATATTCATAAAGTAGTAGAAAGTATTCTAAGAACTAAGCCAAAACAGGAATGAAGAGAGGAGGTTCTGCTGCTAGAGATGACTGCAACTAGGGCTATAAAGAAAAGGCAAGATGCGGCAGGAATTTACCAGAGGAAACTGCCAAAGAAACCAAGATACTGTGAACAAATTATATGAGACTGAAAGGTAATACAATGGGAAGACACCAAGACATTTGGACTGCAGGCTAGAGACTGCCTTCCTATCACAGACTGATTATCAGAGTACAGGCAAAGAGAAAGGAACAGGGTAGAGTTTTTAGCTGAATCTAGAACAGAAGCTGCTGTTAAAAAGGGATAATTAGTAGGGCATATAAAATATGGTATGATAACTATAGGAATCAATCAGAGGAGTTTAGAAAAGATTGGAAAGAGAGAATGGATAAGCAAGTCCCAAAGAAGCAATTGGCAAACATAGGTATGGCTCCCAAGTATGCAACAAAGTCTAGAATATGTAGGATTTTTGCTCCAAAAAAGTTTTCCTCAGGTAGATGGCAAATGTTGGAAGTATGATTGAGAAGAAAGATGTAAATGGGAACATACGTTTTTGGAATAAACTGAGTTGATAGACATTAAAAAATTCTCTAAAGAATACTGTCAGAAATAATACGGAACCAAAGGGATGTATTTAAGGAAATTATTTTTTGAGCTGGGTTACAGGATCTGAGTTCTTTAGATGTAGTAAGGGCTTGTTATGTTTAATTCTAGTGGCTGCCAAAACAAGCAATTACTACAAAATGGAAATCAAAGTCTAAACCAACCATACCTAAAGTAGTAAATATTGTAACAGAGATGAAAGAAATGGAAGAGGAATCTTTAGAAAATGGTAGGAGCAAACTACATAGGAAAAAATGGAAATTGTGGGAACAATGCATACAAGAAAATGTTTTGGAGGAAGAATGAAGTTTAAGAGAGGGCAATAATTGACCAACTTATGTAATGTTGGATTGACTCATATTGTACAGATATGTGATATATAATGTTTGTAATGGTGAACGTTAATATAGTTTTTCTTTTATATAAATCTAAGTTTGCCTATGTCACAAGTGATAATTCAATAAAGGTGATTAAAAAACACAGGTCCATGGCTGCTTTCTCCTGGCCAGGTTCACAGCATACACTCAAATTGCCTTTCAATTATCAAATCCTTCTGTGTAACACCAGTTCTGTTGCTTATTTGTGCTTTCACACAATTAATACAGTTTGCTCCTTCCAGTTTCTCTGGTACAGTAGGAAGTCTTAGGTTTTCTCTGCACATTATGTCTTCTAAGTGTATATTTATAAAAAGCTCTTCTTGAGTCCTCATACTTAGCCATCTTTTTCTTCATTTTAGCTTCTGATTTTTGCAGTTTTATTAGTTCATCTGAACAGCTAAAGTTTCTGTTTTTCCAGCCTTTTATTATGTGAGTTAATATATTCATTCAGTGTTTCATTTATTTAATCACCTCTAACTACACTTTGATTTATTTTTTCCTCTAAATTACTGGAAGCTATGTATTGTACCAAAGCTGAAACTTTAATTGCTTTTTGCTTAACAAACAGCTGCAAGATTCTTCCCAGCCAGTGTTTTCTCTTCACCCTTTCTGGTTGATTTTCTTTCAGATTCTCCAAATGTCTTCTTTACTGGCATCCAGGCATTGTACTTACTAGCCAATAACTGAATTTTTCCCAAACTGACATGTTCACTGGCCTTTTTTTCCCCTTCAGTTTCTGTTTTTACACAGTGCTAGCTGAAATTAAGCTGTTGATAATTGTGTAGCCATCTTGAAAAAATCAAGATGTCCCTTCCTTGATCCTCATTTTAGTGAACTGCCTGGGTAAGTATTACTCACTTATAACCACTGCAGGTCTAACAATAGGATTAGTATCAAAATCTTGAAAGGCATTCCATCATCTAATTGAAGCAACAGAAGTTGAAACAAATTAAGATGAACGAAACAAAATCCACGTCAGCAAAACCAGCAGCAAAGAGTCCAATATTAAGTGTTTTATTAACATCTACTTTTCGTTCAAGAAAACTGAACTTCTTCAGACAAACATCAAAAGGTAACAAATGTAAAAAAAACTCCTTAAATATACAATTAACACATTCCATCAAGTAATGACTTTCTCGACAAATAAACTTGAAATTACAAACATTGGAAAGGCACAAAGACGAAACAGGTAATTTCGACAAGTCCATTTTCGACATAGTCGACATTACGCAGTGTACCTTACTGGCCAGACATGTCCAACTAATGTTTTGCAGGGGGGTAAGCCCCCTGCACCCCCACACCCCCTGCTAATTTTATATATATATATATATATATATATATATATATATATATATATATATTTAAACTCCAAGATTGCACTATATTGAGGAAATGTGTACATTTCCTGATCCCCACTGTAATGTTTTCTCCATGCAGAACATCAACTTCACAACAGAGAATGCACACTAGCATTCGCGGTTGTGGAGTCTATCATTTTTGGTTCATTTTTATGCACATTTGCAAACTGCACTTCAAACATGTGCATCTCAATGCCCTGCACTTCGTCAAAGTGGCTGTAAACCCTAACAATGGTTTTATCCACTGCTGAATTCCTCTGGGCAATGGTATCTTTCTCCTCCTCCAAGATAATATACAGACTCTTGTAATTTGGTGTAGTGGTTGTCTCTATATAAACCACTACTTTGTAATGCTTTCCCTGATTCCAGCATCCCATGACTTTTGTTCATCACATCTCAGTGTATATGCTCCCTTTGGTTAGTGTAAACACATTTAAACTCAAAATCTAGGCGTGTACTAGAATTGGTGGTTTCTCCTTTTACCAATGGAACCAGCTACAATGGGGTTAGGTTAACACCATGGATTCCCATGTACCCATATATAGTACTGGATTCCCAATACTTATGCAGCTGTGACCTGCTATTGAGGTAAATGTTCCCCTTCCTCTGTGGCTCCTCAGCAGTTTAACAGTTTGGGTCTTCTAATCAGATTTGTATGTGTTTAGGCAGAGTACTGAGTGCTTACCCCCTTATAAAAAAAGTCTTCTAGCCTTTCAGCTGTAGTGACTTGACAACCATCTAACCACCTATGATAGTATGTACTTATTTCTCGTGCTGTCTGCCTTCCTTCTATGCTCTCTGAATTTATTTCCAAAGACTTTTGAAGTTAGTCTATGATATGCAAACATTGATAATTTGATCATAATTCAAACAATCATCATTTAACTCTTACGACAGCATACAATGCTTTACCAATGAGCAGAGGAGTTAAAACTCTCACCCACTGCCCCTGGTTAGTTTGGTCAATTACATACTCACTCAAATGCCTGAATGAAACGATCAACATCATTCCCTTTTTTTATAATGCAGAAATAATTTGGTACTGAGTTTGGAATCTAGGGTTTGGCTCCCTCCCTAGTGCTCATGCCTTTGGTGAGGGGTTAAGCCTCTTTTTCTCAAGTTGGTACTGGTTCTGTTTCTCTCTTTAGTTTGCTGCTATACTTTTTTTTTTGCAATTGCAACTGCTTCAAGTTCCAGATGTTTCATCTCTAGCACCAGTCTCTTTAATGCCAAATGGGCTTGAAGATTATCTGGGAATGACTGAGACCGTCCTTTTTCTGCATGCTGCACAACCACAGCACCTGCCAGGTTGTCTTCTGATATAATTAGTCTTGTTGCAGCTGCAAAAAGAGCTTCTACCATACCCTTTTTGGACACTCTGGCTGCCAAATTACAGTACAGTTTTGTACCTACCATAAATGTAGATGTTCGAGTGTATACACTGCTGCAGTCATTACACTTGGGTTATCCTGCTGTCAGGCGGTCCCTCAGTCGGCCTGAGTTCCAAAGTCTTGGTCCGGCATCGGTTGCTGTTGCTTCTTCCCTGACGTTGGTGCAACAGGGGTATATAAGATGCAGCCAACGCCATTTCTTCAGTTTTTCTTGCCCCAGATGTCAGGTGCCCCCAAAATGGAAGGCTATTCAAATTGCTAATAAAACATACATATGAAAAGCAATCAAAAAACTTTCAGTTACCAGCAAATACTCCCCATAGGTAGTAAAGGGTAGAAGACATAGGTACGTACCAGCAAGAAAGAGGGGAAGGAGGGAGGGTAACCTGGACTGCAGCAGTGTATACACTCGAACATCTACATTTATGGTAGGTATAAACTGTACTATGTTCATCGTGGTACACTGCTGCAGTCATTACACTTGGGTGGAATCCCAAAGCTGAGGTTGGGTGGCTGGTTCTATAAGGCATTAGGGCTGGCTATAAAGCCCTGCAGCACTGCAGTGGCAAAGCCAGCTCTGGATTTAGAGTAAAGAGGCAGGTGGTAATGCTTGGTAAAGGTATGTACAGAACTCCAAGTTGCTGCTTCCAAAATGTCCTTGGTAGGTACTCCTCTGAGGTAGGCAGTTGAAGTGGCTGTTGCCCTGGTGGAATGAGACCTAATGTTGTTAGGTACAGTTCTCCCATGGTGTGTATAGCAGAAATGTATACAGTGTCCTATCCATTTTGAAATGGTTCGTTTTGAAATGGCTTTTCCCTATGCTCCTGCAGCATATGCTACAAACAATTGCTCAGTTTTCCTGAAGGCTTTGGTTTTGTCCACATAGAAGCGTAACTGTCTGTGTATGTCCAAGGAATGCAGAAGTCTCTCCCCTTTATTCTGTGGGTTTGGATAGAAAGTTGGCAAGTGAATAGTTTGATTAGAGCCACACTTGATACCACCTTTGGCATAAAAGTAGGGTTTGTTCTTAAAGACACCCTGTCTTGGTGGAAAATGATGAAAGGTTCCACTGCCATTAGTGCCTGTAATTCTGAAACTCTTCGTGCTGAGGTTATTGCCAGGAGCAGAACAGTTTTCCAAGAGAGATATTTTAAATCTGCTGAGTTAGCTGGCTCAAAAGGAGGTAAAGTTAATTTTTCCAACACGTAGTTGAGGTCCCAAGTTGGAGTTGGTGTGCTACGGGGCGGTCTTATGTTTTTAGCCCCTCTGAGGTACTGTTTCAGCAAAGGATTAGAAAAAACAGGTGGGTCCGTGTTGTAATGAGTAGAGATGGCAGAGGTGTGGATCTTGATGGATGAGAAGGAGAGGCCTTTGTCCAGCATCTCAGTTAAGTATTGTAATATCTGAGGAATATTTGGGACAAGAGGATCAAAGCTGTGAGCCTGGTTCCAGGCACAGAATCTCTTCTATTTATCTGAACAGGCTTTCCTGGTGCTAGGCCTTCTGGCCTCCAGAATGACATCCATAACAGCTTTGGAGAGAGGCATTGCTGGCTTGACAAACGAATCTGCCATGCAGCCAGGTTTAAAGTCTTTAGCTGGCTGTGAAGTATTTGATTGCTGTGCTGAGTCAAAAGATGTGGGATTTGAGGCAAAATTCAGGCTGGCCCTTGTGCTAAGTTCTTTAAGATTGGGTACCAGTGCTGGTCTGGCCAGTCTGGGGCAATCAGGATCATGTTTGGCCTTTCTTTCCTGGCTTTTATGAGTACCTTTGGAAGGAGAGGTAGTGGTGGGAAATCATATACTTGTAGGTTTTTTCAGCTGAATGATAGGGCATCCACTTTCCATGTTTGTGGGTGGTAAGTCCTTGTGTAGAATTTCTGTAGCTGGCAGTTCATTGGGATGCAAACAGATCTATGTCCGGGCTCCACCATTTTTGTGTTATCATTCTGAATATTTGTGGATGTATTTTCCACTCGTGCAGATCCATGATGTTTCTAAGTCATCTGCCAGTGTGTTTTTCTCTCCTGGCAGGAATTGTGTTTGCAGATGAACTTGATAGGTTAGAGCTGTGTTCCACAAGGTCATGGCTTGTCTGCAGAGGGGATAAGAATGAGTGCCCCCTTGCTTGTTTATGTACCACATAACTGTGGTGTCTGTCTTTAGTAGTAGTTGTTCAGGATGCAGAAGGTCCTTGAAAGCTATAAGGGCATTTTGTACAGCTAGCATCTCTTTTTGATTGATGTGAAGATGCCTTTGTTCTGTGGGCCACTTGCCCTGAATACATTTTCCGCCATGTGTGCTCCCCAGGCGTAATCCGATGCATCTGTTGTCAGTGTTTGCCTGGCTGTGGGTTGAGTGAAAGGCTGTCCCTTGTTGAGGTGACAAGCTTGAGCCCACCATCGAAACTCCTGTTGAAGGCACAGAATTAGTGGTATTACTGTTTCCCAAACTTTGACAGTGTTGAGACCAGACATTCTTTAGGTACCATTGTAGTTTCCTCATATGCAGTCTGGCATATGGAATTAGTAGTATGCATGATGCCATGTAACCCAAAGCCTGCAGAATTTTTCTTGCAGGGAGTTGGGCCTTTGTTGCCATCAATTGAAAATATTAAGTCAGATGTCCTTGCTTGTCTGGTGTGAGATAAGCCATCTGGGCCGTTGTATTCAAGCTGGCACCCAGGAATATTATCTCTTGTGAGGGCACCAGTTTTGACTTCTTTTCGTTTACTGTGTACCCTAGGCAACTTAATAACTTTTTTACAAATGCCAGATGTTTTAGAAGAATGTCCTTGCTCTCTGCTTGAATCAGGCAGTCGTCCAGGTACGGATAAATTTGAATTCCTTTCTGTCTGCAAAATGCAATTACTGGTGCCAGGCACTTTGTGAAGACCCTGGGCGCAGTAGATAAGCCAAAGGGCAGTGCAGAGAATTGATAGTGCATTGAACCAGCTATGAATCTGAGGTATCTTCTGCAGTTTTGTCTGATAGGGACATGCAGGTATGCCTCCTTGAGGTCCAAAGTTATGAGCCAAGCCTTCTTGCCCAGCATGGGAAGAAGCTGCTGTAGTGTCAACATTTTGAATTTTGGAACATCCAGGTAAGTGTTTAGAGAAGAAAGATCCAGAATGGGCCTCCAGGCTTTGTCCTTTCTGGGAACCAGAAAGAGTCTTGAGTAAAAACCTTGTCCTTGCTCCTGTGTTGGTACCTTTTGAATAGCTCTCATGTCCATGAGTGCTGTAATTTGTCTTTGAGCCTCTGCCCATTGATTTGGTGGCAGATTTGGCAATCCTTTTAGCCTTGGCAGAGTGTGAAAGTGGAACCTGTAACCTTGAGATACAATGTTGAGAACCCATTTGTCTTTGGTGATCATATGCCAATTGTGAGAGAAAAGTGCCAGTTTTCCTCCCAGTGGAGCTGCCAAGAGAGAACTGTTTGGCAGCTGTAATGGGAAGTCATTGGGGCTGTTTTTTGTAAGATTGAGGCCTGTCTTCCCCTTCTTTCTGGGTTGATGCACCCCAATGTCGAGGCCTGTAAGGACTTTGTAGTTGACCTCTGCCTCTTGGATGTCTGTATCTGCCCCTTTGAGGTCTGTCTGTAACTGGAAAGGACCAATTCTTTGTTGGCCAATTAATGCTAAATCGAGGAGGCTGAACCTGTAAGAAATCCTTCACCGTTTGCATAGATTTTGCCTTATCCTCCATTTTCTTTAATACCTCTTCTGCCTTAACTCCAAATAAAACATCCTGCTGCAAAGGTGCATCCAATAATTTTGCTTTAACATGATCTGGTAACATCTGTTCTTTTAACCAAGTATGTCTTCTAATGGCAGATCCTGTAACTGCTGCTCTACAGGAGGCCTCTAATGAATCAAAACCACATTGCAAAGTATGTTTTCCCACTTGTTCAGCTGCATGCAATAAATCCTGCATTTCTTTATAATTGGTAGAATCTGTGTCTGGAAGCATTTTTTGTTTTAAATGAGACAACAAATATTGCTGATATTTTAGCATGTGAAACTGGCAATTTAAGGCCCTCATAGCTAAAGTTGCAGATGTATATACTTTCTTCCCCATCTGTCTAGTGCTCTGGAATCTCTGTCAGAGGGGACTGGATTCTTTGCTGAGGATGCCTTTACCCCTTTGGGGCCCTGAGAAATAGTTTCAGGGTCAGTAGCAGGGCTTTTATAAAGAAATTTGTGAGAGTCAGGGACTCTGTAGTATATATCAGGCTTAACTGGAGCAGGAGATAAAGAATGAGGATTTAAACTGGATTCAGTATACACATCATCCACAATATCTAACACTGGCAGAATAGCAAGGGGTCTGTGTTGAGGTAATAAAAGGAAATCTCTGAGCCTTTTCTTGGATTCTGAATAATCCTGGCCCTCCCAATGGAAATGCTCCCTCATGGTATGTAAGGTTTCCCCAAAGGAGTAGTCCTCTGGCGGAGAGGCTGAAGGAATTGATTCCTCAGCATCAGAATCCTCATAAGGGGGTAAAGAGTATCCTAGGTCTGAGGAAGAGTCTGAAGAGATGGATACCTGGTTGGATGAGTCATAGTCTGTATCCTGTCTAGGCCTTTTCTCAGGAGGGGGATGAGACCCCCTGATCAAGGTGATTAGGTCTTCGGCCATTGTGAGCATTTGTTTCTTAGGCATGGAGGCCTGTCCTGGTGAATGTTGAATTTGTTTCTTTGTTTTTAAAGGAGTTTTAGCCTTAGCAGAAGATTTAATGGTTAGCTGAGTAGGTCTGGAAACACCCTCTGAAGCTACGGGTTGTTCAGCAACTCCGGATCCCTCTCAAGGGTTAGTCTCGGTAGGCTGTAAAAGTGGTGCGTCCAAAGGCCCAGCCATCTCCACGTGGGAATCAGAGGCAGCCTGAGGTTCTAAAGAAGCAGTCGTCAGGGGCTGCGAAGGCGCCTCGCTGAAAACCGGAGAACTGGCAACTGGCCTAGTAGAGGCTTCGTCGTCAGTTTTGGGCCTCGGATGCCTGTCCTTGTCTTTGCGCTTTTTGTGAATTCCGGTCATTGGTAGTTCCGACGACATGGTATAATTGAATTTTCTGCCAAAATAATGTTGTGCAAAATCAAACCAATGTTTAATAGTGCGCTTGTTAAACCTAGCACAAAACCGACAACCAGTGACATCGTGGTCTGGGCCTAGGCATGGGATACAATAAAAATGGAAATCCTTATGAGGTTCATAGGTTTATACTAGGCTATCTGCCCTAAGGCATTTATAAGCCTAGCCCAAATTTTTGTGGCTTACGCCACCCCTTATATGAAAAAATACTGTGCCCATTAGTTTGTTGTGCCTCTGTCCAGCAGTGACACAATGATGATTCCCGGGATAAACCTACGATCTCCCATCCACAGGTCAAGATTTCCCTTGAACAGAGCCAGCGAGGTGCTCTGCCTCACATGGACCGGGATTTTATTCCACAGCATAGGGAGTCTCTGAGTGATAAATCTATCCCTCCAGCATGTCCTATTTATATCCGTGCTAAGGTTTAAGTCGCTTGCTCTAGTGGTTTTGGTGGATTTGAATTTTTTGAGGTGGAGCATGTCCATTAATTCCGGTTTGGACATGGCCTTGTATGTCAGGCACATGTCACCTCTGAGCAGACAGTATGCAACTGAATAGAGCTGGAGTTTCTTCAATCTGGCAGCATATGACAGATTTTGGAGTCCCTTTATCCTTTTGGTGAGGAACTTTTGGGGTCTCTCCAATTGCTGCAGATGTCGGGTGCGATACATCCTGAATGGGGCATTGTGCTCGATCATTGGTCTGATAAGTGAAGAGTACAGGGGAACAATGATCTCACTAGATCTGGATGTGAATCCCTTCATGATCAGGTGGGCAATGTAGAAGGTCTTTCTAACCACTTTAGCAACGTGAGTGTCAAAAGAAAGGCCACTGTCAACCTGGGTCCCCAGGTCCCTGATAACCTCTTCTGTGCTTAGTGGATTGCCACCTATATGGTAGCTTGGGGTTACCTTGTTTTTCCCGAAGGGTATGACTATACATTTTTTGGCGTTTAACTTCAGGCCATGGCTCTGGCACCAGCTATCTGTTTCCGTGAGTCCCTTCTGAAGGATATCCGTGTCCGATGCACTTTCCACTATGGCGCCCAGTTTGCAGTAGTCTGCAAACTTTGTCAGCCAAAGTCCTCCCATGTTGGCCTGTACTTCTGAGACGTAGATGCCGAACAATAGGGGCCAAGGACCGAGCCCTGTGGGACACCGCTTGTGACCGGCTTGGAGTCTGACATAGCGCCAGCAACTCTAACCCTGTGGGTTCTGTCCTTAAGCCAGTTTGCAACCCATCTTGTGACATATGGGTTTACATTTAAGCTGGTAAGTTTTTCTACAATACCCAAGTGGGGTATTGTGTCGAAGGCCTTTGCAAGGTCAAGGTAGGCTGTATGGACTGCCTTTCCCTCATCAATGGCCTTGGTGACTGTTTCGAAGAAGTCGACCAAGTTCAAAAGGCATGATCTGCCCTTGACGAAGCCAAACTGGGTCGGGTCCAATGTCTGCAAGTCCCCTATATCTTTGTTTATGAGCTCTACTATGATCCTCTCCATAGCTTTGCAGACTAGACTTGTTAAGCTTATGGGGTGGTAATTACCAGGGTCCGTAGAGGCACCGCCTTTGTGGAGTGGGACCACAGTTGCCATACGCCACTCCTTGGGCACGTATCCTGTGGTAAGGCTGAGATTAAACAGCTACCTTATGTGCGGGTTTAATTCCTCATTTAGCTCGTGTAGCACACAGGTATTTGCTTCCCACAAGAAATACAGTTATTAACTTTTACTGACATCGGTCTGAAGCAAGAAAAAGTTTCCCCAATGGAGTACTTAGCTTTGTAGAAGACTTCGGTTCTGGATTCGGAAATGAAAATCTCAGGAGTCGGCCGACCGGCACTTGCGAACTGCTTTTGCTTCGGGCACCACGCGGCAAGAAAGACTGAAGGAAATGGCGTCAGCTGCATCTTATATACCTCTGTCGCACTGACGTCAGGGAAGAAGCGACAGCAACCAACGCCGGACCAAGACTTTGGAACTCAGGCCGACTGAGGGACCACCTGACGGCAGGATAACCCAAGTGTAATGACTGCAGCAGTGTAACACGATGAACATCTACACTGCACACTCTTTAGTCATCTGCAACACTGATATCCTGGTGTAGTCTTCAGAGCTCTTTTCTGCCTAATTTCTAAAACTATTCTAACTAAAAAAATAAAATGACTGTTGTGCAAGCTAGATGTCTGTATACCTTGTGGTTGCAAAGTACATACTCTTGGTGACAATACTGCTGCCTTGCAGGCTAAATAAGCCTAATAAAATATGAAGAACCACTGCTCATAAAATGTAAAAATAACATGGTTGGTTGACAGGGGCTGTGGTGATATGATTCTCTCCTCTGTCCACGAAGAAATTTTGAGCTTTTAATCTAAAAAAAAAAAAAAAAAAAAATTCTTAAAGTCTCAAAATTGTATACATCTGATGGCAGCCAGGGGTATGGTCTCATGAGTCACATCACTGGTGTCCAACAAAATTACACAAAAGGGCACAGAGACATGAATCATTAAATAATTCACTCAGTGCAGCCTGACCTCAAGAGCATACAATGAAACAAGCACTGCTGTCCTAGGTATGGGCCTTCACCACCCACACGCAAGAATAAGTTTCACACTCTTTTCTCTACCTCATAAAACTACTTTCTCACCACTCTCTTTGTTTCAGTCCCTTTTAGTGCTCACTTGCCCACAGCATTTATATTTTAAATAAGCTCCTTACACACACACTGGTTTCCAGGGAAGGTTGGTAATATTCTCCTAACACTATGGTTATCTGTCCTGGTTCAACAATAATAAATTGCCACCACTCTAGAATTAGCAGCTTGGGGACCTCACAGTTTTTGTTCTTTCCTGACAAAAAAACAAATAATAATGAACAAAAATGGTAGTGTGTCACTGAACAGTCTAAACAATTGGAGGTGGATGTCTCACTCTTCATTACTGAGTAATAAATATTTTCTTGTCAGTTAATAAGTACAAGATGATCTGCCACAAACTTTTCAGAGAGAAAATAAAAAATACTTTACTTAGAAGAGAATGAGTCAAGCAGTACAGCTAATAGTTAAACATACAGAAATATATAAAATTGCACAAGGGAAAAGAAAATGTTTTTGAACAAATACACTACAAGAAGGAAAACATCTTTCCACAAGTATTTTCTTTGGCTATTTTCTCTCTCTCTCTCTCTATATATATATATACATACATATATATATATATATATATATATATATATATATATATATATATATATATATATACACACACACACACACACACATACACACATGTATGAAAGAATTAGACAAGTTAAGCTGAACTATCTGAATTTCAAGAATACTTCAGTCAGTAAAAAAAAAAAAAAAATGCAGAGAACAAAACCCAAGTCTGCAGGGAGGTAGATCTTTTTTTTCTGTTCTCAGCTAATTGGTTTATATTGCTGCACACAGAACACAGATGCAATCAAGCTGGGCATTGGATTTAAATACTACTAATGCTATAGCTGCTCTTGGTCAGCTATCTCCCAAAGATAACTGTTTCATAGCTCCTTTAGAACGTGTTAACTTCTAAGTCCAAGAAAAGCTGCATGTCCTGCAATTGCAGGATAAATTATTTGCTTAATTAATAAAATAATTTTTAATATATAATTAAATAGTTTTCTTCACAAGTGTGATACGTATTTAACATCCTAGGTATAACGGATATGTTTTCCAGCAGAAAGATTTTACAGTCTTCAGTTACAAACCACAGACTCTTTTTTTACACACAAGGTCAGAAATTCATACATCTTTTCTTGCCATGCACAAAAGAACAGATAGACTGCACATTCAATTATATATCTTTAGTTTACCGGCTGCAAGTTTTATAAAGGGTTAAGTGCTGGTCAAATATCTGTTACATTTTGACTATGAAAATAATGGAAAATTTATTCTCAGCATCACAGGTTTTATCACCACCCATGGATACAGTCCATAAAAATGACATAATGGTGACTATAAACATGGAATGTCAGTGATGTGACCAACTTCAGATATTTACTTGTTTGTTAAGCAGATTAGTGGATTGGTACACCAGCCTGGCTGTTGGCAGAAAACAAAGGAATGCGATTATACTACACAGTGAAAATGAAAATAGTCAAAGTACATGTTAAAAACTGATTCCACTACAAAACATACATAAAGTTGAAGATTTTTTCATATACAATACATTTTTTAGTAATAAATATAACTGAAATAGTAAATCAAAAACAAAAATACTAACAGAATAATACTATGAAAAAAGTGCTGTTGTGTACACTTACCATATGAGTGTATTCACTGTTGCAGTCATTACATTTGGGTAATCTGCTGGCAGGGTGCCCTCAGTCTGCCTGATTAACAAAGTCTTGGGTCCTGCGTCGGTTGCTGTCCCTTCTTCCATGGTGTCAGGGGTATAAAACATGTAGCCAACGCCAGTACATCAGTTTTTCTTGCCCCAGATGTCAGGTGCCCCCCAAATGGGGAGCAAAATATATATAAATAATTAACAACACAAAAATATACCTCCAAACAAAAGCAAATACACCAAAAAGGCTTTTAAACATAGTAAAAGAAAGGAGAGGTGTAGTAAGAGAAAAACAGGTGGCTGGAGGGAGGGTAACCAGGACTGCAACAGTGAATACACTCAAACATCTACATTTATTTTATTTATTTATTTATTTAACATTTGTTGACTGGGAAAGTCCGACTAGGTTCCACAGATCCTGTTTTCAGCGGAGGCCCGGGGAGAAATGCTCCAGACGCATGTCTTTAGAATGTGGGAGGAAACCGGAGTACCCGGAGGAAACCCACGCGAACGCAGGGAGAACATGCAAACTCCAGACAGAAGGCACCCAGGCCAAGAATCGAACCAGAGAACCTCTTGCTGTGAGGCGACAGCATTAACCGCTGCACCACTGCGCCGTCCATTTACGGTAAGTGTACACAACTGTACTATGTTCTTCGTGTTTCACTTTTGCAAGCATTACATTTGGGTAGATTTCCAAAGCTATGGTTGGGAGGATGGATTTATACAGCATTAGGACCAGCTATAAGGCCCTGCAAAACAGCAGTGACAAAGCCAGCTCTGGATTTAGAGAAAATTGGTAAGTGATAATGCTAGGTGAAAGTATGAACTGAACTCCAGGTAGCAGATTCTAGAATATCCCTGGTAGGAACACCTCTGAGAAAGGCTGTTGAAGTAGATGCAGCCCTGGTGGAATGAGATCTGATCTCCTGGGGGATAGGTTTTCCATGGTGCTTATAACAGAAATTAATACAATGGCTTATCCATTTAGAAATTTGCTTTGAAATAGCCTTCCCCTCTGCCCCTGCAGCAAATGCTACCAGCAGTTGCTCAGATTTGCTTTGAGATTTAGTCCTGTCCAAGTAGAATCTAAGTTGTCTGTGTACATCCAATGAATGCAGAATCCACTCCCCCTTGCTCTGTGGATTGGGAAAGAAATTTGGCAAATGGACTGATTAAGAACCACACTGGATACCACCTTGGGCATGAATGATGGATTGGTCCTGAGTGACACCCTGTCCGCATGAAAGATGATGAAAGGCTCCACTGCCATAAGGGCCTGTAATTCAGTTATCCTTCTAGCTGAAGTGATTGCTAAAAGGAAGGCTGTTTTCCAGGAAAGAAATTTTAAGTCTGCAGTAGCAGCTGGCTCAAAAGGAGGTAGAGTGAGTTTCTCCAATACAAAGTTAAGGTCCTAGGCAAGGATTGGAGCTCTCCTGGGTGGTGTCAAGTTTTTGGCCCCTCTGAGATACTGCCTTAGAAGAGGATGAGTGAAGAGGGGGGGGGTGTTCTGTGTTGTAAAGAGCTGAAATGGCTGAGGTATGGATTTTTATGGAAGAAAAAGACAGGCCCTTGTGAAGCATCTCAGTTAAGTATTGCAAAATCTGAGGTAAATTGGGCACTGCTGTGCTCATCCCTTGAGATTGATTCCAGGCACAGAATCTTTTCCATTTGTCAGCATAAGATTTTCTAGTACTAGGTCTTCTTGCCTCAAAAATGACATCCATCACAGGTTTGCTGAGGGATGCTAAGGGGGAATTTAAGTGATTAACCAAGCTGCAAGATTCAATGTTTAGAGCTGAGGGTGCAGAATTTGATTCTCCTGCTGAGACAGTAAGGAAGGTGTCTGAGGCAGGTGCCACGGTGAAATGTGTGACACTGCGCAGGAGTGGATACCAGTGTTGGCGAGGCCAGTCTGGAGCAATCAAAATCATTTAGACTTTTAGTAGAACTTTGGAGAGCAGAGGCAGAGGGGGAAAGGCATAGACTGATAGGTTTTTCCAGCTGAAGGACAGAGCATCCACTTTCCAGGCTTTTTTGAGATGAGTTCTTGTGCAAAATTTGTCCAACTGGTAGTTCTGGGTTGAGGCAAAAAGATCTATGTCTGGGCTCCCCCATTTGCGTGTCAACATATTGAAAATCCGTGGTTCTGGTTTCCATTCATGTGGCTCCATGAGATTTCTGCTTAGTTCGTCTGCCAGAATATTCAGTTTTCCTGGCAGGAATTGAGCTTGTAGTTGTACATGGTAGCTCAAGACCATGTTCCACAATGCCATGGCTAGTTTGCAGAGCAGGTAGGAATGTGTACCCCCCCTGCTTGTTTATGTACCACATAACCGTGGTGTTGTCCATCTTTATCAGTAATTGCCCTGGATGAAGGTAGTCCTTGAAGGCTGTCAGTGCATTCTGTACAGCTAGCATTTCTTTTTGATTAATATGAAGGTACATTTGATTTGGGCTCCATTTGCAGTGAATGCACTTCCCTGCCAGATGAGCCCCCCATGCATAGTTTGATGCATCTGTAATTAGGGTTTGGGCGGCAGGGGGTGGTGTGAATGGCAGTCCCTTGTTTTGGTGACAGGCCACTGCCCACCATAGGAACTCTAGGCGCAGGCAAGGTATGACAGAAATCATTGTTTCCAGGCTGTGACAATGTTGACTCCATAAACTTAAGTACCACTGAAGTTTCCTTATATGCGGTCTTGCATATGGATCTAGAAGAATGCAAGAGGTCATGAACCCCAAGGGTTGCAGTATTTGCCTTGCAGATAGCAGGGTTTTTGTGGCCACCTGTTTGAAGTAAGTCACCAAATTAATTTGCTTTTCTGGCATAAGGAAAGCCATCTGGGCAGTTGTATTCAAGCTTGCACCCAGGAATGTAATTGTTTGAGAGGGTACCAGTTGTGATTTCTTTTCTTGTATGGTGTACCCTAGACAAGTTAGAACTCTTTTTACAAATGCCAGATGTTTTAGAAGAATGGCCTGGTTTTCTGCCTGAATTAGACAATCGTCCAGGTATGGATATATCTGAATATTTCTTTGCCTGCAAAATGCAATTACTAGAGCCAGGCACTTTGTGATTATCCTGGGCGCAGTAGACAAGCCAAATGGCAGTGCAGAGAACTGATAATGCATGCAGCCTGCTTTGAAGCGTAGGTATCTTCTGCAAGATTCCCTGACTGGGATATGCAGGTAAGCCTCTTTTAAATCTAGAGTTGCCAACCAGGCATCCTTGCCTAGCATAGGAAGTAACTGGTGAAGAGTCAGCATCTTGAATTTTGGAATGTCCAGAAAGGTGTTTAGAGTGGACAGGTCCAGAATTGGATGCCATGATTTGTCTTTTCTGGGTACTAGGAAAAGTCTGGAATAGAAACATTGTCCCTTTTCCTCTTCTGGTACTAGATGAATAGCCCCCATGTTTAGGAGGGAAAGTACTTGTTTCTGAGCCTCTGTCTACTGATTTGGGGACAGGTCTGGCCACCTGTTTGGAGTTGGCAGCATGTGGAAATGAAATCTGTATCCCTGGGGCACTATATTTAAAACCCACTTGTCCTGGGTTATAAGTTGACAGTTTCTTGAATGAAGAGCTAGTTTTCCCCCCAAAGGGGTGGCTAAGAGGTAAGTGCTTGGTAATTTTAAAGGGAAGTCATTGAGACTGTTTACCATAGGGTGGTGCCTTGTTATTTCCAGATTTGGAAGTGGAAGCACCCCATTGTTTAGTTCTGAAAGTCCCTTGGGACTGAAACCTGGTGCTTTTGGAATGTCTGGGTTTGGCTGGAGTGGCTCTGGAAGGAGCTGGAAAGGACCAGTTCTTAGTAGGCCAGTGCCTACTAAATCTAGGTGGTTGTACTTGTAAGAAATCTTTCACAGTTTGCATAGATTTAGCTTTATCTTCCATCTTTTTTAGAACTTCTTCAGCCTTATTGCCAAACAGGTGGTCCTGCTATAAAGGAGCATCTATTAGCTTTGCTTTAACATGATCAGGCAGAGATTGCTCCTTAAGCCAAGAATGCCTTCTAAGTACAGACCCAGTAACAGCAGCCCTGCAAGAGGCCGCTAAAGAATCAAAACCACATTGCAAAGTATGTTTGCCAACTTGTTCACCTGAATGCAATAAATCCTGTAAATCTTTATTCTCCACACAGTCAGAAATCAATATCATTTTCTGTTTAAGCAGTCCCATGATATGCTGTTGATATTTTAGCATATGGAATTGACAGTTTAAAGCCCTGATTGCTAAGGTTGCAGAAGCATAAACCTTTTTACCCCATCTATCCTGCGCCCTGGAGTCTCTATCAGAAGGGGTAGTATTTTTAGCAGTAGAAGCCTTAATGCCCTTGGGCCCCTGAGAAATGGTTTCAGGGTCCACAACAGGATTTTTGAAAAGGAATTTGTGGGACTCAGGAACCCAGTAGTACCTGTCTGGTTTGCTAGGGGCTGGAGGCAAGGAATCAGGGGCCATACTGGATTCCGAAAACACATCATCAACAGTGTACACTACAGGAGGTATAGCCAAAGGCCTATGCTGAGAAAGAAGGAAATTCCTAAGCTTCTTTTTGGATTTAGAGAAATCCTGACTTTCCCAGTGGAAATGCTCCCTTAAGGTATGTAAAGTTTCCCCAAAAGAGAAATCTTCAGGTGGAGAAGCAGAGGGAATGGAATTCTCTGCATCAGAGTCCTCATAAGTAGGTATAGAGAAATCCAGATCATTAGAAGAGTTAGTAGAAACAGAGTCCTGGTCAGAAGATTCATAATCAAGTTCAATCCTAGGCCTCTTGGAGGGGGGGCTGACTACCCCTGAGTAGAGTAATTAAATCTTCGGCCATTTTGATAATTTGTTTTTTAGGAATAGGGGCCTGAATATATGGCCCAGGCATAGTTTTTTAGACATAGATTTAGATTTTGGCCTTAGTTTTGAAGATGGTGTCGGTCTAATATACAAATCTGTAGGCCTGAATACACCCTCGGAAGCCAGTGCCTGCACAGCGGCTCCGGACCCATCCAAGGTAGAGACATCTGTGGGTTCCATATGTGAAGCATCTCATGGCATACCGGACTCCGAATGGGTCTCAGTAGAGGCCTGCGAATCAGAAGTAGCAGGTTTCAGGGGCTGCAAAAGCACCTCACTGAGTACCGGTGAACTGGCAACTGGCTTAGAAGTGTCGTCGGCAGTTTTGGACCTCAATGGCCTGTCTCTGTCTTTTTCGTTGCGTTTTTTCAGTATTCCGGTAGTTGGATGGCTAACTGACGTCATTTCTGGATAATTAAACCGAGAACCAAAATATTTAGTAGCAAAAATGTAGCGACGATGGATAGTGCGCTGATTAAATAAAGCAAAAAACCGACAGCAAGGTATGTTGTGGTCAGGGCCAAGGCAAGGAATACAGTACAAATGAAAATCCTTATGAGGTATTTACTTCCCACAAGTAATACAATTATTAACTTTTACTGACATCGGTAAGGAGCAAGAAAAAGTTTCCCCAATGGGGTACTTAGCTTTTAGTTGAAGACTTTGGTTCTGAAACTCGAAAATGAAAATTTCAGGAGTCGGCCGACCGGCACTTGCGAACTGCTTCTGCTTCGGGCACTGCGTGTCAAGAAAGATTGATGTACTGGCGTCGGCTGCATGTTTTATACCCCTGACGACCTGACGTCATGGAAGAAGGGACAGCAACTGACGCAGGACCCAAGACTTTGCTAATCAAGCCAACCGAGGGCAACCTGCCAGCAGATTACCCAAATGTAATGACTGCAACAGTGAAACACGAAGAACGTCAGGGCAGAAAATAGGAAGAGACAGCAAAAGAATAAGAAACAATTTACTAACTGAAAAACGATAGTTGCAACTGTCATTACAGAACAATCTTAGTAAGCAGTACTGCCACTTAAGAGTTAGGCTGTTAATTAAAGGGTATTACCTACTGCTCCATAAAAGATGCAGACAACACTAATGCAAAAGCGCTAAACTCAAAGTTTAGGCATTTAAAAGATTAACATTCTAATAAAGTCAAAATTCTGAAAAAGTAGTACCATCTGATTGATAAAAAACACAAGACAAAAGAAAACTGCTACAGTAATCACATTTTATTAAAGAAGAAAACTCATCGGTATGTACATAGTGCAAAATATCTTGTATATATAATTATTTAAGTTTAATAAAATTACAAGTGTTATACAAAGCATCACAGTATATCCTTCATTTAACAAAAAAAGAAAATAACTCTGAATTAATAAAGACATATACAAGTACTTCATATTCTGTGATGTTAAGAGAGTAAGAACAGATGTAAACCTTTCTTCATCTCTACTAAAGTAACAGATAACCAGCTATCAGAAATGTATAAAGAAAATGTATACTCTAAACTCCCCAATGTCAGTAAGGACGCACATATGGAGTAACTAAGTAGCAAGCAGTATTTCTCCCTGTCTTCAATGGTGGAGGCTTGCAGTGGTACCTGCTAAAAGGGCAGGTGAAGAGTACAGTACTTTAACAAAAATATTCTAGTTTACCCATCCCCATAGTCTAGAGGGTTAAAGCCCTAACCATTGTCCAAGTGAAACATGTCCGAGTTGTGGCACAGTACCTGAAGGGTTAGGTGGGACAGGATAGACTTGACTGGCTTTTGTTTCCATACACCTCTCCTGGGAGAAAGCAGATAAGTTGGCCCCCACACTGTTGATATCTACAAGAGGGCAGATGATTACCCATGGTAGAGGCCAGACAAGCTTGTCCTGCTAGCAGCATATGCACACTGCTGAGAAGGACAAAGCATATGTACATGGGACTTTGCATGTCTCCCCTAGCCACATTGCTATTATAGGTTTGTGAGCTGCCTAATGGAAAAGTAAAGGGGGCAGCTCTGCAGTACCTACACACCGGCTTGCTCCCTAACACCATAATCATACCTCAGAGTGAACATATGAGCCAGCTGAGGTTCCTTGACAGGAATGACTGTCAGAATTTTGTGTTTAGGAATCATTACCAAAAACAGGAATATCGAGACCAAAGGCTGGTTTCTTCAAATCATGAAATTGTAGAATTTCGAGTCACAGAATACCGAATCTGTGAAGGTAGGTATTGTGTTGTGATTCAGTAGTGTGGTATCCCTTTAAGAAATGGTGCATTTTAGTTAATATACTTGGTGGACATTACATATACCAGTGAAAGTAATTTTTGAGGTTGTTTTTCAAAAGTTGTGAAGTAAAGGATAAGGAAGATGTTACTGAGTGTGGAATTTGTGTGTTTGTAAGTAAATTGTGTGAGTGTTGTCTGCGGTGCTGGGTAAGTGAGTGTGAGTGGAGGTGTTTGTGTTGGCAGGATGTAGGTGTTTAGGGAAGGGAGAGATTTGTGTTTGAAAGTGTTTGGATATGTATTATGGAGATCGTGGCACAATGGGGACTGGGAAATTTACCTTTCCTCCACTGTAGTGCGATTTCTGAGTTAGTAGAGAAGTTGGCAATTTTTTTGTTTGTTTTGGTTTCTGTTTTGTGATGCAGGGTGGGAGGTTTATGTTTGGATTGTAATTTTTGATATTTTGGGGAATTGATATTACACACATTCGGTATATTGCAGTTTCAGTCTTCCGGTCTGGATATTGTGGTCTTCAGTAATGTAAGCTTTTGTAATTTAAAAGTAGACCCATATATATTTTTTAGGGGGAGGGGGGTTCACATAGCTGTCACCATTTTTTTTCACATACTTGCTAATCAACAGTCCTGATTAGCAAGCATATGAAAAAAATGGTGACGGCCATGTGAACCCCACCCCCTATAAAATGCAACACTCCTAAGGCTGTCAAACTTAATCCAATTTTTAATTCTACATAATTATTTTTTGACCCAAAGAAGGGGAACAACCAAGTTTTGACAAATCCTACAACCAAATACGGAGGACGACTGCTTTAGGATCATGTCAGTTATGTGACTGGCTGAAAATTGTTGTACAAATGCTAACCGATTCTTAACATCCATGCTATTGATCAACTTATAAATGTCAGATGGCTAAAGTATGGGACATTAAGGACTATGTAAACACCTCAGGCTGTCAGGTTGCAAATTCATGTTGTGTCTTTGTAACACTGAACTAGCTAAACATCAACTGTACATGTCAAACCCCATTTCCAGACTGCTGTGTAAAATGTACAACATAAATGTCTTCACTCTCTACTGAGTACATCAAGTGCTCCATGTGGTTATAGACTTTTAATATATTAACATAGCTGATATGAACAAACATTTCCAATAATTTTGTACAACCTACTGTGTGCAAAATACTGGAGATATTACTTGAACACAAAAATATCATGCATGCCAAACAGCCTCAACAGTGGCTGTATTTATTTTTTACTCCACTAAACTACATAAACTTAATACAGCTTGCTACAGATTTAAATGAATCAAGTTTTTTGCTATACAAAGAACAGACTACAAACTAGCAAGTTATAGTAGGTCAGTGCAGCCATCACCTCTCAGCATATATAGTGCTTCAAAAATAGGTCCCTAACTATACATTATAAACAACTTATGCAATATTTTTCAAATCCAAAGTTACAATTTTTTTTTTTACCGAAAAGAACACAACGAAATCAACTTAAGTGATAACTAGCTATTTTACAGAATCAACCATTAAACTTTTTTCAATGCAGCCTATACGATAACATCAAAGTAAACAACAGAGGAATGAGTACTTAGCATATCAGCTGATCTTTGAAGCAGCTCTCTGCAATTTATGGAACATTTCTGAACTCCTTTATGTGTCTCAAATAACTGAATAGAAAACGATGGCTATCAAGAACTGCATCTTTGAAATAAACTTCCAAACTTCAAATCCACCGAACCAGCTGATGCAAAAGAAGATATAACAACAACAGGTTGCTACAGCTCAAGTTCTGAAGTGGACATGAACATTTCAGTGAAGGGTGGAGATAAAGGGCTCCATTCACAATCTGTTTAATTGATTAATGTTCAGCTATAGCCCTGCCTCACGCCAGAGATGACTGAAATATATACCTTGAAAATGGAGTAACTGGCCCTGCCTCAAACCAGAGATGACTGACATATATACTTTGAAAATGGAGTAAATGAGGTGTAGATTGAAAAAAAAATGACTGACATAGACAAGCAAACCTGAAATCTGTGGGCTGACAATTAGGGAAGGGACATCTCTTAGCCTAGACTAAAATTTTTTCCACTTGGCCTTGTAGGGAGCTCAAATGGAGTATTTTCTCTGCCACTTCTAGGAATGCCAAGATCTGTCATGAGAAACATGGTGCCAGATTTAGTAAGGTTACAGTGAGGTGTATGCAGTAACAATTTCTGATTCAGAGTTGGCCCTACCACAGTGCTGCATCATTGTAGGCTGTCTCTGCAACCTACTGCAAATGCTATTGAGACATTCCAGGGAAGTGACATAAAGTAATTAGCCAATTGCTTGACTGGATAACTTAGATTGTCTGTATTAATGAACATGGCCAAAAACCTGTGTTCAGGTGCTTACTGGTCAGGCCGTGGTGTGCGGATGTGCATACATGAGTATACATATGTGAATTTATGTACAAGTACGAGTGGTTTGTGTGTGCAAGGAGGTCGCAGTAGGAAGGGTTATGAGATCGGTAGACTAGATGTGGGTGCACATGTGCATATAACTGAATGTGTCTCTGAGTGCGATCTAGTGAGGGGGCCGTGTGTGTTTATGCAAGAATAAATGTGGTTGGGGGCTGTAATACCGCCACACTCCCCTAGGCAAATGAGCAAATCCTGCAACTTGGGCGGACACTAAACATGAGGGATAAAGTACATTTGTGTAAGTAAAATTACCATAACAGTAGATGTTCAAATGATCACTGCTGCAGTAGCCTTAGCTACTTGTCATGGATGTAACAGCTGTCCAACTTCCAAAGCTCAGGGCACCTTCCACACTACTCAAATTGTCTGGCAGCTGGAGCGTAGCTGGCTAAAAGACAAGTTTGAGTGCCAACCCGTCAAAGCTTTCCACCTAACAGAAAGAAGGATGCTGAGCCTTCAAAAGGCAATGCTAGGAATAACAAATAAATAACTGCACCCTGGCATAAACAACATACCCAAGAAATAATGGGGATGGACGGAGGGAGCTGCTACTGCAGCAGTGACCACTCGAACATCTACAGTTATGGTAAATTTACTTACTCAACTGTACTATGTTTATTATATTAACCACTGTTGCAGTAGCCTTAGCTATATGGGTAGATTCCCCTAGTTTACTAAATTTGGGAGGCAGGAGGAGAAGATTCCAGGACCCCCTGAAGAATGGTCCTTGCAAGCCTCATCTAGACCTAGAGAAGTAGTCAAGCTTCTAGTGCTTTGTAAAACTACAGAGGACCAGTTGCTGCTTCTAGAATACTTGTAGAATCCAACCCTTTCCAAAAAGCCATACATGAAGCCAAGACCTTGGTGGACTGGACCTTGACCCTGCCTACAATAGTTGTGTTATGGGGAGTATAACAAAAGGTAACAGTCTTAGACAACCATTTGCAGTCAGTGTGTTTTGACATCGGCTGTCCCTTCTTTTTCACAAGAAATGAACAACTGATCTGAAGATCTGAAAGATTTAGGTTCTGTCAAGATAGTGCCTGAATTGTCTGTGGACATCCATTAAGGTTCAGGAAAGAAAATGGGGAGATGGATACTTCGGATTACAGTAAACTCGAAAAAAACTTTAGGCAAAAAAGAAGGACTGGTTTTCAAAGAAATCCTGTCCCTCTGGAAAATGAGGCAGGGCTGACTCACCATAAGATCTTGCAGCTCATATACTCTTCTTTCAGAGGTCAGTGCAATCAGTAAAATTGTTTCCATGTTAAGAACTTCAAATCAGCCAGGTCAGCTGGTTCTAATGGAGCAAGGGCTTGCTTCTCTAACACAAAATTAAGATCCCAAGGAGGGGGCCATCAGTTTTGTTTGATGGTCTCTTGTGAAAAAAAAAATTCAAAAAAATTAACTTCAGACCGTATAAAAAAAGAGGGGGATCCATGGCAGACATGCTCAAATGGGCAATAAATGAACCCTGATAGAGGAATAAGAAAGGCTATTGGATAGTAACTCACACAATGGTACTGGTAATGTTGGCACCAACTAGAAAATCTTTTCCATTTTCTAATATACTATTTTTCTAGCAGCAGGCTTTTTTGCCTCCATTAGGACCTGCTGCACATCCTCAGTAAACAGGTGCCTAAAAGCAATTAAGGCCATATCATCCAGGCAGGCAAATGAAGTTGATTGATGTAAGGGCATATCAAACACCCCTGTTCTTGTGTGAGTAGATCCAGATTGTAAGGAAGCTTGTGATAATTGCACCTGGTCATTTTCAAAAGAAGGGAGAACCACAGTTGCCTGAGTAGCAGTCAGTCACCACAATGATCTTGGATGATTCCTTCTGAATCTTCAGAAGTACCCTGCATATTTGCATATTAGTGGATAGGATGGAAAAGCATACAGAAACATTCCTATCAAAAGAAAAAAAAAGGTATCTCTTCCAGGCTTTCTTGTATTGAGTCCTAGAACAGAATCTTCTCAACTGACTGTTTAGACAGGAGGACAGAACATCCCCACAGATTGATCAAATCTTGGAAGATCCCCTTATCTTGTTTCCATTAATGAGGGTCAGCTCTGGTCCTGCTTAGCTTGTCTGTCACACAATTTTGCAGAATGTAAGATGCCTACAGAGTGAGACTGTCCTGTTAAGCTACATCCCAAGCCAAAATGGCTAGTCTGTAAAAGGGGTAGGACCTTGCCCCCCCACTTCTTGATGTACCACATGACTGTGGTATTGTCTGTAACAACTTGAAGAGGTCTCAAGGTCTAGAGATGATTCAGAGAGTTGATTGCCTTTATCAAATACCTCTTTGTTATTTATATGTTTGTATCTTTCCTTAGTGTCCCACAAACCCTGCACTTTTACCCCTCCTTAGACTGTTAACCAAGCAATATCCAATGCATGACTGGCTGCTTTAGAACAGGGAAGGAGTAGGGGAGACTTGGATTTAAGGATATCTGTTGTCTCCACTAAATGATTTCTCTTCTGACAAACCCCAGCACTGGGATTTGAAAAGACAAAGAGTGTTGGAGATGGGAGACCGGACCAAAAATACTTCAGATACCTCTGCATCTTTCTCATGCATTGTCTTGCCAGGGTTATCATGAAAATCATAGAAGCTATGAGAACCAAAATCCTAAGGTATTCCCGAACAGTGACCAAAGTTTGAGTAGAAAACCTTAGAAATATATGTAGATATAGATCTATTTTTTCTTTGGAAGAAAATCTCTTTGAACTGAGGTGTCTAGTTGAGATCTCAGGAACATAATCTCCTGTGAAGGAGTGAAGAAAGACTTTTGAATGTTGTCTTGGAATTCCAACTTGTATAAGAGATCTCTCACCCAAGACAGAAATTCCTGACACTTAAGCCAGGAAAGGGACATCAGACTGATAAAAGCTATCTAGAGGAAAGTTATTAGGAACATCTATGGAATGTAGGGAAAGGAATATAACCAAAGGATAGAGGAGCTAGAGTTTTTCTCACCTGAAACTGAGAGAGACAGAAGGATATGCCATTAGTGCACAAGATCATGTTAAGGAGATGTGAAAGATTCATCCTAAACAGAAGAACAAAAGGAGAACCAATTGGCCCAGGCAGCATATTCAAGAGACTGACTAATCCCTGGAGCTCTGAATGTAACCTTTCACAGACAAGATTGCAGACCCAAGGAATGGACTACCAGAATGGGTGGTAGAGAGGACTCATAGAGGCATTCAAGAGGGCATGACACAGGTTGGAAAAACACAAGTGAAAGATAAGGCTGGAGGGATGGTAAAATGTTAAAAGCATGTAAAAGGGCACACAAGATAGGCTTACTGTCTCCTGCTGTGTATCATATACAAAACTAAATGTTGGGTATTCACAATTCCTTAAGCTTCTCATGGCAATGTCAGTAAGTTGCGGGTGTGAAGCACTGAAAATGGGCAAGAGCTATAAATGTGGCAGTCTGGTCCAAGGCAAAAGAAAATGCCTGTATGTATTCTGATATGTGATATGACGAGCACAGCTATCCTTCAAAGACCTGTGTTTTCTAGACATTAGAAATGGGAATTTACAAATGACCACAAGGAACAGATTTGAAATTCTTAAGCAGCTAGAAAGGACCGTGACTCTGAGGGTATGTATGCTTGCTACCCCCTCTCAAGTACGCTATGCATAGGCCAGAGGGTGAGGTACATGTCCCAAGCATAGGAGGATGAAATTTTTAAGAACAGCTACATGAGAAGGCACAAAAGAAAGTACTTAAATGTTTCCATTTTTGCAGAGAGACCCTCAAATTAAGATCTGATGTTATTTAGAAAGTGATGAAAGCTACTTAAAACATGTAGGAAAATGATATATACTATTAACACACATCAAGGCTTAAGGTTCCTCATGTGAGTTTTATCACTGAACTGTAACTATGTGATGCTATGAAACTAATTAAATAAAGCATTCTTCTCAAAATCAAAATTATCTGTGGAGCACTGGTCGGATCCAAACTCCCCTTATAACTGTGCAAAGCAGCAGTTTTACATTTGTTTCATGTTGCTTTCCTTACATGTAGAACTAACTACTGTTTCTTAAAAGTAGAAATAAAAAATAACATTGCTTACAAGTTTAAGATCAACCACTTATTTTTTGTGAGGCATTATTTGGCAACTTCCATTATTTTTTTAACATTTCAAATGCTGGTTATAGCATATAAGCTAACACACACACACATTTATAAAATACAAGGAATTAATACCATATAACAGAAAGAACCAATCTGACACACACACACACCAGAGACAGAATAGCACGGTGGTCCATTTACTGCATTGTCAACACATAAGCAAGCCATTGGTACTCAAAAAAAAATCCCCCCTTTAAAAACACTGTTTTGTATAATACATGATGAAAACATCAGAAGGAGCTTGCAACACTTCTTGCCTCTGAAACATATCTGTACTGAGAAATATAACATTTCAAAAGCCCAACACTGTTAGTTCACCAGGTGTTTGTGACAGAAAAAAATACCACACATAAAATGAACACTACTCAACTACAGTTAGTAACAATTTCATGAGAACAGCATTGAGGCAGTGTACTTCATCTCAAAATCTTTTTGCTTGAACCTTCTATCATGGCAGTTAGACAAACTGCTCATGTCTACAAAGGTATGCAATGTCCTGCTCACATGGGCAGCACAAGGCTATGGATGTGTGTGCTTGTATCTGGCTGTTTTTGGAAGGGGAAAGAATAAAGCTATCCATTTTTTTGTTTAATATCTGCATCTTCAAACTACTCATGATTTGAAACCTAAAAGCTTGGGAAAACAGTGCTAAAATCATGAAAAGGACTAACACAGCTTAACAAACCAAGACCAGTTTGAAAGAAAGTATTTGTGAATACCTTAACCAGCACTAAATTAAAATTTTGCTACTGAAATAAATAAGGTATGTTGGTGAGACAGATGTGCCTCAGAGGACCCCAGACTCCCCATCCATGTGAAGCAAAGTTCATCCCTAACCCTATTTAAAAGTAACCTTGACCAACGGACGAGAAATTAGAAATTGACCCTAGGTCTGGCCCCCATGTCTCTGATAGTGTCAGACAGTAATGCCCAAACTAACATACTCCCACATAACCTCTAGAAACTTCTTAACATATACCCTCCAAATAAGCATCCATGGTACATAGGAAGACAACTGGGATTGGTTGCATGGCTAGGCTTATAAAGGCCCTGATGGTCATTAGCCTGTTATATACCTATGAATCTATGAACTAGTGAATGAATGCAGCAATATAATGGAAGGTATGTGAAATGATTGCCAGGCTTAAGCTGTAATCAGCTTTCTAATGTGAAATTTACTATTTTTTTTTTTTTTTTTACAGACTGAGACTGAAGTATCTTCAACAATTTTATTTTCTCTGAGACAGTATTATTAGTACTGGATGTCTGCATACAAACGCTCTTACAAAAACACTTTAAAAGTAAAGCAGTAAGTTTTGAAAGTCATTGTTTCATTGTCAGTTTGGTATTTAGTGAATGTTCATATGAATGTTGACTGGTATTTTGTGAATGCTCATATGAATGTTGACTGGTATTTAGTGAATGCTCATATGAATGTTGACTGGTATTTAGTGAATGTTCATATGAATGTTGATCACTAATGTGATTAACTTTAGTCACCGAGTTAGGGCAGCAGACAGAGTAAAAAGTTATTAGCCAAACACAAAAGACAAGGAATTCTGTAATTGATTGAGTGATAGTACTCTGTCGTACAAAAATGTCCTAAATAATTTTCACTGATCAGACGGCAAACAAAATACTTAAAAGTTTTGTTTTTTTACCTTGATTTATTTGAAGGCACTGTCAAAATAAATGTTTGAATCTACTCCGAAGACAAAATGAGACAACTATTCAAATTAAAATAACTATAAACCATATGACAAGAATACAAAAATTTGCATACCAAGATAAAGATATGCCCAAAAGGGATTTGTATGTCTCTGTCTTTCTTGTAAAAGTACATGTAAACAGCAGTGATATCTGGCTTATAGGAATTGAGCCCTAACTGTGACCCAGATTCGATTAGTGACCCCAGCACTGGAACAGCCAAGTTTTGGGGGGGTAAGTGAAGGGGTGTGGCTCAATCTCTTCTTCTGGGAAGAAGGTGAGGGTTGCAGGTACTTGGGGGCACACAGGGAAGGGGGGACTGCTTGCTGGCAATTTTCCTTGCATAAGTAAGACATAACCAGTAAGGTCAGCCCACTGCATGCCCCCTACCAATCTTTAGCCTAGTGTCCATGGAGAGTTAGGATATAAGGTAAAATCTATCAAGCTTTAACATGAGCAATCTTAATTTTTGATTAGCTAATGCCAGTGGTATTTGGGGAAACTGCTTTTATATGGAGGGGTAAACTTCATGGGTTAAAAAGGTACATAATTTTGTGTGTGTTTTAAGTTAAAAGAGGATAGGAAGTTGTGAAATCGTATTCATTTTTTATTTCAGTGCTTTCAGTGAAGCAAATAGTCTTGAAAATATGATATAGGTTCAAATGGCGATGTGAAAAAGCAGTTACATAAGAAATCAGCCAGCCAAACATAAATGTATGCATCAAAGCTAAAAGTTGGAAATATACAATAAAAAAGAACTGTCACATATAATAATTGGGAGTAACAGCTTTCTATCATAATGGCGACTCTGTCCATATTATCCTGAAATGCAAATGGCCTCACAGGTGCAGATAAAAAGCAATGGGTATAGTGTAGGGCACAAATAGCAATGCTGAATGAGACACAAATGGATTGAAATAAGCATGCAAAAGAAAAGGGGAGTAATAATACTTATTGCTACAGGAGGCTCTAGTAGTGATAAAAGAATGAAAAAAGTAGTTGCAGATTTGGGGTAGTAAGGGGTTACTGCATTTACATTCCACCTAAATTGGTATTATGGAGCTTAAGAGACTTTAGGGAGAAATAAGATTTCAGCAGGAAGAATTACTTATGGGTGGGGACAGTAATCTGATCTGCAATAGTGAAGGTCTACCAGGGGGACTTAGAAGGGAAAATATAACAAAGGAGGGTAGATTTCTGAAGAAAATAAATGAGAACGGTTGATATGGAAGATGTGAATTCAGAAGTATAACGTCAGAATTTACATATTACTCTGAAAGGTACAACAACTGGGTTAGATTCGAGAGAAAATGTTTCACAGGAACATATGTATTTAACTGAAAGCTTTGAAACACATCAAATAACTATTTCAGATCATGTACCAATATAAACTAAGATAAAGATATAGGGTAACAAAGTAAAATGAGAAACTGGTCTTTCCTACTCATCTATTAGAGTGGAATTTAAGAAATTTGTTGTGGAAATAATACGAGTTTAATGAAGATAGAAATTTCTTCAGAAGGGATAGCTAGTGAGTGGGATAAAATGGAAAACTTAGTTTAAAAACATGGCAAAATAAGAAAGATATGAGAAAAAGTAACAGTAATTATTTAGAGGAGTTCACAAAGGTTGAAGTATTGCAGAATAATGGGAACCACTTAGAACAAGTGGAGGAGAAACTGCAGAGTACTAATGGGAAAATTCTGTAGTATTTGGATAATACCCACAAGTTCAGAAAAATTGCTATTAAGTAACTATTTTGACAGCTCCAAATAAAAAAATGAATAAATAAATAAATTAGCACGAGTTAGGCAACAATAAGTAGAAAGGATTATTGGCCAACTTTGGGAGCTTACAACAAAAAAATATGCAATGTTCCTATATAGTACAGATATTTTGAAAATTTTATGAAGATTTGTAAATGAAATGCAAAGACATGTGGAAACCAAAGTTCCTATAGAGATTACAGACATTTTGAACATTTTATAAAATTTGTAAATGCAGAGTAAATGTGGAAACCAGAAAAGACCCAAACAGAAATATTTATGGAAGTCTTAAATTATGCCAAGATTAGGCTCAACAATTAACAGCTAAGATAGGAAGACAGGAGAGGGGACAAAAATATTGATGTAAAAAAATCAAAAGGAAAGTCACCAGGAACAGTCATCATTACTGTGGAAGTCTGGAAGCTGGGAGGGAAGTGATAATGATCTTGAAGGTTTTAACAATATTTTAAAAGTGCTGGAAATATCAACATATTTGAAGAAAACTGTAGTGACTCTATCACCCAAAGAGGATAAAGACCTTTCAAGATTCAGCTTCACATAAACCCATTTTAATTTTAAGCAATTAAAGTATTGATATGTATACTAGCCAAAAGAATGGCAAGGTGTTGCCAAAACCAATAAATCTGGATCAGTGTGGTTTTATGGGGAGTAGGCAAACATTTGATAACACTAACAGAACAATGATGATCCAGAGGGAAGCAGATCATAAGAAACCAGTACCAGTGTTGGAGAGTCTTGATGCACAGACGGCATTTGATAGAGTCAGCTGAGATTTTATGAGTTGGACAATGGTAGAATAGTAGGGTTAGTTACGAGGATGCATTATGAAGGCAAGAATTAATATGGCAGATTTCCCCTTCCATCAACCTATGTTTGAAAGAAGAAACCAAGCAGGGTGTCCTCTTTTCCTTCTGTTATTTGATTTATATGTAGAGCTACTGACAAAGAAAATAAAGGATTCAAAATTCAAGGATAAATCTGGCATAGTGATCCAGAAAACTACATTATCCAGGAAAAGGACATTTCAGTGTTGCGGAACTTTCTGAGACAGTTTCAAGCTTTTTTGAAATGCAAAATAAATGAAGATAAAACAAAGGTTATAACTGTAAACTAAGTACCCACACATGAACTGGTTCAGCAATAACCATATTTAAGGTGACATGACAGAAAGAGACATTTATATGTATGGATTAAAAAGGATTCTATAAGGGCAACTGAGGATATGTGGGAAGAGACAAAAACAATACAAAAGTTGAGAAGCTTGAACCTATTGATTATAGATATGGATTGTAAGGCACAAACAGTAAAAATCTGTGCATTCCTTTTAGTTTTATATACAGACAAGGCATATTTTTTATCAACCAGAGGAGAAATTGTGGACCACAATTAATAAAGAGTTAAAATAATTATTTTTTTGGTGGGGGGGGGGTAAGGGTTAAATGGGATAAGTTGCTTCACCCCACATAACAAGGTGGTTTAGGATTATCTGATTTGAAGTGATACTACATAATTAAGACTTACGTACAACACAAACTGAGGGGTGTAAAACACAGTGGAAAAGAACAATAAAACAGGGGAGTGGGGATGAGAATAAGCACAGAGTACTTTTATTTATTTATTTAGTTAGTTTACATTACAGTCATAAAGCAGCAGAAAGTATTCTAAGAAACAAGACACCACATGAATGATGAAGGGAGATTTTACCAGTAGGAATGACTATAAGTTGGGTTATAGAAAACAGGCAAGAGAAGTCTGGAATTAGCTTGAGAAAATTAGCAAAGGAACCAGGTTACTGAGGGCAGATAAGTACAGAGTAGATAAGTAATAGACTGGGATGATGTCTAGCAGAGGTTTAGACTGTCTTATTTATGAGGGATTAACAGAGTACTGGCAAAAGGAAAGGGGAGTACTAAGTGAAAGGCCACCTCTGGTACGGTTTTTGAGTCTAGATCTGAAGTTGCTGTTAAAAAGGGATATGTAGTAGGGCATACACAGCTGTTTCATAACAATAAGACTCAATCAGAGGAGATTAAAAAAGACATGGAAGAGAGTGAATTGAAAGGCAAAACAGAAAAAAAGCATTTTGGCACATCTGTATGTCTCCTAAGTAAACAAACATGTCCAGAAGCATTATTTTTTTTCTTGGAAGTAGTTTTGTATGTAGTTCTATATCTTAAGTATACATCAGAGAATTTTTCCACAGTTAAATAGCAAATGCTGATGATGTGATAGGACAGACAGAGGTAAATGAGAACATGTCTTTTGGTAATGTAATGAGTTGATTACCTACAAATTACTGCCAGAAATGTTGGGGAAACAAATGGTCATAACTAAGGAACTTACTCTTTTGATATGGGATACATGTTCTGAAATGCCCAATCATGGTAAGGCTTGACCAAGTTTAATCTACTGGCTGCCAGAAAATCAATTTCTAGAAAAAAGAACTCAAAATCTAAACCAGGAGTAACTGAAGAACTTAACACTGCAAAAGTGATAAAAGTGATAAAAAAGCTAGACTTGGGCACACAGGCATAAACCTCCTCTTTCCCATTTTTGTATAAGGGGTTGGGATGTCATAGCAACAGTGACCATCACCTAAAACCAATGTTCACATCACCAGATGGTCAGCCCTGCCCAGAGGGATCTTCAGAAAAAGGAAGGAGCAAGGCACACAGAAATAAACTAAATCTGAGAGAAAGAATAGTTGTGTAAAATCTTACCATAACCATAGATGTCCTCCTCTTTCATGTTACAGTACCTTTAACCTTTGGATTAGCCTCAGCCTAGCAACGCAAATGTCCGGCCAGTATACAAAAGCTTTAGTCACTGCAAGGTACGTGGGATGTTTGACATTGGCCGCAGGAAACGTGGGCCATGAAAGTGATGTCTGCACGTACCTTCCTCAGAAATGAGTTCCCCAGTCAGACCACAATCCCAGGACAGCTGCACAAGTCTCTACTCATCCACCAAAGGCAAAATTTTCTTTTGAACAGGGAGTAGGAGGATGGGATAGAATACTGCAATATGGAAGAGAAGGACATTTACGGTTATGGTAAAATTTTACACAACTATTCTATGTCCTTCTGTTCTCATGTTGCAGTATTCTTAACATTTAGGTGAGTGCCACAGCTCAAAGGGAAGAAGAAGAGGGTGGTTTGAACTCTTTTCCAAAAATCCAAGCAGGATTGCTCTAGCAAACCCTGCTCTAGCCAACGTCAAATGTCCCACGTAGCTTGCAGTGACTAACCCTGCTCTGGCTCTGGAGAAGTGATCCAGTTTGTAATGTTTTGTGAAGGTAATGACAGATGTCCAGGTAGCTGCTTCTAGAATACAGGCAGTGTCCAACCCTTTGAAAAAGGCTCCAGTGGAGGCCATGGCCCTAGTAGAATGGACTTTAATATTGGAGTATAAGTGTTTTCCATTGTAGGCACAGCAAAAGGAGATGGCTTTGGAAATCCACGTAAAAACAGTCTGTTAAGTCACAGCTTTTCCCAGAGCCCTGGGATGAAAGGAGGCAAACAGTTGCTCTGATCTTCCAATAGGTTAAGTCTCGTCAGTGTAGAATGTGAGTTGTCTGTGAACATCAAGGGAATACAGGACTCTTTCACTGCCATTCTGGGGCTGCGGGAAGAAAGTGGGAAGGTGGATACATTGGTTCAGGGATAACTCATTCACTATCTTAGGCATAAAGGATGGGTTAGTCTGTTAAGATCAAAAAAGCTGGGGTGACCATGAGGGCCTGGAGCTCTGAAACTCTCCTAGCTGAAGTTAAGGCCATCAAAAGCACAGTTTTCTAAGTGCAGTACTTTAGACAGGATGTAGCTGCTGGCTCAAATGGAGCAACAATGAGCTTTTCCAACACACAGTTCATGTCCCAGGGTGGTGTAATTGGCCTCCTGGGTGGTCTGAGGTACAAAAAGTACAGTTTTGTACCTACCATAAATGTAGATGTTCGAGTGTTCACACTGCTGCAGTCATCACACTTGGGTTATCCTGCCATCAGGTGGTCCCGCAGTCGGCCTGAGTTCCAAAGTCTTGGTCTGGCGTCGGTTGCTGATGCTTCTTCCCTGACGTCAGTGCACCAGGGGTATATAAGATGCATCTGACGCCATTTTCTTCAGTTTTTCTTGCCCCAGATGTCAGGTGCCCCCAAGTAGTTAGGCAATATATATTGCTAATCAAAAATATACATATAAAATAAAAACAATACCTTCAGTTACCAGCAAATACACCCCAAAGGTTGTATAGGATAGAAAGGTATAGATAAGTCCAGCTATTTCAGAGGGGATGGAGGGAGGATAACCTGGACTGCAGCAGTGTGAACACTCGAACATCTACATTTATGGTAGGTACAAAACTGTACTATGTTCATCGTGTTACACTCCTGCAGTCATCACACTTGGGTAGAATCCCAAAGCTAAGGTTTGGTGGCTGGTCAATAAAGAGTTAGGATTGGCTATGAGGCCCTGCAGAACTGCAGTGGCAAATCCTGCTCTGGATTTAGAGTAAAGAGGCAGGTGGTAATGCTTGGTAAAGGTGTGCACCGAACTCCAAGTTGCAGCCTCCAAAATTTCCTTGGTAGGTGGTACTCTGAGAAAGGCTGTTGAAGTGGCTGTTGCCCTGGTGGAATGTGGTCTAATGTTATTTGGGACTGATTTTCCATGCTGTGTGTAGCAGTACCGAATACAGTGTCCTATCCATTTGGATATAGTCTGCTTTGAGATAGCCTTGCCCTGTGATCCTGCAGCATATACCACAAACAGTTGCTCAGTTTTCCTGAAAGCTTTTGTTTTGTCCAAGTAGAAGCGTAGCTGCCTGTGTATGTCCAAAGAATGCAGAAGTTTCTCCCCTTTATTCTGGGGGCTTGGATAAAAGGTTGGCAAATGGATAGTTTGGTTAAGAGCCACACTAGATACCACCTTTGGCATAAAGGTAGGGTTTGTCCTTAAAGATACCCTGTCCTGATGAAAAATTATAAAAGGTTCCACTGCCATTAATGCCTGTAGCTCTGAGACTCTTCCTGCTGAAGTTACTGCCAGGAGCAGAGCTGTTTTCCATGATAAAAATTTTAGATCGGCTGTATTGGCCGGCTCAAAAGGTGGTAGGGTCAGTTTTTCCAAAATGAAATTGAGGTCCCAAGCTGGTGTTTGTGCTCTCTGGGGTGGTCTTATGTTTTTAGCCCCTCTGAGGTACTGCTTTAGCAAGGGAAGTGAGAATAAAGGAGGATCCATGTTGTAATGTGCTGAAATGGCAGAGGGGTGGATCTTAATTGATGAGAAGGAAAGGCCTCTGTTCAGCATCTCAGTTAAGTATTGCAAAATCTGAGGAATGTTTGGAACAAGAGGGTCAAGGCTTTGAGCCTGGTTCCAGGCGCAGAATCTCTTCCATTTTTCTGAGTAAGCTTTCCTGGTGCTAGGCCTCCTGGCCTCCAAAATGACATCCATAACAGCTTTAGAGAGAGGTGTTGCCTGTTTGGCTAATGTATCTGCCATGCAGCCAGGTTTAGGGTCTTGAGCTGACTGTGCAGGATCTGATTGTTTTGTTGAGTCAGAAGGTGTGGAATTTGAGGCAAAATCCATGGTGGGCCCTGAGCCAAGTTCCTTAAGATAGGGTACCAGTGCTGGCGTGGCCAGTCTGGAGCAATCAGGATCATTTGTGGTTTTTCTTGTCTGGCTTTTAGGAGTACCTTTGAAAAGAGAGGCAGTGGTGGGAAGGCATAAACTTTTAGGTTTTTCCAGTTGAACAGAAGAGCATCCACTTTCCATGCTTGTTTGTGATAAGTCCTTGTGCAGAATTTTTGTAGTTGGCAATTCAGTGGGGAGGCAAAAATATCTATGTCTGGGCATCCCCATTTTTGAGTTACCATGCTGAAGATTTGTGGATTCAATTTCCATTTGTGAGGGTCCATGATATTTCTGCTTAGATCGTCTGCCAGAGTATTTTTCTTTCCTGGCAGGAATTGTGCTTGCAGGTGAAATTGGTACGTTAGAGCTGTGTTCCACAAGGTCATGGCTTGCCTGCATAGGGGATAAGAATGAGTGCCCCCTTGCTTGTTTATGTACCACATTACTGTAGTGTTGTCTGTCTTTAGTAATAGTTGTCCTGGATGTAGAAGGTCCTTGAAAGCTGTTAGGGCATTTTGAACAGCCAACATCTCTTTTTGATTGATGTGAAGATGCATCTGGTCTGTGGTCCACTTGCCCTGAATGCATTTTCCTGCCATGTGTGCTCCTCAGGCGTAATCTGAAGCATCTGTTGTTAGGGTTTGCCTGGCGGTGAGTTGGGTAAAAGGCTGACCCTTGTTTAGGTGACATGCCTGTGCCCACCATCGAAACTCCTGTTGTAGGCAGGGAATCATTGGTATTACTGTTTCTAAACTGTGAGACTGCTGAGTCCAAACACTTTTTAGGTACCATTGTAATTTCCTCATATGCAGTCTGGCATATGGTATTAGTAGTATGCAGAATGCCATGAATCCCAGGGCCTGCAGAATTTTTCTTGCAGGGAGATGGGACTTTTTGCCAGTAATTGAAAATATTGAGTTAGTTGAACTTGTTTGTCTGGCGTGAGGTGAGCCATCTGGGTTGTTGTATTTAAGCTGGCACCCAGGAATACAATCTGTTGCGAGGGCACTAGTTTTGACTTCTTTTCGTTTACTGTGTACCCTAGAAAAATTAGCAACCTTTTTACAAACGCCAGATGCTGTAGAAGAATGTCCTTTGTCTCTGCTTGAATGATGCAGTCATCCAGGTGTGGGTATATTTGAATTCCTTTTTGTCTGCAAAATGCAATTACTGGTGCCAGGCACTTTGTGAAGACCCTAGGCGCAGTAGATAAGCCAAAGGGCAGTGCAGAGACTTGGTAGTGCATTGTACCAGCTTTGAATCTGAGGTATCTTCTGCAAGTTTTTTTCTGATAGGGACATGCAGGTATGCCTCTATGAGGTCCAGGGTAACAAGCCAAGCCTTCTTGCCCAGCATGGGTAGAAGCTGCTGTAATGTCAACATTTTGAATTTCGGAATATCCAGGTAAGTATTCAGAATTGAAAGGTCTAGTATGGGCCTCCAGGCCTTGTACTTTCTGGAGACCAGGAAGAGCCTTGAGTAAAATCCTTGTCCTTGTTCCTGTTGTGGTACTTTTTGAATAGCTCTCATGTCCATGAGGGCCGCAATTTGCTTTTGTGCCTCTGCCCATTGATTTTGTGGCAGGTCTGGCATTCCTTTTAGCCTTGGTAAAGTATGAAAGTGGAATCTGTAACCTTGAGACACAATATTCAGAACCCATTTGTCTTGGGTGATTGTTTGCCAGTTTTGAGAAAAAAGTGCTAGTTTCCCCCTAAGGGGGCTTCCAAAAGGGACGTGCTTGGCGTACGAAGAGGAAAGTCATTGTGACTGTTTCCTGTAAGGTTGAGACACTTGTCCTCACCTCCTTTTGGGGTTGAGGTGCCCCACTGTCGTCTGTTTGAGCCTTGAGGTTGAGATCTGCCTCTTGGGCGTCTGTATCTGCCTCTCTGTGGCCTGTCTGACACTGGAAAAGACCAATTCTTTGTTGGCCAATTTCTGCTAAAGCGAGGTGGCTGTACCTGTAACAAAATCCTTGACTGTTTGCATAGATTTAGCTTTATCCTCCATTTTCTTTAACACCTCTTCTGCCTTAACACCAGACAAGGTATCATGCTGTAAAGGAGCATCCAATAATTTTGCCTTAACATGATCAGGTAAACTCTGTTCTTTTAACCAAGCATGTCTTCGAATAACAGAACCTGTAACTGCGGCTCGAGGCCTCTAAAGAATCAAAACCACATTGCAGAGTATATGTTTTCCCACCTGTTCAACTGCATGCAATACATCCTGCATTTCTTTACAATCAGGAGCTTCTGAGCTTGCAATCATTTTCTGTTTTAACTGAGCCATTAAATATTGTTGGTACTTAAGCATGTGAAACTGGCAATTTACAGCTCTTACTGCTAAAGTTGCTGACATGTATACTTTCTTCCCCCATCTATCCAAAGCTCTGGAATCTCTGTCAGAGGGTACTGGATTTTTTGCAATGGAAGCCTTAACCCCTTTTGGACCCTGGGAAACAGTTTCTGGATCAGCAGAAGGGTTTTTGTAAAGAAACTTGTGAGAGTCAGGGACTCTAATAATACCTATCTGGCTTGGCTGGACCAGGGGGCAAAGAGTCAGGAGATAGGCTGGATTCAGAGAACACAATATCTAGCACAGGCGGAATAGCCAGGGGCCTGTGCTGAGGCAATGAGAGGAAATCCCTGAGCCTTTTCTTGGATTCTGAGTAATCCTGACTTTCCCAGTGGAAATGCTCCCTCATGGTATGTAAAGTTTCCCCAAAAGAATAATCTTCAGGAGGAGAGGCTGAAGGGAAAGATTCTTCAGCATCAGAGTCCTCATAAGGGGGTAGAGAGTATCCCTGGTCTGAAGAGGAATCAGAAGAAATGGAAACCTGATCAGAGGAGTCGCAGTCTGTATCCTGCCTAGGCCTTTTCTCAGGAGGGGGATGGGAACCCCTGATTAGAGTAATAACGTCTTCGGCCATTTTAAGCATCTGTTTCTTAGGCATGGAGGACTGTCCAGAAGAATGCTGTACTTGTTTCTTTGTCTTTAATGGTACCTTTGTCTTGGCTGTTGTTTTAATGGTAAATTGTGAAGGTCTGAAAACACCCACAGAAGCCGATGCCTGCTCAGCGGCTCCAGACCCATCTGAGGGGATTAGTTTCTGTAGGCCTAATACCTTGAGTTTCCAGAGGCCTAGCTGTCTCCACGTGGGAGTCAGAAGCGGCCTGTGGCTCTGAGGTAGCGGGTGTCAGGGGCTGCAAAAGCGCCTCACTGAGAACCGGCGACTGGCCTAGAAGAGGTTTCGTCATCGGTTTTGGACCTCGGATGCCTGTCTTTATCCTTGTCTTTGCGTTTTTTTCGGTATTGAGGTCGTCGGCTGATCCGACGGCATAGTATAACTGAACCTTCATTCAAAGTAGTGTAAAGCAAAATCAAAACGTCTTTTTATAGTGCGTTTGTTAAATCTAGCACAAAACTGACAACTAGTGACATTGTGATCAGGGCTTAGGCATGGAATACAGTAATAGTGGAAGTCGTTATGAGGTATTTGTTCCCACAAGAAATACAATTATTAACTTTTTCTGACATTGGTCTGAGGCAAGAAAAAAGTTTCCCCAACGGGGTACTTAGCTTTATTGAAGACTTCGGATCTGAAATTCGACTTTGAAAATCTTAGGAGTCGGCTGACCGGCACTTGCAAACTGCTTCTGCTTCAGGCACCGCGCGGCAAGAAAGACTGAAGAAAATGGCATCGGATGCATCTTATATACCCCTGGTGCACTGACGTCAGGGAAGAAGCGACAGCAACAGACACCGGACCAAGATTTTGGAACTCAGGCCGACTGCGGGACCGCCTGACGGCAGGATAACCCAAGTGTGATGACTGCAGCAGTGTAACATGATGAACATCTCCTTTTAGGAATAACTTAATTTGTAGTCTAGATGCAAGTGGTGGTTCTAAAGGTAGACATGTGGAAATAGCAGCAAGGTGGGCCTTTACAGACGAATATGCCAACCCTGCCTGCAACATCTGACACAGATAAGACAGTATATCAGGGGGACCCCTACTTGAAATGGGTCTAGCTGTCTTTTTAGACATCAAATGGAGAACCTTTCCACTTCGACAGACAGGATCTCATAGTATTGGGTTTCCTGGCCTCCTGTAGGACATTTAGCACATCCTCAAAATAAAGGTCTGAAAGGGATGAAAACTATCACCCACAGGGTTAGGTTCAGAGATTCCAGGTGGGGATGGATCAGGGATCCCTTGTCCTGTGTGAGTAGGTCCACTCTGTGAGGTAATTTCTGATGACTGCCCCTGGCTAAATGCAGAAGGAGGGGGAACCAGTGCTGTCTTGGCCAACAGGGGGTCACCAGCAAGATTTTTGGTTTGTCTTGCTGAATTTTCATCAGGACTTTCTGTAGGAGTGGCAAGGGGGGGCATACAGAAACATCCCCTCCCAAGAGATACAAAAGGAGTCTGTTGCCCTCACTAGGGGACTGTGAGCCCTGGTACAGAACTGTAGAAGCTGTCTGTTCAGAATGGAGGCAAACAGGTCTATTTGTGGTGTATCCCACCTGTGGACTATGTCCAGAAACACATCCTTGTGTAGCATTCATTCATGGGACTGTGACATGGATCTGCTTAGGTTATCTGCCTGCATGTTTTGAGCTGAGGATATGCAGATGGCCTGCACAGTTGCTCCAAGCTGGACCACCAGTTTCCAGGCCTGGAGTGCTAGTCTGCATAGCAAGTAAGATCTTGTTCCTCCCTGTTTGTTCACATACCACAGAACAGTAATGCCATCCGTGAACAGTTTCAGGGGTCCTTGCTTCAGGGTATGTTGGAAAGGCCTGAGAGCAAAGTAACAGCCCTCATCTCTCTGATGTTGATGTGTTCCCTCTTGAAGGGGCATGTCCATGTGCCTAGCACCTTCAAGCCGCCCAAAATAGCTACCCACCCCAAGTCTAAAGCATCTGTGTACATTTCCTGTAACGGGGCTAGGGGTTGCAAGGAAAGCCCTGGATTGTGAGAGAGTTGGTCTACCCACCAAAGGATCTCCTTCCTTAATCATATCAAGAAGAGAATGGTGTGATCCAGTGGGTGGGAGTGTTGGGTCCATGTGGACTTCAGAAACCACTGAAGCTTTCTCATGTGGAGTCTTGCCAGTGGCAATATAGGGATTGTGGAAGCCATGTACCCTAAGAGTCTGAGGTATTCTCTTGCTGTCATTGCAGGGATGTGTATGACAGACAACAGTTATTCCTTTAGACTGTCCACCTTGTTGGGTGGGAGAAATGCCATTATAATGTCTGTTCTGATTATGCACCCTAGGAAGACCTGGTCCTGGGAGGGGTTTAGGGTGGATTTGGGGAAGTTGACTGTGAAGCCCAGAGATTGCAGAACAGAAATGACTGTCTGGAGATGGGTCTGCTGGGTACTGTAGCAGTCTGCCTGAATCAGGAGATCATCCAGGTATTGGAAAATTTGTATCCCTAAAATCCTGCAGTAGGCTATCAATGGAGCCAGGCATTTTGTAAATAACCTTGGAGCAGTAGAGTCCAAAGGGTAAAGCAGTAAATTGAAAATGTGAGGAACCAACAGAGAATTGTAAGTACTTCCTGTATTTGGGCCTGATGGGGATATGCAGGTAAGAATCTTTGATGTCCAAAGTGGTCAGAAATGCCTGAAGCATTATCAGTGGGAAAAGAGTTTGAAGGGTAAGCATGAGGAAGAGGGATACTAGAAGAAAGAGGTTGAGGTGAAAAAAGTCCAGTATAGGTCTCCATGGGCGATCCTTTCTTGGGACTAGAAAAAGTCTGGAGTAAAAGCCCCTTCCCTTTTCTGAGTCTGGAACTGATTGAATAGTTCCTTGCAAGAGAATGCTGTCCAATATGGGTTGTAATAGGGGCAGTTGGTTCTTTGGTGGCTGAGGGATACCCCTGAAAACAGGAGGAATGGCCCAGATCATGAAATAACCTTTTTCTATGAAAGACAGGACCCACTTGTCTGAGGTAATGCTCTCCCAGAAAGGGAGACAGTGAGAGAGTCTCTGCAAAAGGGGATATGGCCTGGAGGGGGATGAAGAGGAGGCAGGGAGTCACAGACTTAATGAAGACACAAAAGAAGCAGAAAGTAAAACAATTAACACACCAAAGCCAGATTTCCACCAAGAATCTATAACATCATAGGGTATAATAGCCAATAGAATGTATTCTGGTACCTCGGCTTTTCGCCTTCTGAGGAATATTTAAACATCAAAGTAGTCACCCTATTTATACACCAAGTGCTATTTCAGATACAGTTATTCAATTAACCATGATTATCTCATCACATTTAAAGAAACAAATACCCCATACACACATACCCTAAATAATTTCCTTATACTCGATTCTTTTATATAATACAAATATTTAATTTCATATTATACATTATACATATAACAAAAGTTACCTACAATATTGTTTAATTTTATTATTTTACTAAATTCTTAAATACAAACTACCTAAAATTTCTTTTTATAAAGTTGAATTACTATCTATATTCATTCCCCTGGGATAAAGTGTTCTAAAATTTATGATAATTCTGCATTCCAACTTATTCAACTCATCCTTAAAACTACCCCCATACTTCAAAATAATAGGACATGCCAGCACACTCAAAAACAAACTAGTCTCAGACCCCCCCATGCATGGACACAAAATGATCAGCTACAGGGCTATTACAATTTCGTCTTCATCCAGCTTTGGTGTGTTTAGGTAGTCACAGACAAACTGTCTTGTCCTGAAAGGGCAGTTTCTGGGTTAGTATCTGGGCAGGCCCCTAGAAGGAGTCTGCTGCTTTCTGGAAGGAGGAGGAGGAGGAGGAGGAGGGGCAGACTGTTTTCTAATAAATTGAGTCTTGGCTGGGTAATTCCTGTGAAATTTAGGAATAGTTATTTTCCTTTTTGTTGCAGTGTTTTGAAAAGTTCTGCCACTTGTGTGTCAAACAAGGCTGAACTGTCCAGTGGGGCATCTAAAAGTTTAGCCCTGATATCATCAAGAAGGGGTTGCAACCTCAACCAAGAGTACCTCCTGAGCACTGAAGTGGAGGCTGCAGATCTAGCCGAAGCCTCTGCATCATAACTGCATTTGACTGAAATGTCTTGTCACTTGTGAAGACAAGTAGATCAGTCTAGAAATTTGGGACTTGGTGGCCAAATCAGGGAGGCTATCCAAAAGCTTAGAAGCCTTAGATAAAAATGGGCCAGGGAGTACTTGGACGTGTGTCTTGAAGTTAATGGCCCTAAAGGCCAGAGTTGCTATAGTATACATCTTCTTGCCAATTCTTTCCATTGTTTTGCTGTCCTTATCAGGACAGAGGTGGAAGGTAGCATTCTGGAGGATTTGTTTGCAGAGACAGAGATAGTACCAGAATCTGCGGCAGGGACCTTATAAAACCAGTCAGGTCTTCCAGAAGTAGGGGGTTCGGATTCAGGATTTTTAGAAGCTGCAGAAAAGGCATCTAAAAAGGCTGGCAGGACTGGTGGAATTGCAGAAGGTGCAGGAGTGTCCATTTGTAGGAGCTCATAATATCTTTTTTGGACTTCAGTCATTTCTGTGGAGTCCCATTTGAAGAATTCTCTGAGACTGTTTCTCCAAAGGTCAGGTCCTCTCCAGAGGAATCTCCACAGCTGAAACCTCCACAGGGGATGCATAACCTAGAGGAGAAGGTATTTGAGAGGCATAAGACAAAGAATCCTCAGAAGAGGAATCTGAAGACTCTTCAGCCTCCAAGGTGGATGTTCAATGGTCTGGGGTCTAGGGCTAATAACCGGAGAAGCAGCCAAGGAAGGCCTAAGGGCCATAAAAGCATTAAACAAGCCTTGAGAGAAGGCTTGAAGGAAAAGAGACGTATTTAGTTTTTTTTGTTTTTTCTTCACAGAAGAGACAGGCCTAGAGGGTGTAGGGCCTAAGAAGAGCCTAGTCTCAGGAGCTACACAAGTGGAGGAAGGACTGGTCTGGAGGTCCGCAGCAAGCCAAGGTTCCCCCTTATTGGCGGCATCTGATGTCTCCATAACCTCCACAGACGTGCTTTCTGAACTTGGTTATGCAGCCTCTGAAATGGTACCTGCTATACCCGAGTCGGCTGGTTCTATACTTTCAAGGTGCATCTTGGCCACAGGGGGACTGCTGGGTGGAAGAGGTGCAGCAGTAGTTTCAGGCCTTGAAACTTTGGCATTCTTTTTCTGTGGCTCCACAGTATGACTGGACAGCCCTTCTATCCCAAGAGCCAGATGTTTAAGTCTTTGATTTTTCCAGGTAAATGTTAAGGGCATGCTGACTGCTGCGAAGGGTCTTTGGGATGAAGGTTTGACAAATGGCACAGACCTTATGGTCGTGGTTGGGCCCTAGGCAAAATAAACACAGGTCTTACGTCCACATCTACACTTTCCTTTTCTGGATGACATGAACCTGGGGCAGGCATGCAGTCACCAAGAAAATAAGAAAAAGGCCTCAACGGGCTACTTAACTTTAATTGCAGGATCTGATAGCAAAGATGGCAGGATGAGGTGATGTTTGACTGGCGGCAGACAAGTTCTGGGGAAGGTACATGCAAATGTCACTTTTATGGCCCATGTTCCCTAAGGCCAACGTCAGACATTCCACGTACCTTGCAGTGCCTAAAGCTTTTGTATACTGGCCAGACATTCAGGTCATTAAGTGGAGGCTAAACCAAAAGTTAACAATACTGCAACATGAGAAGAGAAGGACATCAATGCAAGCACAGTAATGTTCAGAAGGAGAAATGAGGTTTAAAGAAAGGCAGGAATTGGGAAATTTACATAATGTTGGAGTGAATGTTAATTGTTAAAAAGAAAATACATTTACAAATGCCTAAAAATGTTTGCTATGATTTGTTTTCTATTATTGTCTGTGTATCTATGTCACTGCCTACAATACATGGTCAACAATGTAAGAATTTAATAAAGATGTTAAAAAAAAAAAGTAAACCTCCTCAAACTACCCATGATGACTGTCTAAATGATGGCCACTTCAGGTCCATCCTCATTCCAGTGATGATGATGTCTCAATGGACTGTAACGAGATTTAATTTCATGGCACAACTGTGAATGTTTAAACTGCAATATGATGATGAGCCAATGTGACATCTAAATCACACATTATGAAACTACTGTTGTGAACTTTTTATGCAGCATACAAGCATTTCTTTTTACAACCTCAATAACAGCAGAACACTTTTTATGCTTTTCTTAACTGATTTTGAATGCCTTGTTTTAAGTGCTAGGTGCACATGCTTTCTGACCCTTAATTAAATATTATACTACATGCATATGTAACAGAAGCTGAGTCCACAACATACAATAATGAAGCCCTGACTATGACCTAGGTTCAGTCAGTGGCAGGGGTCTGCAACAACTAAATGGGGGGTGCCATTGTCTGCTTCCTGTCCCATGGACATGTGACTCAAGGGCATGTGTCCTGCTGCTTGACTCTCTGAAGGCAACCTGGGAAACCCTAGCAGATAGCATCAATGTCCTTAAGAGGGAAAGACTGCAAAAGGAATATACTGGTGTAATTTACTCAGGTTACATCACCATACTGTTCTCACTGTATAACGTATCCTACAACAGTTGCTCAGATACACAAAAAAAGTGCAATTTAAACATGAAGACCAAAAAACTAACCTACCCAGGAAGGTAATTCATCACAGTTTAACTCCTCCCTCACCCAGGAATGGCTGCAACATGCAGGAAGAGAGAACAAATAAGTTACTGAGATGACCTAGATGACTGGATGGGGAGCACCCAAAAAGAATATAAAAATTATATTCTTAAAAAAAATGGAATTCAAACATGAACCAGTTAAACATACACAGTTGTTATAACAAATCTTTTATAAAACTGAATAGAAATTACTTTTTCTAGCTTCCTTTTGTTCTTGACCACTAAAATCTTGCCAATACAATGGTAAAATGTATTCTCCAGTCACTACAGCTTTAACATGCTCATATTTTGCAGAAAGTTTCATGTAGTTAATAAGCTGATAACTGAGTGAGTTGAACGGCCTTGCTGACTTTTCTTCAGCCAAGACTTAAGCAGCACAGACAAAGGAAATATGCATAAGGAATTTAGGGTAACCAATGAACCAGCAACTCTTTGGGAAGAAGGAAAAAACAGAAAACATAAGAAAAAAACGATACTGAGAGAGTGAGAGCAAGTAAACTGCAGACATTAACTGGAAATTAAGGAAACAAATTCCATGCCCTTGATCTGAGAGTAACTAACACTAAATACTGTTGCACTCTGTAAAGATAGGCAACAGACGTAGATTCAACAAGTACAGAGAGGTTGCTCTGGACATGAAACACTAAAGAAGCTTTAATGATGGACAACGGACACAGATTCAAGAGTTAGGAAGAGTGACCTTGGACAGCAAGCACTGAAAAAGCATCTCAGAGGTTAAGAGGGATGACTGGACAGCAAACAATAAATATGAATGCAGAAGTTATGAAGAGGGTGACCCTGGACAATGAGCACTGACAATTAATTCAGGAGGTGGGAAGGAGTGATCCTGGACACCAAGCACTTAACATAAATTTGACAAGTGCAGGGTTACCCAGACAATATGCAATTAGCAAGATTTCGGAAGTGTGGGGGTACTGGATTACAAGCAAGAGACGACCTGAATTTCAAGGGTATGCTACTGATCATCTTGACATCAAGCGCTGAACGTAAGTTTTGGGAGATAGGATGGTTAATATGGACAGCACAAGCTGTTCACAAGGTAAATCTGGTTTAATAAAGAAAAAATAAACACTTGTCAAATTAAAGTCAAGTGCATAACTTTATATGTATTTGATAACACATGGGGGCAAAGCATTCAGGATACCTATGGGTTTCTGTTGTGACCTGTGAAGTTTCATCATATAATTCCATCTAAAAATTGATATAATTCCATCTTAAAAAATGATTTCTCAACTATTGTGCAAAATGGTACTGCTTTTCCAAAATCAACTTCTACAATAGAAATATGTAATAAGAGTGTAGCTATTTATGAAGAGAGGTCTTATACATGGGATGTATAAAAAAGTCGAATTTAAGTGAAGTGTATGAGTAAATGTTTGCCATATTAAACACATACTCAAATCTTGGTCTGTTACTAATATTTTGGGATAACACTTTAATATTCATCCTTCAGAATGGCTGGAGGGTGAACTAAAGGAATCTTATTATTATTTTTTTTTAACTGTTGCCAGTGGGCAACATCTTGGGCATAGGATGGTCTGTGACTATATGAATGCCTTTTTGGGTTGTAACATTCACTGTTGTTTCCATTTTTAAATGTTTTGTTTATATTTTACTATGGTGGGTTGATCAGATTAAGCACGGCATATGATGATGATTAAGAAAGGGTATGTTTTATGGGTTTATTGTGGCTTGAAATGCTATTTACACATGCTAGAATTAATAATGGTGGAGTTAGTTTTAAGGCATGTTATGGCACTAGGAAAACTGTGTGGCATCTGTTAAGGATGAGTATGCATCTAGGTTTTGTTCCCTGCAATGATGAAGTGTATGTAAATTACTGCACTACTATATTAATAACAGGTTTGAACAGAAGATTGATGTGATATTTTATGGGAAATTAAGATGGATCTTAAAGGATTATTCCCTTCTTTGATTTGTACATTTTCTGTCCAGACTAAGCTGTAAACAGAAGGTGAATTACAGAGTCATTTGGGGTGGAATTTGGGGAGGCATACAGCATAAAAGGTTAAACACTGGGAAGAATGGTAATCCACAGGATGTGACCCTTTGTGCTATAAATTGCAAAAGCAACTTGGCAAGTTCATAAAAATATGCAAGTATTTTGCTGCTGAGTGTGTTTGTTTTCATTTTGGTTTTCCTTGCAAAACAAAATTAACAGTCATCTTAGTCTACATGGCAAAGTCTGTGATGCACAGATAACATTTTGCAGACTTGGTGTAAACATCTGAACTTTAATACAGTTATAAAGAAATGCTCAAATTAAATATAGACTCATGACTTTGAGAGTTAGTAATATTTCAGAAAAAAAATTTCAGATCACTTATATTTTGGATCTATAACACACACACACGTGCCACTGCACAATTCTATCTGAAAAGGCATTTTCATAGTCATTACATTAATGTAATGTCCTAAATAAAACGAGAGTAGAAATCTGATCTGGAAAAACAGAGCTGCTTTTCATGAGATGAGGCCTGATATTCAGTATTTTACAAACCTTGTATAAAATGTTAATCTTTAACAACATTTATGAAATTTTTTGTTGCCAACTAAAATGCAGTCTTAACACTTGCGGTCAGCAACATTTTTTTCAGAGGAACCATTCAGAATACTCTTCTTAGAGGTGTGTGTGTGTGTGTGTATATATATATATATATATATATATATATATATATATATATATATATATATATATATATTTAGGGTCTATATTAGAACATCAAAGTTTCAAAACTTTCAATGTTCTAATATTGACCCCTATTCAGCGAAAGCTGAAAACATCTAACATACAGAACAGCGAATTGTTTCCTACAGAAAAAAATTGCTGTTCCAAAACACATACACACACACAACACAAGCACACCAGACAAACAGCAATCCACACACATACACCTAAAATCTTACACCTAACCCTACACTAAACTATACACACACCACTATCTACTTACCTTAACCCAAACCCTAACCCTAAGGTCCGTCACTGTCGCACACTCACCTCACCCACGCCCTAACGCTCACATCCACACAATCGCACACTTACCAGACCCGTGCCCTAACCCTCACGTCCACACAATCGCACACATACCTAACCCGCTCCCTAACCCTAACTCACCTAACCCACCCTAACCCTCATGTCCACACAATCGCACACATACCTAACCTGCACCCTAACCCATACTTACCTAACCTGCACTCAATCGCACACTTACCTGAACCCGACCTGTAACTTTCCACCACAGCGCTGAAAATACCGAAGCAACAGAAATGGACAACTGAATTCTTTCCCTAGGAAAAAATTTGGTTTTCTGTTCCTTCGATATTTTCAGCTTTCGCTGAATAGGAGTCGATATTAGAACATTCGAAGTTTTGAAACTTCAGCAGTAGGATTCCTGAAAAGGTGTTTGCGGGAATTCCAGGAACATGTAGAACCAGGCTAGTAACACGTGGTTGGTAGGCTGCACAGACAAGTCAGAACTATCCTCATCCACAAACTCCCCATCTCTAAATATACTAACTCTGAGATCACACAACTTCTGTGGTAAAGAGAAACTTTTTTACCCTCAAAGTTTCCATGATCACAATAAATAGGGATTTTCTCAGGAGACATTAAAATCAACTAAAAAGCATGGCTATTTCTGTTTCATCAGTAGATGGTGCAGTCTTTACTGGGTACCCCAAAACTGCCAACAAACTTTTGTGTTCCAAAAGAAATAAAACTGGGGAATTCTGGCTCTCCAAAAGATTTTTTTTTTACCAAATGTAGCACAATGTACACAAGTATACATGCTGGGCACAGTCCTCAAAGGAAATAAATACATCAGGTATAACTCTTACAAAGAAATATGATGACCACAAGAACACTTGCTAGTCATGTCTTTCAGGAAAAACCATTAGGCAAATGCTTTAAAAGTGCTAAAAACTCACTTATGCATAAGAAAGTTAAAAATTCTAACACTTATCACTGCTTTAAACTGTCTCTGTGACATAGATGGATCAAGCCCCGACTGCAACTCAGGCAACTGGGGTTTTATTAGTGGCCTTGGCATTGGAGGTGTCAGGGAGGGAGGGTTTAGAGTGAAGAGGCACTGTCCACTTGCCTCTCCTGCGGGGTAGGGATGGTTATGAGTACTCAGAAGCACACTGTCCAGGTGTGTTTTTACTGGCTGTGGCAGGGAAATCATCTCCCATGCATCAAGGACAGCAGTGAGGCTGCTGGAAGAGAAACACCCCTTGCAGAAGTGAGGATACATCCTTCACTGTCAATCCACTGCACATACCCTATATCACATTCAGACAAATGTGCATGGAGATGTTGGGGCAAAAAATGAGAAAACTGTGAACCACCCCTGATGGCTGCCATAGTAATGGTTTCTCACTGTTGACTCTCATCACAGTGATGGGGAATGAACAGGGCCAGGAGTCGACTGATGATAGTCAGGTACTGGGGCAGTGTGAAGAAAAAAACAGCACTTTGCACTGCTCTGAAAGATTTAAACTAGAAAAGTTGAAACATGTAATGTCCATTCACTTTATGTGGCAATAAACAACCGAGAAAGGCATAATATGCAGTTTCTTTTATAGCCGGCTAACCACTAAAGCCACTGTATTAGACTAAATCCATAAGTTTTGATGGACAGACAAATACTGGAATGATCCCACTAAAAAACGAATATCTTCAACTATAAATCAATCACATCAATTCCTGCAGCAATGATTCCAATGGTAAAAACTTGCAGCTATGGTATGCTCATCAGCTTTTACCACTTTGATTTCCTCAGCATTTATTTAACAACTGCAGTTCTAACAATATACAGAACACAGGGTTGGGTTAGGAAGGTCAATATACAATGTATGGAGGGGTTCTTGAACTAAAGTGGGTGGATGGGAAGGTATTTGCATAATGTTCAGTATAAAAAAATTAATAAAAGTATAGAACTGTCTGATACAGTCTAACATCAAAATGGCAAAAATACACTACAGTTAGACTTTTTTTTTTATGTTTGAAGAAATGCAAAATTTATAAAGATGTGATCAGTAGGCTGTCAAACTTGATCTTGTGTGTATCTATCAGTAGAGCTGAGCCCTAAACAAGCAATTAGAGAATTACTGGTTTAGGGACACACTTAGAATAGTCCTAATACTGAAAGCTGCATATGCATGGCAACCACTTGAGGCAAACCAAAATTTTGCTTACAAATGCATGCAAGTCAACACAAAAAGGTGTCTGCAGCTGTTGTTTAGTTACAGGACCCATTTTATTTGGAGGATATTAACATCCATGATGGCATATAAGGTTAGATGTGAATATACAGGGCTTTTTTTAATAATTTTTCCTGGCCTTTATTCTCAAGACTTTCCCCCAACAATAACCAACCAGACACCATGACAAGATAATTTAAGAAGGTCTTTCCATTACCTATAACTGACAGCTTCAGACTTTGAAGCATTTTAAACAATAATTGGAAAATTATTCAAGGTAACAATGAAATGGCAGAAACTTTAGGACCAAAACCACTGTTTACATATAAAAAATCAGCCAACATAAAAAATATATTAGAGGGACAAAACAGTATGACTTGGTCTGAAAACATAAAGGTGGGAACTTACAAGTGTGGATGTTGTAAATATTGCTGTTTTGTCACCAACAGTTCAAGTGTTTTACATAAGGCATTAAATAGGACCATCACCGCAAGACCAAAATATAATTATAATTCCTGTGGAGTGGTTTATTTAGCCTGCTGCTCTACATGTTCCTGTTTTTATATTAGAAAAACTGTCAGGAAGTTAGCTAAGAGAATTTATGAACATACTCTAGCTAAGAGGAAGAAAGATGAAAATAATGCCTTAGCTAAACACGCTTTAGAATGCCAGGATTTTAGAAAATTTGAATTTTTTGATCTTCACAGTGTAAATTTGAGTAGCTTAAGTAGTAATTACAAAATACTACTTGATTGTAAAGAAGCTGAATGGCAAACTTGGCTAGGTGCTGATAAAAGACCAGGACTCAATGAGTTTATAAACTTTTTATTAGCACAGAAATTGTAAAACATTATATTTTTAGCATGTAAAGGTAAATGGTGTTAAGATAAAAGCTTTTTACATTTAAAATTTTAAGTATGTAGAGATTTACGGTTATGGTAGTTTAGTGGTAATCACATCTGCCTAACACACAGAAGGTCCTGGGTTTGAACCAGCACTGTTTCTTTAAGAGAGGCTTTTTTCATTGAAGCTTTTTCATTGATGAAATGTTTCACACCCATAGGTTCTAGTAAACATGTGACCATGGGAATTGATTTTATTCATAAGACTAAAAGTGACTGAAGGTAATTGCCATGTGATTTTTAAGTATTGCTTTTTAACGTGAAATGTTCAGCTATTTTAATCACAGTTTCTGAAGATGTCTTATTAAAAGTAAAAGGAAAAAAAAAACACTAAAAATATATCTCCATTTGACGGTCATTCCAGTATTTCAGTGTGGATATTCTGCTTCTTTTTTTCTTTTACGTTGCTCTTGTGAATTTTACTTGCCTGTTTGATGTTGAGCAGAATGGGAAGCCTTTTCAGAGATTTAACATCCCAGGATATTAATCTGAATTTATCCCTACATGTAGTACCTGAAGAAATGATTAATCTTATACAAAAACTTTCATTGGCAGTTGCAGCAGTCTTTTGGAGAGTTTCAAATCTGTTAAACATTCTGGTGAAGTGCTCACCGGCAATGTTTGCTTGTGTCTTTTGGCTTTTCCCAGCTAGGGGTCGCCACAGCGGAACTCCGGTCCGCTAATGATTGGTAGTTGATTTTTACGTGCCGAGTTACCAGCCCTGAAGCACAACCTTCAACTAAGGTATGCCCATTCACGCATGTCTCCATGCAGAAGACGCTCTAGCTGAGAATCGAACTGGACAGCGTCTTACTGTGAGGCGTCAACGCTACCACAGCACCACCACCGCGGAACCCACTGGCAATAACAGAGTTATTCAGCATTGTTCTCCAAGCCCTGGGAGAGGGAACAATGTACTCACTGACTGGTCTCCCAAAGGGAGCATTGCCAGGTACTAGTAGTGATATTTCAGATTTATTACATAATGTACAGAACCCTTTTTCTAATAATGGAAATGGGCATAGCTGCACTCAAGGAAACAGTAACAACATTTTACCAGATATTAACAATGGCTTTGAAACCTGTAAGAATGTCTATTCATTAGAAAAGCATGTACTTAAGCTTAAAAGTTTACAGTATGAAATACATTTATCTGAATGTATCAGACTAGAATAAGGGGTCTACATCAGCATTTTGAAAATGTAATAGGTCGAATCACTAAATGTCGAACTGAAATGATCGACCTATTTACATTTTCGAATGCCGATAAAAAAATAAAAAAAATCCAAAAAAAAAAAAAAAAAACTAAAGGGTGTAGGCAGGGGGGAAAGCCCCTCTGCACCCCCTGCTACTTAAATATACCAACTCCAAGACCGCACTACAATGAGGTAAACGGAAATCTCTCCTTATGGAGACTTCCGTTTACCTGTTCGATGTTCGGCATTCTCGATGCGACATTATCAAATTTGATTTTGTCAGTATTCAAGATGCTGATAGGGACCCAGAATAAGTACCGTTAGGTCTAAAGATTACTAAGTTCCCCAAACGGTTGGTACCGGGGGATAAATCACATACTGAATTAATGAAGCTCTTTAATACCACTGGAATTAGCATGATGAAATTTCTGATGGAGGATTACCAAACTAAAATAACAGACTTGGAAGAGCAAATAAGAAAACGCAATAATATAATTAAAAACAGTTTGTATTTCCAGTAATTAAACAAATTACATTATGGAGTCAGTGCAAAAACAAGTAGACATATATCTACTATCATTGAAAAAAAACAAAAAAAAGTTACATCCTGATGCCGACTGAGGCTTACCATAAAGGTACAGCGTATACTATCAAAAACAATAACTTTAAAAAGGTTGCACAATCGACTAATATTAACACTGCACCTATAAAGAATGCTCAGCAGGTCTTCACTTCCAACATTGATTGAAGAACAACCACTCTATTTCCCTGGCCCCTTTTACCAACCAGTTTACACCACCAGTAAGGACTCCTCACTGGGAAATGAAAAAGGAAGAGTCATGGCAGAGGGAAGGTAAGGGGGAAAATGGAGAAACTGACCTGGAATGAGAGCATTTTTAATTTAAGCAGCTTTGCATTAAATAATGAACACATTTCAGTTTTGACCAAAGGGTTCTCTTTTATTCCTATCCAAATGGCAAATATTACAAAGGTCATTGTTGATTTAAAACTGTATGTGCGCAAGCTGAATTTAAGCTATCTTTTGAAAGACATTCCACACTTTGAAAACAAGAACAAAATACCATTTATTAAAAGTACTAATATAACACCACCCCACACAGTATACTTGAAATATTCAATAATGCATGTGAAATAGACATTAGAAATAATATTGGGGCAAAACCTAAGTTCTACAATTTGGAATACAAGGAAAGGGACGCAATAAAAGAACTATGTAACAACAAGGACATCAGAATAATGAAGGCCGACAAAGGCAGCATAGCAGGTATAATTGATACTAGCAAATATTCAAAGGCCATTAAAGACATGTTGGCAGATCTAAGGTGGTATAAACCTGTCAATGAGAAAATAATTCTAAATCATTTCTCAAAAATTGATTCTACTTTACTTGACTTGTTATGCCAAGAAAATATTAACAAGTTATATTTTTTTAAGGTGGAACATCCTAAAATTGCTAAATTTTTTGCCATTCCTAAAATCCACAAGAATCAAAAAAATCCACTATTTAGATGTGGCGGCTGATTTTTATAAAACTGAACCCTTGTCAGTGTTCCTAGACTACGCATTTAGAACCCCATTGTCCAGGAGTCAGGATACTATCTAAAAGATTCCTGGCACTTGTTACAATTATTAGGTAAGATGAAGCCCAGTGTTAATGATAGTCTATTATGTGCTACTGATGTAACTTCATTATATATATGTATTCCACACCACACAGGAATAGAATTTACAACAGCATACTTAGCTAGTGTTAGCACTTTGGAAAAAGTTTTTATTAACACACTGTGTAGACTACTGGATATAATGTTGCAAAATTTTTTTCAGTTTGATATCATCATCATCTCCTTTCGGCTTATCCCAGTTAGGGGTTGCCACAGTGGAACAACGGTTCGCAGAACAATTTGCAGTGGAGTTTTACGGTGCCGAGTTGCCAGCCCGGTGCCCAATCTTCCACAGAAGGCACACATATGCACGCACTCACACCTAGGTTCAATTGAGAGTGTCCAATCCACCTACAGCATGTCTTTTGGGATGTGGGAGGAAACTCACATGACCACAGAGAGGACATGCAGACTCCGCACAGAAGGCACCCCAGCCGAGAATCGAACCAGAGAACCTCTTGCTGTGAGGTGGCAACGCTAACTGCTGCACCTTCGCAAACAAATTTCTGGAATTGCGATAGGAGCCAGGATGGCTTCAGTATATGTCAGTTTAGTTATGGTTGCATGGGAGCAAATCCATCTCAAAGCTTAACCCTTTTTTGACAAAGTGATATTCTACAGGTGCCTTACTGATTACCTGCTTTTCAAATGGAAGGGGACAGAAGCAGAGTTTTCAAATTTCTTTGGGCTGCTAGCAATTCCACCATTTTTTAAAATTCGCTATCAGTGATGTTGAAAAGGAAATACACTATCTTGATATCAAGTTAGAAGTACAAAATACAAGTGGAAAACTTAATAGTAGAATATACAAGAAAAACATATTTATTAATCACTACCTGCACAAACTGAGTCAACACCCTTTCCATACGAAAATAAATGTTATAAAAGGACAGTTCATAAGATTAAGCATACTCACCAGTGAGGAACACATTTTTCAGTAGTACTACATCTAAATAAGCTATTCACTGCAAGAGGTTATAAAACAGAAAGTATAACCCAAATAGTCCAGGAGGTTAAACAATTAAGAACCATTAAGGGTGAACCTATATTAAGGAAATACATTGGGACACACAGAGATAGAAGAAAGAGAAAAAAAATTCAGACACCAACAGAATGTCATTTAAGAATGCCTTTCCATTACCTGTAACAATGGACAGATTCAGACTTATAAGTATTTTAAATAATTATTGGAAAACTATTGAAGGTAACAGTGAAATGGCAGAAACTTTAGGACCAAAACCACTGTTTACATATAAAAAAAATGAGCCAACACAAATATATTAGAGGGAGAAAACAGTATGACTTGGTCTGAAAACACAAAGGTGGTAACTTACAAGTGTGGAGATTGTAAATGTTGCCATTTTTTTTCCAGAAATAGTTGAAGTGTTTTACTTAAGGCATTAAATAGGACAATCACAGCAAAACAAAAATATAAATGCAATTCCTGTGGAGTGGTTTACTTAGCATGCTGCTCTACGTGTTCCTGTTTTTACACTGGAAAAACTGTCAGGAAGTTAGCTAAAAGAATTTATGAATATACTCTAGCTATCAGGAAGAAAGATGAAAATAATACCTTAGCTAAACACGCTTCAGAATGCCAGAATTAAAAAAAAAATGATTTTTTTTGTTCTCGACAGTGTAATTATAATATACTACTTGAATGTAAAGACGATGATTGGCAAATTTAAGATAGGTATTGATAAAAGACCAGGACTCAATGAGTTTATACACTTAAACTCTTTTTTTTATTAGCACAGAAGTTGTATTTTCAGCATGAAAGGGTAAATGATGTTGAGATAAAAGGTATTTACACTTAAAATTTTAGTATGTAGACAGTTACGGTTATTGTACTGTAGTGGTAGTCATATCTGCCTAACATGCAGAAGGTCCTGGGTTTGAACCTTCTATAAGAGAGGCTTTTTCATTGATGAAATGTTTCATACCCATAGGGTTCTAGTAAACATGTGATCATGGGAATTGATTTCATTCATAGGTTAAAAGTGATTGGATGTAATTGTAGTTTGATTTTGTAAGCATTCCTTTTTAAACTGATGTGAAATGTTCAGCCATTTTAACCACTGTTTCTGAAGAAGTCTTATTAAAAGTAAAAGGACGAAAGAGCTTAAAATACATCTCCAATTGTGACTGTCATTTCAGTATTTCAGTGTGGATATTATAGTTACATGACCTGTTTTACTTGCAGGATGTTAACATCCATGATGGCATAAGTTTAAATGTGAATATACAGGAATTTTTTTTTTTAATTATTTTTCCTGGCCTGCATTGCCAAGACTTTCCCCCAACAGCAACCAACTTACCATCACCAAATGGCCTATTTGCTTTCTGACTCCCTGCAACCTGGGACACCAGGAAACAGATGGGAGCACTGCAATGCAACCATCATTCAAGGCAGAGTTAGGAGACTTCTGGATGCCTCTTAACCCTCTCTGTTAATCTGTCTCTGTGATGTAATACTTGCAACAATACACCAATGCAGGTACATATTTCTTCAGCCAGCAATGCTCAGCGGAAGTGCTGCACATTCTCTGGCAGGCTTGTACTCTCCAGAGTTCCTAATGCAGGAGTTGTACTGGCAAACCTTAACAGAGACTGCACTTTTTTGGGACTCATTCATCTACCTCTAAATGGGAAGGAAGAAGCACAATCATGTGCTCATTTTAATAATTCACTACCTACCTCCTGCATAACCTTGGCCACTAGCTAAACTTGTATTACCTGGTATAGTTCAAGGCCAAAAGTAGTATGCCCCACAGCAGGCCATTCTCTAAGAAGCTTTTCAAGCTAAAAGGAGAGTATGTGACAGTGCTAAACTACTTATCAGTAAATATTTCATTATGTGTTCCTACAAATGAAAAACTAAAAGCAAAAGCAACCCTATTAACAGTAGTGCTAATCAAGTGTGCGAGTTATCAAGCGGGCTACTAGCAGTAAAATAACATCACATGTCACATACTTCGTGCAAAACAGCAGAGATACAGCTCAATTCTGCTGACCTTTTCAGCCTCAACCTTAAAGCCAAAGGAACCAGTAAGCACAAGAATTGCACCACTGGTTAAAAGCCAACATGTATTAACTGATCTGTGTAATAAACTTGAACAGTTACAACTTTCATTCATTCTGCAGTACATTTGAATTTATTTAGAATGCAAATAAATACATCATCTGTTCTTCATGTATATGCAAAATCCAGAAAATCCCACAGAAGACAAACACTAGGAAAAAAAAAATCTGAGTTTTTTTTTAATTGGATAAACGTTTTTTTCTTTAAATATTAAGATTTAAAGCAGATAAGTTTGGAAGTTCCACAACTTCAAAACTACATTGTAAATAAAATCTACATAGATATGGTGAGGCAAATATTAATTATACAGCTTTGCATCTATGGAATTCTGTACCTCAGAAGCTCAGGATACCAAATTCAAGAATTAATCTACCCTCCCCCCTTTTAGTATTTCATACGCTATGTCCTCTGCTTTCATTTGCCTGCTGTGTGACCTTAAGTCAGTTACTTAACCTCACACTGCTTAGGGGGAAACTGGGAATTTGGGCTAGGCCCATTCATGGTCCCCTGAACTTCATGCCTAGTAATTGTGTCTGTCTGCCCCTGTTTATTTATCTATGCTACCCTGCTGAAACCTGAGCAATAACCCCTCTGTCACTGTATCCCCTCCTATGTATGAAGGGGTGTCATACTGTCATTTGGGATGTATTGGTCCTGGAATTCACCAAATGCCTTTTAAACCATGGGAGCATGGACTTGCAGTGATCCATGTGCAGCTTGGCACATGTTTTGTATGTTAACTCTCCATTTGATGTGGTTTGCCTTCCCTGAGAAATGACACTGCAGAATCCATGCTTTTCTACCCAGTGAAGGAGATCCACTCATTCCTCCTTCTCCAGAGCCCAATGATGCCAGTCAACACAGGCTGCCAGCTCTGCAGGAAGACTCTATGCCTTTGTGACACGTGGATGACTACCATAGTTTACTATAGTAACATCCATAAGCATACAATTTATACCTGCCTTTCCGCAATGACAAATTCACCCAAGTGTATATTACTGCACACTTGGTACTCAGACTGGTGCCTTGTTCCTTGAAAAATCAGTTATTTCCTTCATGAAAGGCTACATACTGCACTTAATTAAGAAATTACTCTGAAGAATGTGCAGAAGAACAAAATGGCATCTAGAAAGAAAATATTAAATATTGAGTCATTTTATTTATCACAACTTTTTTAATTTTTTCCAAGTCTGTTCAAATGGATATCATAAGCCTGCTAGTCTAACTTCAATGAAACAAACTGCAGCCAAGCCGTCAATACATATTTTGCTTAGTAATTTTTTTTTGAGTAACTGCAGCCCTAGTTAAGTGCCAAATCAATCTAAGTGGAAACTATGTCATTCAATATACTGTAAAACAGAGTACATTTAATCCAAAGACAATCTGGTATGGAAAGGGAAGACAGAAACAAAGCTGTCCTATAGCTGTGGGTCATTTTAGTAACACATTATTCATGGAAACTCAGTTTGAAGAAAAGGCAGTTTTTGTTTTTAAAACTATGCCTGGCAGTTCACAAAAAAAAAATTCCAATTTCTCTTGGGGAGCAGAGCCACACACCCCTACTTAATGTAATTGACTCCAACATCATTGCGTCTTGAGAAAAGATAGGGATGTTTCCCCACTGCAGTGGTCTCTGAGTAATGAGACAATCACCCACATAATACTCTCTCACACACACGGTTAGTCTACACCAAGGGATGCCACTAGATGGTGGCTAAATGTACAGCCACATTGCACTAGGTTACAGAAGTGTCAGACTGCCAAGCAACAGTCACTGCTTCACTTGGGGTGCAGCATGAAAGCATGCTCATGTGCAACCCTGGCACAGCAGCTGTTTGCCCATAGCCCTTCCACCCAGCAGGGAAACAAGGAAATGTGCTCACTAACAAACCAAGGAATCCAGCACAGATGAAGGCCCACCAGAGTCTGATTCTCATTGCATCATAAGTGATTATGGTAATTCGGGACAGGCAAATGAAATGGTCAAAAAGGGCAAGCAGACAGACAGGACTGTCTAGGGAAGAAGGAATGAAAAATGACTGAGGAAGAAAAAGATCAACTAAAATATTTACTCTCTCTCTACTCTGTTTAACAGAATGCCAATTATTAGACTCAGAAATCAGTGTATTCTGTTGAGTATGGAATTGTCAGTAATGAAAGACAAATTAAATAAACAAAAGATTAAAAACATTTCAGTAACCTCCTTTCCTGATCAGAAGCAACCACCAAAGTAAATAATACAATGTTGAGCTAACTAAAAAATCTTCCAGTTCTGAGTGGCAAAAAGAACTAAAAAATGCTGCAGGGCAGACATGCAACACCATGAAAGCACAGACAGAGACACAGACATTGCTGTGCTCCTGGGGAACTTGGTATTGATGGAAAAAAATCAAATTGGATGACTGAATCTATCCATCCATCCACAATTCCTTTTTCCCCAATTTTACACATGGGGTCGGAGTGACACTAACAGTGGCAATCATCTACAGCCAAGGTTCACACCACTGGGTGGCTAGCCCTGCCATGGCTGTTCTTCCATACCACATGCTCATATACAAACTCACATCTATAGCCAATTTAGAGTGTCCAATCCACCTACTGCATGTCTTTGGAATGTGGGTGGAAACCGGAGCACCTGGAGGAAACCCATGTGAACACAGAGAGGACATGTGGACTCTGCACAGAAGGCACCCCAGCAGATAACTGAACCAGAGAACCTCTTGCTGTTTGGTGACAATGCTATCCGCTGCAGATCCATCCATATCTGGATGACTGGATGATTTTGGTAAAAAGAAACCCCTTTATTCAACTCTACTATCAAAAGAATTCTATCAAGTAATCACTATGCATGTCAGTCTTTCACCATACTTTAAAATGGTGACTTCAGGGCCACATTAAAACATACCAGAATTTCAGCTAGACTCCCCTGGCCAAATTTTCCACTTATTGTGAGGGACAAATAACCAAAACTTAAAACAGAGCATAGCCAAGCATGCTATGTCATTTTATGCTTAAATTCCCACACCTGGATTTAAAAGTCATTTTAGAATGATACAGATGGCAATCTGGGTATAAAGCAAAATAAAGAAAGATGTTCACAAACGATACTGCAATCTGTAAAACTCATCCAATACATGGAATGATTTAATTTACAATTTTGTTTTCCTAATCTCTCTCTCATACACACACACACACACACACACACACATAAAATGTTCTGATATTTTTGAGGGGTTCTCAAAGAATTCAGGTAATATTTCCATCAAAAGTGAGACATGACTGTGTGGGTTACATATTGATAATATTTAATTTAAACACAGAACATTACTGTTAATATTAAAGAGCCTGTAGAGCGCAGAAGGCAGAAAAGATTCTTAGCATGCTGCACATATAAAGTATATTAATTCAATACTAAACTATATAGGAATACGGAATATCTCATTAGCCTTTCAACAGCTGCCTCCCATTGAAGTTTTGGTGTAAAAATGTTACTTTATCTATCAAAAAGTCTAAAACATTAACATGGAAAACTACTTTGCTGTAAATAAGGGCAGACATATCAGAATACAAGCATATATCAAAACTGGAATTAAAGGGTGGGAAGAATGTACATCTGAGGGTGCACCAGGATTTCTGCCTAGGATACCAGAAAGCTTAGACTAGAAAGTGACTGAAGTTGCTAAAGGTTAGATGAAGAAAAAAGATGTGACCATCAGAGTGTGGCTTTCTTATCCAGAGCTTGGGCTGGAGGTGAGTACTGCAGTCAATATAATCTAAAGTGTGGAATACTATGAGTACCAGCACACACTTTACCAAGTCCCACAATATAACCTGGTGAAAGATGGAGTCACTGTACATGCTGCTTCCTGTATATCAGATGCAAATACAAAGGTCACATCCATGAAGCCTCAAAAGTAGCTTAACTTATTACTGAGCAGTTCTACTTCACTTGCATCAACCACTGGTGCATCCAGCCTGCATGTTATGCTGATACAGAAGGCAAAGTCCCGTGACAAGGAAAAGCAGCCACAAACTGGAGTAGGAGGTGGGTGTGGTAATATACTGAGAGGAGCACTTGGAGAAAAAAAATCACAAAATAACAGGTTTTACTAATTTATATACAGGCAAATATAATGGAGATTGCTTCATTACATGGCAGCCTTAGTTCTTTATCTTTCCTCCCTTCTAAACTACCTTCCCACTGTACATAAAATGCAGTTAGGAGAACATGCACACACACATACATACACACACTCAGATAGCAACAGGTAAATGCAGACAAAACAACCCTTCAAGTAGAGATGCTCTGACTGCTGCTTTACATCTCCAGTGAATGAGCATCAGTAAATGTCTCTAAAGTAAATGCAACTCAGTATTTTACTACAACTGCATACACAAACACCTAAAGCATTAGTTTGTCTTTTAGAAATAGTTATATAAAATAAGCATGTTGTAATTCTCCATGTAACACTATAAGTAAGAACAACAGAATTATTGCTGCAGGATTATCGGTACAGAAATTGTCTGCTAAAGGTGGATGTTCCCCACCAAGCAAAACTGAATCTTAAATCATGGATGTCAGAGGGCATCCCAGTTATTTTTAGTGCCTTAAATGAAGAATACGGCGAACCCACTGCACCAACAAATGACTTTGTGGAATGCTAAAGAACTCCAATAGTAGAAACTATGCATATGAAGCAGTAAAGAACAAGTCATTTATAACAAATAAGCACAATGTAGCTCACAAAATAATCAATTACTATATGTGTGTGTGTGTATATACAGATACACATCTCTCTCTCTCTCTCTCTCTCTGTCTATATATATATATATATATATATATATATATATACATATATATACACACACACAGACACACAATAATATTACACAATTGTATATACAGCTTATCTACCTCCAAAAGTCAGAGTTAGATAGGTAGACTTATAAGGGATCCAGAGGAGAGGTTTAACATTTACTAGAGTCAACAAGCCCACAGCACAAGAAGCAAAGGTGGATGAATCTATTTTGCAGCAAATATCCATCTATATTCTATACTATGCACATTATAAGCATTACTGCTCCAGGACTGAACAAACTGCACATACAAAATAATAAAGTAGTGCAACTTGCAAGTTCCATAAGGATGCTTGTTTATAGCATCCACTGGTGTCATTCCATTGTGGCTGTTTTACAGCATCTACTGCAGAAGTGCTGCAATGCCTGCTCTACAGACGGACTGGACATCCAATCTATGAAGAAATGAGAAAATGCATATGATTGACCAGGGGCCAAGTTTAACAAATTATCTGAGAAAACGCATTTCTAAGAAAGCTCTAGTAGTATACGCTAAATCTACTGGTGACCCTAATCTCATTACACAGTTTTTGTCATATTACATGAGACTGTGAGGTCAAGTCAAGTCAGGTTCTCTGTTAAAACAAAAAAAATAGATCTCAGACTGGATATACCAGATCTCTTTGTGATTTTAAATGTAAAATAACACATAAAAATTGCTTAACAACCATGTGTGTAATTAAAGGATGTTTCAATGGCATACAGACAGAAAGGGCTGAAAGGTACCGTAATAGATGAGTAAACCAGCCCTGTAGTAAACAAAGACCAAATACTGTACTCCTTTTGAGAGTGAAACACTACCTCCGTGAATGGTCATATTTCCATACCAGACAGAAAATCCAGTCCACTCAGAAAGAAGCAACATTCTGATATTTGATCTTAGACTTTCTTTCTATATGGACAAGATGTCAGTAAACAAATGGCTATTAGAGATGAAGTGGAGGCTCTCTCCATGCTGTTAGACTAACAGTTTTGAGCTTGGGATTGAGGGATCTCATACCTGTACTGGGACAGAAGTTTGCTGTTGATTAGTAGTGTTCATTAGCTCTGCTACTGAAACTGTTGCTCACACAAAAATGTATAATAAATTTTCTTTTCTTTTCTATTTTTATAATTATTACTTATGGTATCGGGGAATATGGACTGAAGGCATACCGGAGACTATGGTTCCAAGGAAATGAAAAAGAAATTGTTGTCTTCACTACAAGATTAGGCAACCTGGAGAAGAACATTATAGGTTCATAGGTAAGTACTAGAAGATGATTTCCAGTGTGATTCAAGTAAAACTATTTCTGGACATTCCCAGCGTCCACAGATAGTTACTAGGCATCTGGTACAGGACACCACTGGGGAGTTTAACCCAATTTCCCAAATGTCCCACAAAACTGTCTGGTTAAGTGTCTTGCTCAGAGTCAAACAACAAATGAAAAGTGATTTTCCTTGGACTGCAGGAACCAGTCTGATAACAGTGCACAGCATTAATCCTCTGTGAAAGCTGCCAGACAGGTTTCAGTAGTTAAGACTTTGTCTAGCAATGCATCACTGCCCAAAGTACATTTGCAAGATACTAACACCTATCTAATGCTTTGTTTTGTTGGTTTGGAATGTAATCTGCTTTGGAATTTCACTTGAATGCCTATTTCCAAATTACAGTTTATACCCTTGCCCTTGTTTATGTATGATATAAATGTAATACTGTCATTCTCTGTAGAGTCCCTCACTGCTGGGTTTTGAAAGGAAAGAGGCATGGCAACTTTTAATCTCTCTCTTACACTTATGTACATCGTATTTTAGGATGGGGATCAAATCCCTGCATCTGAAATTCTTGAAAATTGGCCCCTAAACACATTTTAGAAGGCATCTGTGGTTAGCTTCTAGTTTTAAACAGGAGGAAGAAAAGGAAGACCTCAGTCTAAGGAGAGACACTGACTCTACCACAGTAACCCTGTTAAATGGCATTCTTATATGGTTAAAGTGAAAAAAAATATTATTTGAATTACATACTGAGGAAGAGAGATAATGCAAGTATTCTGCATTTGAAATTGCTCTAAGACACCTCTGCTTTTTTTTCTTAGACGGCAGTGCGCCTGCTTTCTGTATAGTAGGTATCATGTCTAGATGTTGAAAACAAAGCACAGTTTTTTGCATTGCAAAGTACAAGGTCTTAACAAAATCTGCTTGAAATCAGGAATTTATCCACATAATGTTAAATATGAACTTCCTTTACATGTGGAAATCATGAAGGGCTGGATATTTCATCATATCCACTGGGTGCAACAAAGCCCAAAAGTTAAGGCATCAAACTAAAAATGTGAACCGCCCACTCCAAAATGTAACATTTCTTTTAGACTTCAGTACTGGGACACAAATGTAGGTAGGCATCCTGCAAGTCCACAGTCACTAGAAAAACATCTTAACTTTTTTGTATTCAAAACTTATTCAGGTCTGACAGATCTAGGATAGGTTTCCACTGATTTTCTTTGTCACCAAGAAAAACCTTGAGCAAAACCTTGTCTCCTTATGTCTCTGAGATCAGATCCATTACCTAACTGTCCACTGAACTGAAATGAGGCTACAACCTGGTACTGGTTTGCTGTAAAACCACGTTGGTTACCTCTTGACACTAGCTTTCTGATTCCTTGGTCTAATGCTTTAAAACATCACTTAGCTAAAAGGGGAACTGCAAAAGACAATTGATGGAATCTGATCTTATAACTCTGTGGAGAAGGATATGTCCTGCTGAGAAGGGGTATTGGGCTGTTACCTCCTGTCCATCCCATTCTTGCTGTTTCTGTTGAAACTCCATTTTTGTTTTCAGCCTGTTACTGTCTGGGTTGCTTCATATAAAATAGACACCTTTGACAGGCAACTGCATTTAAGGACCAGAGTGACACGTGTATATTAACATGCATTACTTTCTTTAACTGATGCAAAACATTTCATCAATAAGGAAAATGAAAATTTACCTCTGCCTGCAAGACATCTACGAAATATTTAGTGAAAGCACTAAATAAATTTAGCATGTAGTGCCTACTTTTAGACTGACTGACTGACTGACACTGAGGTAAAATTATGCATAATTTGATCTTGTAGATATATACACATTTCACTCAGGAGGAAGACTGTGATGTTGTGTACACTTCCTGCTTGCAGATGTATTTTAATTCTGAATTGTATGTACTTTAAAATAGCAAGTAGTCTATGCATATAAATACATACAGCACATTCAAAAAATACATTTACATGGCTTCTTACCCAAAAAATGCCTAAACAGATATGCCACTCTCTCTCTCTCTTTTTGTATACAGCTATTTCTAGTACACATCTGTTTTCAGCAGGCAAATGTACCTGGCCTTCATTACTGTGTGCAGCTGCTTTACAGGTTATACTCATGTTTAGCCATAGTATGAAATATGCTGTTGACTGATAACATTTGTGTGTGTTTGCCTGAGTGTACATTTATATATATTTAAGTACCTGGGTATTCATTTTTGTGCATGCCTTTCAACTAACAATTTGAGAGCTGTGTGTTAATGGGTCAAGCTGACCACTATACTGTGAATAATTCATTGTCATCTTCACTAGTTACATTCTTTTCTTTCTAGGTATCTTTATTTTTGTACACTACCACAAAATACTGTTTTCCTTTTCCAAGACTGAATATCTTCTTCTTTACCAAATAAAAAGAAGCAGGAGGTGAATATCCTTGGGGATTAATCTGAAGGTCACATTAGCACCTACATATGATAAATTGTACTTACAATATGAAACAGATGCACCTTAATAACAAATTTTACTAAAAACTGCTGAGAAAATCAAGGGCCAAGTGACCTAAGATATCAAAACTTGTAGACTACTTGCCTACTCAAGTTACAAGAAAGAAATAAAACAGTCTTGCCTACATAACTGTGCTGTCCTCTAATGGCTATAGCTTGACTTTGCAATCTTGTGTGCTGCAGTACTTCCAACTGCTAAATACTGTAGTTTAGAAGAAACATCTACCATTATCAGATACTTCCAATACAAACAAATGAAACATGCAGCAATGATCTTTATGGTGATGAGCTATACATCTGAACCTGAATACTGCAAGTTAAAGACTTTTTTGATAAACTGAAAAACAATTAGTTAAGTGATAAAGCACAAAATGTTAACCCACAATGTGACTATAGTTAAAAATGTTTACAGTCCAGCAGCTTGCTTATTTTCAACTGGAAATCTCTTAATGCAATTAGAAAAATAATCTCCCTGAAGTTACTTAAAGTTTTGTAATTAGTATAAGTACTCTACTACAGTACACGGAGTGATCCAGAAAAACCCTTTTTAAATTATTAAGAATCATTTAAGAAACAGACAATGAATACGCTACAAAAATTAGTGACTTGTATTTAACACACACACACACACACACACACACACACACACACACACACACACACACACACAGACTGTATAATTAGACTGTTATAGTGCAAAATGTGAGATGAACCATAAAAGTTACTATCAGAATATATGAGATTATTACAAACTTGCACATTTTGGAAGAATTTCCTGAGGTTATGGAAGTAAGCTGATTTTCAAATCAAAAAGTATTCACAACAATGCTCTTACTGAGAGTTGTTTGAGTTTATTTCAGCCACTGCTAGCAAACTCTCCTCTTTGTAATTAAAGATATGCATTCATCTTTGTCTGTGATCTGGTCCACCTGATCAGGGATTTCTGTGTCATCATCTTCATTTTGCTCACAGTCTTCATCTTCAGCATTATCAACACTTTTACCCAGCTGCAACGTTTCCATTGTTTTTTGAGTTTCAGATACCCAGCTTTCAATTCTACTGCTTATCTGCATTTCTTCAGATATGGGCTCATGAGCATAATCTTCTTCTTCATCATCATCATCTTCTTCCTCTTCTTCTAGCATACCTGGGACAAGAGTGCTGGTGGTGCTAGTCATAGAAGAATTTAAAAGATCTCTGCAGCTACCATCTAGAGACCCTGTTTCTGTGCTCTGCTGAGAAGCCCATTCTAGAGTGTCATCTGGTTTTACATCTTCCCTCTCAATTGTCTGAGGCTTTACAGCTGGGGCAGTCATACTGCAATTTGTTGTGCATGGAATTACTGTTGGAGGTTTACTACCATTTCCTTTATCTGTCTGTACTGCACAAGGCTCCTCTGGCAATGTGGTTTTGGAAGGCAGTTCCTTTTCATTTTCAGATGCTTCTAATCCATCTGTAGTTTCCACCATGTTCCTCCAGTTAGTTTCTGAAAATTAATATAACAGGTTTTTACTATGAAAAAATAAGACATTACATACAGCTGCATATTTCCTCTTCAACTATCATCCCTAGTTTTACTTAGAAAGCTTAAAGACAGAACTCTGCTTCTCACACATCACTATGAAAATGCACCCATGTAAGGAAATGACCATAGCAGTGCATGTTTGAATAGGATTACTACACAAATCTGGAAGTTAGACTGAACAACAGACTTTCTTCACCAGAAATCCTAGTACTTAACACTACTGCAACAGTGAGCATCTATTATTCTTGCGTAACTGCACTATGCTCATTGAATGCATGGATCACTGCCACAGGAATGTTAACTACTTGGAAGATCCCCACAGTTCATAAGAGTATGTAATTGTGCAAGTTAACATAATAGCAGATATTCAAAAAACATTGTCGCAAACACACATAGATATAGTAGATGGCCAGTCTACATAAGCTTTGGGCTTTTTCCTTGCAGATGTTGTGGTCACTCCAGCACAAGTGTAGTAGTGTGTAAGAAGGGTGTACAAGTCCAAAATTCAGAGCTTGCTTGCCCTAAACAAAGAGGATGAAGCTTAATCCTCTAGAAGAAGCATATGCAGTAGTAAAGTAACATGTCAGAAAAGGGAACAGAAGTGCCAAGGATCCAAACCTGGCCAAGGGAAGACAGGAAAATTAAAAGGGGAAGGAGACAGGGATGGTGCAACAGTAATCTATTTGAACACCTACTGTTATGGTACTTAACGTACATACTGATGCTCATCATTAGATCACTGTTGCAGTAGCATTTACATATATATGAATGCCAAAGATTAGGAAGTAAGGGTGGGGGTAACAGGGCTAGTGTCCATAAGACCCTGGAGAATAAATCTAGAAAATCTTGTTCTGGCTCAGGAAAAAAGAAGTCACATTTATAGTACTTTGAGAAGGTGTGTACTGAAGACCAAGGTACTGCCTCTAGAACAGCTCCACAGTCCACTCCTTAAAAAAACTCCAGAAATATTAGTAGTTCTGGTGGAGTGAGTCTTGTCATTCTGAGGGAGGCTTTTTCCATGATGAGAATAACAGAAGTGAATAGCTTGGATTGACTACTTAAAGAGATGTTTTTTCTTGGAAATTGTCCTTATTACCTGTCCTGTAAGGAAATAAAAAGTTGGTCCAACACTGAAATCCTTAGTCTTGTTCAGGTAGTACCAAGTTACTTGTGGACATCCAAGGTATGAAGAATTATCTCCCCTCTGCTTTTGGATTCAGAACACAGAGAGGTGTAGACTGATTCAGAGTAAACCTGGGGAAAAATTTTGGATTTGGATTAAAGATAGGGCTGGTTCTAAGAGTTATACTGCACTTATGGAAAATCAAAAAGGGTTGAGAAGACAATAGGGCTTGCAACTCAGACACTCGTCTAGCCAAAAGTCAGAGCAATATGTAAAGCCATCGTCCAAGTAAGAAGTTTCAGGAAAAAGCTGGCTGCTGGTTCAAAGGGGGACAGAGTTACCTTCTCTAACTGAAAAAAAATAAGATCTCAACATGAAGCTACCTATTTTGTAGGTGGTTTAATATGTAAACTCTCTTTAAGGAGCTGTTTAATTTGGAATAAAGAGGAAAAGGAGATCTAATGCCAAACGAGCAGAAAGGGCCAGAACTAACTTAAGCAATTCACAGAGGTACTGGATAACCAGTGGAGACCCTGCATAAGATGGATGCTGGTTTCTTTTACAACAATAAAATATCTTTCATTTGGATAACTATGACTAATTGGTAACAGGTTTTCTTGCTTCCTTTAATATATGTCGCATGTCTTCTGAAAACAGGTGTTTAAATGGGATCAAAAACCTGTCACTCATATAGTCTGGCAAAAGATGGAAATGTTGGTGTGAATAAGGATTCTCTTGACCTGTGTGAGTAGGCCCACTTTGTAAGAAAGTAGTTTTTGATAACTTCCTATTGCCAGAAGCATGAAAAGAGAGTGCCAATGTTGTCAGAGTCAGAGAGGGTTACCTGACGTATCTTTGGAAATTCCTTTTTTATCTATGTTGTCTGGACTAACAAGGGATTATTAGAATAACCTTTGGAGAGTTCTTCTTTATCTTTAGTAAGACTCTGGTTATCAAAGGAGAGGGGAAAGACAAAGGAACATTCTCATCCATGGAAAAGAAAAGGAATCTGTTTTTTCAAGAATGGTTACAAGGTGTCTGGGTACATAACTGTTACAACTGCATATTGTGAATGGAGGCAAACAGATCTACTTATAAAGTTCCACACAGGTAGATAATCTCCTGAAAGACCTCTGAGTGTACCATCCAATCGTGAGGATCTGCCCAATATCTGCTCAGTGAGTCTGCATTTGTGATCTGCTCTGGCATACATGCTGACTGAAGGGAGAGATAGTGCTGAGTTGCCTGCTCCAAGGCAGCAATGGCTAGACTGTACAGGAGGAGGAACTCATTCCCCCTTGCTTCTTTATGTACCACATAACTGTGATGCTGTCTGTTATGATTAATAGAGGTCTTGGTGTCCACAGATGACTAAGTGCTTTGATAACCTTTATCAGGGCAATCATTTCTTTGACATTTCTGTGTTTGTGCATGAAAAGAGGCTCTGGACTTGGATATCTTGGGAAAAAGGCCCCATGCAAAATCTAAGGCATCTGACTGAATAGGAATGGGGAAACAAAGAAAGCGACCTGGATTCTGCTTGGCTTGATTGGCCCACCAGAGGACCTTCTTCCTGATTTATGCTAGAAATGGGACAGGGAAGGACAGGGGATGTCTGTATTGTGTCTAGATGGATTTGAGAAACTAATGATTTTTTGTTATGTGGGATCTGTTTAAAGGAATCACTAAGATGTAGGACATCATCTGAGAATTCAGAAAAATTCCCTTGCTGTGTTACTGTTCAGGTAAGCCAGATTTAGGAACTGCTGATGAAAGAAGGAAACTTTCTCTGCAGGGAGGTAGGCAACTATCAGTGAGGTATCAAGGAGGTATCCAGAAAAAAAATAATCTGTGAGTGGGGACCAGGGGAGGCTTCTCCAGATTTAACCTGAAACCTAGACTGTGGAAAAGATTCATGGAGAAGTGACAGGATGCTGGAGTGTCTTGGGCAGTAGTAGCCAGAATGAGGCAATTATCCAAGCAGGGATAAATGTGAATTCCCTGGAGTCTGCAAAAGACAATGACTGGAGCACACATTTCATGAATACCACTGGAGCATCAGACAGACCAAATGGCAAAGATGTACACAAAGTGCTAGCCCAGCACAAAAAAAAAGCTGAGATAACACCTGTGGACCTTGTGATAAAGGATGCAAAGGTATGCATCCTTCAGGTCTAGAATGACCAAGCAAGCCTTGAGAGGCAGAAGCAGAAAAAGAGACTGAAAGTTTTGTACTATGAACTTTAGAACAATGACAAAGGTATTTAGAACGATAGACTTAAATCTGATCACCATGTGGCTTCCATCTTGGGTACTAGAAAAATACATAAACAAAATCACTTTCCCTGTTAAGAACATGGTTTACTACACCATGTGACACTATCTGATAGGGTTTGAGGAAACAAGTAAGTTTGGTTATTTGTGAGTTGCTTGAAGGGCTTCTGAAAGAAATGCCTAGGGCTGGAAGGTTAATTCCTCTGGTATCTATGGACAGGGCATAAAGACTTTTACCCCCCACATTAATTTTCCTCTTTCCTCCAACTTAAGTACGTCACTAAGGAATTTCCAAAAATCAAATCTTTCCCTAGAGAAGCGTCTAGAAGTTGGGCCTTGTCATCTTCAGGAAAATTCTGGAGACTGACCCAAGCATTCCTGTGCATCACTTTGCCTGTGTCTGCAGCTTTTGACACAGCATCCACTGCACCATATGCATATCTTACAGAGTGTTTGGCAGTCTGAAATGACCATGTCAGACAAAGTGGTTTAATGTTAGAAACAGAAAAGTTAGCTAGCTGATTGTTTCAGCAAAAATGAAAAGAGTGTACCCTTGCCATGTGTATCTGGGAGTTAATTGACATTATTTGTGTGGATGAGGCACACACCTTCTTCCCACATCTGTCAAAGACCATGCTATCGTTTTCACTGGGGACAAGTTTAGTCCCTGTCCAGAGAGAGAGATCACAGTCAGGTCAGCAATGTTTAAAAAAAAAAAAAAACATGAATAAATGGCACCTTACATAAACTATTGTTTTCTAGGTGTAGGGGGTTGAGAAGCAGCAGCATCAAAATCATCCTCCAAATCTTCCATGACTGGAGATCTAAGAAGTTTGGGGAATCAATGCTCAGCAAGCTACGTTGTCTTTGTTTTGAGCCTCAGAAATGCCTATTCCCTCTCACTTGAACAACTTGTCTTAGAGATGATGCTGGAGAAAGACATTTCTTCATTTGGGGAATCTGAGGACAAAATATCCTCAGATTCAAGGGGGATGGCCTTCATCTTCAGAGTTACAGACTACCTCCTCCTCAAAGGAAGAAGAACTCTTCTTAGCATGGGTAGACAGTGGAGTGGAAGACACAAAAGGAGTATAATGATTTAAAGAAAAAGCCAGGGATAAGTTGTACAAGTCTTCCTGGGATGTCTTCTGAGTGGAAAAAGTAGAAAGGGGGCAACTGTTTAGGTTACTGACATTTTTTTTTTATCTGGATCTTTACTCTGGTACATTTTTTTAGAAGAGTAAGACATCCAGACCTCCACTAATGACCTAGCAACTTCCCCCCTTACGAGGAATTGAACTCCTTCCTCTTCCTCAGTATGAATAAAATTAGGTTCTCCCTTTGTAAGTAAGCATGTCTCATGTCCAGTCTGACAGGACATGCACTGTCATGCACTGTCCCTGAGTCTTAATGCCTTCCTGTAGAGCTTAGCTACAAGGACCAGGTAAATTGGACTGATAGTGGCTGTCCAAGAGCTCTCAAACTGCTTCAGGTGAATCTTTAATCACAGACTGATACAAACAGGTAGACACCCAAGTCTATTCAGAACCTGCTTTTGATTTTTCTTCCTCAGTATGAATAAATTGAGGTTCTCCCTTTGCAAGTAAGCATGTCTCATGTCCAGTCTGACAGGACATGTACTGTCATGCACTGTCCCGGAGTCTTAATGCCTTCCTGTAGAGCTTAGCTACAGGGCCAGGTAAATTGGACTGATAATGGCTGTCCAAGAGCTCTCAAACTGCTTCAGGTGAATCTTTAATCACAGACTGATACAAACAGGTAGACACCCAAGTCTATTCAAAACCTGCTTTTGATTTTTTTCTTTTTTTCCCTTATCGGAGGGGATAGATCTGTGGAAGAAGAGTCAGAAGCCAAGGTCATGACTGCCAAAACCTTCAAACTTCATTTCTCAAGAAAATGTCTTAAGGAATTGAATCTACTTCTAATGGTTTTAGGCGTAACGGATAAGCACATGTTATAAGACCTGACATCATAACTCTTCCCTTAGCAGAAAACCCAGGCCATGTGGGAGTCCTTATCAGGTATTTGCCTTAACCCAGGCCATGTGGGTGTCCTTATCAGGTATCTGCCTTCCACATAACACAATTCCCTTTCCTGACATACATATGCTGCAAGTCAATATAACTTTCACAGAAAAACTTAAGCTGACCGCCAATACTGAAGCTGCTAAGAAAATGAGATATATGACTAAGAGTACCAACAGATATTTCTGCTATACCAGAGAAACAGGAAGGGACAGACTTTATTAATTTTATGAAAGCACAGGTAAGTGACTGGACTGGTATTCCACAGCAAGACTTGTTAACTGAAAGAGTACATTGTGTGTATGCTTCAATCCTGGCCATGAGAAAGCATCCAAGACTTGTATTAATAAAGATCCAATCACACCAGCAGAAAGAACTGATCCTAACAAAATTGTGGCAAAAGGGCAAAGTATTAAAAATTGGAGAGAGAGTACTTGTAGAAAATAATTATTCACTAAAAACCAGGCAGAAGAGAAGTCAGTTTATACCAGCAATCAGGGAATTTTGAGAGGCAGATGTGAGATTCAAGCTGCTGTGCCCAGCTGTTTTCAGAATATTTTTTCCTGGAGGATCAGTCATTTCTGATGCAGAACAAGATAATGGGAAATACAAAAGTTTGTACTACTCTGCTTCTCATTCTTCTGATAATAAAGCATACAGAGAGACTTGCCAGTGAAACCTTTTCCAATGCTCCAAAGCAAAAATGCTTGAGAGACAGAAAAAAGCACAGAAGCTGACTAGAAGAACCGGGAATACACTGGACTTAAACTGGAGTGTGGGGTTGGGACATGAAGATGAAAAGGAAGACAGGCACCAATGGAATTAGTAAATAAATGTGAGACTATAAAGCATCAATCACATTTGTGAAATGTGGCTTTACAAGAAAAAGTGGAAAGATTGAATTTTTGTTGACTTTTGTTAAGCTTATGGGGACTGAAACACATATTCCCCACTTCATATCATTGTTTGGAAGAACAATGAAGGGAAAGGGAGGAAAGGAGAAAGAAAAAAAGAAAAGTAATTTTTGCTCTTAACACTATCTGTATAAACATTTCTTGTTATAGAGTGCATAATTATATATAGCAAACATTTTCAGTTATTGTTGTATGTGATAAAGACACTAAAGTAAGTTCCCTTTTTTCTTCTTTTTTAGTTTTAAGAAATGTAGGCATTACAATGTAAAAACCAAAGAAAGGGGGGACAAAAGCTGCCTAAATTAATATGCAGTAATCCTGAGTTGCCAAGGTGACAGAGGGAGTGTAAAAGTACACAGATTATAAATTATAATATATGTAGAATTGTTCTTTCTGACTTTGGCATAGGTGAATACCTGGATTAAGGTATTTGGCTTAATATAATAAAATGGGTACGCAATTAATAGGAGGGCAATGAATGTAATAAAAAGTTTTCCTTTTGCAAATGTTCAGTGCAAGTTGAGAGGTTTGCAAAGCTGTACAATTGCTATTTGTGTTTCCATGGAGACAAGCTGACTACAGGGAAAAACAATAAAAGCCAGAACACTTTTTTAAAGTTACAGGTTAATGTTTTCTGAAAGCATACAAGTAGTTTTTTTTCACATCTGGAAGAGGAATGAAGATAAGAAAAAAAACAGACAGCAATTAGTATAAGTAAGAGCACAAGCTGTAATGTAACTTAGCATGGATAACCTTAATGTAAGGTTAAGTTATGCATATGTGTGCAGCTGTCAATTTGGGACAATTATCCCTATTCGGAGGGTTAAAACTTCATTATCTGAATATGTACATAGTTTTGTGTGTTTGTTTTAAGTTAATAGGTTATGGGGTATTCTGGGGATGTGTGTATGCTTTTTTATTTAAAGGTTTTCATTAAAACTAAAATTGTGTAAAATGTGACACAGGTTCAAATGGAGATGACAAGAAACAACTGTATAAGAGATCAGCCTGACAAACAATAATAAATGCATGTAACAAAAAAGCTGGAAATAGACATTTAAGAAAGCTGTCATATATAATAAAGGAGTTTAACTTATCGTAATGGCTACACTTAACATATTAGCCTCATGGGTATCAAAATGGAAAGAGTAATGAGTTATATTAACAGATGCAGAGTGCAAATAGCAGTGCTACAGGAGACATATAGAAAGAAGTGAACAACTGCATTTGATAAAGGAAGGATTTCAGGATAGATATTCTGCAGAATATCTTGGACAAAGGAAAAGATGAGTACTTATACTAATTGCTAGAGAAGTTCCAATAGTGAGAGAAGAGGAAAAAGATAGCAATGGTATATTTGTGGTAAGTAAGGTTACTGCCAAGGGAACAGGATTATGGTGGAATTTATTTATTTTCTACCTAAAACTTCTACTATGGAGAGTAAATGGTGTCATGTATTTATGTTCCACCTAAAAGTGCTATTATGCAGCTTAAGAAAATTTTGGGAGAAAAAAATGAGCTTTCAGCAGGGAATGTTACTTATACGTTTGGACTGGAACGTTGATATTCAACAGTGAGGATTTATCTGTGGGAATTCAAAGACTAACTAACAACACAGGGTAGATTTCTAAAGACATTTATGAAAATATTTGGTATGGAAGGCATGAATTCAGAAGTAGAAACTCCAAGATAATTTATAAATTATTCCCCAAGGTACAACAACTGGGCTAGATTAGACAGAAACATAAATTTTTTTTCACAGGAACATGTGCATTTAACTGAGCACTTTGACACACACCCAATAACTATTTCAAATTATGAGCCAATAAAGTACAGTTGTGCAAGATCTTACCATAATGGTAGATGTCCTCTCTTCACTGTTGCAGTATTCTTTGCAATAGGGATCCCCTGCTAAGGGCAGCCCAACGTTTGGCCAGTGCACCAAAGCCTTTAGGTTGTTTTAAGGTATGGCCAAAAGGTACCAAAGGGAGACCAATAAGAAAATCCAAGGTACCAATAGACCAGAAGCCAGCCGGAAGCCTTTTAAAACCAATTTAATGTGTGCACAAAACACAGAGTAAACACATAAATGCAAACAATTAAAATACAGCGTTTTCGTTTCAAACACTTCATGAAGTGTTTGTGTTTGAAACAGAAACACTGTATTTTAATTGTCTGCGTTTAAGTGTTTACTCTGTGCTTTGTGCATACATTAAATTGGTTTTAAAAGGCTTCCGGCTGGCTTCTGGTCTACTGGTACATTGGATTTGCTTATTGTTTTAAGGTACACCATACATCACACTTATATTCCATGTGTATAGTGTTGGGCATAAGGGTGACTCTGGACACACCATCCTCAGGACTGAGAGCCCCAGTAGGAATGCCAGTCCAAGGAAAAAAGAGGTAACCAGTACATCCAGAACAGAAAAGAACCAGGAAGGAGGGACAGAGTGAATACTGCAACAGCAAAGAGAAGTATATCTACTGTTATGGTAGGATCTTACATGTCCTTCCATTTCACTGTTGCAATATTCATTGCAATAGGGAGAATGCAAAAGCTCATGAAGAAGAGAGGAAGGAGAATGGACTAGCAGAGCTCTCCAGGAACCCATGGAGAATGGCCCTAACAAAGCAAGCTCTAGCCCTGGAAATCACATCCAACTTATAGTCCTTGGTAAGTGTATGCATAGAAGTCCAGATAGCTGCCTCCAGAATTGAGCTAGCATCCAAACCCCTGAAAAAACACCAGAAGAAGCTACAGTCCTAGTAGACTGAACTTTAGCATTAGAAGAAATGCTGTTGTCGTGGAAGGTACAACAAAAAGAAATGGCCTTAGAAATCCAGAAAGAAATAAGATTGCTTGGAAACAGCCAGTTCTAAGGATCTAGGATGAAAGGAATCAAACACCTGATTAGATTTACGAAAAGTCAATGTCTTATCCAGATAAAATCTAAGTGGCCTACGCACATCAAAGGTGTGCAGTACCTTCTCACTAGTAGATTGTGGAGAAGGGAAAAAGTGGGCAAATGTATAGTCTAATTAAAAGACAAGTCATTCACCACCTTGGGCATAAAAGGATTAGTATGCAAGGACACCCTGTCCTTATGAAAAACTAAAACAGAGAACAAGCCATAAGGGGTTGAAGCTCAGACGTCTGTCTGGCAAAAGTAAGGGCTAACAAAAGTACAGTCTTCCAAAAACAACTCTGTAAGGAATGTGAAGATGTAGACTCAAAAGGAGCCTGGGTCAAATTTTTTAAAACAAAATTAAAATTAAAATCCCAGGGAGGAAGGGCAGGTTTTCTGGAAGGTCTAATATGAAGGACACCTTTAAGAAACTGTTTAGCCTTAAATCTAGAAGGTACAGTAGGTGATAAAGGCAGACAAGCACAGACAGCTGATAAGTGGGCCTTAAAAGAAAAAATAAGCCAACCCCAACATTAAACAGTTTACTCATAAGATAGAAGCAAAGGAACATCCACAGAAACTGGATCCAAGTTATGAGAAAGACACCAAACAGAAAACCTCTTCCTCTTGGATAAGTAGGATTTCCTAGTTATGGTACTACTTTTTCATTTTCCTAGTTATGGGCTTCCTGGCCTCCTACATGACCCCGAGTATGTCCTCAGAAAACAGGTGTCTGTATGGAATCAAAATCCTACCACCCACAGTGTCAGTTGAAGACTGGACAGGTGAGGATGGATGAGAGATCCCTTGTCTTGTGTGTGTAGATCCACCTTGTGAGTTAACTTTTGATGATTGCCCTTGGTTAAATGCACAAGAAGTGAGAACCAACGCAGTCTTGGCCAAAAGGGAGTCACCAGCAAGATTTTGGGAGCATCCTGTTGTATTTTGAACAGGACTTTTGGAATAAAGAGAAAGGGAGGAAAGGCATAAAGAAACATCTTCCAAGGAAAAAGACAGGGCATCCAGCTTCCAGACTAGGGGAATTGGGACTCTGGCACAAAACAGAGGAAGTTTTCTGTTTAGAGGGAGGCAAACAGATCTGCTTCAAGAGTACTCCACTGGTGGACAATGTCCAGAAACGTATCCCTGTGAAGCATCTACTCATGGGATTATGTTATGGACCTGTTCAGTGTGTCTGCCACAATGTTCTGGCCTGAGAGAATATAAACTGCCTGAACAGTCACATGGCACTGGATAGCTATTTCCTAGACTAGAAGAGCCAACTGGCAAAGAACGTAAGATCTCGTCCCCCTTGCTTTCTTTCCAAGGCTGCTTCAAGATCTTTTGACTTGGGGAACTATTCAGGAGCCTCCAGTTTTGCAAAGGGGAAAAGTTTTATTCCAGAATGTTTTTGGTTCCGAGGAAGGAGGGCACTTGGAGACCCATTCTAGATCTCTCTCATTTAAACACCTTTCTGAAGGTCCCTTCCTTATGGATGTTGTCCCTTCACACTTTGTTCCCCCTGTTGCTTCCTCAGGCTTTTTTAGTGTCTCTGGACCTCAAGGATGCTGATCTTCATATTCCTATTCATCTCCCTTTCAGGAAGGTTTTACATTGCTCTGTTGCCTCCTGGCATTTTCAGTTCTCTGGTTTGCCCTTTTGCCCCTGAGGGGGCTGAGATTTCAAGATCATGTAATAAACCACTTGGATAAAGGAAAGAACCCAGGAATCCTGAGTAATCTTTAACCAAACTGGGAGGGATAGAGAAAGAAGAAAGTACAGATGTGTACACTTACCATAAATGTAGATGGTTCGAGTGTATTCACTGTTGCAATCATCACATTTGGGTTATCCCTGCCAGGGTAGCCCTCGACCGGCCCGAATACCAGAGACTTAGTATTTCTGCATCGGTTAATGTCGCTTGAGGACTTATGTCAGGTCGTCAGTAGTATAAAGTAAGGTAGCAGATGCCATTACATCAGTTTTTTCTTGCCCTAACCTGTCAGGAGCCCCCTAGTAGGATGCCAGGGTCTGGCGGAAAATAAATACCAATAAGTCCCTTGAAAAAAAAGGAGAACAATAAGTTAGAGTGGTAATAAAAGGAGAAAGAGAAGAAAGGGGGGATGGAGGGGAGAAACCAGGACTGCAACAGTGAATACACTTGAACATCTACATTTATGGTAAGTGTACACAACTGTACTATGTTCTTCGTGTTTCACTGTTGCAGTCATCACATTTGGGCTGATTCCCAAAGCTGAGGAAAAGGGTGGAGGCAGTCAATGAAACTAGGGGATGGCTAGGATGCCCTTCAGGACTGCAGAGGCAAACCCTGCCCTGGATTTGGAGAAGAGAGGCAGGTGGTAATGCTTGGTAAAAGTGTGAACAGATGTCCAGGTTGCAGACTCCAGAATGTCCCTGGTGTGGACTCCTCTGTGGAAAGCCACAGAGGTGAAGGCTGCACTGGAGTAGTGTGTCCTGACCCCTTTGGGGGAGGCTTTCCATGCTTTTTGTAGCAGAAATGGATGCAGTGTGCTATCCATTTGGAAATGGTTTGTTTGGATATGGCTTTGCCTTCTTTCCCTATAGCAAAGCTAACCAGCAATTGATCAGACTTTCTGAAGAATTTAGTCCTGTCTAGATAGAATCTGAGCTGTCTGTGCACATCTAGAGAGTGAAGAATCCTTTCCCCCTTGTTCTGGGGATTAGGAAAAAAGGTGGGCAATTTAATGGATTGGTTGAGAGCCACATTGGACACCACCTTGGGCAAGAAGGATGGGTTAGTTCTGAGGGATACTCTGTCTGCTTGAAAGATGATGAAGGGTTCCGTAGCCATGAGTGCTTGCAGCTCAGAGACTCTTTTGGCTGAAGTGATAGCCAGAAGGAATGCAATCTTCCTGGAGAGAAATTTTAGCTCTGCAGAGGAAGCTGGTTCGAAAGGGGGTAGGGTGAGCTTTTCCAATACAAAGTTAAGGTCCCAAGCTGGTGTTGGTGCCCTTATGGGTGGCCTCAATTTGCTAGCCCCTCTTAGGAACTGTCTGATCAAAGGGTGTGAGAAAAGAGGCTGCTCAGTGGGAAAATGAGCAGAAATAACAGAGGCATGAATTTTTATAGAGGTTTGGAATCTGAGGAAGATACCATGGGTATAGTGAGGACAGGCTGTGCAGCAAGGGGTACCAGTGCTGCTGGGGCCAGTCTGGAGCTATGAGAATGGTCCTTGATTTTTTTCTCCCTTATTTTGAGCAGTACCCTGAGGATGAGAGGTAGGGGAGGAAAGGCATAGACCGATAAATTAACCCAGGGGAAGGACAGGGCATTCACTTCCAAGCCATGCAGTGATGCTCCCCTGGCACAAAATTTGCTGAGCTGATGGTTGGTGTGGGAGGTAGGAGATCGACCTTTGGGGTTTCCCATTTCTGAGTTATTAGGGTGAAGGTACTTTTGTTGAGTTGCCACTTGTGTGGGTCCAGAAGATTTCTACTTAAATGGTCTGCCAGAGAGTTGAGAGAGCCTGGTAGGAATTGTGCAATCAGGTGTAGCTGCATGGCAGAGGCTGTGTGCCAAAGGGTCATGGCCAACCTGCATAGAGGGTAGGAGTGAGTCCCTCCCTGCTTGTTGATGTACCACATCACAGTGGTGTTGTCTGTTTGATCAGGAGAGCCCCTGGAGAGAGAAGGGGCTTGAAAGCTTTCAAGACATGATGCACAGCCACCATTTCTTTTTGATTGATGTGCAGAGGGATTTGCTGTGGGCTCCATTGGCCCAGAATGCACCTGCCGTCCAGATGTGCTCACCAAGCATAGTATGATGTGCCTGTGGTGAGGGTCTGGGCAGCGGGGGGTGGGGAGAAAGGCATTCCCCTTGCTGCAGGAGCATGCTGTTGCCCACCAAAGAAAATCTTTTCTGAGGCAAGGAATTATAGGCAGAAGAGTTTCCAGGTCTTGACAGTGTTGGCACCAAAGCCTCTTTAGGTACCACTGAAGTTTCCTCATATGCAGTTTGGCATAAGGAATGAGTAGTATGCAAGATGCCATGAACCCCAGAGCTTGCAGGATCTTCCTTGCAGTTAGCTGGGGCCTGCTGGCTAGTTGAGAGAAGAAGGCTGTTAGGAAACTTTGTTTCTTTGGAGTAAAGTATGCCATCTGGGAAGCTGTGTCAAGACTTGATCCCAAGAAGATTATCCTTTGGGTGGGCACTGTTTGGATTTCTTTTCGTTGATTGTGTACTCTAGGGAGGTTAGTAGGGTCTTTACAAAGGCTCTTTACAAAGGCCAGGTGCTTGAGCAGCTTCTCCTGGCTGTCTGCCTGAATAAAGCAGTTGTCTAAGTATGGGTAAATCTGAAAATTTCTTTGTCTGCAAAAGGTAATGGCCGGAGCCAGACATTTTGTGAAAACTCTGGGAGCAGTAGATAAGCCAAAGGGAAGCACAGAGAACTGAAAGTGTTGAGATCCTGCCCTGAATCGGAGATATTTCCTGCATGATTCCCTGATGGAATGTGGAGGTAGGTCTCTTTTAGATATAAGGTGGCTAGCCAAGCGTCCTTGGAGAGCTTGGGTAGCAGCTGCTGGAGGATGAGCATTTTGAATTTTGGAATCACCAGCAAGGTGTTTAGAATGGAAAGATTGAGGATGGGGAGCCAGGTGCCCTCTTTTCTGGGCACCAGAAAAAGTCTGGAGTAGAAATCTTGGCCTACCTGTTCTGCAGGAACGTGCTCTACTGCCCTCATAGAGAGCAGGGAAAGGATTTGCTTTTGAGCCTCTGCCCAATGATTTGGTAGTAGATCTGGGAACCCTTTTGGGGTTGGAAGGGTGTGGAAGGAAAATTTGTATCCCTGAAACACAATGTTCAGAACCGAGTGGTCCTCTGTAATGGTGGCCCAGGTACTTGAGTGAAAGGAGAGTTTTTCTCCTAGGCATAAGTGAAGATGGGCAGAGGGAGGGGGTGGAGGAGATTAGTCATTGTGAGTTTTTACCATAAGGCGGTGGCTTAGAACTCCCTGGTTTTGAAGTGTAGGTAGTCCACTGCTTAGATCTTTGCATTCCCTGGGGCTGCTGTCGGGGGGGGGGGGTCTGCTTCCATGGGGCCTAGGCTGGCCAGTTTACTGGGAGCAGGAAAGGACCAGTGTTTGGAGGGACAATTCCTACTGAACCTAGGGGGCTGGACCTGCAAGAAATCCTTAACTGTTTGCATAGAGTTTGCTTTTTCATCCATCTTTTATAAGACCTCTTCTGCCTTAGTGCCAAATAAGTTATTTTTGTGCAAGGGGGAATCCAACAATTTAGATTTGACATGATCTGGCAGGGGCTGTTCCTTAAGCCTTCTAATGACAGATCCAGTAACTGCTGCCCTGCAAGAAGCTTCTAGGGCATCAAAAACCACAGTGCAAGGTGTGTTTAGTTACTTGACTTGCAGAATGCATTAACTCTTGTAAATCTTTAGATTCTGCCCAAGCAGGAAAGGAAGATATTTTTGTTTAAGGAGATCCAAGGTATGTTGCTGAAATTTCAGCATATGGAACTGACAATTTAGTGCCCTGATAGCTAGAGTAGCTGAGGTGTATACTTTCTTACCCCATCTCTCCAATGCTCAGGAATCCCTGTCTGAGGGGATGAGGTTCTTAGTAGAGGTTGCTTTAATTCCTTTTGGCCCTTGAGAAATGATCACAGGGTCAGCTGTAGGATTTTTAAAAAAGATATTTGTGTGAGTCAGGGACTCTATAGTACCTGTCTGGTTTTCTGGGATCAGGAGGAAGGGCGTCAGGAATCGAGCTGGATTTGAGAAAAACATCCTCCACAACATCCAGGACTGGTGGGATGGCCAAAGGTCTATGTTGTGGAAGATGTAAGAATTCTCCGAGTCTTTTTTTAGACTGAGGGTAGTCCTGACTCTCTCATTGGAAATGCTCCCTTATGGTATGCAGGATTTCCCCAAAGGAAAAATCCTCTGGGGAAGAAGCTGAAGGAATGGAATCCCCTGCATCAGAATCCTCAAAAGTGGAGGGGGGTTGCATGTCTTCATATTCAGATGCATCAGATTCATCTGACTCTTGTTCAGACAAAACTACAGTGGACAGATATTTTTTTCCTTTCGGTAGCTTGGCTTCCCCTGATCAGCATGACAAGGTCTTCCCCCATTTTAAGCATTTGAGACTGAGGCAAGGTAGCAGCTGCCTGATAGTGGATTATCGGTTTCTTGAGTGTGGTTCGTACCTGGGGCCTAAGAAACTCGGTAGTTTTAGAAAGAATGGTAGTCACGAAAGAAGACGTCAGTTTGTGTCAAGATTCTGTAGTGTGAAGGACTTCCTTGCAAGCCGGTGTCTGCTCAGCAGCTCCGGACCCATCCAAGGTTGAGATGACCACAGTATCCTTAGTCGAAGAAGTGTTTTGCGGCATTCCGGACTCCGAAAGGGTCTCGGTAGTGGCCTGCGAATCAACAGAAGCGGGTATCAGGGGCTGCGAAAGCGCCTCACTGTGGACCGGAGAACTGACGACTAGCTTAATGGAAGCGTTGTCAGTAGGTTTGGACCTGTGTGGTCTGTTTCTGTCTTTATCTTTACATTTTTTTCAGAAGAGCTGCTGTTGGATGGCTTACCAAAGCCATATCAGAATTAGAGGACTGTAAGCGAAAAAATCTGGCTACAAATAAGGGCCTGACGATGGATACGTCTGGCGTTGAACAAAGCACAGAAGCGACAATGAGGGATGTCGTGGTCTGGGCCTAAACAAGTGACGCAGTAAGAGTGGAAGTCTCTGTGTGGTATTTGTTTCCCACAGATGAGACAATTACTAACTTTTTCTGACATCGGTTAGTGCAAGAAAAAAGGATCCCCAATGGAGTACTTAGCTTTAGAAGACTTCAACTTCAATTCGGTAGAAGAAAACTCAGGTAGTGGCCGATCGGCACTTGTGCGAACTGCTTCTCCTTCGGGATCCACGGCAAGAAAGACTGATTTAATGGCATCGGCTGCCTTACTTTATATTACTGATGACCTGATGTCAGTACTCAAGCGACAGCAACCGATGCAGAAATACTACATCTCTGGTATTTGGGCCGGCCGAGGGCTACCCTGGCAGGCATAACCCAAATGTGATGACTGCAACAGTGAAACATGAAGAACATCAGAAAGAAGAATGTGGCTGAGAATAACAAAATAGTCAGACAGCACCTGGTTTGTCAGGAAAAGGAGATTTCTGGGTTACAGGCATCTGGGTAGCTTTAGCAGGAGGAGCCCTTTTACCCCCCCTCCTTACACTTGGGAGGGCAGCGAGACTGCCTACGTACAAAGGTGGGCTTATTAGGGTAATTTCTTTGAAACTTAGGCACAGGAGAAACAAAAACATGTTTAAGTTCCTTCAAAGACTTGCCCTTATCCTGAAGAGATTTAAAGAATTCAACAGCAGCTGCACAAAAAACGTTGTGGCCTCACAGCAAGAGGTTCTCTGGTTCGATCCTCGGCTGGGGTGCCTTCTGTGTGGAGTCTGCATGTCCTCCCTGTGGTCGCATGGGTTTCCTCCGGGTGCTCCGGTTTCCTCCCACATCCCAAAGACATGCTGTAGGTGGATTGGACACACTAAATTGGGTTAGGTGTGAGTGTGTGCGTGTGTGTGCCTTCTGTGGAAGGTTGGGCACCGGGCTGGTAACTCGACACCGTAAAACTCCACTGCCAGTCATGAGTGGACAGTGATCCGCTGTGGAGACCCCTAACCAGGAAAAAGCCATTAGAAGAAATAGTTATCCAGAAGAGCATCCATCAACTCAGCCTTAATATCATCAGGCAAAAGCTGAAATCGAAGCCAGGAATATCTCCTCAATACAGAACCAAAAGCAGCAGCTCTGGAAGAAGCATCTGCTGCACCACAACTGCACTTAATTGAATGACGAGTCACCTGAGATGAAGACCTCAACAAAGAGAGAGCAGAAGTCTTCCCTTCAGAATCAGGAAGGTCAGAATTTACCTGACAGGCCTGAGAAAGAAGAGCCAAAATATACCAGGACACGTGTTTGGTAACTGACAGCTCTAAAAGCCAAGGTAGCAGAGACATAAACCTTCATACCTAGCCTTTCCATAGTCCTACTGTCTTTATCAGAAGAAAGAAGCTTTGTAGAAGGCAGTAAAAGAGATGCCTTGTCAGATGCCACAGACATCCCAGAGGGGTCAGCTGAAGGACACCTACAAAGGAATTTGCAATTCTCAAGCACACTTTAAACCTATCAGGTTTTTTTTGGGGGGGGGGGGCAGGAGCCCGAGATGCAGTAGAAAAGGCATCCAACAAGAGGAGGAACAGCAGAAGGTCTGGCAGAGCCCTTTTGCAGAAGCTTGTAATACCTCTTCTGTACCACAGAAATCTGAGCACGGCCTCGTTTAAAAAAATCCCTCATCCTGGAAATTGTGTCCCCGAAGAAAGTCTCCTCAAAGGGAGTGTCAGGTCTAGTAGACTTCTTTTCTTCAGAACCACACTCTAAAGGGGAGGGAATTTGTGATGAGTAAGCAAGGGATTCATATTCTGAACCCACCTCTTCTTCAGAGGAATACTATTTCCTAGGTCTTTTCAGAGAAGTTGAGGACCAAGGTGGAGCAGGAACAGAAACTCCATGAGGAGGTTTTTAAAGCCAAAAGGGCATTAAACAAACCCTGAATTAAATTCTGCCATTCAGTCTGAGGGTTCTTAGAAGTAGGAGAAACATGCTTTATTTTTTGTTTCTTTTTCAAAGGGATGACTGCCCTAAAAAAATTAGACGTTTCAGACGCCAGACAACATTCCACAATCACAGTCAGAACTTCCTCTCTAACCAGAATCTGAGGAACACCCCTAGGCCCTTCAGTAATAATCAGCCGCAGTTCCCCCTGAGCATCCGAAGCAGATGTCTGTGAAGCCTCCAGGGATGTGCATGAGGGCTGGATCCATGCCAGCCTCCAAAGGGATTGCAGCAGAGGAATCCAACAGAGGAGTTGGGTGATCCCCTGGTATTTCACTAGCCTCAGGAGAGACATCCAGCATAAGCAGTACAGTGGAAGAATCTGTCTGAGAGTTCTTGGCCTTATTCTTCAAGGATGGCTGACCCTTAGAGCGGGAAGTTCCCTCCACAGTGTCTTTCGCTAAAAGCTTAAGATGTTGGTTCTCTAAACACAAGGCTAAAGAGGAAAGCCTACTATGGATAGCCTTTGCAACAAAAGCCTGACAAATGGAACAGGACGTATGGTCGTGGGGAGCACAGAGAAAAAATAAGCATCGCTCGTGACAGTCTTTATGAAGAACCTGTCTCCTGCACTGGCGCTTACCATTTCAGGATGACAAGAAACCCCACAAGCAACAAACAAAAAGAAAAACGCTGAGAGCAAAAACCCCAATGGGGCACTTATCTGAAATTGCTTTTTGAGCCAGCAATGAAGTGGGTGTTCACACAGTCAATCAAACTACGGCATTCGAACTGGCGACAAAGAAGCTCTGAGGATGGTACATATGGATGTCACCTTGTGCCCTACGCTATACACAGGGAGCATACATGTGACATACGGATTACCTTAAAGCAACCTAAGGGCTTTGGTATACTGGCCGAACGTTGGGCTGGCCTTGGAAGGGGACCCTTACTGTAAAGGATACTGCAGCAGTGAAATGGAAGGAAATCAACTAAGATAAAAATGCAGAGCAATTAAGTAAAAATGAGACACTAGTGCTTGCATATATACCTGTTAAAAAGAGAGGAATTCAAGGAATGTGTAGTAGAAATTATTTGAGAATTATTAAGGAAGATAATTTCTTCAGAAATTATAGTTAGGGACTGGGATAAAATTAAAGTGGAATTTAAAAATAGGGTAGAAATAAAAGAAAAAGAAATGTGGTTAAAAAATAACAAGAATTACTTAGAGGGGCTGACAAAGGTTAAACTATTGCAGAATATTGGGAATCTCACAGAGCAAGAACAGGCACAACTGCAGAGTGCTAAAAAAAGGAGTATCTGGATAGTATGCATGAGTTTAGCAAGTTTACTGTTAAGCAACAGTTGTCTGATAACTCCTCCAGAGAACAAAAACGTTTAAGCGCAACGACTTAGGCAACAGAAAGTAGAAAGGGTGGTTGCCAAACTTATGGAGCCTGTAACAAGAAAAATAGCCACAGATCCTGTAGACACAGAGATATTTCAGAAATCTTATGAAAATCTGTATAAAGCATAAAGGAAAGTGGAAATCAAGTAAAAGCACAAACGGAAATATATCTGAAGACTTAAGTATGTCAAGGTTAAAGGTAGATGAGGCTCAACAATTAACAGTTAAGATAGGAGGAGACAAGACTGCAGGAAAGTCTTCAGGAATAAATAATATTCCTGTGGAAGTTTGATAGCTAGGAGAGAAAAAAGGTGGTAAAGATGTGGAAGGTTTTAATAGCATTTTAAAAGGAGGGGAAGCACCAACATCCTGGAAGAAAGCTATGCTGGCTGTAATACCTAAACGAAAGAAAGACTCATCAGACCCAGCTTCATATAGGCCCATTTCAATTTTAAATCATGATTATAAAGTGGTTATTTCTATAACAGCTAAAGGAATGGCAAAGTTGTTGCCAAAACTGACAGATATGAATGAATGTGGTTTTGTGGAGAGGAGGCAAACATCTGACAGCAACAGGTGAACAATGATGATCCAGAGGGAAGCAAAATGCAAGAAAATATAGTTGTTGGTGGGTCTTTATGCAGAGAACACATTTGACAGAGTAAGCTGGGATTTAATGAGTACAGCATTTGCATTCCCTGATGCAACAATAAGGTTAATTAGGAGGATATATGAGGGATCAAAAGCAAAAATTAAAGTGGGAAGGTTCCTTTCTTAAGTTGTGTCTGAACAGAGAAACCAGGCAGGGAAGTCCTCTTTCCCCTTTGTTATTTGCTTTATATTTAGAGTCAATGGCAAAGATAAGAGACTCAGAAATTTAAGAATAATCGGTATAGTAATCAAGAAATCTGGCTTTATTTGCCGATGATATTATTTTGTAACTGATAAAACCAGAAAAGGGCATGTCAGTGTTGTGCAACATTCTGATAGTTCCAGTTTTTTTCGGGGTACAACATTAATGAAGACAAACCAAAGGCTATAACTGTAAACTATGTACCCACGCATGAATTGGTTCAGCAGTGGACGTATTTATGGGGACATGATAAAATAAAGTATTTATGAGTATGCATTAAAAAGTGTTCTGTTAAGGGATCTAAGAATGTGTGGGAAGGCACTAGTAAAGATGAGAGAAAAATGAGAAAACTGAAGCTGTTGCTTATTGATATAGATAGCAAGATGCAAGCAGTGAAAATGTTTTTAGTCTCTCTAGTTTTATATACAGGTAAGGCATATTTTTATCAACCAGAGGAGAAGTTGTAGACAGTAATTAATAAAGAATTAAAGGATTTCATCCGGGAGGGGAAGATGGTAAGGGTTAAGTGGGACAAGATTATCCTTCCAAAAGAGCAAGGTGGTTTAAGATTACCTGATTTATAGGGATATTTTAGAGCTACACATTTAAGGCTCATATACATAACACAAGCAGAAGGCTATAATTCAAAGTGGAAAGGGATGATGATGAAGCAGGGGGTAAATTCAAGTAGTAAGCAGAAAGTGGGACTTTGGATGCAGATCCTTAAGAAGAACAGCCTTAAAGAACAAAGTAGCAAGTATACTACGAAATAAGCCAACAAGAGAATGGAGAAAGGCGATTCTGCTGATAGGGATGAGTGCAATTAGGGGGTACAGAGAACAGGCAAGAGGAGGCCGGAATTTATTGGAGAAAACTGGCAAAGGAACCAAGGTATTGGGAGCAAACAACTAGAGATGGAAAGGTAATATAATGGAAAGAGAACAAGAAGACATTTGGACTGCTTTGTCTATCAGGAACTGATATCAAGAGTATATGTAAATATAAAGGAATAGGGGAATCCTAAGTGGAATATCTGCTCTGGTAGATATTTTAGTTGAATCTAGAACAGAAGCTGTGTTAAAAAGGAATCATTAATAAGGCATACAAAACACTGCATGACAGCAGAGGAGGTTAGAAACAACTGGCAAGAGAGATTGCATAAACAATTCAAAAGGAAACTACGAGAGGACATATGAATGGTTCACAAATATGCAACACAGTCTAGAAGACTTAGGACTTTTGCTTGGAAGTGTTTGCATAGGTATTTTTATACTGCAAGCAGACTCCAAAGAATTTTTCCTCGTAGAGATGTCAAACTTTGGAGGTGTAATGGGGAAGAAGGAGATAACTGGGAACATGTTTTGGGAGTGAAATGAGTTGGCAGACTTTAAATGTTCCATACAAAGTACTCTGTCAAATACTGAGTGTGCAAATAGGTGTACCTAAGCAAAAGTTTTTTTAAGCTGGGATACCGGTTAATAGTAAGGCCTTGTTAAGTTTAATTCTGGTGGCTCACAAAAAAAACAGCAATTACTAGAAAATGGAAATCATAGTCTAAACCAACTGTCCAACTGTATTTGAAGCAACAAATACTGTAACAGAGATATACCAATTGGAAGTGGGATCTTTAGAAAATGAAAGGAACAAACTACCTAGAAAAAAATGGAAACTGTGGGAACAATACATGCAGAATAATGTTTTGGAGGAGAGGTGAGGTTTAAGGGAAGGCAGGAATTGAGCAGTTTATGTAATACTGGATTGATAAGTGTATAAAAACATGTATGTGATGCATAATGTTTGTAACTGTGAACGTGTTAACATGGTTTGCTTAAATCTATGCCTTCCTTTGTCTTAACTAATAATTCAATAAAAGTGTTAAAAAAGTTCCAATAGCAAAACATTTTCTGAATTTTGGGCTAGTGGACAATCAGTTCATGAAGAAGGCACACAGAGCTTTAGTAGACTGGTTTAATTTCTGATATCCTTGGCAGGATACATCTCACACTGTTACATGCTACTGCAAAAGTGATCTAATGATGAACATCTGGATGGTTGTTAGTCTGATATGCAGTCATCCAGAAAGGCCATGACAAAACTTGCCCTGGCACCAAAGATGCTATCTAGTCTGTGATGCTTACATCTGAATGGATTGTGTACTCATCCTTGCTAAGAATGCAAAAGTGACCACTGGTGCCTCTAGGTGCCTGTGACCTAATATACCCTTCTTGCCATGAAATACACTGTGCACCAACCATTTTAAGATGTCTACTTGGTAACTGATTTAACCTTCCTTTTTATGTACAAAAGATAAAAACTACTAGTCTGAAACTCAGTACATGCCAATAATATTTCAGTTGCCTGTGAACATCAGGTGACTGCAACATCCTCTCTCTTTTGTTTGGAGGGTTAGGGAAATTTAATGCAGAAAAGAGCATTTGATTCCTTCTTTAGCACTAAAGGGAAAATGTCTTCCAGTTAAATAGGTAAAATTTTCTGGTATCGAGCTCCCTGTGTGAAAAAGTGCCTAAATCAGAGTGATATCACCCATGCTAGTAAATACGCTGTCCACAGATATGGTTATATTAGGGGATCCCTTGTAGTGTGTCAAGAGGTCCATGCATTTAGGCAGGCTTGACAGTTTCTCACCTCGGTACCTCCAAAAGGAGGGAGAGACAGTAATGGCTGGGCTAAAATGTTGGTATTTTTAGCATATTTGGCCACTTCTTCATTGGCTTCTTGATTACCCTGGAGGGAAACATATAGAAACATACCCATCCAACAAAAAGAAAAAAAATGTAAATTTCCACAGCTTTTCTGTGTTGTGCAATGCAACAGAACGTCCTTTAGCCATTTCTCAAAGAAGTGAAAAAATATACTTCTGGCATACCCAACATGCAGATCTACTGAAGAAATATATCCTCGTTAAGGATCCATAAGTGGGTATCTGCCTCTTTCTTCAGTTTTGATGGGAAGTAGCAGGCTCTTAGGGACATACTTGACTTTAATGCTACCTCCCAAACAATCACTAGCAGCCTACACAAGGGATATGAACAAGTTCCTCCTGATTTATTTAAATCACCACTGTCTGTTATCAAATGTAGAATGCCTGGCTTCCATATGGGCTTGAAAGCCCTGAATGTTTAGATCATTGCCATCACTTCTTTTACATTAATGTGCCTCTTCCTTTGCCTCCTGTTCCAAGTTCGCTGGACCCACAGCCTACCTATGTAGGCTCCCTAGATTGTACCTGACAAATACATAGTCATTGTCTGACTAACTGGAGCCACGCATTGGTGGCAGTGAGAGATAAAGCCATGACTCTGGTCCAGGTGATCTGGGTTAAATGAACAAGCACCTAATAGTACAGGCAGGGAAGACAGGCATGCATATTCTATGGGTTGGGGTTGGGATGGTGAATCCTTTCTGGTTCATACCACTTTCTACTGACAGAGCCATAACTGAAGAGTGGTTGTGCATCACAGATGTGGTGAATCACAGCAGGGAAGATTTGTGTGTGACCACCAAAGCTGGTGACGGTAGTACTTGTCAGTACATATGAAGGAGCACAAATGCACAGATACAGGGAACAGGCAATACTTCTGGCAATACTAGTGCTCACATCACCTCAAAAGGAGGAGGTAGGACACACACACACACATATATATATATATATATATATATATAGCAACTGTCTTGACAGCTGGGTTGCCTGTGAGGAAACAAGCAATCCACATGGCTGCCTGGATGACTGCCCCTCCAACTGGTACTCACCTCTGTATTTCTGGGAACTTCCCAACATGTAGCAATGAACGAGATGGAGTCCAGTTAGTGGAAGCTTGATGGTCAACAGGACTTGGGGTCAAAAAGATTTAAAAGCGACTGTCATGGTGACTCCACTGGAACTTGCTCATATGCAGTCTTAATAGGGGTACCATCAGAATGGTGTATGATATCTCAAGGTTCCTGAAAAGTCCCTTGCATAAATAGACTCCCTCTTGGATATGCCCGAAAGAAGCTTGTCAGTAACACCACCTCATTTTGAAGGGGAAAAAAGCCATCTGGCTGTTGGAGTCTATCTATCAATGGAGGCACCAAAAGTCATTATTCTTTTGGAACTGGTGGTATTCTTGAATACTTTGGTTTGACTGAAGCAGAGCTTGTAAACCTACCATACAACATGAAGGACTCATTTGTCTAGTGCAATGCTTCCTAACTGGGGTCAGAACAGAGCCAGCCAGCCTGTTATCACTTAATCTTGATTATTTCACCAACTGGAAGGCTATTCTGGGCCAGGGTGAGACTTCTGGCAGGAATGATGAAGGAAGGAGCTGGAACAATCATGGTTGCTCCATATCGGTGGGGGTTGCTCTGAGAGAGGACTCCTGAACTTCCCTTTGGGTGTCTTTACAATTTTCCCTCCCCCAGAGGCCCTTCCCCCTTTCACCCACTTGCCTTTACCCTGTTAGCAGAACTGTCAGCTCCCTGATGGATAGTTCCCGATGTAGTGTGGAATGAGGAATGAAATAACTGTTTTAATGACTGGACAGTCTTCTCCTTTTCCTCCATTTTCCTGGACACCTCATCCACAGGGCATCCAAAAAGCAGATTCGTTAACAGTGGGACATTAATAATCTAGTCCTTGACATCCTATATCAAGAGCTGGATCCTTAGCCAGGCATGTGTTCTGATTACTGATCACTTGGTGGAAGCCGTGGATACTACATCTACTGCACTGCAGTCAATTATAATGGCACGTTTTTTATCTTGAATGACAAACTGGGCTGCCTGCAAGAGTTCTGCCTCCTCTGTAGCTTGAATCACCTCCCCAATCTCAGTGCTCAAGTCCTTCAGAAACACACCCAATACTTAATCATCTGAGTATCACTATTCAAATCCTTGAAAGGTACAGTTACTGCCATGGAGACCTTCTTTGCAGACTGGTCTAGTATCCTACTGTACTATTCACTGGAAAATCCGCTGTGGATGGAGCTCCCAGTTTTGGGATCCATAGACACTGTTGCTGGATCCACTGCAGGGTTCCACTATAGGTAGTTAAGGGATTTCTGAAGTCTGTAAAAATGTTCAAGTTTCCTAAGGGAAGTGGGCTGGGAGGCTAGTTCTACAGATGCAGCTATAAAGGAGTCATCTACAGCTCCTATGATTATTGGAACAGTTAATGGTCTATCAGCATCCAAATCCAGAAAATCAAAACAATATTTCTTGGCATTTGAAACCTTCTTTGCTTCTAAAATGAAATGTTCCTTCATTCTACAGGAGGTGTCTCCAAATGTGATGCCTTCTACTGGAGATGCAGACAACACACTGTATTCAGTGGCTGTGTAAACACCAGAAGGGAAAGACATTTGGACAGCGTAGGCAAAGTCTTCATCTGTAGAATTTGATTAATCTGATTCCTCAGTAGGAAAAGGCTCCCTTCTTTTATTGTGGAGGGGTCACCCGACACTGACAACTGTCCAACAGTGCCTGCAGGTTCTGAATATATGCTTCATGAGAACAAGTTATACAATGACAATGTAAAAAAAAAAAAAGTCATTACTAAGCCTCCAGAATCCAAGAAGACACGGACTCAGCTGAGATCAGACACTACAACACACAATGCCACATCCATACCACAAATAAATCTGCTACAAATCCAGTACACAACACCCCCCCCCCAAATAAAAATATACTAGTGATGATGAGTATACAGTAATAAGAGACACACACTCTGATGGCAAGTTGTCTTTCAGGTGCCAAGATCTCCAATGTCACAAGGGCCTTTAAGTCCCAGCAATATGACAACAAAATGTTGGTGGTTCATGTGGTTGTCAATGATCTGGCACACAAAACCCTGAGGGACATGCAGAAAGACACATCTTCACAAGTTCATACATGCATACTAGGCTAACGACCATTAGGCCTTTAAAACCCCTATCAGTGCAACCCAAATATGACCCATAAATTTAGTTTATATTTAACTTACAGGGGTTGGCTTACTGACTGCCTTTGTTTATCAGAGACATAGCAGCCAGCCAGGGGTGAATTTCTGATTACCCATCCATTGGTCCAAGTTGCACTTAAATAGGGATGAGGAGGAACTCTGCTTCACATAGATGGGGAGCCTGTTCCAGAGAATGGGAATCCTCTGAGAAGAATATCTCTCTCTCCAACATGTCCTATTTATGTTGCAAGCAAAAATTAGGTCTTTAAATCTAGTAGTTCTGATGCTGTTTGTTTTGTTGATGTGCAAAAGATTCATTAAAACACGGTCCAGGGATGCTTTGTATGCCAGCCAAAGATCACATCTCAAAAGTTTGTATGACACAAAGCAAAGATTCAGGGCTATAAGGCGATCAGTGTAGGACATTGTGTTTACTCCCTGTACTGTTTTTGTAAGCAATCTTTGTGAACACTCCAGTTGCTGTGTCTGTCTGTGAAGGGGATATTACACTCTATGATGGGCCTGATGAGGACCATGTAAAGTGGTATAATGACCTAGATGGACCTAGATGCATTGCCTTTACTTATAAGATGAGCAACATAGAAGGATTTTTTTACTAGTCCTTTTATCTCTAATAGTAATAGTACCATTCAGGCTTTTGAGAAGGCCTGTGAAAATAATTTGTATGAACTTTTCTGAATGACAATGAACGCAAGAAGTTGTTTTAGAATTTAAAGAGTGATGAAAAACAAGCTTCCCCGATGTCTAATCTAGAAAATGTGGCTAAGCCTGCAGATAAAGGGGATGGGACAGTCATAATGGATAAAAGTTTTTGCATACAAAGTATACCGTCTATGCTTTCTCATACTATTGTATACCAGAATATCACTAACAGTAACTTAAATGAGATAATTAGAAAAAAAAATATATATATATATATATATATATATATATATATATATATATATATATATATATATGTATATATATATATATCATGTATCTGAATAATGACCTTAACTTAGAACTTTTAAATTATTTTCATCTACCATATATCCTGTTATCCCCATCTACTATGGTCTTCTGAAAATACACAAGGACAGAAATAATCTACCAATGATAACTGTCTCAGCGAGATGCTGGATAACAGAACTAATGTCTTGTTATTTAGAGAATACACCGAAAGAATTTTTAAAGTTCTCATCAAGTCATATGTTGGACAGTAATGAGGTTTTACAACAGCTATATGAATGGTATCAGGCTAATGAACAAATGGAATATGCATTTGTCACTTTGGGTGTGGATTCATTCCTCCTCTTTTATTTCCAACAACATTGGTATAGAATATGTGAGACAGTACCTCAGTAGACATAGCAAATTTACTAATAGTAAGATACAAGCAGTTTATCCTTTAGAATTAGTGCTTGTTATTAAAGTATTTTTATTTGAAAAAAAGTTCTATCTACAGAAGCATGGTTTAGCTATGGGGGAGTCAGTAGCAAATACTTGTGCCAATATTATAATGGCGATGTGTGAAAATAAATATATATATATATATATATATATATATATATATATGTGTGTGTGTATATGGGTCCCCTTCAGGAGACTGAAAGTTCAAAAGACTGAAAATCAAAACATCTAAAACTTAAAATAGTGAAAATGGAATTTATACATTCTCGCAGTTGTGCAATCTAGGAGCTGGTATATATAATTAAGCAGGGGGTGTGAGGAGTACAGCCCCTGACATGAGAGGTGCAGGGGGGTTTGTCCCCTGCATTAAAAATGTTTTCAATATATTGAGTTTTACATATTACATACATACATTCTCACTCAACGCTTTTTTATCCCACATATTTTTTATAAAAGGTGTTGGATTATGTATTTATGATTTGGTCTAGTACTGAGTCAGACAGACACCACATTTTTAGTATACCTACCTGAAACTGCAGGTTTTCTAAAATTTAAAAAGGCTTATTCATCTAATATTACAAGTTTCTTAGATTTAAGATTATAAAGAACTTGTATCATACTAAATACAAGGGTTTATATAAAGGACACTACAAAGAATACACAGGATCATGGGAAGTTACTACGTTAATGGTCCTAGGGCCCTTACAAGCGTAGACAAGTTCTACCCTTATTACCATGATCAGCACCTTTTGCCCCCTGTCCAAGAGGGTACAGGTGGAACCCCCAGTGTGAATTTACAGGTACCCATCCAACTGTCCAGACTGCGTATGAGGAGGGCCTATAAGCTGCTCTGTTTGACATGTAGTGGGAGTCAATCCAAAGGTGTGCTAACCTAGTAACCTCTGGGAGACAAAGCTGTTCCTCCAGCATGTTCTACTAATGTCACATACCAGGTTAAGGTCTTTGGAGCGAGTAACACATGTACCATTTGACTTGCGGATATGCATTTTCAATAAAGCATGTTCAAAGATTGCCATATTCAAGGCAGAGATCGCCTCTCAGTAGTCTGTACAAAACAGAATAAAGTGACAGTAATTTCAGATGATCTGCATAGGACAGATACTGAAGATCTTGAATTTTCCTTGTGAAGAACCTCTGCGGTCTCCCCAATTGCTGCAGGTACATGGAAAGCTACATGCCAAAAGGGGCTTGTACTCAATTATTGGCCTGATGAGGGAAGAATACAGTGAGGTTATAGCTTCTTTTTTTTTCTGGAGGCAATGCCCTCACTTATGAGATGAGCAATACAGACTGCCCTTCTTACCACTGTGGAGACATGGTGATCAAAGGTAGGGTTCCTGTCAACCTGTCTGCCCAGGTCTCTCATCAATGAGTGCATACTTAGGGTGTTGCTATTCATGTGGTAGTTAGCAGGGACACCCCTCTTACCGAAAGGGATGATAATACATTGTTTGCATTGAGTTTAAGACCACGACTTTGGCACCAATCATTTGTGTAAAATCCTCTTGTAGGATGTTGACATCATTTGGAGATTCTATGACAACTCCCAGTTTGCAGTCATCAGCAAACTTTGTCAGTCACAGATCTTTAGTTTTTGCTTATACTTCGGAGAAATAGATTCCAAACAGTAGAGGTCCCAGGACTGATCCCTGTGGAACACCACTGGTTACAGGTCTGCTGTTGGAGGTGGATTCCCCTATTTTGACTATATGGGCTCTATCAGTGAGCCAGTTAGTGATCCATCTAACAATATAAGGGTTGATACCTAGCTGGGTAAGTTTCAAATGATGCCTGCGTGGGGAGTAGTGTCAAAAGCCTTGGCTAAGTCTAGGTAGGCTGGATGCACAGATTTCCCCCTCTTCCACAGCCTTGGTGACTGTCTCGAAGTCTGCCAAGTTCAACATGCATAATCTCCCTTTGACAAATCCAAATTGAGTAGGGTCAAGTGTTTGGAGATTAACTATATCTTTGTTGATAAGATCCGTGATGATTTGCTCCATGGCCTTGCAGATAAGGCTAGTCAGGCTAATAGGTCTATAGTTCCTGGGGTCAGTGGAAGTGCCACCTTTGTGCAAGGGAATAACAGTGGCCATTTTCCATTCAGCTGGGATGAAGCCGGTGCTCACACTACGATTGAAGAGAGTACCCAATGGTGTTGCCAGTTGTTAGAGATCATGCAGGACACAGCCTGTGATGTTATTAGATCCCATAGATGCTGTGTTTTTGGTTTGAGAGAGGCTGCTTATGACCTGTTCTTTAGAGATATAAGTTAGGGGACAGGTGGTAGGGATGTCATTGGGTACATGTGGCAGGGAGAGGGAGTGAAGTTGTTACAAAACCTGTTGGCTAACAGGTTAGCTATGTCCACAGGCTTAGTATATGTGGCATTATTGACTACCAATTCAACACAAATTTGGGCCTATCCTTTTAGGTTACAGATGTAACTGAAGAGCGCCTTATTTATTTATTTATTTTATTTTACATTTGTTGACCGGGCTAGTCTAGCTGGATATATGTCCATTTTCAGCAGAGGCCCGGGGAGAAAAGCTCCAAGAGTAAGATTACAAGTATAAAACAGACAAACAATGGTAATACAAGTTTTACAAACAAAGCAACTAAGTAGGCAACAATAATTTCAACATAGCAAACCAAATATAATGTATATATAAGAAGAAAATGGTTAATATTTTTTTTTTTTTTTTAATCCAAAAAGTATTCATATAATGTCAATTGTGTAAGGTTAGAGGGGATAGAAGAGGAAGGAGTGAAATTAACCTGGGTCGGTGCAGGAGCATAGCCAGTACTTGTTGAGATGATTTTTCAGTTGTCTTTTAAAAAGTGGGAGAGAGCACAAAGATTTGATGTCAGAGGGTAATTTATTCCACATTTTTCCAACAGAGTTGGAAAAGAGGCAGTCCCCTGCAGAGTTATTAGGTTTTGTTATATTAATCAGTAGTTTGTTGGAAGAATGTAGATGCTTCAGGTTGTTGTAAGGTGAAATGAGGTTAGAGAGTATAGGTGTTTTAGTTGGTTGGTATAGGATTGTATGAGCTATTAGGAGCTGTTGAAATAGGAGTTGGTTAGGAAGTTCAAGCCAACCTAGTTCTCTTAGGTTCAGGCAGTGGTGAGTTCTAAATGGGGTTCCTGTTGCAAATCGAGCAATATTATATTAAGATTTTGCTAGTTTATTGATGTTGTTTTTGGAGAGGTTAGTGAATATGGCAGATGCATATAGTAGAGAAGAGATAAGATGGGATCTGGCTAAGGTTTTTCTTGATTCTGGTGTAAGGAAGGCTTTGATTCTGTAAAGGGATCCAATTTTCTTATTAACTAATTTTATTGTATTATTGTTGTGTGTATCAAAGCTGAGGTTGTTGTCAATGGTTATTCCTAGTAGTTTGGTAGTTGATTCTGGGGAAATAAGGGTGTTGTCAGTGGAAGTAAGAGTGAGGTTTAGGGGGGTAGATCTGTGGGAAGGTGAGAACAATAGCAGTTTGTTTTTTTTGGGATTGAGAAGTAGGCAGCGGTCAGTGAACCATTGTTCGACTGTGGTAAAAGCTTTTTGGGTGATTGAGTGTAGTTCGGTTTGTGTATTGGCAGAGCAGATAATAGTAGAATCGTCAGCATATTGTATGCAAATAGTGTTTGGGATAGCTGAATGGAGGTCATTAATAAAGACAGAAAATAAAAGGGGGCCTAGGATAGAGCCTTGAGGAACTCCTAGTGAGATTGGGAGAAGATTAGATAACGTATTTTTCCAGAGAACAGCTTGCAGACGGTTTTCTAGGTAGGATGTAAACCAAGTTAAGGAAGGAGCATCAAGTGAGAGGGATTGAAGAATGTGCAGAAGAAGTTTATGGTTAACCATGTCAAAGGCTTTAGATAAGTCAATGAAGACTGAAGATGATAGGATATTATTCTTCCGGTTATAATTAATGGAGTTGGTAAAGGAGAGTAAGGCTGTAGTAGTACTGTGGGAAGGTCTGAATCCATGTTAGCAGTTAGAAAGTAGGTTGTTATTTAGGAGGTGGTTAAGAGGTTGTTTGTGAATACATTTTTCCATGATTTTAGCAATAGGTTATAGTAGTGCTATAGGACGGAAGTTAGAGTGGTCGTTGGACTTACCCCGTTTGTGTAGTGGGATGACATGAGATATCTTCCAAATAGTTGGGAAAATTCCTTCCTGTATAGATCTATTTATCAGAATAGAGATGGGATAGGCAATGGCTTTAGTGCCTATTTGCAGGTATTCTGCAGGGAGTTTGTCAGCAGAAGGAGTGGTCTGTTCTTAGATGAGGAAGCTAATTTGGATTTGTAGTTTGCTTTGGAGGACTTCACAAGAAGTCTTATTTGCTTGTTTAAGCTGAGGAAGGAGTTTTTCCAGCTTAGGGCTCGATCCCTCTTAGTTTTAGACAGCAATTTCTTCCCGTTATTGTAAAGCCTGTTAATGGCAGTTGTCCACCAGGCAGGTATGTTCTTCCTTGAGGAGCTTGTTTTGGTCCTATCAGGTACAGCTGAGTCAATGCAATTATACAGGCATCTGTATAAAGCATTGGTGTAGAACTTGGCATAGTTGCCAGTTCCATCTGAGGGGAGGTGTAGTAAAGCTATTTATACCATCCTGTAAGAGGTTACAATCTGCTTTGGAGAAGTTTTTTTATTTTAGTTGCTGCTGGGGAGGTGGGGGATCAGGTATGCTAGTTACTTTGAATGAGACTGATTTTATGGTCAGATCTCACCAGGGAACACCTCACAGTGGGGGTGCTACAGTGTTCCCCATATTGGTAAGCACCAGATCCAGGATGTTGGCACCCATTGTGGGAGTGTCAACCAGCTGGTCTAGGGCACTGGAGTTAACAAACTTGAGGAATGTTTGGGCAAGTGAGTTTGAGCACGAGTAATTTACCCAGTCAATGTATGCGTAAAGTCACCCAAAACCATGGTGTTCGGATGTATCTTGATAGACTCAAGTAGATCCAAACACGCAGAGTGGGTGTCCTGATTCATGGAGGGGGGTCCTGTAGCTTGCAATGACTTGAATAGATGTCCTACCAACAGTTAATTGCACCTGAAGTATCTCCAGGGAATCATACTGTTTAACCAATCTGGAGGTGTATTTGCCTTTAATTAATACCGAGACACTGCTTCCTTTAGTTTTCACACCTTCAGTTTGTGGTCTAAACGTGTGGAAGGAGGTGTAACTCGGTATAGCCTGGGTGCTCTCCACAGCCTTGAACCAGGTCTCAGTGACCGCACAAATGTCTGCATCTCCCAAGGAGAGTACTGCTTCCAGTGAGTGCAGTATCATGTTAAGACTCTTAGCATTTAGCAGCATAACCTTAAGGTTGTTTTTGAATGGAGTTTTAACAGCTGCAATTTTGTCCTTGAGACAGTGCTTAAAAAGGCACTATGGAAATCCCAGGGGTGACAGATAAAGATCATACCTGGCAAAACATCGAGATCTGTCGATCATGTCATCCTAGGCTGAGAGATACTGGATCCCCTTAGAATGACACCAGAAACAACCAATTATTGAAGTCAAACATTTTCTGTTTGTATTGAGGCATCATCTTAAGTGAATGTTGCTTAAGGCTAGGGACATACTTGCTTGAGACACAGTCTGACAGCTCAGTCATGTCTCTCTTCATACAGTCCAGAGAGGTACAACTCATACTTAGAATGAGAAAGCATTTCAGATTTATTTTTAATAATATAGCTAAAGGACAGATGCTATGAATAGCTACATTAAATACAAATAATGATGTCCTTGAATATCAAATGGAAGACCTTATAGTAGATTTTTAAGAGAAGGGGCTATAATGAAATTGGTTTACAAGAAGATAAGACATATATTATGTCTTCTTGACAGAGTCCAAGTAAACCGATTTTTCAGATGGATTTCCACCATATAAGAGAAGTTGTGGTCCAAGAAGAATAATAATGAGACTAACATTTTCTTATAATAAACATAAAGAGAAAGTAAAACAGATTATAAACAGACATCAGCATATTTTAAATAGTGTTGGGGAATAAAAAAAAACTATATAAACAAGGAACCTTATTCTAGTTATAAAAGATCCATGAATCTGAAACAAAAATAAAAGTTATGTATTCACCATAACTATGCATCTGTGTTGTCCATTTTCATTTTTTCTCAATGAATGGGTTTGGATCTGACTTGGCCACTTTCTTTAGATTGTGGGATCCAACTCTTGAGCTCCTCCATTGCCCATAATGCCCCTGTTCACTGTATTACCTCAGATTGAGTTTGCTGCTATTATACAATATGACAACAAGGTACCTCAAGTTAGCTATGACAGAGAAGTGATAGTTGAATCAGGAAAGTACAGTTGTGTACACTTACCATAAATGTAGATATTCGAGTGTATTCACTGTTGCAGTCATTACATTTGGGTAATCCTGCTGGCAGGTTGCCCTCAGTCAGCCTGAATTCCAAAGTCTTGGGCCCTGCGTCGGCTGCTGTCGCCTCTTCCCTGACGTCAGGTCATCAGGGGTATAAAAGAAGCAGCCAACACCATTTTCTTCAGTTTTTCTTGCCCCAGATGTCAGGTGCCCCCTAAAAGGGTAGCCAAAATTTATCAATAAATAAAAATACATACACCAATATAAACTTTACCTTCATCTACAAGCAAATACACCACATAGGTTGCATAAATCAGAGAAGGAAAGAAAAGTTCCAGCAGAAAAAGGGGGATGGCAGGTGGGTAACCTGGACTGCAACAGTGAATACACTCGAACATCTACATTTACTGTAAGTGTACACAACTGTACTATGTTCTTCGTGTTTCACTGTTGCAGTCATTACATTTGGGTAGAGTTCCAAAGCTATGGTTGCGAGGCTGGAGCTAAACAGCACTAGGAGCGGCTATGAGGCCCTGCAGAGCTGCAGTGGCAAAGCCTGCCCTGGATTTAGAGTAGAGTGGCGGATGATAGTGCTTTGTAAAGGTGTGCACTGAACTCCAAATAGCAGCCTCTAAAATGTCTTTGGTTGGTACTCCCCTGAGAAAGGCTGCTGAAGTGGCTGCAGCTCTGGTTGAATCTGGCCTAATGCCCTTAGGCACTGGTTTGCCATGGTGTAAGTAGCAGAAACGAATGCAGTGGCCTATCCACTTTGAAATAGTCTGCTTTGAGATAGCCTTTCCTTGTGATCCTGCAGCATATGCCACTAGTAATTGCCCTGTCTTCCTGAAATCTTTGGTTCTGTCCAAGTAGAATCTAAGCTGTCTGTGTACATCCAAAGAATGCAAAATTCTCTCCCCCTTGTTCTGTGGATTTGAATAAAAAGTCGGCAGATGAATAGTTTGGTTAGAAGCCACAATGGACACCATCTTAGGCATAAATGTTGGGTTTGTCCTCAGAGAGACCCTGTCTGGATAAAAAATGATAAAAGGTTCCACAGCCATGAGTGCCTGTAGCTCTGAAAATCGTCTTGCAGAAATTATTGCTAGGAGCAGAGCTGTTTTCCAAGATAAAAACTTTATATCAGCAGTAGCAGCTGGCTCGAAAGGAGGCAGGGTGGGTTTTTCCAAGACATAGTTGAGGTCCCATGCAGGTACTGGTGATCTCCTTGGGGGCCTTAAATTTTTGGCTCCTCTGAGGTACTACTTTAGTAAGGGATGAGAAAAAATTGGTGGCTCTGTATTGTAATGAGCTGAAATGGCAGAGGCATGAATTTTAATTGATGAAAAAGATAGGCCTTTGTCCAGCATCTCAGTTAAGTATTGCAAACTCTGAGGAATATTTGCTACAGCTGTATCAGTTCCTAGTGCCTGATTCCAAGCACAGAATCTCTTCCATTTCCAGCAAAAGATTTTCTAGTACTAGGCTTTCTGGCTTCCAAAATGACATCCATCACAGCTTTACTGAGAGGTGTGTTTTTTATGACTACATTATCCGCCATGCTGCCAGGTTTAAAGTACTGAGTTGGCTGTGCAGGATCTGATTGTTTTGCTGGGACAGTAGATGAGGTATTTGAAGTAAGGTCAAGTTGGGCATTGAGACAAGTTCCTTAGGACTGGATACCAGTACTGGCGAGGCCAGTCTGGGGCAACCAGTATCATCTTTGGCTTCTCTTGTCTGACCTTTAGGAGTACCTTGGGGAGGAGAGGCAGTGGAGGAAAGGCATATACTGATAGGTTTTTCCAGCTGAAAGATAGGGCGTCCACTTTCCATGCTTGTCTGTGATAAGTCCTTGTGCAGAATCATTTTAGTTGGTAGTTGTGAGGGGAGGCAAACAGATCTATGTCCGGGCATCCCGATTTCCTTGTTATCATGCTGAAGACTTGAGGATCCAGCTGCCACTCGTGGGGATCCATGAGGTTTCTGCTTAGTTCGTCTGCCAGAGTGTTTTCCTTTCCTGGCAGGAATTGTGCCTGCAGATGTACTTGGTAAGACAATGCTGTGTCCCACAAAGTCATGGTTAGTCTGCAAAGGGGGTAAGAGTGCCCCCCTGCTTGTTTACATACCACATGACCATGGTGTTGTCTGTCTTTATCAGTAGTTGTCCCGGATGAAGTAGGGCCTTGAAGGCTGTGAGGGCATTTTGAACAGCTAGCATCTCTTTTTGATTGATATGTAGATGCATTTGGTTTGAGGACCATGTGTCCTGAATGCATCTTCTTGCCATGTGGGCCCCCCAGGCATAATCTGATGCATCCGTTGTTAGTAGCTGCCTGGCTGGGGGTAATGTGAATGGCTGTCCCTTGTTCTGGTGACAAGCCTTCGCCCACCATCGAAACTCCTGTTGCAGGCAGGGAATGAGAGTAATCATTGCTTCCAGGCTGCGGCAATGTTGAGCCCAAACGCTTTTTAGGTATCATTGAAGTTTCCTCATATGCAGTCTTGCATATGGAATTAGTAGGATGCAGGATGCCATGAAGCCCAAAGCCTGCAGAATTTTTCTTGCAGATAACTGGGCTTTTGTTGCCAACATTTTGAAATAGGTAGTCAGTTGCCTTTGTTTGTCTGGAGTGAGATAAGCCATCTGGGCAGTTGTATTTAAGCTTGCACCCAGGAATATTATCTCTTGAGAGGGTACTAGTTTCAATTTCTTTTCATTGACTGTGTACCCCAGGCATGTTAGAAGTCTTTTCACAAATGCCAGATGCTGTAGAAGAATGTCCTTGTTCTCTGCTTGAATTAGACAGTCGTCCAAGTAGGGATATATTTGTATTCCTCTGTCTGCAGAATGCAATTACTGGTGCGAGGTACTTTGTAAAGACCCTGGGTGCAGTAGATAAGCCAAAGGGCAGTGCAGAAAAGTGGTAATGCATTGAGCCAGCCTTGAATCTGAGGTATCTTCTGCATGATTGTCTGATGGGGACATGCAGGTATGCCTCTTTTAGGTCTAACGTCACAAGCCAAGCATTCTTGCCCAGCATGGGCAGAAGCTGCTGCAAAGTCAACATTTTGAATTTTGGTATATGCAGGAATGTGTTCAGAACAGATAGGTCCAGCATTGGTCTCCAGGCCTTGTCCTTTCTGGGTACCAAGAACAGTCTTGAGTAAAATCCTTGTCCCTGCTCTTGCTCTGGTACTTGTTGAATGGCCCCCATGTCCATGAGGGATGAAACTTGTTTTTGTGCCTCTGCCAATTGATTTGTTGGCAGATCTGGCCAGCCGTTTGCCTTTGGCAGGGTATGGAAATGGAACTTGTAGCCTTGTGACACTATATTTAGAACCCACTTGTCCTGGGTTATAATGTGCCAATTTTGAGAAAAAAGTGCTAATTTTCCCCCTAAGGGTGCTGCCAGGAGATAAGTGCTTGGTGCAGGCAGGGGGAAGTCATTGGGACTGTTTCCTGTATGGTTGTGGACTTTGGAGGTAGAAGCCCCCCATTGCTTTGACCTGTATGAACCTTGCGCCTGGGATCTGCCTCTAGGGTGTCTGGATCTGCCCCTTTGAGGTCCGTCTGACACAGGAAAGGACCAATTCTTTGTAGGCCAGTGCCTACTAAACCTAGGTGGCTGTACTTGTAAAAAATCTTTGACAGTTTGCATAGATTTAGCTTTGTCCTCCATTTTCTTTAATACCTTTTCTGCCTTAACACCAAACAAAGTATCATGCTGTAAAGGTGCATCTAATAATTTAACTTTGACATGATCAGGCAGATTTTGTTCCTTTAACCAAGCATGCCTCCTAATTACAGAACCCGTAACTGCAGCCCTGCAGGAGGCCTGCAAAGAATCAAAATCACATTGCAAAGTATGCTTTTCAACTTGTTCAGCTGCATAAAATAAATCCTGCATTTCCTTGTTTTCTGCACATTCAGAGTTTAGCAACATTTTCTGTTTAAGCAATGCCATGACAGGTTGCTGATATTTGAGCATATGAAACTGACAGTTTAAGGCCCTTATAGCCAAGGTAACAGATGTGTAAACCTTTTTTCCCCATCTATCCAGTGCCCTAGAATCCCTGTTAGAGAGGGTTGGGTATTTTGCAGCAAAAGCCTTAACTCCTTTGGGACCCTGTGAAATAGTTTCTGGGTCTGCAGCAGGGTTTTTAAAAAGGAATTTATGAGAGTCAGGAACTTGTAATATCTGTGAGGCTTAAAAGGAGCTTGAGGTAAGGAGTCAGAGGTCAGACTAGACTACGAAAACACATCATCTACAATGTCTAACACAGGTGGAATGGCTAGAGGCCTGTGTTGAGGTAGTAAAAGGAAATCCCTGAGCCTCTTTTTAGATTCTGAAAAATCTTGGCTCTCCCAGTGGAAATGCTCCCTCATGGTACGCAAGGTTTCCCCAAAAGAATAATCCTCTGGAGGAGAAGCTGAAGGTATAGATTCTTCAGTATCAGAATCCTCATGGGGGGAAGACAGTATTCCTGATCAGAAGAGGAATCAGAAGAAATAGAAACCTGATCTGAAGATTCATAGTCAGTCTCTTGCCTAGGCCTCTTATCAGGAGGGGGATGGGAACCCCTGATCAAGGTAATCAAGTCTTCGGCCATTTTGAGCATCTGTTTTTTTGGCATAGAGGCCTGTCCACGTGGCTCTTGAGTTTGTTTCTTTGCTTTAGAAGGTGCTTTAGTCTTTGCCTTTGAAGCTGAAGTCGGTTTAATGTAAAGATGTTCAGGTCTGAATACACCCTCAGAAGATGGTGCCTGCTCAGCAGCTCCGGACCCATCTGAGGGAATAGTGTCCGAGGTTCCAATACCTTGAGTTTCCAGCGGCACAGGCGACTCCACGTGGGAGTCGGTAGCGGCCTGCAACTCTAAGTAGCGGGCATCACGGGCTGCAAAAGCACCTCACTGAGAACCGGCGAACCGGCGACTGGCTTTGGAGAAGCTTCATCGTCAGTTTTGGTCCTCGGTTGTTTATCTCTCTCCTTTTCTTTGCGTTTTTTGTGAACAATGGTAGTCAGATGGCTATCCAACGACATTTTTGGATAAATAAACCGGCGTCCAAAATAGTTTAAAGCAAAATCATAGCGATGCTTAATAGTGCGTTGGTTAAATCTAGCACAAAACCGACAACCAGAAACATTGTAATCAGGGCCTAGGCAAGGAATACAGTAAGAATGAAAGTCCTTATGAGGTATTTGCTTTCCACAAGAAATACAATTATTAACTTTTTCTGACATCGGTCTGCATCGGTCTGGAGCAAGAAAAAAGTTTCCCCAATGGGGTACTTATCTTTATTGAAGACTTTGGGTCTGAAACTCGAACATGAAAATCTCAGGAGTCGGCCGACCGGCACTTGCGAACTGCTTCTGCTTCGGGCACCACACGTCAAGAAAGACTAAAGAAAATGGCGTCGGCTGCTTCTTTTATACCCCTGATGACCTGACATCAGGGAAGAGGCGACAGCAGCTGATGCAGGACCCAAGACTTTGGAATTCAGGCCGACTGAGGGCAACCTGCCAGCAGGATTACCCAAATGTAATGACTGCAACAGTGAAACACGAAGAACATCTATGATTCCTACTAACAATTCTGTTAGGTCCCAAAGACATGAATAGGGGAAAGGTGGGAGGGAAGTTGAGGAAGAATGAAAACAGAAAACAGATGCATAGTTATGGTGAGTACATAACCTTTATATCTGATTATGTCATTTTCATTGGTTCCTCAATGAATGGGACAGAGTCCCCAGCTACGATTACTTTGGGTGGCCCTCATGGAAGTATGTTACAGAGAATTTTAGAACAGAATGCTTCTCTGTTTATGGAGATGATATCTAATTTGTAATGAGAAATAAAAGTATTGAACATCAGACCATGTGGCAGCTGCACAAATGTCATCAATGAAGGCTCTAGCCCAAAAAGCAGCTGATTTAGCCATTGACCTAGTTGAATGAACTTTTTGGTTGTCTCGGTAAGGTTAGGCCTCACAAACAGGAAATACAATCTGTTATACATTTAGCCAGTGTAGTTTTCTGAAACTGGTTTTCCCATCTTGTTATTGCAGAAGGGCCAAGCAATTGATCAGTTTTTCTAAATTCCTTAGTCCTATGAAGGTCAAAACGAATTTGACTATGGAGATATAAGAGATGAAAGGTATATTCTCCCTTATTGTCAAATTTAGGAAAGAAAACTGCTAAACTGATCACTTGACTGATGTCTGATTCACTGGACACGTTTGGTAGAAAATAAGGATTAGTGCGTAGGGTAACTTTCCTTGTGAAAATCAAATATGGTGATTTAGAAGACAGTGCTTAGAGTTCTGATACTTATCATGTTGGATGGAAAGCCACCAAAAAGACAGTTTTCCAAGATAGAGACTTAAGATCTACTTTAGCTGAATGCTCAAAAGGTAGGTGTACCAGTGTCTGTAACACCAAGGTCAGATTCCAAGGAGGAGTGGGATCTTGAACTGGAGGTCTAAGTAAAAATGTACCTTTTAGAAATTCTGTACATAACTTAGAATAAGCTAAAGGAGAGGCATTTTCTCCGATGTGGTAGTTGGAGATGGCTGCCAGCTGAACTTTAATGGCGGAGAATCTCAGCCCGGTTTGAAAAATGGCGGCATGGAAATCTAAAATAGCTGGGAGTGGAGCAGTAAAAGGATCCAAGTCTCTCTGATGAGCCCAGAAAGAAAGTCTTTTCCATTTACTCTTTTAAATATTCCTAGCTGAAGCTTTGTGGGATGAGAAAAGAATTTGATGAACTGGGGAGTAAAGTCTGGAATATCTAGCCATCACCGGAATTGGAGAAACCAAGCGGTCAACTTTTGGCCTGTAATACCTGGGTGAATTACTCCTGACCGGTGTGACAGGAGATCTGGTGCAGGATCCAGTTTTCAAGGCAGACATACTATGTGAGACCATAGGAAGGGAACCACACCTGCTGAGGACAGTAAGGGGCGATGAGGATTACTTTACTTTTCAACTGGAGTGCTTTCTGAAGAAACTTGTGTATTAGAGGCAGGGGAGGGTAAGTGTAAAGGAGACCAGAGGGCCAAACGTAGACTACAGCATCTCTCAGTGACTGTCACTGAGGGGGGAATTAGGGCAAAGAACCTGCTGCATTTGTTGTTGATGGGAGAGACAAATAGGATTCAGCACAGTTGACCCCATTTGTAGAAGATCATATTTTCCACTGACTGACTGAGACATTATTCGTGAGGAATCAGGATGATCTTGCTGAGCTTGTCAGCTAAGATGTTGGATTTCCCTGGTATGTGCATTACTACCAGAAAGCCAAACCCTCATTGTTTCCTGGCAGAGGGGATAGGATCTGGTTCACCCTATTTGTTGATGTACTAGACTACTGACATGTTGTCTGTTTGAATAGCAATAGTTCCTAGTGGGAGAGAGCTTTGAAGGCCTGCAATGCGAGAGGCACCGTTCTCCTCTCTAGGATGTTTATATGCAAATTGGTCTCTTCTTGGGACCACATGCCTTAATCTCTCCGTCCCAATCTCCAACCCCACCCCAACTGGGAGGTGTCCATGGTCAACATGGCATTTGGGGGAGGAAAGATAAATGCGTGCCCATGACAAATCTCTTTGGAGTGTATCCACCACAATAGGAATTTTCTGCAAACCGGAGATAATTTTACTGAATGTCATAAAGGGTGTGAATGAAAAGACCACTGAACTGCTAAAGTCCATTGAAGAATTCTTATATGGAGATGAGCACTTGGGTATTAAAGTTATTGCAGCTGTCATCAATCCTAAGGTTTTGAGTACTATTCTTGCTGGGGTACAAGGATGAGAAAAAAACCTGACTGACATGCAATATCAAAGCAAGAACTCGGTTTGTGGCAGAAGAGCTAGACAAAGTTGTGACTTTGCCAGATTTATCGTAATTCCCACAGAATGAGATAATTGGAGTATGTACTCTCTGGTCCTTTCCATTAGACACCTGGTCGGTGAAGTACAGGGCCAGTCGTCTAAATAACAAAATACTCTGAATCCATGCAGTCTTAGATAAGCTGCTACCACTGCCATGCATTTGGTGAACACCTTGGGGACTGTGGTGAGACTGAAGGGTAGTGCTCTGAACTGGTAATAACTGGCTCCCATCCAGAAGGGCAGGTATATTTGAGAGCACCTATTCATTTTGATGCGATAGCACACATCTTGAAGATCGACAGGGCACATCCAGTCTTTTCTTCTGTTGGACAGGTAGAATGGGCTGAACCATGACCATCTGGAATTTGGAATTCTTTACAAACTGGTTCTGATAACTGAGATCCAAAATGGGTCTCAGGTCCCCTGTTTTGTTTGGCACTAAAAAGGACCTTGAGTAAATTCCTGATCCTCTTTGGTCTGGGGGACCTTTTGGATGACTCTCTTGTCCAGCAACTTTTGAATCTCTAGAGCTGTTAACTCCCTGTGATAGGGTGGAATATCAGGGAGACATTTTCTTTTATTTTGGGGAACTTGTAAAATGGGAATGAAATATCCTCTGGATATGATCCTTTGCATCCATAAATATTTTGTGACAGCTATCCAGACTTTTGGGTGCAAGGACAAAAGCCACCCGACAGCCTCCAGTGATGGAAGTCAGGCAACTTCTCAGGAATGCTGAAAGGATTTGTCAGAGAAAGAATCTTGAGACCCTTAATTCTGTGGACCCCCCTCTGCCATGTGAGTGGCATCTTCCTTTGTAGTTATTTCCTCCTCTGCCTATCTGGGAACCCTCTGCGTGACTCTAGGGAAGGTCCTTGAGATATCTGGACCCACATCTTTTTACCACCATGCTGATTCCTAGAAAAGGGTCTCTGCGGGGTAGAAAAGCAGATTCCCATGGCAGACAAGGTCTTTTCGTCCTTCTCAATCCAGGAGAGTGTCTCTAACTGTTGGCTCCTAACAAGGAAGATCTATCAAAAGGAACATTGATGAATGATACATTAAAGGGCTCCTCAAAATTGCACAACTGCATCCAAGCATGTTTCCTAATGGCTATGCCTGATCTGGCAGCCCATGAGAAACCTTCAGCTATGTGCAAGATTAACCTCATGGACGTGGTAGTAATGGATTATAAGGTGGCCAGTCATGAGGAGAAGGACTTCTGTTCCTTTGTGGACATGGACTCAGGGGCAGAGTTAGAGATTTCCTTGACTAAGTCCCTCTTTAACCTACTGAAAAGTGCCAAATAATTCAGCAACCATAAGGCAAAGGTCACTGATGCATACACTCACTTCCCAAATCTGTCCAACACACTAGATGTCTTGTTAAGGGGATGAACAGAGATCATCTATTCAGCCAACTCCTTCTTAGTAGCTAGTAGCTAATGCAACAATCATGGCATCTATGGGGATACCCTTAGTCCACTGTTGTCTATCAGAAGGAGCACATAAATCTTGTTCAGACATTCACGGATTGGTTCTACAGAATCCGGTTCCTTCCATGCTATGCATGAGGCAAGGTCTATCAGCTCATCTGTAGGTGGGGTCCTCCAAGACATAGATGGCCCAGACCCAAAGGCTTCCAAGGACACACATTCCTCTGGGGAAGGGGTTTGGGAATACCAAACACCATACTCGTGTATGACCTCTAAAATGTCTCCAAATGAGACATCTTCAGGTGGAAATCTAGGTGACTCTTTCCCTTCATCAAAATTGGTGTCTTCTGTGAGGGATTCCTGCGGGGAATCCAAGTGCCTCCTACTGCATGACCTCCTCCAGGGGACCTCCTCAGTGGGATGTTCTGATGATGTGTCAGAAGAAACGGGAAGTTCCTCGGAGGGTACTGCTTGGAAGCTCATCTGGGTTGACTGCCCCTGAGCTGTAAGATGCGAAGACTCAGACACAGGATCCGAAGAGGGAACAAGAAATGGATCCAAAGGAGCAAGAGCTGAAACTACTCTAGGATGGGAGAAAGCCCTCTGTACCACCTCAAAGGCAGAGGAACCAGGAGAAACTGAGAACAATCCTACCAGAGCCGAGACTCTTGGAGCAGACAATCCCTGACCCTCTCACAGCCTCCACTCTGAAGGGGCAGTTGGAGCTGAGCTATCCAACGTTGAAGCTCCAAGAGGAAGCAATGGCTCCGAAAACTTCAGAGTCGAAGCCAACCCCTTCGATCCAATGCAGACACTTTGGCTCCGAGAGCCACTGTGTTCCAAAGGAGTAGGAGCTAAATGGATCAGGGAAGTTGCTGTAGTGGAAGATGAAATAATCTTCAGATCCAATGGTATGACTCTTGGGGATCTCTGATCTAAGGGCTCCGAAATGGAAAGTTGGATCAGAGAAGGAGAAACTACAGGCTGGAAAGAAGGTTGAAGGCTCACAAATCTGATAGGAGACAAAGCCAACAGTAGCCCCATCTGGATTTGTGTTCTGACTCAGAAAGACTTCAAGAAGACCTAACAGAAGAGGAAGTGGAAGGCGGCCTGGATAACTTTTTGGGAGTCTCTTGCAGAAAAGGAGAACTCAATCTTGGGGATACTGGCTCTGGAGAAAATCTCATGTTTTTTCATGTATCCTTTGTAAATACCTTACCTGTAATTATGTCTACATTGTTATATTTTTGATTCTGACTACATTAGAGCTTTTCTCCCTGGGCCTCCGCTGAAAATGGACATGTATCCAGTCAGACTATCCCGGTCAACAAATGTAAAATAAAATAATAAATAATAAATAAACTATAGCAGGCATCGGACCTAAAGACTTCATATTTGAGCTCTTAGAAACCTTCTTGAGAAGTTCCAAAGAAGGTGTGGATTGAGCAGACCAGGCAGGTGAGCATTTAAAGAGCTCTCCTGGACTCCTTAGTTTTCTGACAGGGGGTTTAAGCCCCTAAAGAAGAAAAAGTACCTGCAGAAAAAGCTGAGCCCAGAAGGAGGCCTTTTAAAATCAACTTGTTTATTCTATTGCTAATAGCCCTAGCATTAAAGGCCGCACAAATGGACAGGAGGTGTCCAGATGTGCTGGGCCCAAACAATATATGCATTCCCTGTGGGCATCAGAGTTGGGGATCTTATGCCCACAGGAAGTGCACTTTTTGAAACCAGAAGGCTTATCAGCCATACTGCAAAAGACAAACAAAGCAGTTTTTTATATACTGAACAGAAAAATAAGAAAAAAGAAGGAGGAAGTCTAAATATCAGCAATGGTAACTGCAGAACTACCTTAAGGTATAGAAGAAAAACAGAAAAAAAATTAACTATCAGCAATGACAGTTAAAATATACCGAAAAAACTCAGTCAAGAAAGAATTAGAAAGGTAAGGGAGATAGTCTTACTATTATACAGTAAATTCTCAGTTAACCAGAATTCAAGCAACCAGCAAAAAAAAAAAAAAAAATTGAAGAAATACAGTACAATTTTCATGTGTTCCACTTTCTGCCCCCCCCCCCCACAGAAACATACCTTAAGTTTTTAGAGTTTTAAAAAGGAAGAAAGGAATAAATTCCCTCTCTAACCCAACCCGAGAACAAGTCAAACCAAACAAATACTATAGGGTACAGTATTAGTCAGGCGTCTTTTAAATGTTAAGCAACCAGAAACTACAGTTATCTGGCATCTACCAATCCCCATGGGTGCCTGTTAACTGAGAGTTTACTGTATAAGGAAAAATGGAAAAATATATAACTATTAACTTAGGAGCTCGAGTGATCACAACCCCATCCGATCTTGAAGAGCAGCAAATGAGACCTGAAGTAATACACTGATCAGGGGCATTATGGGTAAGGGAGAAGCTCAAGAGTCAGATCCTAGAATCTAAGGAAAGTGGCCAAGTTGGATCTGAGGACTGGATCCAAACCCATTCACTGAGGAAAGAATGAAAATGACATCAGATACTACATTAAAAGGAACAGAACATGATTAAAAATATAAGAACTACAGCGGTTAGCATTGTCGCCTCACAGCAAGAGGTTCTCCCGTTCGATTCTCAGCTGGAGCGCCTTCAGTGTGGAGTCTACATGTCCTCTCCATGGTCGAGTGACGCTAAAGACATGCAGGTAGGTGTGAGAGTGAATGGGCATGACTTCTTTGAAGGTTGGGCGTCGGGCTGGCAACTCGGAACTGTAAAAATCCACTGCCAATCATGAGCGGACCGGAGTTCTGCCGTGGCGACCCCTAATTGGGAAAAGCCAAAAGACTTTTTAGCTCGTCAGAGGAAAGGTATGTTTCCCTGCAGAGATTGTACTTTTTGTAAATATATATATTTAAATCTAATATATTTATACATTCAATTACAAAGTGTGAAAATAGAAACAATACATATTCAGACGGTAACACCATGAATTTACTGTATACTTCCATCTGTAATGTCCAGAGCTTATATAAACAATGCAGTCTTGGTTTGTGACTTAGTTGTATGGTAAGAGAAGTTTTATGTTAATTTATATTTTATTTCTTACCACTGTTTTTCACTGTTTATAGGAGTGTAGACATGATAGCTTGTACACATGAAGATTTACTTTGAGGCTTTGATTTATATTTTGTTGAATTACTTTTAATTTTTACTTTGTTGTTAGAAAGGGATAGGTTTTAGAGAGCCAAACTACAGGCAACTTAAAGAACCTAGTCAACTATAATGTCACACAGACTGCAGAGAGGACAATCCAGAGCTTTATTTTCTAAACAAGAAACATATTTATTAAATTATCACATATGATCTAGACAATCATACATTTATATAAATGAAAACAAACCATACTGACATTATTTAGGATGCAAACATTATACATCACTTATAAACTATCTAGTTATTGTCAAACACTACATAGCTCATTCAAATCCTACCTTCTTTTAAACTTCGTTCCTCCTCTACAAGTGTTGTTCCCACAATTCCCATTCCCATTTTTTCCTATGTAATTTGCTCCTACCTTTTTCTAGATACACCAATTCAAGTTGTTTTATCTCTGTTACTATGTTCACTATGTTTAGTAAAGTTGGTTTAAACTTTGATTTCCATTTTCTAGTAATTGCTTTTTTTGGCAGCCACCATACCAAGGCTCTACTATGTGTCTAGGCAATTCTGATTCTGTATCACAGCTCAAAAAATCATTTTGTTATTTACTCCAATCTGCTCACTCAGTTTCTGTGACAGAGCAGTCCTCAAGAATCTTGGATGATTTGCTTACCATTATTAGTAGCAAATCTAAATTTACTGATGATGATTGTACTTGTGCAACTGGCGCGGCTAGGAGAACTGTTGTTACATATATTAATGACTGGACTGGTAAGATAAATAATGTCAGACAAAGAGCAAATAGAGCACATTAGAAAAGGATGTGTCAATTGTCTGTAAAAATCACTCAACCCCTATAAAACAAGACGATGCCCCTGACAACTCTGGAATTCTGGATACAAGTATTCAACAATCTGAGGATTCATAATGTTTAGAAGGAAATAAAAAAGCAAGAAAGGAGGAAGTTCACAACAAATAACGAAGGGGAAAAAAACTGATAAATTTCTGTAAAGTAAAGAAAATACATACTATAAAGGACACTGTTTTGTTATGTAGCACACAGAAACATTTTTTCCTGTAATTTATCAGAAAACCTTCAGTCTACAGAAAAAAGCAGCATGTTTCCAAAAGAGAAGGTACAAAAAGAGGCAAGGGGTAAGGTGAAATGAAGAAATCAAAACTGAATGTGAAAGAACTGAAGAACATTACTGTAAGAAAAGAGAAAAGAAAAAAGGGGAGAAAGATACACATTGACAACATGGCTCAACCTGTGAATGTACAAAGCCAGCTGGATGAGAACTGTATGCTTGCAAATGTAATAATACATAATGAAAAATATGGGATTAAAAAGACCAATGGTGATGAAGATCCTTCCTTTTTAACAACTGACAGAGCAAAACGTTACTGAATTAGAAGTTGAAGATTCTTCAGATGTGTTCAGAAAAGATATTCTTGTAATTGAAGATTCAGTTATTATAGAAACTGATACAGACGGTACCTCACAATTCAACCACCTTGCAACTCGACTGTTTTGCAATTCAACCATGCTTTCAGCCACCTGGGCGTCCTGCAATTCAACAGCCGTCTTGCAATCTGACCCTGAAGGGAGGCTGAAAAGTTGTTCATTGGTGCATGTTTATGTAGTGCAGTTGTTTCTTTTAAGTGTTGCAAAGAAAGTGAAGAAATGGAGCTAAAGAAGAGTGATACTGGCAGGAAAAATACGTAGCTGATCACTGAAAAGAAAAAAGAAATCTTAGGTAAAATTGAGAGAGGAGGTAAAATAAGACTAATAGCAGAACAGTATGGCGTCCCCTAGGACTACCTTCTCAATATTTTGGAAAAATAGAGGCAGTATCATGAGTGCTAAGGTGTCAAAAGGATCAACAAATGTTTTGGATAAACACAGAAAAACAATTCATGAAGATATGGAGAAGATGCTTCTTGATTGGATCCAGGAGAGGCAGATGAAAGAAGATCCAATAACTCAGACCATGACCTGTGAGAAAGTTAAGCTCATCTTTGAAGACCTACAAAAAAAAATTCAGGAAGTAGGTCACAGCAAACGGAAGAATTTAAAGCAAGTAGGGGATGGTTCCACAGATTTAAAAAGAAAAGTGGCATCCACAGTGTTCTGATACAAGGAGAGGCAGCTTGTGCTGACAAAGAAGGTGCACAGAAATTTGTCAAGGAATTTGAAGAACTGATAGAGAAGGCCATCTGCCAGAACAGATTTTTAACTGCAATGAAACAGGGCTTTTCTGGAACAGATTGCCAAGTAAGACTTGCATAAGTCAAAATAGGGGAAGCCACCTCAAGCAGTAGGCCCATATTGAGTGGGGTACCCCAAGGTTCGGTCTTGGGGCCAAAACCAGTAGGCAGTGGCTGATCAAGTTTTCAGATGACTGCAAGTTGGGAGCTGTCATCAAATCCCCTAGTGATGTGGACATCCTCCAAGAGGGTCTCACCCAAAGAAATGACTTGTGCCAGAAAAATGGCCTCAAGCTGAATACAAAAAAAGTACAGTCACGTACACTTACCATAAATGTTGATGTTCGAGTGTATTCACTGTTGCACTCATCACATTTGGGTTATCTGCTTGCAGTAACCCTCAGTTGGCCTGATTAACAAAGTCTTGGGTCCTGCATCGGTTGCTGTCTCTTCTTCCGTGATGTCAGGTAGTCAGGGGTATAAAACATGCAGCCGACGCCATTACATCAGTTTTTCTTGCCCCAGATGTCAGGTGCCTCCTTAATGGGAAGCAATAAAACATATATATATATATATATATATATATATATATATATATATATATATATATATATATATATATACAATGATATACCTCCAATAAAAAAGCAAATACACCAAAAAGCTTTTAAGCATAGTAAAGGAGAATAGCGGTATAGCCAAAAAAATTAGGCTGGAGGGAGGGAAACCAGGACTGCAACAGTGAATATACTCGAACATCTACATTTATGGTAATTGTACACAACTGTACTACGTTCTTCGTGTTTCACTGTTGCAGTCATCACACTTGGGTTGATTCCCAAAGATGAAGAAAGGGTGGAGGCAATGAAGAGGAGTTGAGGCTGGTTAGTATGCACTGCAGGACGGCTGTTGCAAAATCCACCCTGGATTTGGAAAAGATAGGCAGGTGGTAATGCTTGGTGAAGGTGTGTACAGAACTCCAGGTAGCAGCTTCCAGGATGTCCCTGGTAGGGACTCCCCCGAGGAAAGTTGTAGAGGTAGAAGTTGCCCTAGTGGAATGTGTTCCGACCCCCTGAGGGGTTGGTTTCCCATGGCGTTTGTAGCAGAAATGGATGCAGTGTACTATCCATTTGGAGATGTTTTTTTTTTTAATGGCCATGCCCTCTGCCCCTGGTGCAAAGCTGACTAGCAACTGGTCAGATTTCCTGAAGGGTTTAGTCCTATCAAGGTAGAATCTGAGCTGTCTGTGCATGTCCAAGGAGTGCAGGATCCTTTCCCCTTTATTTTGAGGATTAGGGAAGAAGGTTGGCAAATGAATAGATTGGTTGAGAGCCACACTGGACACCACTTTAGGCATAAAGGAAGGGTTAGTCCTGAGGGAAACCCTGTTGGCATGGAAAATAATGAAGGGTTCCACAGCCATAAGTACTTGTAGCTCAGACACTCTTCTAGCTGAAGTGACAGCCAGAAGCAAGGCTGTTTTTCCAAGAGAGGAATTTTAACTCTGCTGACGCTGCAGGCTCAAAGTGTGTGTGTGTGTGTGTGTGGGGGGGGGGGGGTAGCATGATCTTTTCCAGTAGAAAGTTAAGGTCCCAAGCAAGGATGGGTTCTCACTTTGGTGGCCTTAAGTTGTTTGCCCCTCTCAGGAACTGTTTGGTAAGAGGATGAAAGAGAAAATAGGTGACTCAGTGTTATAATGGGCTGAAATGGCAAAGGCATGGACCTTAACGGAGGAGAAGGATAGGTCTCTGTGGAGTAGGTCTGCTAGGTAATCCAGGATTACAGGTAAGGAGGGCAGTCCTGTATCCTCTCTTTTAGACTGAATCCATGAACAATACCTTTTCCACTTACCAGCATAGGATTTCCTTGTACTGGGTCTTCTGGCTTCAAGATCTGTCCTCCCTGCAGAGTGAGGAGGGTTGGGATCTGGGGTAGGTGCCATAGTGGCACCAGTGACAGTTTGTGCAGTAGTGGGTACCAGTGCTGGCGTGGCCAGTCTGGGGCAATCAGGATTGTTCTTGGTTTGTCCTGTCTTATTTTGAGTAATATTCTTGAGAGAAGAGGCAGAGGGGGGAATGTATAGATTGAGAGGTTTTCCACTGGAAGGAAAGGGCATCCACTTTCCAGGCCCTGCTGTGAGGTGTCCTGGAGCAGAATTTGCTGAGCTGGTGATTGCAGGAGGAGGCAAAGAGGTCCACCTCTGGGGTCCCCCATTTCTGGATTAGAATACTGAAGGTGCTGGTGTTTAATTGCCACTTGTGTGGGACTAGGAGATTTATGCTTAAGTTGTCTGCCAGATAGTTTTGTTTGCCTGGCAGGAATTGAGGTTGCAGATGAATCTGCATGTCCAAGGCCATGTTCCACAGGGCCAAGGCTAGTTTGCAGAGTGGGTAAGAGTGTGTTCCCCCCTGCTTGTTTATGTACCACATAACTGTGGTGTTGTCTGTTTTTATCAGCAGGGGTCATGGTAAGATTAGGTACCTGAAAGCTATCAGAGCGTGCTGAACAGCTAGCATCTCTTTTTGGTTGATGTACAAATGAGATTGACTTGGGCTCCAGTGGCCCTGAATGCTCTTGTCATCCAGGTGTGCCCCCCAGGCATAGTCTGATGCATCTGTGGTTAGGGTCTGGGCGACGAGGGGTTGAGTAAAGGGAAGTCCCTTGTTGTGGTTGCATGCTGTTGCCCACCAAAGAAACTCTGTCCTTAGACAAGGTATGATAGGTATGATGGTTTCCAGGTCCTGAGAATGTTGGCACCAAAGACTTTTTAAGTACCATTGAAGTTTCCTCATATGCAGTCTGGCATATGGAATTAGTAAGATGCAAGAGGCCATGAACCCTAGGGCCTGCAGGATTTTCCTTGCGGATAGCTGGGTTCTAGTGGCCATTTGGGCAAAGTAGCCTGTCAGATAGGCTTGTTTTTCTGGAGTAAGGAATGCCATCTAGGATGCTGTGTCCAAGCTTGCTCCCAGAAATACAATCTTTTGACTGGGGACAAGTTTTGATTTCTTTTCGTTGATAGTGTACCCCAGGGAGGTTAGAAGGCTCTTTACAAATGTCAGGTGCTGCAACAGCTGTTCCTGACTGTCTACCTGAATCAGGTAATCGCCCAAGTATGAGTAAATTAGAATTTTTCTCTGTCTGCAATAAGCAATGGCTGGACCCAAGCATTTTGTGAATCCTCTGGGAGCAGTGGATAAGCCAAAGGGAAGTGCAGAGAACTGATAATGCATAGATCCTGCCCTGAAATGTAGGTATTTCCTGCATGAGTCCCTGATAGTTATGTGCAGATAAACTTCTTTTAGGTCTAGAGCGGCTAACCAGGCATCTTTGGACAGCATAGGAAGAAGCTGCTGAATGGTGAGCACTTTGAATTTTGGTACCACCAGGAAGGTGTTTAGAGTGGAAAGATCTAGGATTGGGTACCAAGTGCCCTCTTTTCTGGGTACCAGGAAAAGTATGGAATAGAACCCTTGACCTATCTGTTCTGCCAGAAGAGGTTGAATTGCCCTTATGGAGAGCAGGGATAGAATTTGGTTTTGTGTCTCTGCCCACTGGTTTGGAGGAAGGTCTGGGAACCCTTTTGGGGTTGGCAGTGAGTGGAAGTAAAATTTGTACCCCTAGAATACAATGTTGAGGACCCATTGGTCTTTGGTGATGGAGGTCCAGTTTTTTGCATGATGGGCAAGTTTTACTCCTAGGGGCACAAGCAGTTGGGCCGAGGTGAGGAGAGGAATAGAGAAGTCATTGTGAATTCTTTCCATAAGGGGGTGGCTTAGCACTCCCTGTTTTTGAAGTGGAGGCACTCCATTGCTTAGATCTCTGCATACCCTGAGATTGGAGTCTGCGGGGTCTGTTTCCCCTGGGTCTAGTTTGAGATGGCCTTGAGGGGGCTGCAAAGCACCAATGTTTCGAGGGGCAATGCCTACTAAATCTAGGTGGCTGTATTTGCAAGAAATCTTTGACTGTCTGCATAGTTTTAGACTTTCCTTCCATCTTTTTTAGAACCTCTTTTGCTTTGGTGCCAAACAGATTGTCCTTGTTCTAGTAATTTTGATTTGACATGGTCTGGCAAGGTCTGCTCCTTAAGCCAAGCATGCCTTCTCAGTACAGAACCAGTGACTGCTGCCCTGCAAGATGCTTGTAGGGTGTCAAAACCACATTGCAAAGTATGCTTGCTGACTTGGCCTGCAGAATGCATAAGCTCTTGTAATTCTTTATTTTCTGCATAGTCTGCAAAGGTAGCAAATTTTTGCTTAAGTTCCATAATATGTTTGCTGGTATTTCAGCATGTGAAATTGTCAATTCAATGCCCTAATGGCGAGAGTTGCAGAGGTGTATACTTTTATACCCCATCTGTCTAAAGCACTGGAATCCCTGTCCGAAGGAGTGGGATTCTAAATGTAGTTCCTTTTATACCTTTAGGCCCCTGGGAAATGACCTCTGGGTCAGCAGTAGGATTTTTAAAAAGAAATTTGTGAGAGTCAGGGACTCTGTAGTACCTAACAACAACAGATGAAGGCAGATGAATGAAAACCACAAGACCAGTAAAACCAAACAGATTTATTTAGCTCTCTTTCTTGAACCAAACAGAATAGTTTTGCTCTCTCTCTAGCGCCTCGGCCTCAGTAAGCCTTCAAGGAGTAAACTATCACAGTTGTAAAACACTTTATATAATTACAATTAAGACAATTAAAATTAATTACTTCAATTATATAAATCAATTAAATCAATCAAATCACACTTTTCCAGCAGCACTCTGTATTCAATCCATTTGGCAACAAAGTGCCATATTTTAAAATAAAAATAGTCTCTTTCAGAGGGGAGGACAATCACGTCAATGGAGAGACAATAAAAGAACAAAATGGTACTAATATTTGTCTTACTAACACTGTGGTTAACTTGTCTGGTTGTCAGGTGTCTGACAACATTTTGTCGATACTGAATTGTGGTTTGAAATTTGTGCCGACAGTACTGCCGGAAGTACATGAATGGAAAGTAGAAGTATTTAGATTCGTAAGGAAGTTGCATTTATGGTACTATTTTAACAATGTACGCAATGAAAAACTTAGCGACGATATTGGGCATGTTAATACTGAAAGTATAGACTTTGAAAGTGACTCTACAGAGTCTTGTGATTCTTTTGTCTCTTGTGTTAGTGATCTAAATGCCTATTGTCCTATCGATACATCTTGCTTAAGTACAGTTAGCAATTTTATGCCTCCATTTTTTCATGAAGGAATAAAAAAATTTCATGCCATGGTGGATTTTGAAATTGAGTATTTGCTAAGAAATTTAGAATATAATAATATTCAATATAATTTGTCCAAACAAGAATGGGTGGAGCTATTACAATTTTCGAAACAATGTGATTTAATTGTTAAGCCCTCTGATAAGGGCAATAAAATAGTGATAATGCATCATACACAGTATTTAAAGATGTGTCTAGATTTATTAAATGATGAATCTGTATACTGTATAGATCAAAAGGATGCAATAGAACATGCTAAGGAATGCTATAATAATTTAATTTCTAAGGGTTTGCGGTTGGGTTATTGGACTGAATTTGATGTAAAAAAGAAATTAATATCAGTTGATGTAGGTCCTGCATACTTTTACTGCCTACCTAAAATTCACAAAAATTTTAGTAAACCTCCGGGTAGACCAATTGTTACAGCCAGAAAATATTTTTTACACAACTTGGGAGTAGTATTACATAAGGTATTACTTAAGGAAGTTGTTTGTCTACCATCATATATAAGAGATTCTTTTGATTTTCTGAATAAAATAAAGTCTATCACATGGAGTAAAAATATGTATTGGATCACATTAGATGTGAAGAGCCTGTATACTAGTATTCAACACAAATTTGGCTTAGAAGCAATATATAAAAGTATGGGGGACCATCCTTTCACACATTATGTTCTTGATTTAGTTCAATTTTGCCTAGAAAATAATTATTTTTGTTTTGATAGTATGATTTTTCATCAAATACAGGGGACAGCGATGGGTGCTCCATTTGCACCGATGTATGCGAATGTATTTATGGGCTTGGTTGAACAAGAATGTATCTATAAGAATGAATTTGTACACAAATATGTTAAAATGTACTATAGATACACAGATGATTTGATTTTTCTGTGTGAAGATGGTTTCAACAACATAAATAAATTTGTAAGAGAAATTCAGCAAAATAGGTTTAATATTTCTTTTGAAGGACTACAATGTGGACATACAGTTAATTTTTTGGATATTAGGCTAATAGGTCAAAGTGGCCATCCAATAATTACTAGTATACATAGGAAGTTTCGTATGCCACACGATTTTTTGAAGGCCTCTAGTTGTCATCCTACCCAAACTATTCAATCCTTACCATATGGTGAATTTTTAAGGATTTCACATTTATGTAATGATGATAATGTATTCCTACGGGAAATTCAATTAACAAAATATATGTTTTTGAGAAGGGAGTATGATGCTAGATAGCTTGAAACGGATATTCAGAAAATAGTAGAATTAAGATATAATTCACAGAATATGGGTTATACTTGTTATAAAAATAAGGGTAAATGTTATACTGAAAATAGAATTAATAATTTGGATAAAAATATTTTCTTAGTGTCTACTTATAATATTTTTAGTAGTCATATCAAAAAATGCATTTTGCATTTTTGGGAATTTTTTAAAAATTTTGAGGAACTAAATAATTTAATGGTTAAAAAATTATTTTTTTCATATAAAAGAGGTAGGAGTATTAGAGACATGGTAGTACATACAAAATTTTTTAAACCAGAATGTAAAATATACTATCAAATTTCTGATTTGGGTACGTTTCCATGTGGAAACTGTAGTATTTGTACATATATACATAGAGTATTTACTAGTATTAATAATGTTAGGTTTACTCCTGATGGTATATACAATTGTAGGACACAGAAGGTAATTTATGCAATTAAATGTGGGTGTAATAAGTTTTATATTGGTCAAACAAAAAGGATGTTCAAAGTCAGATTACTTGAACATTTAAGGGACATAAGAAATAAAAAAGTAGAAAGCCCATTAGTGTTACATTTCTGTGAATATCATAATGGAATAAGTGACAGTTTGCAAGCGACTATTTTACAACAAGTAGCTGATACTGAATTAAATGGCCATATGGTTGAAAAGTCATTGTTAAGTAAAGGGACTATTTTTATTTTAAAATATGGCACTTTGTTGCCAAATGGATTGAATACAGAGTGCTGCTGGAAAAGTGTGATTTGATTGATTTAATTGATTTATATAATTGAAGTAATTAATTTTAATTGTCTTAATTGTTGTAATTATATAAAGTGTTTTACAACTGTGATAGTTTACTCCTTGAAGGCTTACCGAGGCCGAGGTGCTAGAGAGAGAGCAAAACTATTCTGTTTGGTTCAAGAAAGAGAGCTAAATAAATCTGTTTGGTTTTACTCTGTAGGACCTGTCTGGTTTTCTTGGAGCAGGGGGTAAAGTATCAGGAGTTAGGCTGGATTTCATAAAAACATCATCCAGAACTGGAGGTATTGCTAAAGGTCTATGTTGTGGCAAATATCCAGACATTTTCTGAGTCTCTTTTGGGACTGAGGATAGTCTTGGCATTCCCAGTGGAAATGCTCTCTTAAAAGTATGTAGGGTTTCACCAAAAGAAAAATCCTCTGGAGGGGAAGCAGAGGGAATGGATTCCTCTGCATCTGAATCCTCATAAGCAGATAAAGGCATGTCTTCATATTCAGAAACCTCACAGTCGTCGGACTTGGTCTGTTAAAGCATCTGGGGACAGGTCTCTTTTTCTCTTAGCAGAAGGCTGGCTTCCCCTAATCAGCATAATCAGGTCTTCTGCCACTTAGCATTTGATGTTGTGGCAAGGAAACAGATGCTTGAGTTTGGGTTGTCGGTTTTTTAGGCACAGCTCGTACTCTTAGCCTTAGAAACTCGGTACTGAAGACGTAAAGTAAGTCGGTTTGTGTTGAGAATTGGTAGTGCAATGAACTTCCTCAGAAGCCAGTGCCTGCACAGCAGCTCCGGACCCATCCAAGGTAGAGACATCCGCAGGTTCTATAGTCAAAGAAGTGTGTCGCGGCATACTGGACTCTGAACGGATCTCAGTAGCAGTCTGCGAATTCATCGAAGTGGACATCAGGGGCTGCAAAAGCAGTACCGGCAAAATAGCGACTAGCTTAACAGAAGCGTTGTCAGCAGTTTTGGACCTGTGCGTTCTGTCTCTGTCTTTATCTTTACATTTTTTTCAGAAGATCTGTAGTCGGATGGCTTACCAAAGCCATTTCGAAATACAGAGATCAAGAGTGAAAATATTTAGCGGAATAAGGGCCCGACAATGAATAGTTTGGGTATTGAACAAAGCACAAAACCGACAGCGAGGTACGTCATGGTCTGGACCTAAACAAGTGACGCAGTAAGAATGGAAATCTCAGTGTGGTATTTGCTTTCCACAGGCGAGACAATTGTTAACTTTTTCTGACATCGGCTAGAGCAAGAAAAAAGGATCCCCAATGGGGTACTTAGCTTTAGAAGACTTCAGGATGATTCAATTCGGAAATGAAAACTCAAGCAGCGGCCGACTGGCACTTGTACAAACTGCTTCTGCTTCGGGCTTCTTGGCAAGAAAGAAAGATGTAATGGCTGGCTGCCTGTTTATATACCCCTGATGAACTGACGTCAGTCCTGGAGCTACAGCAACCGATGCAGAAATACTAAGTCTCTTGTATTCGGGCCGACTGAGGGTTACCTGCAGGCAGATAACAAGACAACTGCAACAGTGAAGCAGGAAGAACATCTGGCAAGCTGGTGTACTGTTCTGCCTCTGCTATGGCTCAGTCAAATGGCCTGTGTCCATTATAGACAATGGCCCCTGTATCCCCTTCAATCTCTGCTAGAGATCAAGCAGAAGGTACACTTATGCTTGCCCTCCTCCCCAGGACTGACATGTCTGTTTTTTTGCCAGCACCTAAGATATATGAGGCAGTAATCCAACATTAGGTTGCATGGGCAATATTCAGGGCTTTATCCCCTTACACTATGGCTCAGGCTCTGACACCATTTGTTTCTGAGGCATCACGCACCACCAGAATCCAAGATGCAGTGTCACCTAACATTCAGAGGAATTCCTTGTGATACTGACTGCTGCTGAAAAATTTTCTGGAAGACCTTGTGCTCTAAGAGAAAAGCCCTGAGATAGCTGGTGCCATGCAGGAATAATAGATTTCTTGTTTGGGCCCTATCTAATTTGTTCTTGCTGTTAATGATATCCAGGTATCTGAAGCAATTCAGGGAGGAATCCAAAGATTTGTTTATTCTCCCCATGGATTTTATCAGAATGAGATAGCTGTTAAGATGAGGATAAATGTGGATGCTCCTTTTCATGGAATATATAATTACTAGAGCCAGGCATTTGGTAAAGACTCTGGGTTCAGTAGATACACCAAAGTGCAAGCACATGAACTGGAAGTGTACTCCTCTCACTGTGAACCTTAGGAACTGCATGTGCTTCTCAGCTATGTGGATGTGAAGGCAGGTGCCTTTTAAGTCCAGGGTGATCATGAGTGCCTGATGTACCAGTAAAGATGACAGGCTTTGGAGTCAGTATTTTGAACTTTGGAATAATGAGAAACTTGTTCAATTGGGACAGATCCAGACTGGGTCTCTATATACCTTTTCTTTCTTGGCACCAGAAACACTGTGGAGGGAAATGTTTGTACTTCCTCCCTAGAAGGAACCTTCTATAATGCCCCTCACTGTAGCACTTCTCTTAAGGCCAAGGAATAAGGACTGACTGGTCCTTCAGAACTGGAGGAATTCTTCTGCATGTTGAGTGTTTGAGAAACAGCAACTTGTAAGCTTTATGAAGAATTTCAGAACCCATAAGTCTTGAGTGATTCTATTTTTTAGAAAAAGGCTAAGTACTCTCCATCTCTCTATGATGGAAGAGGGACAATAGGGGAAGACAAGGAAGAAGAAGGGTTGGGGTAGGCTTAAATGAGAAGGGGAGGAGCAGATTGGCCAAGTAATGGATATGCCCTGTGGGTATCATGGTCCCAAGGGCCTCCAGGCTTCTGCTTTGGCCTTGTTTGCCATTCTCTTTTCAATGTACCCTTTTCCCATTTACTTGACTTGTTTTCATCATGTTTAGGATATAAGGTCACATGATTCAGTAGGGTAGTTTCTGCTGAACTTGGGAGCTTAGGCCCAAAAAAGCTGCTTAGCTGACTGCATCATCATGCCCTTTTGCTCAATTCTCTCAAATACTCTTTCAGCAAGGGGTCCAAAGAGAAAATCCATGTCCAAGGGTGCCTTAAGTAACTACACCTTTACACTTTACATCGTCAAGAAGGGGCAGAGTCTTCAAACATACATACATATCTCAGAAATAAGACTCTGTGGCTGCTGCCCTACATGATGCAACTACAGCATCATAACCACATTTATTGAAGAACTTCTCTACTTGAGCTGAAAAGTTTCAGAGTTAAAGCAGTCTGCTATAAAGTCACACAGACTGCAGAAAGGACAATCCAGAGCCTACCTAAACAATACTATCTTGGTTTGTGATTCATTGATATTTACTGTTAAGAAGTGTGACTGTGCGGAAATACAGCTTTTGTCTGACTTTTAGAACTTGTATGGTTATAACAACAACTTTACTGAACTTACTTTAGTATTTAGTTGTATATTGCTTGTGTGATTTTTATCACAGAAGTTGATTTAAGTTCTCTCTGAATTATAAGGTTACTGATTTTGATTATTCTTTTCTTTTACAATTTTTTATTCTTTTGAAGCTGAATATGGATTCCATAAATGAGTATGTTATTAATGACTTGTTAGAGCAAAAACATCTTCTACAGTGTAATAAATGCTATACATATTTAAAGGTAACTCCTGATAAAGAATAGTTGTGCAAGATCTTACCATAACCACAGAAGTCCTTCTCTTCCATCTTGCAGTATTCATAACCTTTGGGTTAGCTTCTGCCTAGTGACCAGAACGTATGGTCAGTATACAAAAGCTTTAGTTACTGCAAGGTATGTGGGTCATAAAAGTGACATCTGTATGTAACTTCCTCAGAACTGAATTCCCCAGTCAGATCTCAGTCCCAGGATAGCTGCACAAGTCCTGAATAATCCAGCAAAGCTTTTCTCTTTTCCAGGTGGGTAGGAGGGTGGGACAGAATACTGCAACATGGAAGAGAAGGACATCTATGGTTATGGTAAGATTTTACACTATTCTATGTCCTTCTATTCTCGTAATGCAGTATTCATAACCTCTGGGTGAGTGACATACCTCAAAGTGAAGAAGAGGGTGGTTTAGAACTATTTTTCAAAAATCCATGCAACACTGCTCTAGCAAAACCTGCTCTGGATCTGGAGATGTGGTCCAGTTTCAAGTGCTTGCTGAAGGTATGGACAGATATCCAGGTAGTTGCTTCTAGAATAGAAGCAGTATCCATCCCCTTGTAAAATGCTCCAGAGGTGGCCATGGCCCTAGTGGAATGAGCTTTTACGTTACAGTCCAGGTGTTTCCCATGGTAGGTATAACAAAAGGAGATGGTTTTGGAAATCCAGGTAAAAAGAGTCTGCTTTGTCACGGCTTTTCCCAGAGCCCTAGGATGAAAGCAGGCAAACAGTTGCCCTGATCTCCTAAGGGATTTGGTCTTGTCTAAATATAATCTTAATTGTCTGTGAACATCAAGGGAATGCAGGACTCTCTCACTGTCATTTTGTGGTTGTAGGAAAAAGGTGGGGAGGTGGATACATTGGTTCAGGGACAACTCATTGACCACCTTAGGCATAAAGGGTGGGTTAGTCAACAGGATTACCCTATCCTTGTGGAAGATTAAAAAGAGTAGGGTGACAATGAGGGCCTGGAGCTCTGGCACTCTCCTGGTTGATGTCCAGTTTGAGTTTTCCAAGTGCAGTGCTTTAGAGAGGCTGTAGCTGCTGGCTCAAATGGGGCAACGGTGAGCTTTTAACACATAATTCAGGTCCCAAGGTGGAGGAACTGATCTCTTGGGGGGCCTGAGATGAAGAAGTCCTTTCAGGAATAACTTCACTTATAGTCTAGAAGCAAGAGGAGGGTCAAGAGGCAGACAAGCAGAAATAGCAACAAAGTGAGCCTTAATAGAGGAATATGCCAACCCTGCCTGCAACAATTCACACAAATGTGACAGCATCAAGGGGATCTCTTCTTAAAATGGGTCTAGCTGTCTTTTTAGACACCAAATGGAGAACCGTTTCCATTTGAACAGATAATCTTCTTGTATTGGGTTTCCTGGCTTCCTGTAGGACATTTAGCACATTCTTTGATTAGAGGCGTCTGAAAGGGATCAAAACTCTTTCACCCACAGGGTTAGGTTCAGAGATTCCAAGTGGGGATGGATTAGGGATCCCCTGTACTGTGTGAGTAGGTCTACTCTGTGAGGTAATTTGTGATGATTGCCCCTGGTAAATGCAGGAGGAGAGGGAACCAGTGCCGTCTTGGCCAAAAAGGAGTCACCAACAAGATATTTGGTCACTCCTGCTGAATCTTCATTGGACTTTTTGTCAGAGTGGGAAGTGGGGGAATATGTACAGAAACATCACCTTCCATGAGACAGAGAAGGCACCCATCACCCTCGCTAGAGGGCTGGGTGCCTTGGTACAAAACTGTGGAAGCTGTCATTTCATAGGTGAGGCAAACGGATCTATTTGTGGTGTATCCCACCTGTGGACTATGTCCAGAAATACATCCCTGTGTAGCATCCATTTATGGGATTACGACATGGACCTGCTCAAGACATCTGCCTGAGTGTTCTGAGGTGAGGGGGATATAGATAGCCTACAGAGTCATGCTGGACTGCCAGTTTCCAAGCCTGGAGTGAAAGTCTGCATTTCAAATATGATCTTGTTCCCCCCTGTTTGTTCACATACCACAGAACAGTAGTGTTGTCCGTGAACAGTTTTAGGGGTCCTTGCTTCAGGACATGTTGGAAGGCCCTCAGTGCAAAGATGAGTGCCTTCATCTCTCTGATGTTGATGTGATCCCTCTTGCAGGGGCATGTCCATGTGCCTTGCACCTTCAAGCTGCCCATAGCAGCTCCCCAACCCAGGTCTGAAGCATCTGTGTACATTTCCTGGACTGGACGTAGTGGTTGTAAGGGAAGTCCTGGGTTGAGACAGACTTGATCCACCCACCAAACAATCTCTTTCCTTAGGCAAGGCAGGAAGGGAATGGAGTGGTCTAAGGGGTGGGAGTGTTGGGTCCATGTGGACTTCAGGTACCACTGAAGTTTCTTCATGTGGAGTCTTGCCAGTGGCAACATGGGGATTGTAGAAGCCATATGCCCTAAGAATCTGAAGTATTCTATTGCTGTCATTGCAGGGGCGAGGATGACAGACAATAGGTATTCCTTCAAACTTTCCACCTTTTGGTGTGGGAGGAATGCCATCATAACATCTGCCCAGATTCTGCACACCAGGAAGACTTGGTCCTAGGAGGGGTTTAGGCTGGATTTGGGGAAGTTGATGGTGAAACCTAGAGACTGCAGAACAGAAATGACTGTCTTGAGATGGTTCTGGAAGGTACTGTAACAATCTGCCTAGATCAGGAGGTCATCCAGATACGGAAAAATCTGTATCCCTAAGAACTTGCAATTGGCTACCACTGGAGCCAGACACTTGGTGAATACTCTTGGAGCAGTAGATCGGTCAAAGTAGAGAATTGAAAATGCGAGGAACCCACAGAAAAGTTCAAGTACTTCCTGTATTTGGGCCAGACAGGGATATATAGGTAGGCATCTTTGATGTCCAAGGTGGCCAAAAATGCCCGAGGCATTAGCAGTATTAAGTGTAAGCATGCGGAAGGTGGGTACTTCAAGAAAAGGTTGAGGTGAGAGAGATCCAGGATGGGTCTCCATGGGCTGTCCTTTCTTGGGTCCAGGAAACATCTGGAGTAAAATCCCTTCCCTTTTCTGATGCAGGGACTGGCTGAATAGTCCTTTGAGAGAGGAGGATGTCCAAGACTGGTTGGAATAGGGTGGCTGTGGGATACCTCTTAAGAGTGCAGGAATGGCCCAAGTCATGACATAACCTTTTTCTATGATTGACAAGACCCATTTGTCTGAGGTAATGCTTTTCCAGAAAGGGAGACAGGAAGAAAGTCTCTGGGAAAGGGGAATAGTATGTGAAGGGGGAGGGAGAGGAGGCAGGTAATCACAGACTACCCGCCTGTTCCTGAAACAAAGGTTTCTGGGTTGGTGTCTGAGCAGGTCTGCAAGGTGGCTGCTGTTTTTTGGAACTCTTTTTGTCCCTAGTAGAAGGAGGAGGAGGGGGAGCAGAATGTTTTCTAATGAAATGGATCTTAGTAGGATCATTTCTATGGAATTTAGGAACAGGTAACACAAACAAATGTTTCAAGTCCTGTAGTTGTTTCTCCTTCTGTTGAAGGGTTTTCAAAAGTTCTGCCACTTGGGCCGCAAACAAGGCTGTATTGTCCAGGGGGGCATACAGAAGTTTAACTTTGATATTGTCAGGTAGGGGTTGAAGCAAGAGCGAGATGTTTGAGGCATTGATTCTCTAAACAGATATTAAGAGCATTCAGATGGCTACGAAGAGTCTTTGGGACAAAGGCCTGACAAATCGTGCAGGCCTTATGGTCGGGGTTCGACCCTAAGCAGAAGAGACACATGTCCTGGGTGTCCTTATGTGGGATCCAACGTCCACACTTGCACTTTCCTTTTCTGGATGACATGAACCTGGGCAGGCATGCAGTGACCAAAGAAGAACAAGAAAAAAAGGCCCCAGTGGGGTACTTATCTTAAATCAGAGGATCCAAAGGCAGAGATGGCAGGATTAGCTGACATTCGACTAGTGGCAGAGAAGTTCTGAGAAAGGTATGTGCAGACATCACTTTTACGACCCACGTACACTACGGCCAACATCAGATGTCCCACATACCTTGTAGTGACTAAAACTTTTCTATACTGGCTGGACATTCGGGTTGCTAGGAGGAGGTAAACCTAAAGGTTATGAATACTGCAACATGAGAATAGAAGGGCATCAATGGTGATCTGTATTCCTCGTGTGAAAGGTTGGATGATTTACCATTATTTGAAGTAAATCTATACTTATTGATGATGACAGCTTGGATAAAAAGATGTTATGTACTCACCATAACATTCTATGTTTGTAGTCCATCTCTCCCTTCATTCTTACATATGGGTTCGGCTCTGACTTGGACGATTACAAAGCTCGAAGTCTCTAAGTTGCTCATGGCAAGGTAGGTATCCCATAATGCACTCGTAGCAATCACCAGATTTTGTTTGCTGCTGTCTATAATAGCGATATAAAGGTATTTCTGCGAGGAAAAACAAACATGAAATGTCTCCAACTCTAAGGAAGATAGACACCATCTTGTCTCCAGATCATCCAAGGATAAATGGATGGGGGTAGGTGGGTGGGTTCGTAAGAATGAAGGGCGAGATGGACTACAAACATGGAACGTTATGGTGAGTACATAACTTCTTTATGTTCTGTAGTCCTATCTCGCCTTCATTCTTACATATGGGACATCGTCCCTAGCACCTTTTTCTCGGGTGGCTCACAGGAATATACTCCTAGGAACCATGGAAGCAAAGGAGGCTCTACCCCTGGAGGCCAAGTCCAATTTGTAATGAGTAATAAAGGTGTGAGCGGTAGCCCCAGTTGCTGCTATACACATACTGTCCACTAGAATTCTAGCTTGAAAAGTGGCAAATGTGGATATAGATCTGGTGGAATGAGCTTTAATTTTAAATGGGAGTTCTTTACCATTAGAAAAATAAATAAAAGATATGCAATTTGAAATCCAGTTTGATAGCATTATCTTGGAGACTGGCATTCCTTTTCTCGTCTCCTGGAAAGATATAAATAATTGGTCTGATCTCCTAAACTCTTTGGTTCTATGTAGATAGAACCTTAACTGTCTGTGTACATTAAGTTGATGAAACTTATATTCCGCTTTGTTTGTATGATTTGGAAAAATGACTGGTAGTTCAATAGTTTGATTAATATTTGATTGTGAACAAATCTTGGGGACGAAGGAAGGGTTAGTGCGAAGGGAAACTCTGTCTCTATGAAATATCAAGTAAGTAGGTTTGACAGAGTGCTTGCAGCTCTGACACTCTTCTGGCGGATGTAATGGCTACCAGAAAAATGGTCTTCCATGAAAGGAACTTTAAATCACATGTATGTGAAGGTTCAAAAGGCGGTGAGGTAAGTTTTGAAAGAACAAAATTTAGATCCCAGGGAGATATAGGTTCTTGAAAAGGAGGTCTTAGTAAGGTAGTGCTTTTTAAAAATTATTTACACAATCTGTGAGCCATAAGATTAGGTTCACGATGCCACAAATGAAAATTGGAGATAGCTGCTAATTGAACTTTGATTGTAGCAGCAGCTGATCCCTGATGAAAAAGTTTGGTTAGAAATTCTAACATTAAGGGAATGCAGGCTGAATCTATGTTCCTAGCTTGTGCCCAGAGAGAAAATCTTTTCCACTTGCTAGCGTACAATTTTCTCATAGAAGGTTTATGTGAAGACGTCAGGATACGAGTAACCGCAGGGGAGAAATCATGAAGCCTGACTAGGGATGGAAGTGGAGTAGCCACGCTGTCAAGTTGAGGGTGTGGAGACAGGGCTGGAACGTGCCTGACTTGTGTGTTAGAAGGTCTGGTACTGGGTCCAGAGACCATAGATCATCCAGAAGGTGAGGCCCAAGAAAGGGGAAAGTACAGTTGTGTACACTTACCATAAATGTAGATGTTCGAGTGTCTTCACTGTTGCAGTCATCACTGTAGGGTTCTTCCTGCCGGCAGGCAGCCCTTGGTCGGCCAGAATCCCAAAGTCTGGGTCCGGCGTCGGCTGTTCAGTCATGCTGCCTGACGTCAGAGTGCCAGGAGTACAAAGCTGCCAGCTGACGCCATGTTTTCCAGTTTTTCTTGCCCCAGATGTCAGGTGTCCACAAATGAAGGCTAATAGTAAAACAGAAATGTAACATACAGCAAACCCCATACCCTGTAGCAAATACACCTCAGAAGAAGGGTGAAGTAGGAAACCACAGTAATGAAAGTATAAGAGGGGACAGGAGGGTGGGTAACCCAGACTGCAACAGTGAAGACACTCGAACATCTACATTTATGGTAAGTGTACACAATTGTACTATGTTCATCGTGTTTCACTGTTGCAGTCATCACTGTAGGGTTGAATCCCAAAGCTGAGATAGAGGGTGGTGGTTATAGAGTATAAGGGGCAGCTAGAAGGCCCTGCAAGACTGCAGAAGCAAATCCTGCCCTAGACTTAGAGTAAAGAGGGAGATTATAGTGCTTAGAGAAAGTATGCACTGAGCTCCAAGTTGCAGCTTCCAAAATATCTCTGGTAGGTACTCCCCTGAGAAAGGCAGCTGAAGTAGCAGCAGCTCTGGTAGAGTGAGTCCTAATTTTTCCTGGGATTTGCTTTCCATGATGAGAGTAACAAAATCTGATTCCATGAGCAATCCATTTAGAAATGGTCTGTTTTGAAATAGCTTTGCCTTGGGAATTTGTTGCATAAGAAACAAACAGTTGCTCTGTTTTCCTGATATCCTTGGTTCTGTCCAGGTAAAAACGAAGTTGCCTGTGTACATCCAAGGAATGCAAGATCCTTTCCCCCTTATTTTGTGGATTAGTGAAAAAAGTTGGCAGGTGAATAGTTTGATTTAAAGCCACTTTGGAAACCACTTTAGGCATGAAAGTAGGATTAGTCCTTAAAGACACCCTATCTTGGTGAAAAATAATATAAGGTTCCACAGCCATGAATGCTTGTAACTCCGAGACTCTCCTGGCTGAGGTCAAAGCCAGTAGGATAGCGGTTTTCCATGATAAATACTTAATATCAGATGTGGCAGCAGGCTCAAAAGGAGGCAGAGTGAGTTTTTCCAGAACATAGTTGAGGTCCCAGGCAGGTATGGGTGGTGTCCTAGGGGGGCTTAAATTCTTTGCTCCTCTGAGATATTGTTTCAGAAGTGGATGTGAAAAGATTGGAGGATCTGTATTGTAATGTGCAGAGATAGCTGAGGCATGTATTTTTACGGAGGAGAAGGATAAACCCTTATGTAGCATGTCTGTCAGGTAATGTAAAATCAATGGGATATTAGAAATGAGAGGATCCGAATCCTGAGCATGCATCCAGGTGCAAAATCTCTTCCATTTACCTGCATAAGATTTTCTAGTGCTAGGCCGTCTGGCTTCTAAGATGACATCCATGACCTGTTTGGGACGGGTAGGATTAATCATAGACCCTGAATTCGCCAGGCTGAGAGTATTGATATGAGAGTGCAGAACCTGGCCCTGGTGGTGTGACAAAAGATTTGGAATCTGAGGTAAAATCCAAGGAGGCTCCTGGGATAGATTCATCAGTGTTGAGTATCAAAATTGACGAGGCCAATTTGGGGCCAGTAAAATCATCTTGGGTTTGTCCTGCCTGATCTTTAATAACACCCGTAGAAGAAGAGGTAGTGGAGGAAAAGCATACCCAGAGAGGTTTCTCCAACTGAATGAGAGTGCATCTACTTTCCATGCTAGTTTGTGAAATGTCCTTGTGCAAAAAATGTGTAACTGGTGGTTGAGGGGGGATGCAAACAGATCTATGTCCGGGCAGCCCCAGGCTTCTGTAATCATCTTGAATATTTGGGTGTCCAGCATCCATTCGTGTGGGTCTGACAGATTCCTGCTCAGGCTGTCTGCCAGAATATTTTGTTTCTCTGGCAGGAACTGAGCTTGTAGATCCACTTTGCAAGCTAGAGCTGTGTTCCATAGAGTCATGGCTAGTCTGCAAAGGGGGTAGGAGTGTGAACCCCCTTGCTTGTTTATGTACCACATAACTGTGGTGTTGTCTGTCCGTATCCGTAGTTGTCCTGGCTGTAGAAGATCCCTCAAAGCTAAGAGAGCATTCTGTACAGCTAACACCTCCTTTAAATTGATATGTAGGTGCTTCTGATCCTTTAAATTGATATGTAGGTGCTTCTGATCCTCTGTCCAAAAACCTTGCAGACCTTTCCCCTGCAAGTAGGCTCCCCATGTGTAATCCGAGGCGTCCATGGTTAACACTTGGCTGGCTGGAGGCAGACTGAAGGCTTTCCCTTTGTTGTGAAGACATGCCATGGTCCACCAATGGAATTCCTTTTGTAGGCAAGGCAAGACAGCAATCTGTGTGTCTAGACTGTGGCAATGCTGGGACCATACACTTTTTAGGTACCATTGTATTTTTCTCATATGTAGTCTTGCATTTGGTATGAGAAGGATGCAGGAGGCTATGTAACCTAAAGCCTGCAGGAATTTCCTTGCAGTTAGCTGAGACATTAACGCCAAGGTTTTGAAAGATGAAGCCAGCTGTAGTTGTTTTTTGGATGTCAGGAATGCCATCTGGGTTGTTGTGTTTAGAAGAGCACCCAGAAAGGTTATCTGTTGTGTGGGTGTCAAATTTGACTTTTTTATGTTCACAGTGAATCCCAGGTACTTGAGTAGATTTTGAACAAATTCCAGGTGCTGGAGTAAGACCTCCTTGCTGTCTGATTGAATAAGGCAGTCGTCCAGATAAGTGTAAATCTGAATTCCCTTGAGTCTGCAATAAGCTACTACTGGTGCCAGGCACTTGGTGAAGACCCTGGGCGCAATAAACAAGCCAAAGGGCAGCACAGAGAATTGGTAATGTTTCGAGCTGGCCTTGAACCAGAGGTATTTTCTGCACTCCTGTCTGATAGGGATGTGTAGGTAAGCCTCCTTTAAATCCAATGTCACCATCCAAGCATTTTTGCTCAACATTGGCAGGAGCTGCTGCAGAATAAGCATCTTGAACTTTGGTATCTCCAGGAAAGTATTTAAAACTGACAGATCCAGGATGGGTCTCCATGAATTTTGTTTTCTGGGAACTAGAAAGAGCCTTGAGTAAAAGCCTTGTCCCGTCACTGATTGTGGAACCAGTTCTATGGCCCTCATAGCCATGAGGGATCCCACCTGGTTTAATGCCTCTGTCCATTGGTGTTTTGGCAGGTCTGGCCATCTGTTTGGTCTTGGCAAGGTATGAAAGTAGAATTTGTAACCTCTTGAAACTACATCCAGAACCCACTTGTCTTGGGTTATGTAAGTCCAATTTTGTTGAAAAAGAGAGAGTTTTCCTCCTAGAGGGGCTTCCAGGAGAGAAGTTCCTGGAGCCATGCAGGGGGAGTCATTGAGCCAGTTTTCTATAAGATTGAGGTCTGTCCTCTACACCCCTATGGGTGGAAGCACTCCACTGTCTAGGTCTGTAAGAGGTCTGTGCTTGGGCCCTCCCTCTGGAGCGCCTATATCTACCCCTCTGAGGCCTGTCCGAGATGGGAAAGGACCAATTTTTAATTGGCCAATTTCTGCTAAATCTTGGGGGCTGAACTTGTAAGAAATCCTTAACCGTTTGCATGGATTTTGCCTTATCCTCCATTTTCTTTATCACCTCTTCAGCCTTAGACCCAAACAAAACATTATGCTGAACAGGAGCATCTAGTAACTTTGCTTTCACTTGATCAGGTAAGTTTTGTTCCTTTAACCAAGCATGCCTTCTAATAACTGTGCCAGTGGCAGCCACCCTGCATGAAGCCTCCAAGGCATCAAAACCACAATGTAAGCCACGCTTCCCCACTTGCTCAATAGCATGCATCAAATCGTGTAATTCCTTATTATCTGCACATGCAGAAATGGTACCTAGCTTTTGTTTCATAACAGACAGTAGGAATTGCTGATATTTTAGCATATGAAATTGACAATTTAAAACCCTAATAGATAAAGTAGCAGAAGTGTACACTTTTTTGCCCCATCTCTCCAAAGCTCTGGAATCCTTATCTGTCAGAATTGGGTTTTTAGCAGAGGCGGCCTTAACACCCTTAGGACCCTGAGAAATGGTTTCTGGATCAGCAGCAGGATTTTTGAAAAGGAACTGGTGGGAGTCAGGGACCCTGTAATATCTGTCGGGCTTAGCAGGGGCAGGAGGAAAGGAGTCAGGAGTCAAATTAGCCTCAGAAAAGGCATCATCCACAATATCCAAAATAGGAGGAATAGCCAGGGGTCTATGTTGGGGAAGAAGAAGGAAATCCCTAAAAGCCTTCTCTTAGATTCAGAGTACTCCTGTCCTTCCCAGTGAAAATGCTCCCTCATGTCATGTAAAGTTTCCCCAAAAGAAAAATACTCGGGGAGAAGCTGATGGAATGGATTCCTCAGCATCAGAATCCTCATAAGGAGGGAAAGTATATTCCTGTTCAGAGGAAGACACTGAAGAAATAGATGCCTGATCAGAGGATTCATAATCCAATTCTTGCCTTGGCCTTTTGTCTGGAGGGGGATGTGAACCCTTAAACATGGTTAGTAAGTCTTCCGCCATTTTAAGCAGCTGTTTCTGAGATTTGGGTCCTGGATCAGAAGAGGCCTGGGCTGGTGTCCTTGATTTAGAAGGAGTCTTCGCCTTTGCCTTTATCAGAAGCTGTGTAGGCCTGAAAACCCCCCCGGAAGCCGGTACCTGCACAGCGGCTCCAGACCCATCCGAGGGAGCATTGTCCGAAGGTCCTGCAGCTGGAGTACTCAAAAGCCTAGTAGGCTCCTCGTGGGGTCCGTTTTGGCAATCAGTTCTGAAATGGCCGACAACAGGAAAGCACCTCACTGATGACGGCCGAACCTGTAGCTGGATCTGCTTGTAAACCGTCATCTGATTTGGACCTCGAAGGCCTGTCCTTATCCTTGCGTCGTTTGTGAACTCCGGTAGTCGGAAGCGTGTCCGACGACATTTTATAATTAAATCGTCTGCCAAAGTAGTGAAAAGCAAAATTGTACCTCTGCTTAATAGTACGTTGGTTAAATCTAGCACAAAACCGACAACTAGCTACGTCGTGGTCAGAGCCTAAACAAGGAATACAGTAAGAGTGGAAATCCTTATGAGGTATTTGCTTCCCACAAGAAATACAATTATTAACTTTTTCTGACATCGGACTGGAGCAAGAAAAAAATTTCCCCAATGGGGTACTCAGCTTTGAGAAGAAGAAGTAAGTCTTCGGACTGAAGCACGGAAAAATATCAGGAGTCAGCTGACCGGCACTTGCGAACTGCTTCCACCGCACGGCAAGAAAGACTGGAGAACATGGCGTCGGCTGGCAGCTTTGTACTCCTGGCGCTCTGACGTCAGGTAGCATGACTGAACAGCCGACGCCGGACCCAGACTTTGGGATTCTGGCCGACCAAGGGCTGCCTGCCGGCAGGAAGAACCCTACACTGATGACTGCAACAGTGAAACACAATGAACATCCAAATCTGACAAGGCAAGTAAGGACTGATGAGAATCATTCTGCTTCCCAAAGTCTTTGCTTTCTGGATAACTTTCGATATTAGTGGAAAGGGAGGAAAAGCATAAAGAAGTCCCAAGGGCCAATTGTGGACAAGTGCGTCTCTCGGTGTCTTGGATAAGGGTAAAGTAGCTGCTGCATTTGGTGTTCATTGGGGTGGCAAACAGATCGCAGCAAGGCTGTCCCCATTTTTGGAAAATCTGTTTTGCGACTTTCTGATTCAGAGACCACTTGTGAAGCATCAAGACTGCCCTGCTGAGCTTGTCGGCTATCACACTGGTTCTTCCTGGGATATGCATTGCAACTAGAAAGAGTTGGGAAGATATCGCCCACTGCCAAACACGTAGAGCCTCTCAACATAGGGGGTAGGATCTGGTTCCTCCTTGTTTGTTTATATACTATACCACTGACATATTGTCTGACTGGATTGCTATTATCCCTAGAGGAAGAAAGTCGTAAAGTGCTTGCAACGCTAGTAGCTCTGCTCTCATCTCTAGAACACTGATATTCAAGTGAGCCTCGTGTTCTTGCCATGTGCCTTGGACTGTCCTTCCTAGATAATGCCTCCCCACACCCTATCTGGGAGGCATCCGTGGTCACAGTAGCAACAGGTTGGTGAGGAATGAATGGTCTCCCTATCGTTAGTTGATTGGACTGGATCCACCAACGAAGGTCCTTTTTTGCAAGATTCCGTTATTAAAATGGTATGAGACAGAGGCAGTTGCTGAAGGGACCACTGGGAAAAGAGTAGCCATTGAAGAATTCTCATATGTAGTCTGGCTAACGGAACTAGGGTTATAGTAGAGGCCATGGTTCCCAGGAGTTTGAGCACTATCTTCGCTTTGACCTTAAGTTGTGGAAGCAGGCTGTATGTTTGTTGTCTTACATTTTGCACTCTGTCTGAAGGAAGGCAAGCCATCATTGTGACTGTATTTTTCTGCACCAATAAAAGTCACATATTGAGAGGGCGGCAAGGCAGACTTTTCCCAATTCATAGTGATGCCTAGCTGAGTACAGATTTGGATGGTTGAATCCCTGCCTTGAAGAAGTAGATGCCTGGTAGTGGCAGTCAGGAGCCAGTCGTTCAGGTACGGAAACACCTGGAATCCAAGACGTCTCAAGTGAGCAGTTACTACTGCCATGCATTTGGTGAACACCCTGGGGGCTGTGATGAGACCAAAGGGCAGAGCACGAAATTGGTAATGACTGGCTCCCAGCCGGAAGCGTAAATGACTCCTTGATGCTCTGTCCATTTTTATGTGGTAATACACATCTTGCAGGTCTATGGAGCACATCCAATTGCCTTTCCCTAATAGAGGGAGACTAGACTGCAGTGTTACCATTCTGAACTTGGACTTCTTCACTGATTCATTTAACTTGCTGAGATCCAAGATGGGCCTCCAGTCCCCTGTTCATTTTGGCACTAAAAAGAATCTGGAGTAAGTTCAGAATCCTATCTTGTCTGCGGGGACAGTTTGGATGAATCTGTTTTGAGGCAACATTTGGACTTCTATAGTTGCCCGATCCCTGTGATTGGGTGGAACATTTGGGATTTTCTTGGTTAGATGAGGTGGAAAAGAGAAAGGGTACAGAGTATCCTCTGGAAATTATCCTTAGCACCCGTAACAAAATGTTCTTCTTCTTTCGGCTTTTCCCAGTTAGGGGTCGCCACAGCTGAACTTCGGTCTGCTAATGATTGGCAGTAGACTTTTACGATGCCAAGGTGCCAGCTTGACGCCCAACCTTCAACGAAGGCATGCCTATTCTACACATGTCTTTCGAATGCCACTCAACTGCGGGGAGGACATGCAGACTCCACATAGAAGGCGCTCCAGCCGAGAATTGAATGGGAGAACCTCTTGCTGTGAGGCAACAACACTACCACTGCACCACCGCAGCTTAGCTGTACCCATAACAAAATAAAAACCAAAAAAAACATTTTATATATATATATATATATATATATATATATATATATATATATATATTTTTTTTTTTGTATTGAATAATTGGTTTATTGATGTTTTAAAATGATTGGTTTGAGCATGGTGACGTCATAATATAAAAAGCTGTAATGTTGAGCCTATCTGACTCTGAAGAAGCCATTGGGAAATGGTGAAAGCGCTTAGTTTTTGAAGGCTTATTCTGTGCATTAAAGGCAGATTTACTTTCCTGTTTTTTCGTTTTTTATTTTATTAGTTTTTATCCTTTTGGATACGTTTGTTGGTTTGTGTAAGTGTTTTTGAGACCGAAACGGACTGGTTTTCCACTTTTTATTGAGCGCGGTAAAATATTTTTTGATGGAGGTGGTCATTAGTGAGTTGACCTCCTCGGTGTAAAGATTGACAGCAATTCTAATCGAACGCAAGGTTAGAGGAACATCACGCAAGATTATAATAGACTCTCAAGTTGAACTATTTACCATCCACACACCACTAGGGGTAAGCGGAATTAACAACGCAAATTCAGAAGCAGATATATTGCAGACGGAATGGAGGGACATCAAACAGTGGCTACAACTTCCCCAGTTTAATTTCTCAGACTCGAATGAGGAGAGGAATGATGAAAGAAGGGAAACACCAACTTTGACCAAGCAGATTGACCAGTTTGAGGATTTATTTCGGAAATACCGAGGCTTACAGATGGACAATGCCTTCCTTTTGAAGTCGGTAACTCTGAAGCAAGTACCAAGGGGCTTAGGCTCTGGAAGTTGCCAATGGGTATTGAGGGCAGTTCGACAGCCTTTAAAGAACTTACTGACTTGTTAAATAAAACGGGTTTGGAAATGTGTGACATTATTATTAAGAGCAATCAAAACAAGCTGGCTTGTTTAGAAAAATAAATAATGACTTTAAATGAGAGTATAGTCAAAGATTTATTGTTTTTTCAGCAGGTGATTAAATATCGCACGGTGCTTAATAATGTTGAACGCTTTGTTAACAAAAACATCAAAATTAAGATTAGAAAGCCCTTAAGGGATTCTGATGACTACAAGAATAATAAGGCATACCCTCAGGGGTATAGCTTGTCAAATGGTAGTAACAACAACAGGAGGGGAGGAAATTATGCGGAAGGAGATGTGTTCGTGAACTATGCTGACAGTAATAACAGTAATGTGAATTCTAATGACCGACAAGGTGACCAACGTTTTTTACCCGAGACCCCTCATTTGAGGAGATTAGAACGGTTAATGAACAAGAGGGGGTGGACAAGTTTATCAACCATATATGGGACAATACCAACAACAGCAGAACACATTTCAAAACAACAACAAAAAACCGCCAATGGGTGAACAAAAGGGGACATTGAGTGCACAATTTGATGACTGCATTGATATTGTGGACATTTTACAACAGGACACTGATGTTATGAATGCAGATGTTTTTGACAGTGTGGATATTTTCCAACAGGGCACTGATGTTATGTGTATACCACATGTTATTAATGCAAATGTTTCTAATATTGTGGATATTTTCCAACAGGGCACTGATATTATGTGTTTACCACAAGCTGTTAATGCAGATGCTTCTGAAATTTGTACGTTTACCACAAAGATGGTTTTTCAATATATAACTACAGTGCTTTGGTAATAAATGAAGTACATCACAATTTATTAAGCAAAGGATTTACTTTTGTTCTCGCATTGTATTTAGATTTTGTTGATTTTTATGTAAGTTTAAAGATGTATACGAGGCAGCTGAATTTATCACTGTTCTTTAAAGAACAAAGGAATTATAATGAAGCTGCGAACAATGTTTTATGTACACCCAAGAGAAAAAGTACTTTTATACTGCCAGTACATAAGGAGGTTATGATTTTTGAGAAGTTATGTACCAATGAGGTTAGAAAATGTTTATCTAAGGTTGGTAGATTGTGATTATGACAATTTGAGTAAAGAAGAAAGAAAATTACTATTTGAACTGGCCAATAATAAGGAAGTGAGAACAATGAAACAGACAAGGGTGGTGGGATTGTCATTATGTCTCACTTCAATTACGTAGCCAAGATGCATGAAATTTTGGGTGATACTTTCACTTATCAAAGGGCCTCTTAATGAGATGCATATAGCCTACCACAGGATTGATTTATTTTTTCTTGGTGCATTATTTCAGGGAGCTATTGAGGAAAGTGAGTTTAGTTATTTTAATGTAGAACACCCTGTTACATCTGTGTTATTTGGGATTCCTAATGTCCACAAAAGTATTAATGATCCACCGTTTAGACCAATAGTGGCTGCTAAAGGCTCCAAAACAGAGCCAATAGTGTCTTTTGTGGACAGGAAAATCCAATAGGTGGGGATCACATTTTGAAGGATTCGTGGCATTGCTTGAATAGGTTGAGTGGTGTGAAATAATTAGAAAATGTTTCTTTTCTCACCACTGATGTAATAAATTTGTTCTCAGTAATTCCACATAGTGAGGGAATAGAATATTTTAGAGAGAGTTTGCTGAAGAGCAATAAGTTGAATGGTGAGAAAATTAACCTTTTGGTTGCATTAATAGAGCTGATTTTAGGGAATAACTATTTGAGCTTTGAAGGTGAGATTTTTCACCAGGTATCAGGAGTGGCAACGGGGGAAAAGTGTGCCCCAGGATTTGCCAACCTGGTTTTATTATACTGGGAAGAATCCTTTATATTTGAATCCACATTTAAGGATAAAAGTTTGTTGTATAATCGTTTTTTTGGACGATATACTAATCCTGTGGAAGGGAAGGGAAGTTGGGGCCGACCAATTTTTGAAATATTTGAATTCAACTACTTGTTTTCTTAAATTTACTAGTAAATGGAATGTGGAAAAAATGGACTTTCTGGATACACATTTGATAAAAACACCAGAAAGACTCCAGAGTAGTATTTGCAGAAAGAAAACATATAGTAATTCTATGTTACATTTTCAGAGTTGCCACCCGCACTATCAACGTAAAAGCATTGTGAAGGGCCAAATGGTTAGACTGTCTTGCTTGATTAGTAACACTACAACCTTTGAGGAGGAAATATACACCTTAATATGTATGTTTACAGCTAGAGGGTATCCCCTGAAATTACTGGTGAAAATAAGGAATGAAGTTTTTAGTAAGAGAACAACTCGTTTCCCAAGATTCTATTGGGGGGGGGGGGATTGGTGCAAGGGAAGAGAAAAGTACATATAAAGGTGACTATGGTACTTAGATTCAACTATCAAACATCATTTATAATTGACACATTAAGAAGGGTTTGGGATTCCAGTTTTGATACCAATATTAAAGAAAAACTAAGGGAGGCCCCAAAAGTAGTGTTTTGTAGGGGCAGAAACACCAAAAACATTCTTGAACAGCCACACCCGAAATATACTATATGAAAAATGTACAAATGTGGGACATGTAGGTACTGTAGATATATTAATGAAGGAATGTTACAGTAGTTGGCTTCAATATTGCGATTCCTTGCCCGGGTAGGTGTTGCAATACTAGTATGTTGGTATATTTGGCTACCTGAATATCCTGCCCGGATTTGTATGCAGGTAAGACCATTAGGAAGCTTAAAGAAAGAATAGTTGAACATGTTAGAGCTACTAAAAATAAGGATACAACTAATGCTCTTTACATGCACAATACTACATGTCCCAACTTTAAAAAGTTTACTTTTTTTGCACTTGATAGGGTAATTTTAAGTAATAGAGGTGGGGATGACAAGCTTAGGGTTGATATTCTGGAATTTAACTGGCAGATTAGGCTTAATGCCATTGGTCTCCCCGGCCTTAATGATAGTGCATCTATTTTTCCTTTATTGAAATAAAGAAGTTATTTAATATAAATTAGGCTTAGTAAAATGTGTATATGTAACACTTTACTCTTTTTCATGCATTTATTTATTGTTAATTTGTATTAGTATTTAGATATATATCTTTTCTTATAGGGATGTATTACTTAGGTGAGCAGTGATATATAATGCATAACATTTATATAAGAACTTGATATTGATTTGTTTTTTGTATTGCATATACATAAAATTTTTTATAAGATGTGGAAGTTTATGATCTGTAGGTAGGGGTTATGTAAATAGAATGTTTTATGTATTTTTAGAATTATTGTATGTTTTAACATACATATATATTCACACTTATATATATATATATATATATATAGTTTTTGTATTGAATAATTGGTTTATTGATGCATTAAAATGATTGGTTTGAGTGTGGTGATGTCATAATATAAAAAACTAATGTTGAGCCTATCATTGACTCTGAAGAAGCCATTGGGAAATGGTGAAAGCGCTTAGTTTGTGAAGGCTTATTCTATGCATTAAATGCGGATTTAGTTTCCTGTTTTTTCGGTTTTTACTTTATTCGTTTTTATCCTTTTGGATACGTTTGTTGATTTGTGTCATCCTTAGTACCCACTTATCTCGTGTGATGTCATGCCAGGCTTCTGTGTACAAGGATAAGTGAAGCCTGACTGGCTTCAGAAAAGCACAGCTGGGACTCACTTCAGGAGCACTGAAAGGGACGTCCACGAAAAGAATCGTGGACACCCTGGTTTTGCTGACCCTCCCCCTTGCCTTTAGGGTGACGTCTACTACTATTTTCTCCTCCTCTGCCTCTGTAAAGGAATCACCTTGTGCGTCTGGGAAAAATCTCTGAGATTTCTTGAACCACATCCCCCCCCCTGACCTTTAGGGTATGGTCTAAAAGGGACGGAAAAACGTACTCCCATGGCAGAGAGAGTCTTCCCTTCCTGCTCGTATCTGGTGAGTGTCTCTTTTACCTTTGTTCCAAACAAAGAGGAACCATCAAAGGGGGCATTGGTAAATGCAGATTTGAAGGGCTCCACAAAATTACACACACGCATCCAGGAGTGTCTCCTAAGGGAAACTCCTGAACCCGCTGCCTGCTTGCTTCATCTGCTGCATAAGATATCAGCCTCATGGAGTTAACAGAGTTTAAGGTGGACAACTGAGCAGTAACCTTCTCAGGGACTCCTTCAGTTAAGGTAACTTGGAGAGCATCTCCCAGGTCTTTTAGATCATCTCTTTGAAGCCTAGTAAAATGGGTGAGGTAATTCAGCGATCTGAGTGTAAAAGCCGCTGAAGAAAAAATTTGCTTCCAGTATCTGTCCATCATTTGAGACTCTTTGTTCAGTGGGTGGACAGATGAGGATGTCTCTGCTAGTTCCTTCTTTGTGACTGCTATCACCATGGCATCTACAGGCACACCTTTGGTCAGAAACTCGTTTTCCTTAGGAGCTGAAAGGAATTTGTTCGGCCTTCTAGAGACTGGTTCCATGGTGTCAGGAGTTTCCCACACTTTTAAACTCACCAAATCTAACAGCTCATTGAAAGGTGGAGATACTCAAAAGCCTGAAGGTTGAGACCCAAAAGCCTTCAGGTACACTGACTCCTCATCAGAAGGGATGACGGTGGGCCAGCCGCCTCTCTGTTTCAGGATATCTATGAAGGAGATATCATCAGAGGACAACCTAGGGGACCCTTCTGACTCCTCAAGGTCAGTGTCAGAGGTGATGGAATCATCAGGGGAGTCTACGTGCTTCCTCTTGCAAGTTCTCTTCCAAGGGGGCTCCTCAGAAGGGTATTCTAGGGAGGTCTCGGAAGAGTGGGGGCCACTCAACGGGGGCTCCTGAGACTCCGGGTCTCTGCTGTCAAGAGAGAGAGAGAGATGGTGCTGAGACAGAGGTTGGAGCTTGAGAGAGAAGAGCATCAGTACTCTGTGTAAAGCTGAAGATCTAGACAGCATGCTCCTCATCATCTTGAAGGCAGATCTCTCTGGCTCAGAGGACACCACCAGTTTCAAGGAAGTGGAAGTAGCCCCCAGCTCCGGAGCAACCGGCTCCGAGACAGATGTAGGATCCGAGTTCAGCCAGGCCAAAGCACTGAGAGGTAGGCTTGGAACCAAAGAAGTTTGGGTCCGAGCGTCCACATCGGGGTTGACTGGTGAGCTTCGGCTCCTAGACACCAGGGATGGCACCGAAGGTGTCGGAGCGGAACTTGGCTCATAGACAGCTACTTGGGGTGATGGAACCGATGGTTCCACAACAAATGCCACTGATAGTTCTGGCTCCGAAAGACCGGTATGGCTTGGAGGAGGAACAGAAGCAGGTAATACTGCCTTAGACAGCTCCAGAACAGATTGGGTCGGAGCCAACAACAAATTTGCTAGTGCCGATGAATTAAAAAGTCTAAGCACCACCCTCTCGACATCCTCCTCAGAAAGATTCCTGGAGGATCTGGAAGACAAGGTAGGGGATTGAGATCTTTGCAAAACTGGAGATCTAAGTGTCGGGGATACCGGTAATAAGTCTTTTGACCGGCTCCGAGGTAAGGATCCAGCTATAGGCTCCGAAAAACTTGGGGCCGAAACTGGAAGTTCTGTATTAATAACCTCAACCGGCCCTGAAGGCAGAGGAGCCAAAGAGGTATAAGGTTTGTCAGTTTTGGCAATTTTCTCTGGAGGTCATGATTTAGTAGCTGGTGTAGGAGAATGTCTTTTCACCGACTTAACCTTCTCTTTTTTAGAGGAGGGAGATCTGGAGTGAGAAGAGGAAGAACTAGCTAAATCCTCTTCAAAGGAAGGTTTAAGGAGACCTTTCAAAATCAGTTTGTTCTTCCTTTCCTGGAGAACACAGGAACTAAAAGAATGGCAAAAAGTACATGTCTCCTGTACATGTATGGCTCCCAATACAAACAAATACTATGCCTGTCAGTCAGGGACATTTTTTGTGGGCATTTTAAGCACTTCTTAAAACCCAAAGGTTTATGGTCTTTAGTTTCCTTAGACATAACTACCAGAACAATGACTATAAATGTAGTCAGACAATAAGAAGAGAGGACAAGGTCCTCTAACTTAAACAGGCCTAGCCCTGCTGAACAAACAACACACAAGGGAGAAAGGCAATAGAGGACTAGGTCCTCTAACTTAAACAGGCCTAGCCCTGAACAGAGGGGTAGGTGAGATGGATAATAACAAGCAACAGGAAGGCAAAAAATAGGTCCTAACTAAGAAATGGACCTAAGAAAGTTTAACAATAACTTTCACAAGAGAAAACGAAGGGATACCACTAAGATAGGCCTGCGGAAGTGACGAACAACAATTAGCAACAACAATTTGCACAGAAACAATTTGCAATAAAACTGCAGAAAACACACATTAATTAAGTACTCGCAAGTTAGCAATAGTAAGCTACTAATACCGAGTTTACAGTCAAAAAAGAACACTATCAATATTTGAAGAAAAATATTCCAACTTAGCCACGGCCAAGAAAGTGAACACTTCTGAACTCGCAGAGTGGCAAACGAGATCTGGGGATTGTTACTATTGCATTATGGGATACCTACCTTGCCACGAGCCAACTTAGAGACTTTGAGCTTTGTAATCGGCCGAGTCGGACCCGAGGATCGGCTCCGAACCCATATGTAAGAATGAAAGCGAGATAGGACTACAGAACATCTGTTGTTACACATTATTAATGATTGGACTGGTGTGATAAATAATATTAGACAAAGAGGAAATAGAACACATTTAGGAAATGATACGTCAATTGTCTGTAAAGATCATACAACCCCTATGAAACAAGATGATGCCCCTGACAACTTTGGAATTCTGGATGCAAGTATTCAGCAATTTAAGGTTTCAGAGTGTTTAGAAGGAAACACGAAAAGAAAGAAAGGAAGAAGTTCACAACAAACAACAAGGAGGAAAAAGTAACTGATAAATGTCTGTAAAGTAAAGAGAATGTGCACTAAAAAGACACTGCTTTGTTATGCAACACACAGATTACAGGGGAACTATAACATTTTTCTAGCAAAATACTTTCAGTCTCCATATAAAGGCATCATTTTTCAAAAAGAGAAGGTAGAAAAAAGTGGCAAGGGGCAGGTGAAAAGGAAGAAATCAAAATTGAACATGGAAGGATTGAAGAACATTACTGTAAGAAAGAAGAACAGAAAGACAGATGTTGACCATATGGCTCAAGCTGTTGATGTACAAAGCCAACTGGATGAGAACTGTTTGCTTGCAAATTTAATATGCAGTGAAAACAGCAGGATTAATAGTGATGAAGATGATTCCCTTGTAACAACTGATAGAGCAGATACTGCTTAATTAGAAGTTGAAGATTCTTCACATCTGGTCAGAAAAAATATTCTTGCAATTGGAGATTCATTTATTGGAGGCAATGGTACTTAAATTTGCAGAGAAGATAATGGATATTGAATAGTGTTATGCTTGCTAGGAGCAAAAATTGAAGATATGAGGATCAGTCTTCATTCATGTCAGTACAAATGATCTTATCTGGAAGGACACACTGTTAGTAAGGAACCTACAGCCCTCTTAGATAGTATAGCTTGTACTAGTGTTAGATACTTTTCACAAATCACATAAAGAAAGGATAGTCAGGTCACCATGAATGAAAAGATTTTTTGGGTAAATATCTACATGGAAAAATGTCCTGTTTTAAAAAATGGAAATGTGTAGAGCATCCAAGCTTAGTTTTGGGTTTATGTGTGTTCAGACAGGATAGAGTGCATTAGTCAAAACTACTGGGGAATGGAAGATAACTAGACACTATTTGTGTTCCTAAAGAGATTACTCTTATTGCAAGTCAGGTTTTACCACCACTGATGTGCAGTGATCATGGAGGTAATAAAGGTTAATTAGTTGCTAGATAATTCTGCCAAACTGAAATCTAAACCAATGCACAGAAGATTAATTACAAATTACATGGTAGCAAAACAGTCACTATATAAAGCTAACTGATGTATTTAGTGGAAAAATTGCAGGATGGAATGTGGAAAGTTTTAAAAGAGAAATCGAGTGCAAAAAATAAAAAAAAATGTTTAACATCAGGATCTAGGCATATATCAGGAGGATATATTTCCATAAGAACTAGATACCAAATTAAAGTGAGAGACAAAAAATATAAGGAATGGAGGAGAGGTCAAACTTCAACTTTGAAAACTGAAATAAACAAGTTGGGACAAACAAATTAAGCATAGTGTGTGACAAGATCAAGAAAATGTTGAAGAAAATTTATATAAAGATATCAAGCATAACTGGAAACCTCTTTATAGATACACATGATGTGGAAGGAGTAAAGACATGCAAATTGATGAATTGTGTGTATATTTTAAAATGTATAGACTTGTAACAATAAAAAGCACACCGGTGTTACCCAGATAAAATCACCAACCTTTTATTACAGATACAAAACTTCACTGACTAAGCGCTTTCACCCTGGTAGGGCATCTTCAGAGTCAGTCTATACATTTAGTGATAATCATTATATACCTTTGGTGGTCATCAATGTAATCAAGGCTAATTGAACGCAATAGGTCACATCATCTAGCAGCCTTTTTATAATTAACCCTGTAGTTACCCATTGAACTATTTCTTGTGTAAACTTCAGAAATCAGTTCTTACTAAATAAGCACCATAGTATACAGTAATGAAAATACAGATCAAAATATTTCCTGTACAAGCTTAAATGTATTAAAAAATGTTGAAATAAACTGTATAATGTTAAACAATAAACTCAAGGATAGAAACATAAACAATGATAAGTAAACATGTCATACATCAAATTAAATATGTATTAGTTATTTAAAAAATGGTGTATATATAAATAATTAAATAAGTAAATGTTGGATCATTGTTCAAAAGTTGTTCAAAGTATATTGGGAAAGTTTAAATACAAACTGCCTTGTGTTTTAATATGCAAGCTAGGGATAGAGCGTCATTGATGCCAGGAGCATTGTTGGCATCTAGTCGAATCTGCCGAAGGCATTCCCTAACCTCCAGAATAGTTTTGTAATCTCCCCCAAACTCTTTAATCCAAAGCCTATCTATAACAAAAAATATATATTTTTTTTAAATTATCACAGTTGTTCATATGGTTATATAATGAATTAGTAGATTTCTTATTTTTAATGTCCCTGTAATGTTCTAAAATTCTATATCTCAACTTTCTAGTGGTCATACCTATATAAAATACTGGACAGGAAAGACAGGTGGCTACATAAATTACCATATTGGTGTTGCAGTTGCAATAACCCGGGCTCTTCAATGTCCACTTAAAGTTCCCCACAGAGACATAGGGGGCATCATTAATATATTTACATGCTTTGCAACTGCCACACTTAGCCATCTTGGCAGGTCTTTGACCAAAAGTTGTCTGTGTTCTCTCTAAGCACTCCTTAATGTTTAACTCCCTACTGTTGATAAAAAGGGGGTTTTACCCAGTGTGTCATAAAGGTCTATAGGGATTATATCTTCCCAAGTCTTCTGAATGTGTTTTTAACCTTCATGGCTAGAGAATTGTGCTGTAAAACCATTCCAGTTGGAAAATTTTTGTTGTCTCGTTTAGTGGTTCTTGCTTTATTATTGTCAACCACCCTTTGTGTGTCATTCAAAATGGGGATAAAAACAGTAGCCCTTCTTCTGGTGACATCTTTTTGAAGTAAGGCTAACATGTCCAAAGGGTAGCCCCTTTGGACAAACAGGTCCCTCCAAACCCCCACTTCACTGTTGAATTTACTGTCCTCACTAATACGTGACAACCTAATCATCTGTCCCTTGGCCACTTTCTTCTTGATGTAACAGAAATGACAACTATCAAAATGCAGAAAAGAATTACTATAGGTTTTCTTCCTATAGATGTTGGATTCTATTACACCATCTTTAATACATAATCGTGAATCCAAGTAATCTATCATCTTGTCATCAACATTGTGTGTAAATCTCAAAAATGAGGTGGTGTTGTTTAAATAATTAATAAATTCCTCTACTTCATCCCGAGTACCTTTCCATAAGAACAGGATGTCATCCAAGAATCTCAAATAGATGATTAACCTAGATTTATATTTGGATTCCAGCACAAATTGTTCCTCCCATTTGGGTAAAACCAGGTTGGCATATACATGTGCACACTTAGTACCCATAGCTACCCCAGTGGATTGTCTATAGAATTCATCTTCAAACCCTATATAATTGTTCTCCAGTACATGGCCAAGGGACTGATGATTAGGTTGTCACGTATTGTTAGTGAGAACAGTTAATTCAACAGTGAAATGGAGGTTTTGAGGGACCTGTTTATCCAAAGGGGATACCCTTCGGACATGTTCGCCTTACTTCAAAAAGATGTCACCAGAAGAAGGGCTACTGTTTTTATCCCCATTTTGAATGACACACAAAGGGTGGTTGACAATAATAAAGCAAGAACCACTAAACGAGACAACAAAAATATTCCAACTGGAATGGTTTTACAGCACAATTCTCTAGCCATGGAGGTTAAAAACATCATTCAGAAGACTTGGGAAGATATAATCCCTATAGACCTTTATGACACACTGGGTAAAACCCCCCTTTTTATCAACAGTAGGGGGTTAAACATTAAGGAGTGCTTAGAGAGAACACAGACAACTTTTGGTCAAAGACCTGCCAAGATGGCTAAGTGTGGCAGTTGCAAAGCATGCAAATATATTAATGATGGCCCCTATGTCTCTGTGGGGAACTTTAAGTGTACATTGAAGAGCCCGGGTTATTGCAACTGCAACACCAATATGGTAATTTATGTAGCCACCTGTCTTTCCTGTCCAGCATTTTATATAGGTATGACCACTAGAAAGTTGAGATATAGAATTTTAGAACATTACAGGGACATTAAAAATAAGAAATCTACTAATTCATTATATAACCATATGAACAACTGTGATAATTTAAAAAAATATATATTTTTTGTGATAGATAGGCTTTGGATTAAAGAGTTTGGGGGAGATTACAAAACTATTCTGGAGGTTAGGGAATGCCTTTGGCTGATTCGACTAGATGCCAACAATGCTCCTGGCATCAATGACGCTCTATCCCTAGCTTGCATATTAAAACACAAGGCAGTTTGTATTTAAACTTTCCCAATATACTTTGAACAACTTTTGAACAATGATCCAACATTTACTTATTTAATTATTTATATATACACCATTTTTTAAATAACTAACGCATATTTAATTTGATGTATGACATGTTTACTTATCATTGTTTATGTTTCTATCCTTGATTTTATTGTTTAACATTATAGTTTATTTCAACATTTTTTAATACATTTAAGCTTGTACAGGAAATATTTTGATCTGTATTTTCATTACTGTATACTATGGTACTTATTTAGTAAGAACTGATTTCTGAAGTTTACACAAGAAATAGTTCAATGGGTAACTACAGGTTTAACTATTATAAAAAGGCTGCTAGGTGAAGTGACCTATTGCGTTCAATTAGCCTTGATTACATTGATGACCACCAAAAGTATATAATGATTATCACTAAATGTATAGACTGACTCTGAAGATTCCCTACCAGGGTGAAAGCGCTTAGTCAGTGAAGTTTTGTATCTGTAATAAAAGGTTGGGGATTTTATCTGGGTAACACCGGTGTGCTTTTTATTGTTACAAGTCTATTCATTATTTTCTGGAGTTCACAGTTTATATTTTAAAATGTATTCTTAGACGGAATAGATTATAGATACATTTACAAAATCTTATGCAAAACAGTTTGGCTCCACAAAGGGGGTGATAGGTTGTCCTAGTGACATCCAGGTAACCTTAGATACTGGAAACAAATTAGATTATAGTGAAAAAGAACTGTGCAAACTGGATCCAAACAAAGCCCAGTGAGGAGATGGAATTAGTAATAATGACGTGAGAACACTTCAGCAATAACTTACAGTACCAGTATATCTATTATTTACTAGGTCATATAAATATGGGGAGATTCCTCAAGATTGGAGACTTGCGCATATTAAACCTGTCTAAGGAAAAGGGGAGTAGGACAAACCCAGAGTCATACAGACCCTTAAGTTTACTTTCATGTTGTGGGAAAATAATGGAGAAGGTAATAATGGATAAATTATTGTCAGAATTGGACAGGTTGGGACCTAAACCATACATCAGCACACATATGTTGAAAATGGATCTATTACCACCTGTAACATGATGTTCTATAACAATATAACAGCAGCTCTGAATGAAAAATTGTGCTGTGATGTAATTTATATAGATTCAACTACAGCATTTGACAGGGTCATACACAAAATACTGATCAACAAATTAGAGCAACTAGGTATTGATTTACTCTTGATAAGATAGAAAGCTACATGGTTTACAAATAGGACATGGCAAGTATCATACAGCAATTGGACAGGTCAAATTCTTGGTTACAGTCAGGGTATCCCACAGGGCTCTGTTCTATGCCCTTACTTGTTTAGATTGTAACTTTCAGACCTAGCTTTTTCATCTGTGGTGCCTACAGTCTATATGCAGATGACCTTAAATTGTGCAAACTAATTACATGTGCTACAGATAAGGGATATATACAAAATAACTTGAATAAATTGACCATTTGGGCACAGGAGAACAATATGCTGATAAATCAAAAACTAAGCATATGAGACCTGGGAGACAAACTGAATGGTGAATATTTAATACAGCACACAGTGATTGAAACTGTGGATCCAGCTTTGAGTTTTTCTAATCATATTAACCAATTGGTTGGTTAATGATACTTATAGAACTATAGATTGTATACAAAGATTTATAAAGTCTAGGAAATCAGAAATTATTTAAGTCATTCTTTGTTAGTTACATTAGAACCAAACTTGAGTATGGAATAACAATAGGGAAACCTTATAAAAAAAACAAGCATGAGTAAACTGGACAGAATACACTGGAAATATAGCAAGGGCATCCATGGATGTGAAAATTTAAGCTACTGTGAAAGACTAAAATATATGAACTTGTACAGTGTCTCTTACAGATATCTAAGAGGATATCTTATTTAGGTATACAAGGCATTTAGAGACGACTACCTCTGGGAATGTTTGGGGTTATCCAAAAGTAGTAGAGAATCATCAGACAACCTATGTAGAAGATTCTACAGGAATGAGAAGTGTACTGATTGGCTCTCCGAGACAGCAGCTGATGTATAGAACAGGCTACTAAATTACATTAAAGCAAGTACTAGTTTAGATATTTTTTTAAGAACAGCCTGGACACTTACTATGGGAACAAGTGTTTTGGTATATTGGCAGGCTAGAAGGGCATTAATGCCTATGCATTAAATATTTGTATGTATATATGTACGTATGCATGTAGAGGCTTTAGCAGGATTTAACTGCACAAGCACCTGGTGGCAACACTCGGCTGTAGTAAGTTAAGCTCCCTCCTTCAATTTTTGTCTCAGTTTCTATGCTAACCCTACTTCAATTTTTTAAACACCTCTACTGAATTATCACTTGTGACAGACAAACTTACATTTATATAATAGTAATCAAACCATACTAACAAGATCACATATACAAACATTATACATCACATACATTGTTCTATATAATATAATCAACCCAACATTACATAAATTGTTCAATTCCTGCCTTCTCTTAAATCTCATTCCTCCTCTAAAATATTTTTCTGCATGTATTGTTCCCACAATTTCTATTTTTGTTTATGTAATTTACTCTTCCTCTTTTCTAAATATCTCATTTCTTGTTCTTTTATCTCTGCTACAATATTCACTACTTCAAGTATGGTTGGTTTAGACTTTGATTTCTGTCTTCTAGTAATTCCTTTTTTACTTATCTTAACAAGTTCCTTGCTATGTCTAAGCAATTCAGATCCTGCATTCCAGCTCAAAAAGATCATGTCCTTAGTTGCACTCATTTGCTTACCAAGTATTCCTGACAGAATTCAGTGTAGGGAAATTTTAAAATCTTCCAACTCATTACATTCCGAGAAAGAATAGTTGTGTAAAATCTTACCATAACCATTGATGCCCTTCTCTTCTATATGCTGTAGTATCCATCACATGAGGGAATCCACCTCCGGTTGACTTGTATGGCCGGACGTTTTATCAAAGTTAAATGCTACTGTGAAGGTACGTGCTTTGGCCCGCATAACTCTGCATACGTTGGTCATAAACAGATGTCGGGTATAAAGCGGACATCAGCACGCACCTACCTCAGAACTGAATGGCGCCAAGCACCAGCCTGAAGGAAATGAGTCTCTAGAAATCAGACAAGTATCAGGGGGAAAGGCAGGGGGGAACCTATACTGCAGCATATAGAAGAAAAGGACGTCTTTGGTTATGGTAAGATTTTACACAACTATTCGATGTCCTTCTATACATATGCTACAGTATCCATAACATAAGGATGAATGCCAAAGCTCATGCAACAGAAGGAGTGGGAGGAGGAACATAGACATTTTCCACAAATCCATGCAGAATAGCCCTGGCAAATCCTGCTCTGGACCTAGAAATGGTATCCAATTTGTAATGTTTGGTGAAGGTGTGAAAAGATGACCATGTAGCTGCCTCCAAAATGGAAGCTGTATTCAAACCTTTAAAGAAAGCCCCACATGAAGACACAGTCCTGGTGGAGTGTGCCTTAACTGGTATGGGCAGATTTTCCCCATTGACTCTGTAACAGAAGGTAATGGCTCTTGAAATACAGGAGGAAACAGTTTGCTTGGAAACAGGATGGCTCAAGGCTCTTGGGCGATAGGAAATAAATAGTCTGTCTGACTTGTAGATGGGCTTGGTCTTAGCCAAATAATATCAGAGCTGTCTGTACACATCCAAAAAGTGGAGGATCCTTTCACTAGGGGATTGTGGTGAAGGAAAGAAGGTAGGGAGAATGATGGCCTGATTCAAGGATAGCTCATTCACTACCTTGGGCATAAAGGTTGGGTTAGTATGAAGGCAAAACCTGTCCCGATGGAAAACTATGAAAGAGGGAAATGTCATTACGGCCTGCATTTCCGAGACCCTGCTGGCTAAGGTGATAGCAACCAGGAGGACAGTTTTCCATGTGCAGTGTTATAGAGAAGAATCCGTAAGCTTTTGTAACACTAAATTAACATCCCAAGGGGGAGGGCTAAGTTTCCTAGGAGGTCTGTCTGATGTGTAGAACCCCTTTGAGAAAAAGCTTGACTTCCACCTGGAAGCCAGGGGGACAAACAAAGGAAACATGCTGAGATGGCAGATAAATGAGCTTCAATGGAAGAATATGAAAAGCCACTTTTCATCAATTTACATAGGTAAACATGGCCACTGGTGGCTCCACACACAGTGGTTGTAAGCTATGTTTTAGACACCTGACAGAAAACCTCTTCTATTTGGATACATAGGATTTTCTGGTAGTGGGTTATCTGGCCTCAGTGTAAAGGTGTCTAAAGGGAATCAAAGTCCTATCAAACACAGGGTTAAGTTCAGGGTGGATATCTGAGGATGTATGAGAGTTCCCTTTTCCTGTGTGATTAGGTCCATCCTGAGGGGTAACTTGTGGTGATTGCCCTTGGCTAGATGATAGAGATGAGGGAACCAGTGTTGTCTGAGCCACAAGGGGCCGCCAACAAGATTTTTGGTTGTTCTCTCTGAATTTTCAGTAGAACGTTCAGAAGAATATGGAAGGGGGGAATGCATATGCAAACATCCCCTTCCAAGGAAAAGAAAGAGCTTCCACCTTCCAAGCCCCAGGGGTGCGTATCCCGGTGCACTATTTGGGAAGTTATCTGTTCATGGGGGAGGTAAAAAGGTCCACCTGCGGAGTACCCCATCGATGGAGTAGGTCCAAGACCACATCCCTGTGTAACATCCATTCGTGGGATTGAGTCATGGACCTGCTTAGTGAGTCTGCCTTCACATTCTGAGCTGAGAGGATGTAGACTGCTAGGAGAGAAACTTGGGTCTGCTGAGCAATCTCCCACGCATACAGAGCCAATTTGCAAAGGATGTAGGACCATGCCCCCCCCCCCCGTGCTTGTTGATGTACCAGTGGTCTGTGGTATTATCTGTGTAACATCTCAGCACTTCTCGTAACAGTTAGGACTTGAATATTTGTAGTGCAAAAATCAAGGCCCTCAGTTCCTTGATGTTATGTTCCCACAACTGGGAAGGGGTCCAAACATCTCTCACTCTCCAGTTCCCTAGGCTTGCCCCCCCAGCCCATATCTGATGCATCTGTGTACAGATCCTGGTTAGAGGGAAGGGGTTGACACTGTGTTTGGTATATTAGATTCATGGATGATAAATATTTTTTCTATGGAGTGGGTCTTCTGAATTACTTGATACCTTTATGGAATATTTACACACTACGACATCCTTTTGAAGTTCACTAGTCAGTATTCAAGGAATGAGATCCATTTTCTTGATGTCACAGTAAGAAAGACAGTTTTAGGATTTGTAAATACAGGCCTTTATAGTAAACCAAGTAGAAACAATGTCCTTCTACATAAGAACAGCATGCATCCCAGACGTGTCTAGGAATGCTGTGAGAGGGCAAATTCTAAGGCTTATGAGGCTGCACAAGGACGACGCACAGTTGGCAGCGGCTTTACAGATGTTGAAACATGATTTTCTACTGAGAGGTTATTCAAAGGAAATAGATATATGTATTCAACAGTCCTTGAAAGAAAGAGAGTTGAAGGGTAGACCCTATTTTTCTGACTATAATATAGCTGCTGATGGTGTGCATCAGTGAGTTGAAGGTAATAGAATTAGGGTTCCCCTGACGTATTCAAGTGATGTGAACATCTTCTGTGACATCATCAAGAAAAATTGGAACATTTTACAGGCGTCAGATGAATTTAGGGGGATTGTGGAAGATCGACCTTATTTTTCTTTTAGAAATAATATGTCATTGAAGAGACAGCTATGCTACAGATCTTTTGCTGTAAAGTATTGATAGACTCACAGAGACATAGGACATATCCTTGCAGAGATTGCTCTGCTTTTAACTATATCCATGTAAGTTTTAGCTATAAACATCCACAGGCAGGTTTTGTGATCGAATGCAAGTTCTACGCCGACTGCAAAACCCGTAAAATAGTCTATTTTAGTTACTGTCATTATGTAACGTTTTTTATATTGGGAAGACCAATCTATCATTTAAGGAGCGTATTTTGGAACATATTAGGGATATCAGAAATGAGAAAAAGTAATCTTTGGCAAGGCATACTAAGAATAAAGGTTTACACACACATTTAAGCTTTTTGTAGTAGAAGTCACAAAAGAGAACATCAGGGATGGAGACAAAAAACAGGACTGAGTCAGCAGAACAGAAGTGGATAATCCATTTTAAGGCTGACAGACCACCAGAGATTATTGATCCTGTAACACTGAAACCCTTCCGACAACCTTGCAGTTTAAAACTTTAGTATAAATTGTTTTTGTAGGATTCGTATCGTTTAACTTTTTGTTTGTCTTTTTACATGGCTTTTTGTATTTTATATGTTTTAGATCTTTCAGGACATCTGTTAAATGAATGCATGATTTTATTGGGTATTGAGAGTCACTCTAAGCTGATGGGTTTATGGAAAATTTTTTTGTTTATTCATACTATAGTAGTATTGTAGAGGAGCTTTTCTCCCCGGGCCTCCACTGAAAATGGACATGTATCCAGTTGGACTAGCCCGGTAAACAAATGTAAAATAAAATAAAAAATAAAATAAAATAAATGTATAAATGCTTAATTGATTTTGTATAAGCCAGTCTGAATAACCAATTTATATTGTGAAAGCGCTTACTCTGTGTTAAAATAAAATTCCTGTCCTGAGGCTGTGTGTTTCAGTATTTTGTTGGTTTGGTTGGAGAGGAAGGCCTAGATTTTTTGAAATCTGTGAAATCCACCAGTTTAGTTCTTTTGTTAAACAGGGAATGAGGGGGGGGCATAAACTCTAGAGGATGAAGGTGCTGTTTCCAGATTGTTCTCAGGAACCACTGAAATGTCCTCATGTGTAGCCTTGCCAGGGGTACCATGGGGATGGTGGAGGCCATGAATCCCAGGAATCTCAACAACTCCCTGACCAACAGAGACTGTAGTGGAATCAGTCCCTGAAAGTAAGTGGTGAGGGTCAGAATTTTGTCTGGGGGCAGATAAGCCATCATTTGGGCCAGGAGTATCCTGCAACTGAGGAAAACATGGCCCTGTGATGGGGTCAGAGAGGATTTCTCGATTATGGTGAACCCCAAACCTTTTAGCAGGGACATAGTGTAGTTTACATGCTCTTGTACCAACCCTGGGGATGAAGGCTGAATGAGGTGATTGTTCAAGTAAGGGAAGATCTGAATACCTTGCATTCTTCAGAAAGCTATGACTGGGGCCAAGCATTTTGTGAATACTCTGGGAGCCATACAGAGACCAAATGGCAAAGCACAAAATTGAAAATGTGAAGAACCCACACAGAAATTATGGAATTTCCTGAAGAGTGAGTGAATAGGGATGTGCAGGTAGGCATATTTTATGTCCAAGGACACCATGTAAGCCTGAGGGAGAACCAGGGGAAGGACTGTAGGAAGAAACAGCATGCGAAAGGAAGGCACCTTGAGAAAGGTATTTAGATGAGATAGGTCTAAGATAGGCCTCCAAGGCCTTCTCTCCTGGAGACTAGAAACATTTTGGAATAGAATCAGTTTCCCCTTCGATCTGGAGGCACCTGTTGAATGGTGCCCTGGGATAGCAGGGAATGCGGAACTGGAGGAAAGAAGGCCATTTGGTCTCAGGGGGGAAGGGGGGTTGAGGAATACCTCGAAAGGGTGGTCTGGATTCTCAGGTCATGAAATAACCTTGCTTGACAAAGGTAATCTGTTTCCAAGCTGGAAGGGTCAGATATAGGTGAAGAGAGAGAGGGGTAGATGGATTTAGGGCATGGCAGTCACATACTACCAGATTTTGCCTGAAAGGGCTGCTTTTGTGCAGGAATAGAAGGAGAAGATCTAGAAGGGGCCTACTTTCTGCTATCTTTTCTCCCTTCTGAAGAGAAGTGTTTAGAAGGCTTTCTCACAAAGGTTGTCTTGACTGGGTTGTTCCTCTGCAAGCAGGGAACAGGGGACACACAGATGTGCCTAAGATCTTGTAATTCTTTGCCATTTTTCTGAAGGGCCTTGAAGAGCAGCTGCAGAACCAAATATGGCCTTGTTATCTAAGGGTGTGTCAGTAAGTTTAGCTTTAATATCATCTGGCAAAGGCTGCAACCTGAGCCAAGAATACCTTCTTAGGACTGACTCTGATGCAGCTGCCCTGGCAGATGCCTCCACTGCATCATAACTATATTTTATGGAGTGTTTGTTTACCTGGATGCAGGATTTAGGAAGGCTAGCTATTTTGGACTTGTTAGGGCAGTCTGGTAATTCTCCATCTTGGTTGATAGCATTCTTCAACAGAGCCAAGGAATACTTGGCCATATGAGTTTGATAGTTAATGGTCTTAACAGCCAAGGTGGCAGAAGTATAAACTTGTTTGCCCAACCTCTCCATAATCCTACTTTCCTTATCAGAGGTGAGCAAGGAAGTGGAAGGTAGCAATTTGGAAGTTTTGTCAGCAGCCACAGAAATGGTGGATGGGTCAGCTGATGGAGCCTTGAAGAGGAACTTAGCATTTTCAGGCACTTTTTAGAATTGGTCAGCGCATTTAGATGCAGGAGGTTGGGAGTCTAGGGAATTGGAAGCACCCAAAAAGGCATTCAAAAACGCAAGCTGAAAAGGGGGGATTGTAGAGGGACTAAGAGACTCCATTTGTAAAAGATCATTATACCTCTTTTGTGTCTCAGAGACCTGACTGCAATCACATTTGAAGTAATCTTTCATTTGCACAGTGGTCTCCCTAAAAATGATATCTTCCCCAGGGGAGTCTGCTCCATTGGCCTCCTCCTCTAGGGAAGCATACCCCAGAGGAGAAACAATCTGAGAGGAGTAGGTTACAGATTCATCCCCAGAGGGATCTTCATCTTCATAGGAAAGATCTTCCAGAAACCTTTTCCTAGGAGTGGAGGGATATGGGGCCTGGACAGGAGCTGGTGTCTGACGTAAGGCCATAAAGGCATTAAACAGGTCCTGGGTACAGGCCTGCCAGTCAGGAGCTTGTTTGGAGAGAAGTAGTAGTTGAACCAGAGAAGTATGTTTAGTTTTCTGTTTCTTCTTTTTAGGAGCCTCTAACAAAAGGTGAAGAGAATGCGGGCTGGACATCGGGTGACATTCCCAACATCCAAAAGAACGTCTTCTTGGACCACAATTTGAGTAACCCCACACAGGCCTGCAAAATGATAAGCTGTGGTCCCCCCCTGGTACCCGGGTCGGATGTCTGTGGTTCCCTCAAGGACGTGCTGGCAGTCTCCCTAACAGCTTCTGCCATGGTACCCCATCAATGCAGGTTCTGCGGTTTCCAAAGCAGCCTCTGGGCCTTCATCAGCCTTGGGAGGAATGCCCAGAGAAGAGGGAGCAGCCATAGTTTCAGGCCTAGGTTTCCTGGCCTTCTTGTATTGCGGCTCTTCTGAAGGTCCCACTGTCAGATCCATATCCCATGCAAAGTGCTTCAGACATTGATTCTCTAAGTACAATCTAAGGGAAGGGAAGTGGCTTCTAAGAGTTTTAGGGATGAAGGCCTTGCAAATCTCGCACAACGTATGGTCGTGTTCTGGGTCTAGGCAGAACAGACAGAGCTTGTGCGAGTCTTTATGTGGAATCTGTCTTCCAAACTGACACTTGCCCTTCCTACCTGACATTAACTCACAAGAAACACAGCAGCAAAAAAGGTAACAAAAACCCTTATGGGGTACTTATATGAGAACAGGCAAAGCATGAGGCAACTTTCCCAAGCGAGTGACAACCAGAGCTGGTAGTCAAACAGGCGGCAGAGAAGTTCTGAGGTAGGTGAGTGATGACATCCACTTTATACCCAATGTCTATGGCTGACGTATGCTGAATTATGTGGGCCAATGCACATACCTTCGCAGTAGCATTTAATTTTGGTAAAACGGCCAGATGTATGAGTCAACAGGAGGTTATCTCCCTCATGCTATGGATACTGCAGCATATGAATAGAAGAACATCATATGTTCACAGGTACATCTTTCTTCCCAATTACACCTCCAACATTTGCCATCTACAGGAGGAATAAATTCTTTGGCATCTGCTTGGGGTATAAAAGTACCCATGCAAACACTTCCAGGCAAAAAATCTTAAATCTTCTAGATTTTGTTGCATATTTGCGAGCCATATATATGTTCACCAATTGTTTCTTTGTGAATTGCTTATTGAATCTCTCTTCCAGTCTTTTCTGAACTCCTCTGACTGATTCCTTTAGTTATTGTGTAATATTTGATATGCCCTACTAATTCCTTTTTTAACAACAGCTTCTGTTCTAAATTCAACTAAAAACTCAACCAGTGTAGGTCTTTCATTTAGGATTCCCCTATCCCTTTCTCTTTGCCTGTACTCTGATACCAATCCCTGATAGGCAAGGCAATCTCTAGCCTGCAGTTAAAATGTTTTCTTGGCCTCTTCCCATTCTATTAATTTTCTGTCTCAAAGTATTTGTTCCCAATACCTTGGTTCCTTTGCTAGCTTCCTCCAGTTAACTGTAGCCCTATCTTGCCTATTCTCAGTACACCTAACTGCAGTCATCCATATCAGGAGAATCTCCTTTCTCCATTCCAATGTTGACTTAATTCTTAGTATACTTTCTGACACTTTATGAATACTCTGTATGACTGTTGTTTATTCTCCTTAAGGGTCTGTATCCAAAATCCCACTCTTTCCTTATTTCTTGAGTTACCCACTGCTTTATCATCATCCCTTTCCACTTCAAACTGTAGTTTTCTGCTTGGGTTATGTATAAAAGCCTTAACCGTGTAGCTCTAAAATATACCTTCAAATCAGGTAATCCTAAACCTCTTTGTTCAACTGGAAGGATCAATATCCCACTTGACTCTTGCCTCTTCTCCCAGATAAAATTATGTATAAAAGCCTTAACCGTGTAGCTCTAAAATATACCTTCAAATCAGGTAATCCTAAACCTCTTTGTTCAACTGGAAGGATCAATATCCCACTTGACTCTTGCCTCTTCTCCCAGATAAAAATCCTTCAACTCTTTATACATTACTATTTACAACTTCTCCTCTGGTTGATAAAAATATGACTTACCTATGTATAAAACTAAAGGGAATAAAACATTTTTACTGCTTGCATCATGCTATTCATATCCATAGGCAAGAGCTTCCAGTTTCCCAGTTTGTAAGTTATCTTTCATTTAGTCTCTTCCCACATATCCTTAGCTGCCATAACAGAATCCTTTTAACCCATACTCCTAAATACTTCATTTTATCATGACCCCCCCATAAATATGGGTATTGTTGAACTAATTTGTGTGTGGGTACACAGCTAACAACTATAGCCTTTATTTTATCTTCATTAATTTTATATCCTGAAAAATATAGAACTGTCTTAGAAGGTTCCAACACTGAGAAATCCTTTTGTGGTTCTATCAGGTGCAAAATAATATCATTTGCAAATAAAGTCAGGTTCCTATTACATGACTGAATGCTAGAAATAGCGAATGCTCATTTGTCGAACCCAAACGCACGAAACCACAGAATATTGAAGTAACGGATCAGCAAATTTTTCCCAGGGAAAAAATTTGCTGGGCCGTTCCCCAGACTTTGCTGTTTTCTTCACTGTGGTGCAATCTCGGAGTTGGTATACTTAAGGTGGGAGTGTATGTGTGTGTGTGTGTGTGTGGGGGGGGGGTGAAGCCCCCCACTTTATGTTGCCTGTACATTTTTTTTTTTGGATCAGCTAATTTTTTCCCTGGGGAAAAAATTCAGTGATCTGTTCCTTCAACATTTTGTGGTTTCGTGCATTTGGGTTCGATAACAGATCGTTCCCTATTTCTAGTGTTCAATCATATAATATGATCCCATAAAGTCAACTTTTCTTGAATGCCACACCAATTATATCTTTGAATATCAGAGTCCTTTATTTTCTTTGCCAGTAGTTCTATATATGACAGAAATAACAAATGGGAAAGAGGACACCCCTGCCTGGTTCCTCTGTTCAGACACAACTTATCAGAGATGACCCCCCCCCACCCCTCTGACTTTTGTTTCCAAACCCTCACGTATCCTCTGAATTAACTTTATTATTGTGTTCGGAAATGCAAATGCTTCCTTTGGCCTACTCATAAAATCCCAGCTTACTCTGTTGAATGCTTCTGCTGCATCAAAACCCACTAAGAACATCGATAATTTATTACATTCTGCTTCCCACTCTGGATCATTGTTGTTTTATTAATGTTGTCAAATGTTTGCCTCCCCTCCACAAAACCACACTGATTCATATCAAGTAATTTTGGCAACACCTTTACCATTATTTTAGCCATTATAGACAAACACTTTATAATTATGGTTTAAAACTGAAATGGACCTAATATGAAGCTGGATCTGATGAGTCTTAACTGTCTTTGGGTATTACACCCACCACAGCTTTTTTCCAGATGTTGGTGCTTCACCTCCTTTTAAAATACTGGTAAACAAAACCTTCCAGATCTTTGTAAGCTAGGAGGAAAGAATGCAATGAACTACCACCAGAGTATCATTGATTGCTGGAGACAATTCTGCAGATTGGTGTATACATCACCATTTTTATCTCATGTCTTCCAATCTTAACTAACTGTTGAGCCTCATTTACTTCTAACCTTGGCATATTTAAGTCTTCCACAAATATTTTAATTTGTGCTTTTCTTGATTTTTCTGCTTTATACAAATTTTCATAAAATGTCTGAAATATCTTGAATACTGCTACAGGATCTCTGGTAATTTTCTTGTTATAAGCTCCGCAAGTTTAGCAAAGTGCAGTTGTGTACACTTACCATAAATGTATATGTTAGACTGTATTCACTGTTGCAATCATCACCTGTGGGTTATCCCTGCAGTGTAACCATCGGCTGGCCTGAATACCACAGTCAATGTTTTTCGGCGTCAGCTGCTGTCACTTGCTGGCTGACATCAGGTCATCAGTGCTATAAAAGAAGGCAGCCGATGTCATTACATCAGTTTTTCTGGCCCTAAACAGTAAGATGCCCAAGTAAATATGGTGAAGTGGTCCTGGTGGCTAAAAGCCACCGTTAGAAACATATATCTCCCTAAAGAAAGAATCTGCAACGGTGAATAAACTCGAACATCTACATTTATGGTAAGTGTACACAACTGTACTATGTTCTTCGTGTTTCACTGTTGCAGTCATCACCTGTGGGAGGATTCCCAAAGCTGAGGAGAGGGGTGGTAGGATTAGTAAGAGACCTAGGAATGGGTCAGCATGCCCTGCAGAACTGCAGAGGCAACCCCTGCCCTGGTCTTACAAAATAGAGGTAGACGGTAATGCTTGGTAAAAGTATGGACAGAAGTCCAGGTAGCAGCTTCCAGGATATCCTTGGTGGGAACTCCTCTGAGTAATGCTGTGGATGTGGAGGCTGCCCTAGTGAAATGGGTTTGAATAGACCTGGGGGGGGGGGGGTTCACATGCAAACTGTAGCAGAAATGGATACAGTGTGATATCCATTTGGAAATGGGTCCCCCCCCCCGTCCCTGGGGCAAAGCTGACAAGAAGTTGGTCTGTTTTCCTGAAGGGCTTAGTATAGTCCAGATATTATCTGAGCTGTCTGCATGTCTCGTGAGTGCAAAATTCTTTCCCCCTTGTTTTGAAGGTTAGGAAATAAGGTGGGTAGATGTATGGCCTGGTTGAGAGTTACATCCGATACCACCTTGGTCATGAAGGAGTGTTTGGGCCTAAGGGAGACCCTGTCTGCATGGAAGATGATGAAGGGCTCAATGGCCATCAGCGCCTGTAACTCTGAAACCCTTCTGGCTAAGGTGATATCTAGGAGAAAAGCAGTCTTCCGGGAGAGGTACCTTAGTTCTGCTGATGCAGCAGGTTCGAAGGGTGGTAAAGTTAGTTTTTCCAAAACATAATTAAGGTCCCAGGCTGGAGTGGGTGGCCTTCTAGGAGGTCTGATATTAGAAGCCCCTCTGAGGAATTGTTTACTCAAAGGATGAGAAAACAGGGGCTGTTCTGTATCAAAGTGAGCTGAAATGGCTGAGGCATGGATTTTAATAGAGGAGAAGGCGAGTCCACTATTAAGTAGCTCCGTTACGTAGTCCAGCATAAGAGGGTTGTAAGGTACTGCTCCCTCTGGACTGGCTCCAGGAGCAGAATCTTTCCCGATTTTCTGGTGCTGGGCCTTCTGTCCTCTGTGATGATGTCTAGGACTTGTTTGCTTAACAGGGGCCCCTTGTCTGCCTTTAGAGTATAAGACATGCTGATAGTTTGAGAGTCTGCAGGTCTGGGTGCAGCACCCCCCCCCCACCACCACCACCCAAGTTAAGAGGTCTGAGATCAGGGGAAGCTGTAAGGTCAGTCTGCACAGTAAGGGGTACCAATGTTGTCTGGGTCAATCTGCAGCAATGAGGATGGCCTTTGGTCTCTCCTCTCTTATATTGATCAGTACCTTGGTGATAAGAGGCAGAGGAGGGAATGTGTACACAAACAGGGTGTTCCAGGGGAAGGGCAAGGCATCCACCTTCCACACTAGGTGGTGATACTCCCTGGCACAGATTTTTTTCAGCTGATGGTTGGGATGCAAAGCAAAGAGATCCACTTCCGGAGTCCCCCATGCCTGAGTAATTTGCAAAAAGATTTTTCTGTGGAGCTGCCATTCATGGGGGTCCAGCAGGTTTCTGCTTAAGTGGTCTGCCAGGGTGTTGTTGATCCATGGTACGTATTGTGCTATCGGTGTAGTCCCATGGAAGAGGTTGTCAGCCAGAGATTCATGGCTAGCCTGCACAGAAGGCAAGATTGGGTCCCTCCCTGTTTGCTGATGTACAACATTACTGTGGTGTTGTCTGTTTTGATAAGGAAAACCCCTGGCTTGAGATGGGGTTTGAAGGATGTCAGAGCCTTTTGTACTGCCATCATTTCCTTCTGGTTGATGTGTAAGGGAAGGTGTTGGGCATCCCAAAGTCCTTGGGTGCCTTCTAGGTGAGCGCCCCAAGCTATGTCTGAGGCATTGGTGGTAATGGTCTGCCCGGTTAGGCTGAGTGTGAAGGGAAGACCCTTAGTTCTGGGCACAGGCCCCTGCCCACTAGGGAAACTCGGCCCTTAAACAGGGGATCAGAGGTAGAGAGGTCTCTAGCGGCTGAGAGTGCTGACACCAAAGGCTCATTAGGTACCACTGAAGTTTTCTCATGTGAAGCCGGCCAGAGGAATTAGAAGGATGCAAGATACCATGTACCCTAAGGCTTGCAGGAACTTCCTCACAGTGAGGTGCCTTTTGGAAGCCATCTGTGTAAAATAGAGAGGCGGGAAGCTCTGTTTCTCTGGGGATAGGAAGGCCATTTGAGATGCTGTGTCCAGCAGTGACCCCAAGAAAATGATCTCCCTGGAGGGTGTTTGCCTTGATTTCCCTTGATGGTGTACCCTAAGGAGGTTAGGAGGGTTTTAACAAAGAGGAGGTCCTTTGAGGAGCTTTTCTTGCACTCTGCCTGAATGAAGCAGTCATCCAGATAAGGGTAAATTTGTACATTTTTCTGTGTGCAAAAGGCTATGGCTGAGGCTAAGCATTTGAGGAATACTCTGGGAGCAGTAGAAAAGCCAAAGGGTAGCGCAGAGAACTGAAAGTGTTGTGAGCCTGCTCTGAAGTGAAGGAATTTTCTGCAGGATTCCCTTATGGGGATGTGGAGGTAGGCATCTTTTAGATCTAGGGTAACTAACCAAGCATTTTTTGTCAGCATAGGCAGCAGCTTCTGCAAAATTAGCATTTTGAATTTGGGGACTACCAGGAAAGTGTTCAGAATGGATAGATCCAGGATGGGCCGCCAAGTCCCCTCTTTACAGGGAAGTAGGAACAGTCTGGAATAAAAGCCTTTGCCTGTTTGATCATGAGGAGACAGGTTCTACTGCCCCTTGGGATATGAGAGTTTTGACTTGTTTCAATGCCTCTGCCCACTGATTTAGAGGTAGGTCTGGGTACCCTCTTGGAACTGGCAGCTTGTTGAAGGAGAATTTGTATCCCAGAGAAATTATCTTTAAGACCCACTGGTCCTTTGTTACAGAAAGCCACTTCTCTTTGCAGAAAGAGAGCCTTCCTCCTAGTTTTTGGTGAGTGAAAAGAGGGCAGAGGGGGGAGGAGGTGTCATTGAGAATTTTTGCCATACATGGATGGCTTAGAACTCCCTGCATTTGGAGGGTAAGTGGTCCACTGTTTGATTCTCTGCTGTCCTTAGGTTAGCAGTGTGGGTGGTCTGTCCCTGCGGGTCTTACCTTGGCCCTGTCTGCTAGGTGCAGGAAAGGACCAGTGTTTTGAGGGAAAATTCCTGCTGAACCTAGGAGGTTGTACCTGAAGGAAATCTTTTACGTTTTGCATAGATTTTGCTTTGTCTTCCATCTTTTTAAGCACCTCTTCTGCTTTTCCTCCAAACAAACAGACCTTATCCAATGGTGCATCAAGTAATTTAGATTTGACATGATCAGGGAGAGGTTGTTCCTTCAACCATGCATGTTTTCTAATGGCAGATCCTGACATTGCTGCCCTGCTTGAGGTTTCTAGGGCATAATATCCACAGTATAAAGAGCGTTTAGCCACTTGACAAGTAGAGTGCAGTAAATCTGCTTGTTCTTTCGAATTAGCACAGTCAGGAAAGGTATAAATCTTGTGTTTTAATAGTTCCAAAGTGTGTTGCTGATATTTTAACATGTGAAATTGACAGTTGAGTGCTCTGACAGCTAAGCTTGCAGAGGTGTATACGTTTTTCCCCATCTGTCCAGAGCTCTGGAGTCCTTGTCAGAAGGAGTAGGATTATTTGCAGAACTAGCCTTAGCTCCTTTTGGTCCCTGTGTAATGACATCTGGGTCTCCAGCAGGATTTCTGTACAGGTATTTGTGATAGTCTGGTACTCTGTAGTACCTGTCAGGTTTTCTGGGAGCAGGCAGGAGGGCATCAGGAGTTAAGCTGGCTTCATGGAAGACATCATCAACCACCTTTAAGATAGCGGGGAAGGTCAAGGGTCTGTGCTGGGGCAGGTCTAGAAACTCTCTTAGTCTTTTCTTAGACTGAGGGAAGCCCTGGAATTCTCAGTGGAAATGTTCCCTGAGGGTGTGAAGGGTTTCCAAAAAGGAAAGATCTTCTGATGGGGAGGTAGAAGGAATGGATTCCTCTGCATCTGAATCCTCATAAGAAGTAAGAGGTTGTTGTTTCTCTTCAAAATCTGAATAATCGGACTCCTCAGAATCCTGTTCTGTCAGTATTTCATGGGAAGGGTCTCTCTTCCTTTTAGAAGGTGCGGCCTGACTACCCCTGATAAGGGTGATAAGATCCTCTGCCATGTCAAGCATTTGAGCTTGGGGTGGTGGAGGAGGGGTAAAAAGGTAGCTAGAGGTAATTTTCTTTGGAGTGGCCTTGCTTCTAAGTCTAAGAGTATTCATCGGTCTGAGAGAAATGGTAGTTGGAGGAAAAGATGTAGTTTTTTGTCTATATTCGGTAGTGCAAAAGACCTCCTTGGAAGCCGGTGCCTGAGTCACGGCTCTGGACCCAACCAAGGCAGAGACAACCAAAGGCTCAGACAACAAAGAAGATTTCTGTAGCATACCGGACTCTAAAATGGTCTCAGTAGAGGCCTGCGAAAATATCGAATTGGGCATCAGAGGCTGCACAGGCGCCTCAATGAATTTCAGAGAACTGACGACCTGCTTAGCAGTAGAGTCGTTGGAAGGCTTAGCCTTGTCTGGTCTGTCTCTATCTTTATCCTTACATTTTTTTGAAATGTCTACAAATTGTTGGCTGATGGACACCATTTTGGAAAGCAAAGATGAAGATGAACTACAATTAATGGTTCTCGCGTTAAAGAGGGCACAGAACCAGCAATGGGGGACATTGTGGTCTGGGCCTAAACAAGTGATGCAGTAAGATTGGAAGTCTCGGTGTGGTATTTGTTTTCCACAGGCGAGACAACTGTTAACTTTTTTGGATATCTTTTAGTGCAAGAAAAAAGGATCCCCAACAGGATACTTAGCTTTAGATGTTTTCAGCTGTAATTCGAACTCTGGTAGCGACTGACTGGCACACTTGTGAACTGCTTCTGATATGGACTCCACAGCAAGAAAGACTGATGTAATGACATTGGCTGCCTTCCTTTATAGCACTGATGACCTGATGTCAGCCAGCAAGCGACAGCAGCTGATGCAGAAAAACACTGACTCTGGTATTCGGGCCAGCTGAGGGCTACCACAGCAGGGATAACCCACAGGTGATGACTGCAACAGTGAAACTTGAAGAACATCAACCCTTTCTACTTTCTGTTGCCTAAGTCCTTGTGCCAAAAGTTTAAGTTAGAGTTATCATCAAAAAGCATTTGCTTCAAGTGGGACCAAGATGCTAGTCTGATAGCAGCAGAAATCCATAGCTCTGCTTAGATTTTAATATCCTGACAGGAAATACACTTTAACTGTTACAAAAATCTAACTAAAAGTTAGATTAACATAGACTCTTTATTATTTTCTAAAAATTAATACATAATCAAGAGATTTTTTTTTAATTATTCCTGTCAAGAAGTTTTCTACTGGAGATCTCAAGATGAGTAACTTGAAGAACCCACACCAGGAGAGTGGAGTGAAGGAAGACCTACATCTTATAATAACAAACATCCAATAACTGTCACTAAAAATGGACAAATTCGAAAACAAAATTGATATTATCAAAAAGAATGTAGAAAACAACTGGAACTTCTAAATGGAACAGTAAACAATCTGAACAGATTCTTGCCTTAGAGGAAACAGTAACTGACCTAGATACTACAGTGACAGAAAATGAACATCATAATGAATTTCTTCTGAAACAAAACACCAGGCTGATTGAGAAAGTGGAATACCTTGAAAGTAGATATGGAATTCCTAAGAAAGAAGAGGGTGCTAACATGATTCAGTTCTTCAATAAATTATTTTCATCAGCACTAAACATGCCTGAATCCCTCTCTTTTGGATCCTAGAGGGCTCATCGGTCCCTGGAAATTCCAACTTCATCTCTAAATTCATCTAACCCCAAGTCTGTAATAGATTTTTTTCCTTGCAAGACAAAGACTTAGTGCTGAAATCAGCTTGGACTAATTCCCCTATCAAGATGGGTGAAAAAGTTATTCGTTTTGACAATGACTATACCTCTACAGTCATATCCAGAAGACAGGAGTGTGTTCCTCTAAGTCTTTGAAAAAAGCCAATATTAAAGCTCAAATTATTTTTCCTGCAAGAATAAAAATCACCTTGGCAGAAGGAGTGAAGATCTTTGATTCCCTACAAGAAGCAGCAGAATTTATCCAAAAGAAGAAAATGCTGTTGAACATAGAAGAAATAGAATGGTCCCACAGTTTGAAAAGACAGGCAACACAAAATGGATGGTCTGTGAAGAAAGGAGCAAAAAAAACCAAGAAACTAAAGGACAAATGAATAAATTCCTTCTAATTTCAAATGTCTTGTTTTATGAATCATAATATATTTGATTCTGGAAAGTCTCTATGCTGTAAGGTAATGTGAATCATTTTTATTATTAACTTTCTCATTTCCTTTCTATATCTACTACTTCTAATTACATATAGTACTAAGTATTTAAATAAACTTCTCTCTCTCTTCTTTCTTCCTGTTCTTTTTTGTTACCAATGTTCCTTTTCTCTCTTTTCCCCATTATAAGTACTTTACATACTTTTCCCTTTTAAATAACTACAAATGATGCAGGTCTTCTAATTCTTCAGTAATAGTATAATTTGACATAATACCAAAGTGCATTTTTTTCTAGCGGGACAGTGGTGGGTTAACAAGGTGTTTCTTATTAGTGTTTCTAACTAGATGTTTTAGATTCTTTGTTTAGATACATTTAAACAATAATACAGTATATTAATGATTAATGGTGTTTTATAAATAGCTAAATATAAGTTTTATTGATATATATATATATATATATATATATATATTAGGTTCCTTTTTTTCTCTCTCTTTCTCTCTGGCCTGGTTAACTGGTGGGTAAATGACTGAAATGTTATAATATGATTTCTGATTTGAAGCAGCTATTACTTCTAAATAGCTGTTTTTATATGAAAGGGTCATTTTTTTCATGATGTTGATGTTTTGTGAGGAAACTGGTGGTCTGTGTGACATTGTGGAGATTCAGGACATGTACTGACAAGGCAGCTTGGGTGTTTTTTTTTGCTTTCTGTAAACTCTAAAAGCTTCAAGATCTGAATTTCCCACCAAAAATGCGTTTTTCTTCACTAGAGACAACATCTGTTGTGCATGAGCCTATTTAGATACTTTTTAACAAGTTTATGAAGATGCAGCTTTGAGGAAACAAACAGTGATGACATCATTTGACTTTTTGAACTTGTTAAATGAATGTACTTAGAATTCTTTCTCTTGAAATTCTGTTATTCTTCACTAGATATTTTAAATGGCAAATAATTAGTTCTGATAAAAGTATTTAACTCCTTTGAAAATGCCTATGTTCTCTTATAGATGCATACATTCTGCAGACTCAATGACACTATTAGTAACTAAATGACATGAAGTGAACTAGGAGCTGCATTAGAAAAATCATTATGCATATTAACATCAGACGTATGGTATATAACTAAACCTTTAGTAACTAAACAGAGGGTTGAGAGGCCCCCCTTTTTTTCTCTCTCTCTCTGTCTCTCCCCCCTTCCTGATGAAAGATGTCAACATAGATGTTAATACATACGAGTAATATGTGTATAATTGCAAAATATAATAATTATGTTGTAATAAGTGATGTATTCAACAGATCCTTACATGAAAAATGTTAGAAAGATGACTGACAAAATGATTAAATTATCTGATGTTTCTTGAAAAGTCTTGGAAATAATGACAATCTTCTTAACCTTCAGCTTCTAATGTTTATGCATGCATTGATCTGATGTGCATTTCTGGCATATCTATGTAATAGAGGTGCTATTATCATATAGGACATATTCATACAGCTTCAGATATATTGGACACTCTCATTCTAATGTATATTTCATGGATTTAGACTTCTTTAGTCGCTTTTATAATGCTTTTCTTTTTTGTTTTTATACTATATTCTAAGCAGAGATGGATAATTTGTGTTGTTTGGTATTGGAGAGGTGGTGAATGGATGGTTTAAGTTTTTAACTAAACCAGAAACTTTATGTTTCATGCATGTGTTTGTAAATAGTTTTGGGTTTTTGAAAGTAGTGCTTAATACAAGTTATGTATCCATGATAAGTAATTTTTCAGTAGATTTCAAGTCAACACGGAAGAAAGGTCTTTCAGTTAGTAATAACATACATATTATAGTCAATGGCTTATAAATGTTTAACATTAAATATTAATGGTTTGAACAATAATGTCAAAAGAGCTGGTTTGCTTAAATATACCAAAATGTATAAAGCCCAGATCATTTTTTTACAGGAAACCCATCTATTAAAAAAGATCTACAAAAATACTCATTCAATGGCTATACCACTCTGGCTGATTCATGTTTTAAGACTAAAAGAAGGGGCACTCATATTCTATGGAAAATATTTATACTATGCCAAGAATTACAGATACAATTTCAGATAAAGATGGGATGTTAAGCATGGTTATTTTGGAAATCAATAGGAAGTATTATACTTTGATTAACACATACTGGATTCCAGGACTGAGTACTAAATATGTTGACAAATTTCTGGACCTGATTACTTTAAATGCAAAAGGGGAAATTATAGCAACAGGGGATTTTAACTGCCTATTATCAGACAATGATACTTCTAAAAATGGTAAAATAAAAATAACATCTCACGCCAAGAAGTTAAATGACTTTACAAACCAGATGAACCTTAAAGATATACATGGTCTAAGAGAACATTATTCCTTATTCTATACTTACTATTCATATCGGTCTGGTGCACAAACATCGACAAGTTCTTTGTATCAAATAATATATACTCTAAAATAAGTGACGTATCTATAATGACTTGTCCACTTTCGGACCATAATGCTATAAATGTTATATTAACTGCACATACAGATGATTTAAGATTTCTACAGAGAATTCCTGTCTACATAACTAAGTTAAATGACTTTAGAGAATGGATAATGAAAGAAATAGACATGTTTATGGAAACACGTGATAATGGTGAAGTGATTGATACTATACTATGGGACACCTTTAAAGTTTATATATATGGCAGAATAAAATCTTGCTACCTTAAAAAAAGGAGTGAGTGTGACAAAGAACTTTTAGACTTACAAAAAAACACAGACAAGATAAAAATGGACACAAAACCAAATAAAGTAGGACATAACAAAATTACTAAGTTAAATTAAAAATACTTAGAAGTTCTGAATCATAAAGTAGCCATATATCTGGAAAAATTGAAATTACAATCTTATGCTGTAAATCTCAAATATCTACATAAAATAGCGATAAGATACAACCCCCCCCCCCAAAAAAAAACAAACAAAAAATCACAATCGTATTAATGAGATTAAATATAAAAGTGATGGTTCAGTTAAGAGTACATCTAGCCTAATGGGCATATTAGAAGTGTTCAAAAACTACTATAAAGATATAAATAATAACACACTACTTTTGGAGACAGATAATGTAATAAATACTTTTATTCAAGAAAATATAACTACTAAGGTGTCAATGCAACAAAATAATATATTAAATAAATAAATAACACTAACAGAAGTGAAAGAGCAAATGCAAAATTTAAAAGATAATAAAGCTCCAGGACTGGATGGAATAATTCCTGAACTATATAAGACTTTTCCTGACTATATAATAAAGGAAATCATGTGTGCCTTTACTATGGTTAAGCAAAAATGTATAATACCCCCATCATGGAAATACTCAATTATCTCCCCCATATTAAAACAAGGTAAGGATCCCAAATCATGTGCTTCATACAGACAAATTTTGTTACTAAACACGGATTATAAAAATTTCATGACAATATTAGCTAATAGGATAAAGAAAATATTACCTAATCTAATACATAATGATCAGACAGGGTTCATTATTCATAGAAAAGTGCAAGATAATATTATTAAATTACTATCATTAATAGACATAGCATGCAGATACAAAAAACTACTATTATCAGCTTAGACATATAAAATCTTTTGATTCTATTACTTAGTTTGATCTACAAAGAATTCTGACTGGTTTTGAATTCTCCCCAGATTTTGTCAACTTATTAATGAAAATTTATACTGGGGCACAAGCTTATGTGAAAACTGGACCATGTCTATCCTCACCACTAGAAATCCTCAAGGGAACTAGACAAGGTTGTCCTTTGTCACCATTGTTTGCTCTTTCAATGGAGCCTTTTGCTACATATATCAGAAACAAGCAAAATATAAAAGGCTTTCAAAATTAATAAGGGCTATTGTCCTAAGATACAATTATTTGCTCATGATATGTTAACGTTGGGTGATATTGATGGTTCTTTGCATGATGTTAAAAATACCTTAAGGAAGTCTGAAAGAATTTCAGGGCTTAAATTTAATCATAATAAATCCAAAACATTACTAATTAACAAAAAGATCAACAAAAACCTAAGAGAGAATAGCCTGTTTAATTGGGAGAATGATGTATTAGAATATTTGGGTGTCAGTATAAACAGTACATGGAAAGAGTCTGTTAAACTAAACTACAATAATTTAATAACCACCATTAGTGAACTAATCAAAAGATGGAATAAAATGTTCTTCACAATGGAGGATAGGCTCTCTTCCTAAAATTTTGTTTTATATACAGTCATTGATACTACCCCCTCCCAAACACTTATTTAAAAAATTAGATTCCATGCTACTTAAATTGTTATGGTTCCCCTTAAAACCTAGGACTGGATATAAATGGCACATTAGAGCTTGGAACAGTAATGGGATATCTTTCCCTAGCTTAGATCTTTATTTCAAATCAGTTATAATTAATATAATATTACACTGGATCACACCTAACTATATATCTGGATGGAAAACAATACATGAGATTCATACAACTGATGTCAGAACTATAGAATATCAGTTTAAGGAACAATATGGAATAAGTAGAGTTTGTTGGCTTTTTGTGAATTTTGTTTATTTAATAAGAAGTTTGATCATTTTTCTTATGGCATTAGTCAAATATTTAATAACTTTAAAAATATAATTGATTGTAATTACATTAAACAATTTCTATTTCTTATATTCCCTATAGCATACTCGCCTGATTGCCTAGATTCTTCAACATCAATGTGATGCAAAAATTAAAGGAAAATAGCTTGATATTCTGGCATCAGTTTATTGAAAATAAGAGTATTAAATAATTAAACTCTCTTTTATGTAGTTTTGATAATAGTCATGACAGTTAGTTGTTTATACACTCATTATGGCAGTTTATAGAAAACAAAATGAGAGTATCAATCAACCTAGAGACTGAATCTATACCTAGTTTGAGTCAGCTTTGTAGAAATGTTCAGTAGTGAAAAGACTTCCGATATTTTGTAAATGCTTTATGGTTTGATAAATGTCATATTTCTAATTCACTAATCCTATTCAATGTCCCTATACCTAATGCAATGTCTAAATCTCAGATTCAGTTACTCTGGTCAATTCTTGCAATTGCCAGAAAAGTTATTACTTTGAACTGGAAAAAGTACACAATATTTGATGTTTAAAGATTTTATTAATTTAGCAAAGGTTGTTTGTAAATAAAGAACTGCAAACCATTTGTTACAGAACTCATAGCATTACTCATAAAAAAATAGCATGGCAAAAATTGGAAAACCTTTTGAACAAATACTGATAGCGTCTCATGGATAAAAAAGATTGTTTATCATGGATGAATGTAAATATTGTAAATAGTTTTGTTATTGTTTTACTGTATTTGTTATATGTACATTTGCGTATGTTTATAATGAAAACAAAATAAAAATGTTTTTGAAAAAAAAAAAAAAGCATTTGCTTAACAGCAACCTTTCTGAACTCATGCATATTACCTAGGAACTCCAGTTTACGCTATTTGAGAATCAAACCCTGCACCTTATGTCTGTAAGGTAAACACTGTAACCATTATGACAACCTCCCTCTGATTGTCCTTATTCTGTAATGCTTTAACCTTTGTCAGCCCCTCTAAATAATTCTTGGTACTTCTTAACCATACCTCTCTTTCTTTTATTTCTACACTATTTTTACTCTTACTTTTATTTTATCCTACTCACTAGCTATAACTCATGAATAATTTCCAATACCCATTCCTTAAATTCACCTTTTAACAGGTACGTGGGGAAGCACCAGTGTCTCATCTTTACTTCACTACTCTGCATTTTATCTTAGTAATTACTGATGCACGACTGAAAATAGTTATTGGACATGTGTCAAAGTTTTCAATTAAATGCACACTTTCCTGTGAAATGTATCATTTGCCTAGTCCCACCCATTTACTGTACCTTGGGGAATCCATCCATCCATCCATATAACCCCTATTTCCCATTTCTGCATAAGGAGATGGGGTGTCACTTCAACAGTGATAATCGAGAGCCTGTACCTTGGCAAATAATATGTAAATTCCCTCTGAGTTTCTACTACTGAATTTATGCCATATATCAAATATTCTCATAATTTCTTCCAAAATCTATTTTCCCTTCTAGGCCACAGATACATCCGTATTGTTACAAATCAAATTCCAGTCCACATCTATAAGTAATATTACCTGCTGAAAGCCAATTATTTCTCCCCATTTTTAAGCTCCATAAAAGCAGTTTTAGGTGGAATATAAATACATGCCAGCATAATCCTCATCCCTTGCCAATAGCCTCTGCCACAAATCTGCCATTATCATATTTCCCCCCTCTTCCTTCGCTATTGGAGAGCCCCTACTTTCATTTTTGTCTCTTTTTCTATGTTAATGATTCTTTTAAGGCTATTTGTAGACTACTGTCTTATAATGATTTTTTTTCTTCAAGCCTTTCTATCAGTTCACTTTCACTTATAACACTGATGCTGCTTATGGTTTTGGAGTTCTGCTGCTGCATCACTAAGGCATTTTCCTAACAACAGATAAGAACCATTTTATTGCCTAACCATAGCCAAATTCTAGCTTCTTTTGTAGCTTCTATACCAACTTCCTTCACCTGGTTTGGTACCTCTACATGACTGTAACTGCCTTTCTCGCCTTGCACTCTAATATTCAATGGGTGTATGAAGCTGCTGCTCCACCTCCTGTTAAGTGCATCAGCCTAGCATACTGTCTATAGATCCTCCCTCTGCCCACATTTTCCATAGTACTTTAAAATGGGGAAAGTATTTTCCTAATATTATATCAGGTGTCTAAGTAGGATTTACAGACATGGGATACAACAGTTTTCCTAACATGGGATACAACAGTTTTCCTAAAGGTGTTTGAATTTCTCCAGGTATAAGGGGATAACATTTTTTGTCACCATGAATGCATACTACCCACCCCCATTTTTGGATGTTGACAATCTTTTATGTTTACATACCAGGGGAGGTAATCATAGCTCCAGAGTCTATTAGAGGTTGGACCTCCCTTTTAAAAAAAATACGCTACACTTTACTACTTTGGTTGTAATACAATTACACGAGGACTCAAGTTACCCTAGCTGTATTTTTATTGTACTTTGTTTTTATGTACATTTCTAATATCTTGCTTTTCAGCTGAGATAACTGAATTTTTGCCTAGTCTGTTCAATTCCCAGCTCTTTGTGGTGGTATACTGCTCAAAAGCTGCCAAGTAGGATTCGAGGTCATCCACCCTGGTTAATCTCTTTATAGCAGGCAGAATATTGGGGATGGCAGCCACACAACTAGCTGTTGTTGCAGCTGCACCACTTGCTGATCATTTCTGCTTTAAGTTCTACAAACATTTTCAGCAGCTACTCCATGGTTGGGGTTACAAGGAAAAGTAGGAGAAGAAAAAAAAAGTTTTGTAGTACACACATCATTCTAGAAAAACATCTCAGGGGAACCAACCATAGCACTTGAATGGGGAAATGATGGCCCATATGTATTTGCATTTGGCAGTAGGTACACTATGAAGAAAGGTCAGTGGTAAGCCAATGGCCAAATGCCCATTCACAAACTACTAGCATAAAGCATAAGGAAACAGTGGAGGTAGCAAATATATATAAGCAGACATTTTATAGGTTCATAGGCGTTTACTAGGATAACAACCACAAGGGCCTTTTTAAGCCTAGCCATCCATCCCAAATCTCTGACAAGTTCTGGTAACCTTAATAAGTGTAAGCAGAGGTTTGGGAGATAAAACATTTACAAGCAGGGATTTTGAAGATGAACCATTTACAGGCTGCCTGTATCCATTAGAGACATAGGTGCAAAGCCAATGATGAATTTCCTGTTCCCCATCCAATTGTCCAAGTTACACTTGAATTGGGTTAGGGAGGAACTCGGCTTCACATGGATGGGGAACCTGTTCCAGAGATGGGACAGTCTCTGGGATACATACCTGTCTCTCCAGCAGGTCCAATTTATACCACAGCAATGTTTAAATCTTTTGAACTCATAATTCTGGTGCTGTTTGTTTTGCAGATATGCAGGAGGCCCATTAGAGTGGGGTCTAACAATGCCCTGTATATGCCAGGCATAGATCTTGCCTCAACAGCCTGTAGGAGACAGAATACAGGGATAGGGCCTTGAGGTGGTCTACACAAAAAATATTTTACTTATGCCCTGTATTCTTTTAGTGAGGAACAAACATCTGTGGACATCTCATGTGTTGGATATGGCTGGTTAGGTACATACCAAAGTGATAGGTCTGATGAATGCTGAATACAGTGGAACAATGACTTCCTTGAACCAAGATGCCATACCTTTGTTTATAGGTTGCACAACATAGAATGCTTTCCTCACTCCTGTAGACACATGATGGTCAAAGATTAGATTACTGTCTGTGTGTGTCCCCAAGTCCTTGACTACTGGGTCAAATTTAAGGGCTGTGTTGTTAATATGACAGTTACCAGGAATGAATGACTTCCCAAAGGATACTGTTATGCATTTCTTGGCATTTAGTCTATGGCTCTGAAACCAGTTGTTTGTCTGTGTCAGACTTTCCTGGACAACATCTGTGTTGGTGTGGGATTCAGTGACAGTTCCTAATTTGCAACCATCTGCAAACGTAGTCAGCCAGACACCACTGACATTGGCCTTGACTTCAGAAATGTAAATGCCAAACAGGAGCAGTCTAAGGACCAATCCCAGAGGGACTCCATTTGTGATTGGGTCTTTCTAGAGGTGGACTCCCAAATTCTAATTTCCCGTGTCCTGTCTGTGAGCCAGTTGGCTATCCACTGGGTGACAAATGGGTTTGTATCTGACCTCTTGAATTTTTCAACATTGCCAGAGTGGGGTATTATATCAAATGTTTTGGCCAGGTCAAGGTAGACAGTGTGAACCATTTTGTCCTCATCCACTGCTTTGGTGACCTTCTCAAAGAAGTCCACCAAGTTGAGTAGGCATGACCTGCCCGTGATGAAACCAAACTGGGATGGGTCCAGTATTTGGCAATTTACTATATCTCTATTAATCATCTCCATGATAATTCCTTCCATGATTTTGCACATAAGACTAGTGAGACTTATGAGTCTGTAGTTTCCAGGGTCTGTAGATGGCCCACCTTTGTGCAGAGGGATGACTGTTGCCGTTCTCCATTTATGAGGCATGAAGCCTGTTTGGAGGCTGCAATTAAATACCAATTTCAGAGGGCCTGATAGATCATTTTTCATGCTATTTAAAAGGCATCCTTTGATAATGTCTGAGCCCACTGATCCAGTGTTCTTGGCCTTATACAGAGCATTAAGGATCTGTTCCCTAGTTATAGCAGGGGGAGTTATATTTGATGATATTTTCTGAGGGAAGGATGAGGGGGAGAGATGGGTAAAGTTGGAGGTGAAACTGTCAGCCAGGAGGATTGCTATTTCTTCTGGCTCAGTATAGGTGGTTCCATTTACAATGAGCTCTGCACACAAGTATGTATTGCCTGTCAGGTTGTGGACATCGTTAAATAATGCCTTATGATTGTCCTTGGCCTGGGAGGCCAAATTTACCTCAATGACTTTATTTGTCCTCTGAATTACTTGTTTAGTTTGATGAGAGTGCTTTTATCCAGATGGATGCTGCACCTCCTAAATTTTGCCATGATTTTCTTTCTTCTGTTATAATGCCTATTGATTTTGTGATTCAATCAAGGTGGCTTGTTTTCTGAGTTAGTTCTGTACTTCTTCCTGGTGGGTACAGCTGCCTCTATTTAGCTATTAACATGCTTGCATAGAGTTTCTCTGAACAGTTCTGCATTGGCAGCAGTGTTCTCCGGGTTTATGGGGGCTTGAAATTTTGCCAGGTTATCACTTAATAGCAGGAAGATAGCCTTGGAGTAGTTTCTGAATGTTCCAGGGCTAGCTGGGAGTCCAAGATATATTTTTACTTCAAAGGAGACCATTTTGTAGTCTGACCTTACCAGGGAAGACATTACACTAGGGGTGTGCAGCACTATCCTACATTAGTGAGGACCAGATCCAGTATGGTTGCACCCCTGGTTGGTGTACTGACAATATGGTCCAGCGAATTTGTGTTTACAAAATCCAGGAACCTGTGTGCCTGTAAGTTTGGTGTTAAACAAGATTCCCAGTTAACAGTGGGGTAATTAAAGTCACCCATGAATATGGTACTGGGTTGGATGGTGAGTGTTTTCAATAATTTTAAATACATGATGTGGGTTTCCTGGGTCACAGAGTGGGACCAACAGATTGCAAGGAAGTGGTATTGTATTTTGCCTTTTGGTGATTTGAACATGGAATAGCTGAAATGCATTGTCCTGTTTGACCAGCCTTACCAGAGACACATCCATCTTTAGTCACTGTCTATGTAGCGGCTGGTCTAAATGTGTGGAAGGCATTATATCCTTGCAAATGCTGGTGGCTCTCTGCAGCTTTAAACCATGTCTCAGTGACCACACAAATATCAGCATTCACTAGGGTGAACAGAACTTCTAGGGAGTGCAGTTTTTTTAGACTCCTAGCATTGAGCAGTAATACCTTTAGATTTCCTTGATTTTGATTTGCTGTGTTGGAAGTACTTTATTCTTCCATCTCATAAAGGTAAACAAAAATATGACCCACTTGGTTTTTAAAGCAAACAAAATAATACCTTCAGGATTTTTTTTTTTACCTTTTCCCGCTTCCATGCTACCATTTGCCCAGTCTTCATGAAAACATCAGTTCTTCCCAGTCACACAGGGGAAGTGGCTGAATCTAGCACTGACCCTGCAGGTGGTACCCCCAAACCCCAAGAGGGGACAATCTGTTCCCACTGTGATATCCAAGGCTGCCCCCACCCTAAGAGCCTGCAGGTAAAAGTTGAGGAGTGAGCTCTAGAATATTGGCTCAGGGGATGTTTCTATTCTAAAAGTTTTCTATTAACTGGGCAGATATAGGATGGCCCACACCACCCTGCTCTTTCCCTCCCACTGCCCTTGCCACACAGACAGCCTGTTCATCAATTAAAAAAATGTATCCCTATCCTCTGCCAGATATGTACCTGGTTACAAGGAAATCCTCCCCCCGGAATAGGCATGACCATCCTCCCTGCTGTGTCATCGAGCACCCAAGCCTCTAGTCAAATCTGGGTTTTCTGGGCCACAGTTAGAGCTTTATCCCAACTTAAAGATTTTTTTCCCTAGTAAAACATTTGAATTCAAATTTTTGTTTACAGAATAACTATTTTTTTCTGGTTTAACATCTTGGGTCACCAGACATCTTCTACCTACTTATCTTTTTACAATAATTCCCCAAATCCATTACTCAGTTTCTCACTCTCTCATCACCCTCTTCTGCTGACATTACTTCTACATAGTACAATGTATCCTGTGTTATTAATTTACATGGTTATTTTACATGTACTTCTTCCATTTAGCACTCCACTCACTCCCCACTTCAAATAATTCATCACCTTTCTCTACTAAAATCCTTAATTCAGTCACTTCTATTCCCCTTTGCCAAAATTGTCTTCCTCTTCAAAGAATTAAACAAAAAAAAATGCAACTTCAATTTTATTTCTAACTCATGGACCACCATCCTACTAACAAAACACCCCTTTGCTAAAAGGACCCCAATTATTTTACAGTCTCAACACAATTCCACTTTACTTCCCTTAGCCAGCAAAAAAAAAGGTTCCTGCAGTGCATAACTTACAAATTAACATTATTAACCCTACTTATTAATTTTGGGAGCATTTATAAATACTGTGGCTAAATGAACTGTCCAGACTGACACTACTACTTTCCTGGTTACCCTTTCATCTTTCATGCATAACATTACGCCAGGCACAACAACTTTAGGTGAGAGGCATGTTCACATCAAAATCATCTTGTCCAACTGAATTTCACAGGCAGTCCTTTGGCAAAAATGACCAAGACTTAAACTGGATTATTCCATAAAATCAATAACTAAAAAAAACTTTATTTAGCAGTAGTTAAATTCCTTATTCCCTTCAAGTTAAAGCAAATTCTATACCCTGCTAAACAACTAATTAATGTAACACCAACTTCAGTATCAACTAGAAAGTCTTAGAAACTCCAACATTAACATTCCTGGGTATCACATGAATAACATTAATGAAATTTTAAAATACTCCTCTTTGGAGTAACTAGTACAAGACCCCAGCCAACCAAGTCATCACTCCTTTCTGGACTAAGTCAAAGGAAAAAAACTCCTCTCTATCTCTTCTCTGCAAGCACCACCTTCAGCTTAAGTGGCCACTGTATTACTTCTTCAAGCCACAATCTCCCACCTCAAAATTATCCACCAACAAATATCTTGTATCTCTCTCTCTCTCAGCAAAAACCCAAAAGAAAATTAACAGTCTTAAAATACTTAAACTCTAGTTTTACTGCCAAGATCCTAGCTGCTAAAAACTCAATATTCTCTTAAATCCTCAAAACATATACAGTAGAGTCTCGATTATCCGATCAGTTATTAGAACCAGCCTTCCAAAATTTTTGGGTAGGAAAAATCATAAACTCTGAATATGTAAACATTATATGTACCTGCTTGAGCATGCTTTTTGAGCTTGTAGCTAGCTTGTGTGTGAAAATATTCTTTAATGTCCATTGGAATCAGTGAATACTTAAAAAGTGTAATCCTGCATGCAGAAAAAGCAAGATTTTAGAAGCTTTTTATCCAGTTCAATTATATGTTTGATTATCTGAACAATTTGATTATCCGAACTACCCCAGGTTCCAATTAGTTTGGATAATTGACTCTCTACTGTACTTCCCAATTATCAGTAGGCTCCTTAATCCCAGGATCAGCAACTGGAGAAGCTCTAAACTGAAAGCATTACTTAAAATTACAGGCGAGGCATAGTCTCTACAGAAACAACCTAACCTTTACTCTTTGTTTACCGAGTAGGTGGGCTGGTCTAAGGACCCTGTTCAACCACAGAGTGCAAAAGCAAAAAAATGCAACAGTGTCGAAGGGAGAAATCAAATGCTTTGACAGTAGTCAGGAATATTCTTATGACAAATCTGTAGGTTGCTACATCTCACAGTAGCTGACAAATATTTTCACAGAAGTTGAAACTGTACATGCCAAGTAAATACGGTAACATTTCAAGTAGTATATAAAACATTTTCACAAAAAGTTGACATTGCTTCCACAACATTTTTACATTTGGCTACATTCAGAGAAAATGGGAGCAGTAACACAGAAGAATCCATTTGAAACAATTTTACATTAAAATTCTGAGTTATAGTGACAGATATTTCAGAGGTAATGGTCTAAATCAGATACTCTTTTTTACAAAATGGAGATCTCTCTTGAAATATAATACAATAAAGTAAAAGAGTAGAATACTAAGTTATTTACATTCTCCTGGATGACCAAGACACTAGGAAATAATGTAGAACTGAGTTAAGTAATTCTCTCCCGCCCCCCCCCATTTTTCACTGTTTCTCTTTAAACTTCAATGTGATGGAAAGATTAGAGTGTTCCATATCCTATCAACAAATCTGTTAAGCAACACAAAACCACTGCTAAAAGATTTTAACAGACAGGTTTATCTCAAAGCCAAACAAGTGAACAGTATAACTAGATCTAAACGTGTTCCTCTTGAGCTCTTATTAAAATAAACACTGCTTACCTCTCCTGCCAGGGCTTCTTAAAAACTTTCTAACGTCACTATTTCTAACTCTGTCCTTTATAAGTACCCTTTCCCCCATTCTCCACTTAATTGGGTAGAACCACCTATACACTATGACTTACTTGGGTTACATAAAGAAATAAACTGAAGCTGTTTTAAAATCCAGAATGACACTCCCTCAGAAATTATCTATTACTCCATGGTTCCTCTCCCTTTATAAATTCAGTCTTGCACATCCCCTTTCACCATACTTTCAATGTTATCTCTAACAAAAACACTATGTAAATCTGTAACAGTTAAACTTGTTCCAAAAAATACAAAAACATTCTTCCTCCAAATACTTCTGCTCAATTTAAATTCTTCCAACTTTTGGAAAATTCCTGAGACACTAGCATATTCTCAACTGGGGCAGTTATCTCTGCTCTTCCAGGCACTAGCATAGTTTCTGGAATGGAAGAAAGACTATGAATGCCATCAGTACCCTTGACTAATATTAATGATGTTATCATCAGAAATGAAACTTAACTGGTGCAGCATTTGTGGACCTTACCAAAGCATCTGATCCTGTGAACCACAGCATTCACACATTACTGACAAGGCAGCAGCTGGCTTAAAGATATTATGTATAACAAAATCTTCCAGATAAAAGTAGGATCCACCAAATTCAGACCAATCCCTAGTACCACTAGGCTCCCTAAGGCCCAAGTACTCTATCTATTACTTTTCTTGATATTTTTAATAGACTTCCTTCAGATCTCCATAACCTTTTACAGTAGAGTCAATTATCTGAACTAATTGGGACCTAGGGTAGTTCAGATAATCAAACATATAATTGAACCAGATAAAAACGTATAAAATGTTTTTATTGAACATTAAACAAGAAAATTTTACTGTAAGTGCAAAACAGTACAGTACAGGTATATTATTATACTGTAGTTAAATATTTATTTGCCAAACTACAGCATAAGACATACCAAACAGGAGTTACTAGGACATACTCAGGACTTATCCACCCCCTTTAAAGTACAGTACGGTACAGTATCAGCAATCCAGCTACATACTGCAGGAGTAGAACCCACAGCCGTCCGCATCAAAAGCAAGTATGCCACCTGTTGTGCTATTAACAATGCTTTTAAATACTTAAGCACTATAGTGATATCACTGGCTAAACAACAGTTGCACACTGTAAACAGACTTGGCATAAGCAGCACTAAACTTCTCTTCCCCTGAAGCTCTCAGCTCCTTCTAAAATGAAGTTGACACTCACTTTCTTGTAAAATGCATGTGACACACAACCATATCTCTCAACTTTGTAGCACAAATAATCTGGAAGCATTTATGGAGGGATGACGGAGACAAAGGCCCAAAACCAGGGACACATTTTAAATATTGCTTGTATAACCTTAAAAAGTTGCTAGAATAAAAGGTTTTGTGTTACGATGTATTTCCTAAAAGATAGGAAGACTGAAACTTAAATGGTTGTCATTATTTAGGGAATTCAGTCCTCACTGATTTGTCAGAAAACCACAACTTTTAAGAGGAACAGACCAAAAGTATGAGCCAAAAATTCCAGATATTCTGTGAAAATCTGGACAGTTGCTGCTTGAAACACTAGTGGTGGTAGTGGTACAGAATTCAGGCTTTACTTTCTTGCACCTAAGGTACAGGGTTTGAGCTTCAGCAAAGTAACACTAACCACCAGTTATCCTTAATTGTGGCACTTTATACAGATACACATACACATACATACACACACACACACACACACACACACACACACACACACACACACACACACACACACACATACACAAACAGACAGACTGTTGTAGACGAAGTGGAAGCAACAATGAACAGAACATAAAATTCTGCATGGCAGGAAAGACGCACGTACAGACGCAACTGTTAGGAAGGCTGCGTTTGGATAATTGATGTTTCAGATGATTGATGTTTGGATAACTGGTGCTCTACTGTACTATGTTTGTATGTTGATGACATGGTTATTTACAAATCCGACCCATCTGCTGCAACAAAAACTTCCTTGAAAAGAAAAAGCACCTTAACACCTGGCTTAATCACATGCATTGAATTATTAACCATAAAATAAACTAACTCATGTTTGGAACTAAGCAACAGCCCACCCTTGCTGTTATGTAGACAAATAAATATAATAATTGGCAAATGCCGTTCAATGCTTCTGCATTCAGGTATCCAGTTTGATCAGACTTTTAACTTTCAATATCAAAAAGAAATGAGAAAAAAAAAAAAGTTAGTCTTCCAGGAATGGAAAAATTTCTTGTTTCTTGATCTTCGAGATACAGCAGCTATCGTAAAAGGAATACTGCCATTGCACCCTGAGTATGGACTTCTCATTGCCACTGCTTCATATAAAATAAAAAAAGGCCTTCCCTACAGGTAACTTCTAACTTTAAAAACATCAGTTCATTACTTTGATCCTGGTCATGAGCACCAAAGCCAGTTTTTAACAAAAGACAAATTACTTTCTGTCCAGCAGATGAAGGATCTGCTGCTGGGCTTGCTTTCTTATCAACTGTTTAAATCAAACCCATTTTCCTTTTTCACAAGCAAATATTAAGAGTCCAAATCCAACCTCAGGTCTCTCCCCAGAAAGCTTTTAGATTTTTATACCTCTCATAATAAACTTGCCTGCAATAATTACAGTTTTTCTACATTAGCATCTAAGCTTTGGCCACCACTGCAGACCCACCTTAAAAGAACCTAAAAAAGCATTTGTTAAAAACTGCAAAGTGCAAATGCTTCCAATGCAATGCTCCCCTATAACTTGTCTTGCTTCTGCTTTTTCTACTAAAAATACATCCTAACAAAAGTACTTATGCATATGTAGAATAATACATTACTAGTCCTACAGTACTTGTTTTCTCAGTCTTAACATGTCCATGATATAAAATTATGCCTTTCACTATTTACATTTATTCTACTTGAAGCTCTCTTAAGTTGCATATGTTGTACCACTAGTCATGCTGGCATTTTCTGTTATGATACTTCATCTGCATTTGTTTTATTATGCTATTGTTTGTTTGTGTCTTTCGGCTTTTCACGGTTAGGGGTCGCCACAGCGGAACTCCGGTCCGCTAATGATTGGTAGTGGATTTTACGCATGCGGGTTACCAGCCCTGACGCACAACCTTCAACGAAGGCATGCCCCATTCACGTATGCCTCCACACAGAAGACGCCCTAGCTGAGAATCAAACGGGACAACGTCTTTTATTATGCTATATGTTTCTTAAATTCATACAGTCAAGCTGAGTCTGAAAAAGGTTCATTTGGATCAGTGCTATACCACACTTAAAATACAAACAAGTAAAAAAGACACATATTCTGTCAGATAAGGTTTAATCAAGCTCAGTTATTATTTTAAGGACTGGAAACCAGCTAGAGGATCTTACAATAAAAGCTACAAGCTATGGGTTACAATTTGCTGGATATTACTTTTTGCTGATTTTTCTCCTCAAGCCAATACTTTGCGTTTCTTGAGTTTTGCTTGCTTTATGGTTTGTCTGTCAATAACACTGACACACATATGAAAGGAAATGTACAACTGACAAAAAAAAATTGGGGAGGATGGGGTTGGGAATTCCTTCTTAGGCTCAGTGTATGACTAGCAGGTCATACATCTGCCAGCAAGCAAATAAGCAGCACCATGTTCAGCAGCTACCATTTCTTGATGCACACAACTGATGTCTGAAAACAGCAACCTGAAGTCATTGCCTACCAATCACACTTTTGACTACTGAATGTCATGGATGAAACATCACAGTCATACAGTAAGTACTGTCATCATTCATAATGCTTCACACAGTATCCTAAACCGCCCAAAACAGGTTCTGCGTAATCTATGAAGTTCTCTGTAAGACATGCAGACATCAGACATGTTACTACAGATTTTTCAAAACAGGCAAACCAATAAGCAGTAACGCAACACTACTGCTACGTGTTCCTTGATGCTGACAATTTTTAGGTGCACCACTGCCTTTGGCACTCTATTCAATCCCAAAAGACCAACTCATTCCTCTACTGCTTGGTGCTAGTACCAATCACCACCCTACTGGAAGGGTATCCTTATTCCACAGAGAAAAACCCTTCAGTAATTTCAACTTTTAGCCAAGCACTGAGGGAAGAATCAGGTGCTGGCAGGCTGCTATTAACAACTGACTCACATTTTTATTTCTGTTATGATCTAACCCTCTCTGCTGGCTAGCAGGTACAATGTAATACCTGCAACACTTAACCTTCAGGTGGAGAAATGCTTTGTCACATTTGCTATGCTGAGCAAGACAGCAACACAACTTGGAAGCCTTATACTCTCACATCCCACCTTTCACATGAGTGTATACCTGCGGCCAAATGCAGAAGTGTTGTTAATGCAGTGGGATGCATACCACACCATCTGCACAAGATGTGTGGAGTAGGCATTGGACACAAACTTTGATCCCTCCTCAGCCAGCTCCTCCAGCATTTTTTTAACAAGAAGCATCTATATTAAATCACTTAAGGCATAAGCAATCATACATTTATGTAAATGAAACAAAACAAACCATATTGACATAGTCCCAGCTGCAAGTATTTTATATCACAGACTGTGCTAACACAATTTTAGTTGTAATCATTATACATCACTTATAATCTAACCAATCAATGTCAGTCAAACATTACATAGCTCATTCAAATTCTGCTTCCTTTTAAACCTCACTACTCCCCTGTATGTACTGCTCCCACAGTTCCCATTTTTCCTATGTAATTTGCTCCTACCTGTTTCTAAAGATTCCAGTTCCAGTTGTTTTATCGCTGTTACTGTATTCACTACTTTTAGTACAGTTGGTTTATAGCCTTTGATTTCCATTTCCTAGTAACTGCTTTTTTGGCAGCAGCCATAATTAGACTTAGCAAGGCCTTACTATGTCTGGACAATTCAGACTCTAACACAGCTCAGAAAAATCATTTCCCTAGTTACACCAATTTCCTCACCCAGTATCTCTGATAGAGTAGTCTGCCAACTCATTACACTCTCAGAAAATATGTTCCCAATTATCTCTTTCTTCCTCATCACACCTCCAACATTTGCTGTGTACCAGAGGAAAAATTCTCTGGAGTCTGCTTGGGGTATAAAAATATCTATGTAAACATTTCCAAGCAAAAATCCTAAATATTCTAGATTTTGTTGCATAGTTGGGAGACAGACATATATCCCCCCTCATTGTTTCTTTGTGAATTCCTTATCCACTCTCTCTTCCCAATGCGATATAATCCTCTCTGTCTGATTCTTGCAATATTTTGTATGCTCTACTAATTATTCCTTTTTTAACGGCAGCTTGATTCTAGAGTCTACTAAAAACTCTACCCGTACTGGTCTTTTGTTTAGGACCTCTATTTTTCTCTTTGCCTATACTCTGATATCAATCCTTGAAAGGGAAGACAACCTCTAAACTGCAGTCCAAATAAATTCTTGATATCTTCCCGTTCTATTATCCTTCCCTCTCTAGTTATTTCCTCCCAATACCATTGTTCCTTTGCCAGTTTTCTCCTATAAATTCCAGCCCCCTCTTGACTGTTGTCTGTATCCTTAGTTCCAGACATCCATATCAGCAGAACCTCCTTACTCCACTTCTGTGTGAATACTTTCTTCTACTTTATGAATATAATATTCTGTATCCATCCATCCGTCCATCCACAACCCTTTTTACCATTCTGACACATGGGTTTGGGGTATCACTTCAACAGTGAATCATCTAGAGCCAAGGTTTACAATGCCAGGTGGCTGTGATTAGTGTGATTCTCCTTAAAGGTCTGCATCAAAAATTCCAGACTCTCCTCGTTTCTTGAGCTTCCCCCTTATTTCATTATTATCCCTTTCCAGCTTGAATTATAGGTTACTGCTTGTACTATGTACAGGAGCCTTAACTGTGTAGCTCTGAAATACCCCTGCAGATTGGGCAATCCTAATCTGCCTTGTTCTAGTGGAAAAATAAGCTTATCGCCACTTGACTCTTGTTGCTTTCCCCTCCCAGATAAAATCCTTCAGCTCTTTATTAACTGCTAATCAAAACTTCTTCTCTGGTTGATAAAAATATGCATGACCTGTGTACACGACTAAAAGGACTAAAAACAATTTAACTGTGTGCATCTTACTATTGATATCCACATAACAGAGATTCCATTTTCTTAACTTTTGTATCATCTTTTGTTTAGTCTCTTCCCACATATCCTTAGCTGCTACACCAGAACCATTTTAACCCATACTCCTAAATACTTAATTTTATCATGTCCCCATAAATATGGACACTGCTGAACCAATCCGTGTATGGGTACATAATTTACTGCTACTGCCTTTGTTTTAGCTTCATTTTTGTATTCTGAAAAGACTTGAAATTGTCTCAAAATGTTCCACAACACTGTAATGTCCCTTTATGGTTTTGTCAGATATAAAATAATATCATTTGCAAATACAGCCAGCTTTTCTCAAGTACCATACCAATTACATCCTTGAATTTCTGAGTCCTGTATTTTCTTTGCCAATGGTTCTAAATATATTGCAAATAATAAACGTGAGAGAGGACACCCCTACCTGGTTCTTCTGCTCAAGCAGAGATTACCAGAGAAGACCCCACCCACTTTAATTTTCACCTCTGATCCCTCATATATCCTCCTAACCAATCTTATAATCTTATCAGGGAATGCAAATGCTGCTACTGCCCTGCTCATAAAGTCCAAGTTTACTCTGTCAAATGCTTTTTCTGCACCAAGACCCATCAACAGCAGTGGTATTTTCTTACATTTTGCTTCCCTCTGGATCATCAGTGTTCTGTTAATGTTGCCAAATGTTTGCCTCCCCCCCACAAAACCACATTGATCCATATCTATCAATTTTGGCTTCACGTTTGCCATCCTTTTAGCCTTTAAAGACAAACACTTTATAATCATGGTTTAGCATTGAAATGGGCCTGTATGAAGCTGGATCTGATGGATCTTTATCGTCTTTAGGTATTACAGCTACCACTGCATTCTTCTAGGATGTTGCTATTTCTCCTCCTCTTACAATACTGTTAAACAAAACCTTCAAGTTCTTTAACAGTTTCTTCCCTCCTAGCTTCCAAACTTCCACAGGAATACCATCTATTCCTATGGACTTTCATGTAGATTGGTTATACATCACCATTTTTATCTCATCTCTCCTAACTTTTAGCAATTGAGCCTCATCCACCTCTAACCTTGGCATATTCCATAAACATTTCCATTTGTACCTTTTCTTGATTTCCAAATTTCTCTGCTTTATACAGACTTTGATAGAACTTCCAAAATATTTCTAATACTTCTACTGGATCTCTTTTTATCTTCCTTGTTATAGCCTCCCTAAGCTTGGTGACAGCCCTTTCTACTTTCTGTTGCTCGAGTCGCTGTGCTAAAAGTTTTTGTGCTCTAGAGTTATCAAAAAACAATTGCTTAACAGTAATCTTTCTAAACTCATGCATATTATCGAGGTAATCGCTTATTTTCTGTTTAGCATTCTGCAGTTGTTCTCTTCTTGTTCTGTGGGATTTGCCCTGTTTTGCAATACTTTAACATTTGTCAGTCCCTCTAAAAAAATTCTTGTTACTTCTTAACCATATATCCCTTTCTTTTATTGCCACCCTGTTTTTAAACTCCACTTTAATTTTATCCCACTCCCTACTCCCAGCTATATTTTCAGAAGAAATTTCTACTAATAGCTCTGGAATAATTTCTACTACCCATTTCTTGAATTCCTCTCTCTTCAATAGAAAGGTGAGAAAGCACCAATGTCTCATTTTTATTTCATTACTCTGTTTTTATTTTAGTTATTATTAGCGCAAGATCTGAATTAGTTACTGTGCGTATCAAGACCTTCAATTAAATGCATATGTTCCTGTAAAATGTAAATTCTGTCTAGCCTAACCCAGTTTTTGTACCTTGGGAAATACGTAAATTCACTCTGAACTCCTAGTACTGAATTCACATCTTCCATGGCAAATATTTTCAAAAATTTCTTTAAAAATCTACCTTCCTTATTCATATTTTCCCTTCTAGGCCCCCCAGACACATCTTCACTATTGCAAATCAAATTCCAGTCCCCACCTATAAGCAATATTTCTTGCTGAAAGATGATTACTAGCTCCTCCAGCATTAAGTGAGATTTGGTTACATCTGGGTCATACTTGAGGCTTAACCATCCATGCCAAATAATACTCCTGTAGCAAGGAGCAGTGTACATTTATAAGACAGGAATAACAAGAAACTCTGCATAAAAAATAATACACAACCAAAATGCATTATTTAAAACCTCATTAGGTATTGTAAAACTATTTCAGACATTTTACAAACTATCAGAAAAGAATGTATAAAAATGATGACTTTGATCCCTTTCATTAAAAATTCAATGCATGCAAGCACTGCTTTCATATTCATAGCCTTACCGTATTCTTTTTCATTAACTTCGGAGATGGGCTCTGAAATGACACTGCAGAATGAAATTGCACTTGCAGCAGACAAATTCCGAGAATGGCCCATGTGGTGAGGAACTTTCTTGACATTCTTTAAAGCTTCTTCTACCTGTTCCTGTTCCAAAGCAGCCACCATATCTCTGTATGCCTTCCGAGCCTCCTCCGTCAATGCAACTAATTTGTTGAACAGATTCTGAATTAAAAGATAAATGCATAATAAATGCAATAGCAAAGAAAATAGCACCAGCTACCTGATAAAGAACTGGCTCACACAAAACAATCAGATATAAAGAAAAACAGACTGAGCCAGTCACCACGGCTGATATAAATCTACTTTAATTGTAGAAACAAAAAGTAAGCGCTTTCACGATCCTCTCGACCACTTCATCAGACTCTAATAAAATCCTTTCATACACCTACTTTTATACACTAAATAATCAATTAAAACATTAAGAACATCAAGTATTCAATTATGCATGTTAAAACTTCATATTAAAGACTTAATTTAAAAAATAGTAAAAAGTATAGCAAAAAATACATTTGTCTAATAATAACTCATTTAAGCTCAAGTGTCCCAGCTTTTAAAAAGGGTTTCAGGGACACTGCCTCATTAATCCCTGGAGAGGTATGTGCATTCAATCCGAGTATCCCATCTTTGCTCTGCAAGCTCAGTCCTGTTTTTTATGTCCCCACCCCTCAATTCCTTCCTGCACAATCTCTAGAACAATAAATTTAAAGGAATGCTGTCTGCCCTTAGTTTCTACAAGCTTAAAAAGAGCATTTGTTTCCTTTTTATTGGAAATATCTCTGTAGTGCTCCTGTATGTGTTCCTTTATCATAGGATTAGCCTTTCCTATATAGTAAGCATTGCATATTATGCAGAAAGCAAAATACACTATATTTTTTGTTCTGTAGTCAGCATACTGCCTAGCTTGTAATTCAAAGTGCAGATCAGGGTGGATATATGTGGTACATGAATGAATATACTTGCATGCTGAACAGTTCCTGCACATATAAGTGCCTTTTCTTTCAGATAAATTGTTCAGTCTATTACTCTTGTTGCCATAGCACAGTTGATGTTTAAGGGACCTCTTATTTTTAAAAGCAAAACTAGGTGCATCTTCTATAAAACCATCCAGGTCTCTATCAGTTTTCAATGTGTTCCAATTTCTTTTAAATACTTCACAAAAATACTAATGTCACTGCTAAAAGTAAGGGGGAATCTAAGTTTACCATCATTACTGCCATTCACCTCTGGTGAATTATTGGCTCCCTCAGAAAAAAAGGGTCTACCTCTGGTGTTTCTTTCTTTCTTCATTTCAACTACATATTTATCATACATATCACCATGATACCCACTCTCTAAAAACCATAAAAGAGTCCTACGTTGGTTGCTCTCTCATCTTCCATGACGTCAGGTAGTCTGGGGTACAAAGCATGTAGCTGACGCCATTGCATTACTTTTTCTTGCCCCAGATGTCAGGTGCCCCCATAATGGGAAGCAGTTATATACAACGTTACACCTCCAACAAAAAGCAAATACACCAAAAAGCTTAAAGCATAGTAAGCAAGAATAGGTATAGTCACAATATAAGTCAGGGGGCTGGAGGGAGGGTAACCAGGACTGCAACAGTGAATACACTCAAACATCTACATTTATGGTAAGTGTTCACAACTGTACTATGTTCTTCGTGTTTCACTGTTGCAGTCATCACATTTGGGTAGATTCCCAAAGCTAAGGATGGGGAGGAGGAAATTAAATAGCATTAGGACCAGCTATAAGGCCCTGCAAGACTGCAGTGGCAAAGCCAGCTCTGGATTTAGAAAATTGGCAAGTAGTAATGTTTGGTGAAGGTATGTACAGAACTCCAGGTAGTAGTTTCTAGGATGTCCCTGGTAGGGACACCTCTGAGAAAGGCTGTAGAGGTAGTTGCAGCCCTGGTTGAATGTGGTCTTATCCCCTGTGGGGTAGGTTTTCCATGGTGCTTATAGCAGAAATGAATGTAATGGCCTATCCACTTACAAATGGTTTGCTTTGAAATGGCCTTCCCCTCTGCCCCTGCAGCAAATGCAACCAGCAGCTGTTCAGATTTCCTGAGAGGCTTAGTCCTGTCCAAGTAAAATCTAAGTTGTCTGTGCATGTCCAAGGAGTGCAGTATTAATTCCCCTTTGTTCTGTGGATTAGAAAAGAAGGCTGGCAAATGAATGGACTGATTAAGGGCCACACTGGATACCACCTTGGGCATAAAGGAGGGATTAGTCCTGAGGGATACCCTGTCCGCATGAAAGATGATGAAAGGCTCCACACCCATGAGGGCTTGTAATTCAGACACCCTTCTTGCTGAAGTGATGGCTAGAAGGAAGGCTGTTTTCCAAGAAAGGAATTTCAACTTTGCATTTGCAGCTGGCTCAAACGGGGGTAAAGTGAGCTTTTCCAATACAAAGTTAAGGCCCCAGGCTGGAGTAGGGGCTCTCCTAGGTGGTCTTAAGTTTCTGGACCCTCTGAGGAATTGCTTCAACAATGGGTGAGAGAAAAGGGGTGGTTCTGTATTGTAATGTGTTGAAATGGCTGAGGCATGAATCTTGATGGAAGAAAAGGAAAGGCCCTTGTGAAGCATCTCAGTTAAGTATTGAAGAATATGAGGTAAATTGGGCACTGCTGTGTCCATCCCTCGAGTTTGACTCCAGGAACATAAACTTTTCCATTTTTCAGCATAGGATTTTGTAGTACTCGGCCTCCCTGCCTCCAGAATGACATCCATCACTTGCTTACTGAAGGATGGTAACGGAGAGAACAGGTAATTTAGCCAGGCTGCAAGATTCAGGGTTTGGGTGCAGAATCTGGCCCTCCTGCTGGGACAGCAGGGCAGGGGTCTGAGGCAGGTGCCACTGTGCAGGGGGTACCAGTGTTGGCGTGGCCAGTCTGGTACAATCAGTGTTGTCCTTGGTTTGTCCTGTTTAATCTTTAGTAGCACCATGGAGAGGAGAGGCAGAGGGGGAAGGCATAAACTGATAGGTTTTTCCAGGTGAAGGACAGGGCATCCACTTTCCAAGCTTGTTTGCAGGGAGTCCTTGCACAGAATTTGTCCAATTGGTAGTTCTGAGGGGAGGCACACAGGTCTATCTCTGGGCTCCCCCATTTGTTTCTCAACACGTCGAATATCTTTGGTTTCAGTTTCCACTCGTGTAGATCCATGAGATTTCTGCTTAGATTGTCTGCCAGTGTATTTAGCTTTTCTGGCAGGAATCGAGCCTGTAGGTGCACTTGGTAGCTCAAGGCTGTGTTCCCCAGAGCCATGGCTAGACTGCAGAGAGGGTATGAGTGGGTTCCCCCATGCTTGTTTATGTACTACATAACAGTGGTGTTGTCCGTCTTTACCAATAATTGTCCTGGAAGAATGTGGTCCTTGAAGGCTGTCAGAGTATTCTGTACAGCTAACGTTTCTTTAAAGTTTCATTTGACTTGGGTTCCTTTTGCCCTGAATGCACTGCCCTGCCAAGTGAGCCCCCCCATGCACAGTCTGATGCGTCTGTTGTTAGGGTTTGGGCAGCAGGGGGGTAGAGTGAACGTCAGTCCCGTGTTTTGGTGGCAGGCCTCTGCCCACCAAAGGAACTCTATCTTTAGACAAGGTATGATAGGAATCATTGATTCTAGACCCTGATATCCTGACACCATATGCTTTTTAGATACCACTGTAGTTTCCTCATATGCAGTCTTGCATATGGAATTAATAAAATGCAAGTGGCCATGAACCCCAGTGCTTGCAGTATTTTCCCTGCAGATAGCTGGGTCTTTGTGGCCAGTAGGCTGTCAAATGAACTTGCTTCTCTGGCATGAGGTAGGCCATCTGGGAAGTTGTATTCAAGCTTGCTCCCAGGAATACAATTTGTTGGCAGGGTACAAGATGTGATTTATTTTCGTTTATGGTGTACCCCTGAGAAGTTAGCAATTTCTTTACAAATGCCAGATGACTTAATAGCATGACCTGGCTTTCTGCCTGAATTAGACAATCGTCCAGGTATGGGTATATTTGAATATTTCTTTGCCTGCAAAATGCAATGACTGGAGCTAGGTACTTTGTGCATACCCTGGGCACAGTAGATAAGTCAAAGGGCAGTGCAGAGAACTGGTAGTGCATGTAGCCTGCTCTGAAGCGTAGGTATCTTCTTCATTGGGATGTGCAAGTAGGCTTCCTTTGAATCCAGTGTTGCCAACCAGGCATTTTTGCCTAGCATGGGAAGCAGCTGATGAAGAGTTAGCATCTTGAATTTTGGGATTACCAAAAAAGTGTTTAGGATAGACAGGTCCAGGATAGGACGCCAGGAAATGTCTTTTCTGGGTATCAGGAAAAGTCTTGAGTAAAAATCTTGTCCCCATTCTTCTTCTGGGACACGTTGAATAGCCCTGATTCTTAAAAGACAGAGAACTTGCTTTTGAGCCTCTGCTCACTGATTTGGGGGTAGGTCTGGCCAACCGCTTGGGGTTGCTAAGGAGTGGAAGTGGAATCTGTATCCTTGGGAAACTATATTTAAAACCCATTTGTTCTGGGTAATGAGTTTCCAATTTTTTGCATGCAGGACGATCTTTCCCCCTAAAGGAACGGTCATTTGAGCAGGGCTTGGAAGGTTTAAAGTTAAGTCATTGAGACAGTTTACCATAGGGGGAGTCTTACTACTCCCTGCTTTGGAATTGGTAGCCCCTCCCCCCGCACACTGCTTAGGCCTTTGAGTACCCTGGGACTGAAGCCTGAAGTTCTGATGGTTCTGAGTTTGGACTGAGAAGGCCTGGAAGAGGCAGGAAAGGACCAATTCTTAGAGGGCCAATAACTACTAAGTCTGGGAGGCTGTACTTGCAGGAAATCTTTAACAGTTTGCATAGATTTAGCTTTTTCCTCTATCTTTTTAAGTACTACTTCTGCTTTCTTGCCAAACAGGCGGTCTTGGTTTAAGGGAGCATCCAGTAATTTAGCTTTAACATGAACTGGCAAAGATTGCTCCTTAAGCTAAGCATGCCTTCTCAGTGCAGATCCAGTGACAGCAGCCCTGCAAGATGCTTCTAATGAATCAAAACCATATTGCAAAGTATGTTTTCCAACTTGTTCAGCAGAATGCATTAAATCCTGTAATTCTTTCTTTTCAGCACAGTCAGGAATCAACATAATTTTCTGTTTAAGCAATCCAATAATATGCTATTGATACTTTAACATATGAAACTGGCAGTTTAAGGCTCTAATGGCCAAAGTTGCAGAAGTGTATACCTTCTTACCCCATCTATCCAGCTCCCTGGAATCTCTATCAGAGGGGGTAGGGGTTTTGGCAGTAGTAGCCTTAATGCCCTTGGGTCCCTGTGAAATGGTCTCAGGATCCGCAGTATGATTTTTAAAGAGGAACTTGTGAGAGTCAGGTACCCTACAATACCTATTAGGTTTTCCGGGAGCAGGAGATAAAGTGTCAGGGGCCAGGCTAGATTCCAAGAAGGCATCATCTACAATGTCCAGTACAGGAGGGATAGCTAAAGGCCTGTGCTGAGGCAGGAGTAAGAATTCCCTAAGCCTCTTTTTAGAGTCAGAGTAATCCTAGCTTTCTCAGCAGAAATGCTCCCTAAGAGTATGCAAGGTTTCACCAAAAGAGAAATCCTCTGGAGAGGAAGCTGAGCGAATGGAGTCCTCTGTATCAGAGTCTTCACAGGTAGATAAGGGCAAATCCTGGTCATCAGAGAAAACAGAAATTTCAAAATCCTGGTCAGCAGAATCAAAAGGAAAATCAGTCATAGGTCTCTTAGAGGGAGATGGGTGGCTTCTCCTGATTATAGTAATAAAGTCTTCAGCCATTCTTATTAGTTTTTTAGGCATAGGGGCCTGACCATGCGGTCTGGGCGTCAGTTTTCTGGGCATGGATTGAGTTTTAGGCCTTGAAGAAGAAGATGGCGTTGGTTCAATATGCAAATCAGTAGGCCTGAATACACCCTCAGAAGCCAGTGCCTGCACAGTGGCTCCGGACCCATCCAAGGTAGAAACATCCGCAGGTTCCACAGTTGAGGAAGCATCTCATGGCATATCGGACTCCGAATGGGTCTCAGTAGAGGCATGTGAATCTGAAGTAGCGGGTATCAGGGGCTGCAAAAGCATCTCACTGAGTATCGGCGAACTGGTGACTAGCTTAGGAGAAGCATCGTCGTCAGCTTTGGATCTATGCGGTCTGTCTCTGTCTTTATCTTTGCATTTTTTCGGAATGTCGGTAGTCGGATGGCTTACCGAAGCCAATTTTGGATAATTGAACCGAGTACCAAAGTATTTAGATGCGAAAATGAACAGACGACAAATAGTACGAGGTTTGAATAAGGCACAAAACCGACAGCGAGGTATGTCGTGGTCTGGGCTGAGGCAAGGAATGCAGTAAGAATGAAAATCTTTATGAGGTATTTGCTTTCCACAAGAAATACAATTGTTAACTTTTACTGACATTGGTTTAGAGCAAGAAAAATTATCCCCAACGGAGTATTTAGCTTAGTTGAAGACTTCGGATCCGAAACTCGAAAACGAAAAATTCAGGAGTCGGGCAACCGGCACTTGCAAACTGCTTATGCTTCAGGCACCGCATGGCAAGAAAGAGTGATGTAATGGCGTTGGCTGCATGATTTTTACCCCTGACTACCTGACGTCATGGAAGATGAGACACAGCAACCGGCGCAGGACCCAAGACTTTGATAATCAGGCCGACTGAGGGCTACCTGCAAACAGATAACCCAAATGTGATGACTGCAAAAGTGAAACACGAAGAACATCTGTGACATTAAGAAACCCAGTTTCATGAGTGTGTCCCATTCATGACCATTTTGTTTAAACATATTGTATGTAAAACTTTTAAGACACGGATTGTAAAATGAGGAGTACAGTTCATCCATAAACCATTTCTCTCACTAATTATACAATGGCCATTATGTACACATTTTTGTAACCTGTAAAAACATGGCATATAAACAGTTGCCATGTTTTCTGTAAATAAATGCTGTACAACAAACCTAATACATACATACATACATACACACACACACACACACACACAATATCCACTGGGATATAGTATGTTAACAGTAAAACACTATAAAAAACATTATTTTGGGAAAAAAAGCTCTGTTTGAATACAAGGATAAAATTCTGACACATTTTAATTAGCATCACAGGCACTTGATGGACTTGGCTAAACAGGGATGGGATGCAGACCCTGGAGGGAGGAGCAAGGCAGCACAGGACGCATAATGGCATAATGTCACAGTCTCTTAGAGGAAGAGTGATATTACAAGGGCATCCTGGGGATGGGCTATTGGCTCACTATGTCACTGCCTGGTGAGTAACCCTCACTATTAAGTGCAAGGGGGCATGCACTTACATGAGGAGAGCAATATGAGACCCCATGCTAATGCAGGCGGCTTGCTCCCCTAACTACAGCTGCCTGAATGATGGCTTCTTGGACATCTCTGAGTTATGTGGTTTGGGGACTCCCCACCATACAGGAATGAATAGGCTCGAGCCTTGACACCAGATGGGGGTGGCATCTGATTGTCAGCAGACACAAGGTCAAAAAAAAACATAGGGTAAAACATTATTTTAGGAAAAATATTATGTTTTTATTTCTACCCACCTCTGCACCAAAGTAGTTGAAAATCCCAACAACACTCACAGGAACCAGTTTGTTTACACAGCGTCCCAATGCTTTTCTTCCAAGTGCAAAGACAAAAGGAATTTCTTGCTCACGAGCCATGGCTATAACATTATACAGGGCTTCATCTAGTCCACCTTAAGGAAACAAGTAAATGTAAGCAAAAAAGTTAAAACTGTATACCAAGAAAGAAAAAGTACAACTACATAAGTAAGCTTACCTTAACAGTAGATGCTAAAGATTTAACAGAGGGCCAGCAAAGCTTCAAGGGCACCTTTCACTTCCCTGAACCATTATTCATTTGAGAAGAACTGAAGAAAAATAGTGGCTTGGATGCCAGGCCCTTCAGAGCTTTCATGCCAACAAACAGAGGAAGGCTAGAGCCCTGAAGAGGTCAATGTAGGATAATAGTTAGGAGTCCTCATTCTGGAAACAAAAAACATACTAAAATACGGGGGATGGACGGAGGAAGCGGCCAATGCAGCAGTGATCATTCAAACATCCACTGTTACCATATGTTTACTTGTATGACTGTACTATGTTCTTCATATTGATCACTGCTGCAGTAGCTTTAGCTATATTGGTAGATTAACATAGCTTAAGACTGACTGGCAAGAGGAAGAATGAGTGTCCAAAAGCTTCTGGAGAATGGTCCTAGCAAAGCCTGTCCTAGACCTGGAAAAGGACTCTAGTTTATAGGGCTTTATAAAAGCATGCACAGAGGGACCAAGTTACTATGTGTAGAATAGGTCTAAAATCCAACCCATTTCCAAAAAATCTACTTAAGTAGCCAAGGCCCTGGTAGAATGAACATTGGCACTGCTTGGAATTGCCTTATTGTGGTGGATATAACAAATAGTAATAGCCTTAGATAACCATCTGGAAACAGTCTGCTTTGACAAAGGCTGTCCTTTCTTTTTACTTTTGAATGGACAACTGATCAGGGTTTCCTAAAATGTTTTGTTCTGTCAAGACAGCACCTCAGCTGTCTGTGGGCATTCGCTCTCTCTCCCTCATTTTTAGGTTCTGGAAAAAAGACAGGAAGATGGATAGCTCAGCTCAAAGTAAACTTAAACATCACTTTAGGCATAAAAGAAAGAATAGTTGTGTAAGAACTTACCATAACCTTAGATGTCCTTCTCTTCCATGATGCAGTATTCATAACAGTAGAGAGTTGCTGCCAGCAGTGCTGCCTTCTGGCCAGTATACCAAGGTCTTTGCTTCTGGAGGGTACATGTGATGTCCCTTGCCAGGGTCATAAACTGACATAGGGAATAAAGGTGACGTCTGCACGCACCCTCCTCAGAATGAACTGCCACATACAGTAGTACTCCTGCGGGTAAGAAGGGTTCTAAGGGATCCCTTAGAATTACATGTAGGCTAGAGTTAGTGTAGCAGGTAGTTTGCATTTAGTAAAGAGACTGGAGGATAGAAGGGTCATGTCCCCGCAAGTCAGTATGGTATGTTAGATTGTAAAGGTAGAGGGGTAGGTGGGAGGGACTGAATACTGCAACATGGAAGAGAAGGACATCTAAGGTTATGGTAAGTTCTTACACAACTATTATATGTCCTTCTATTCACATGTTGCAGTATTCATAACAGCAGGGAGAGTACCAGAGCTTTTAGGTATGGTTGTGGGTGGAGGACTGGGTTTCCTGGTCAATGAGTCCTTGGAGGATGGACCTGACAAACCCTGCTCTGGCTCTGTTTGGTAAAGGTGTGAACAGAAGTCCAAGTGGCAGCTTCCAGGATGGAAGCATAGTTAATTCCTTTGAAAAAGGCAGCTGAGGAAGCTCTCGGGTGGAAGAAGATGAAAAGTGGATCTGACTTCCTGATAGGCTTGGTTTTGTCCAAGTAATACCTCAGTTGTCTGTGGACATCCAAGGAATGGAGAGTCCTTTCTGAGAAATTTTGTGGTTTGAGGGTAGAAAACCGGTAGGTTAATGGTCTGGTTTAGTGAGAGTTCATTAACTACCTTAGGCATGAAGGAAGCAAGGCTGTCGTGAGACAAACACGTCACGTTAAAAGCCAAATTCTTTAATACAAACAGATAAAAATCCAAGTAGCATAAAACAAGGTTCAGTGGGGATAAGCGCTTTCAATAAAAAACCTTCTTCAGATCCTTACTCATTAACCAGTGGTTTACTTAAAAAGAGACAGCCAATCAGCAAACACCAGGAATAAGCTGAACCAATGAGCTTATAAACCAACCACTTAGCATATCAAAATAACCAATGGGGGCTATCATAAACAATTTCTTCCAATCAGAGGCATGCCAGTCTCAAAGTCATTCATAATAGCAGTTTCTAGTCACAGAAAATGTAGGCCTAATCAACAAAAATCCAGGAACAAGCTAGACCAATGGGCTTATCATATAAAACAACCATTTAGCATAACAAAATGGCCAATAGGGGGCTATCAAAAGCTATTACTTCCAGTCAGAAGCATGCTAGTCTCATAGTCATTCATAATAGCAGTTTCTGGTCACAGAAAAAAGGAGGACCAATCGGCAGGAATCCTGAAACAAGCTAGACCAATGAGCTAATCATATTGAATCAACTATTTAGCATATCAAATTAATTGTTTTTGTGTAGACATGAAGGAAGGGTTGGTCCTGAGAGCAACTCTGTCCTTGTGGAAAATAAGGCAAGGGGAGGTAGCCATGAGGGCTTGTATCTCCGATACCCTCCTGGCGGATATGCATAGCTTTAGGGATACTGAATGAGCTGGTTCAAAGGGGGGGGGGGCAATGTTAGTTTTTCTAGTACGAAGTTCAGATCCAAGGGGGAGGGGGTAGGTTTCCTGGAAGGCCTGATGTGAAGAACCCCTTTGAGGAAAGGTCTGACCTCCAGTCTGGAAGCCAGAGGTGGGGAGATAGGCAAACAGGCAGAGATGGCAGATAAATGCACTTTGACTGATGAGTATGTTAGTCCTGAGTGAAGTAGCTCACACAAATAGGAAAGAACCATAGGTATAAAGGTAGTCACAGGGTCCTGGTTTTTTCGATGACACCCGTAGGAGAATCTGTTCCATTTGGATACATAGTTTCTCCTGGTACTAGATTTTCTGGCCTCCTGCAGAACACTGAGTATGTCCTCCGAGTACAGGTGTCTGTAGCATATCAAAACCCTATCACCCACAAGGTTAATTTCAGACTGCTCACCTGAGGGTGTAGTAGGGATCCCCTGTCCTGTGTGAGCAGGTCTATTCGGTGGGGTAACCTGTGATGATTGCCCTTGGCCAGTAGGTGTAGGAGGGGAGACCAATGCTGTCTTGGTCAAAAGGGGGTCACCAGTAGGAATTTTGTGTTGTCCCTCTGTATTTTCAGGAGGATTTTCTGAATTAAGGTGTAGGGAGGTAGACACAGAGGTACATTCCTTCCCAAGAAAAGGAGAAGGCATCCACTTTCCATGCTTGTGGATGCAGATTCCTTGTGCAGAATTTGGGCAGCTATCTGTTCTGGACGGAGGCAAAAAGATCTGCTTGTGGAATACCCCACCTGTGGATTATGTTCAGGAATACTTCCCTGTGAAGCATCCATTCATGACTGGGAGCTGAAGTTCTGCTCAGAAAGTCTGCCATAACATTCTCTGTTGAAGGAATATAAACAGCTACCAGATGAATGTGAAGAAATAATGCTAGGTTCCAGACCTGGATTGCCAGGCTGCACAGAGGGAAGGGCTTTGTTCCCCTCTGCTTGTTTATGTACCACAGGACCATCATATTGTCTGTGATAACTTTCTGGGTTCCTGGCTGAAGGGCTGATTTGAAGGTTAGTAGGGTCAACAGTAAAGCCCTCATTTCTTTGATGTTGATATGGTTCCTTGTATCTTGGGTTGGACAATGTCCCCTGCACCGAGAGTTGTTTTTGGCTTGTAAGTAGCACTGCCTCCCATACCAAGTAGGAGGCGTCAGTGGAGACCTGCTGGAGAGGTGCTGGGACCTGAGGGTGGATCCTTTAGTTGAGGTGAAGAGCTGATATCCACCACTGGAGTTCCTTCTTCAAACATTGAAGTAAGGGGAGAGGGGTGTCCAGGGGCTGGGAGTGTTGGCTCCATAAGATTTTCAGGACCCACTGGATTTTTCGCATGTGGAGTTTTGCCAGAGGTAACATGGGTATAAGTGATGCCATGTGGCCTAAAATTCTTAAAAATTCTCAAGCTGGCAAGGAAGCATGGGAGAGGAGTTTTTGGAAGTATAGACAAAGGTCTAGTATTCTTTGATCTGGAATGAAGGCTTTCATTTTGTCTGTTCTGATCCTGCATTCCAGGAAAACCAGGTCCTGAGAGGGGGAATCAGGTGAGACTTTTCGTAGTTTATGGTGAACCCTAACTGAGTCAGGGTGGAGATTACCTGTTGTAGATGCAGTAGGAGGACTAGGCGGTCTTGATGAAGAATGAGCAGTTCGTCCAAGTATGGGTATATCTGAATACCCTGAGTCCTGTAGTGAGCAATAACGGGAGCCAGGAACTTTTTGGACTCTCCACTGCTCCCTGTGTATTCACAGAGCAAGGCAGAGAATTGCAAATGGCAAGAGCCTATTGCAAATCTGAGGTATTTTCTGTAATCTGGGTGGATAGGGATGTGCAGGTAGGCATCCTTCAAATCCAGGGCTACAATGAAGGCCTGAGTTGGAATAAGTGGTAAGAGCAGGGGCAAGGTTATCATTTCGAAACTGGGAACCTTGAGAAAGAGGTTTAGAAAAGATAAATCTAGGATTGGCCTCCAAGGGCCGTCCTTCCTTAGTACCAGAAACATTCTGGAGTAGAAGTCCATGTTTCTTTGATGGCATGGTACTGGTTCTATGGTACCTTGAGGTAGACGTTGTTGAATGATGAGTGGAAAAAGGTGGGTTTAACTTGCAGGTGGGTGAGGGATATCATGAAAGGATGGTAGCATCCACCAAGTCATGAAATAGTCTGACTGAATGATGGAGAGAATCCATTGTTCTGAAGTGATTATCCACCAGGAGGGAAAGGAGAGGGTGCACGGAGGGAAAGTGGGGTGTCTTGGTGTAAGGGGGGGTTAGTCACAGAGGAGGCGGTCTGGTGTTGTCAGATTGGCCTCAAAAGGGGGTGGTGGATGAACTGGTTGGAAATCTTGGAGAAGAGTTTTTCCTGGTTTGTCTGCATCATTTAGACTGTGGAGCAGAGTGTGAGGACTGTCTTCTGACAAAAGAAGGTTTTTGTGGGTAATTCCTGTGCTATTTTGGTATAGGAGACACCATAAGTATTTAAGATTTTGAAGTTCCTTACCCTTTTCTTGAAGGGACTTGAGGAGTTTTGCTAAGGCTTGCCCAAATAGAGCTTTATTGTCCAGGGGTGCATTCAACAATTTTGTTTGCACATCCATGGGTAAGGGTTGTAGTCTCACCCAGGAATATTGCCTCAAGACTGATCCTGATGCAGCAGACTTAGATTAGGCATCCACAACATCATAACTGCATTTTACTGAGTGTCTTGTCAATTGGGATGGAGTGGAAAGGATGGTATTAATTTGTGCTTTTATGGGAGAATCTGGTGCCTCAGAAAGTAGTGTGGAGGCCTTGGAAATGGTATCCAAGACATACCTAGCCATATGTGTTTGGTAGTTGAGAGCTCTTATAGCCAGAGTAGAGGAGGTATAAACTTTCTTCCATATTCTGTCCATGAATCTGCTGTCTTGTCTGTGGGATAAAGAGCAGTCGAAGGTAGTTGCCTAGATGATTTGTCAGCAGAGACAGCAATAACTGCTGGGCCTGCTGGTGGGTTCCTAAAGAGGAATTGGGTTTCCTGAGGGACCTTGTAAAATCTGCCCGGACGTTTAGAAGCTGGTGGTTGAGAGTCAGGAGACTGAGAGGCAGCCAAGAAAGCATCCCAGAAGGCAGGTAGCAAGGGGGCCACTGCTGAAGGAGAGGGTTGCTCCATCTGTAAAAGGTCGAAGTACCTTTTCTTGGTGTCAGACACTTCAGATGCCTGCCATTTAATATGCTCCCTCATAAGGGAGATTGTGCCTCCAAAGCTGATTTCTTCCCCTGGAGACGCAGGAGTAATGGAGTCTTCCTCCTCCTCTGGAGTGATGAAATCTTTTGGGGAATCTATTTGGGATTCGTATGAAACAGAATCATCTGAAGAAGAGTAGTCTTCCTCTGATACCTGTGAAGTTGGTTGAAGTGAAGGGGCTGGTGGAACCTGTTGTGCCTGTAAGGCCCGAAAAGCCTTAAAAAGACTTTGAGAAAAAAACTACCCATCAAGGAACTGGTTGGGGTTTGGGGTGTTTAACGTTTTGCTTTTTCTTTAAGGGAGTAGCTGGTGGGGAGAGAATCAAAGCAGACGTCTGCCTGGGTGGAAGTGAAGGAGCAAAGCCCTCTGAATGAGATGTGGTTCCCCTCCACCATCAGGACATGATGACTGAATAGCCTCAGTGGACGTACTAAAGGTTTTCACCACCCAAGCTTCCATTGAGGTTCATGGGCTTGGCTTGAAACAGATGTCTGGGAAGATGTCGGGCCTTCATCAGCCTCAAGTACCTTCTTGGATGCCTGAGGCACAGCATGGGATTCTGGCCTAATTTTCTTGGCCTTCTTTCGCGGTGGGTCCTCAGACAGGCCTACTCGCCCTTCCATACTGACCGCAAAACGTCTGAGTCTCTGATTTTCCAAATACAAATTTAATGCAGCAAGACGGCTGCGAAGGGTTTCAGGGATGAAAGATTTGCAAATGGGGTAGGACGTATGGTCGTGGGACACGCCTAAGCAAAAAACGCACTTCTTTTGTGCGTCCTTGTGAGGAATTTGTCTCCTACAAGCGTACTTCCCCTTTCTAGCTGACATGTAAGACTTAGCAATAATCAAGGCAAAGAAAAAACCTGACAGGGCACTTATCTGTATCGGTAAAAGAAACGTTTGTCTGAAAACATACTCTGCTTTCAGAACGGGCGAACAGGAGTCCGGTGTTCACTGTGGCAGGAAATTTCTGGGGAGGGTGCGTGCAGAAATCACCTTTATTCCCTACGTCAGTTTATGGCCCTGGTAAGGGACGTCACATGTACCCTCCAGAAGCAAAGACTTTGGTATACTGGCTGGAAGGAGGTGCTGCTGGCAGCAACTCCCAACTGTTATGAATACTGCAACATGTGTGTTCACTGCGGCAGGAAATTTCTGGGGAGTGTGCGTGCAGACATCACCTTTATTCCCTATGTCAGTTTATGGCCTTGGCAAGGGACGTCACATGTACCCTCCAGAAGCAAAGACTTTGGTATACTGGCTGGAAGGAGGTGCTGCTGGCAGCAACTCCCAACTGTTATGAATACTGCAACATGTGAACAGAAGGGCATATATTGGTTCTTAAGGAAACCCTATCTTTGTGGAAAATGAGAAATGGTTGATCAATCATAAGAGCGTGCAACTTAGATAGTCTTTTTGTAGAGGTCAGAGAAATCAGTAACACTGTTTTCCATGTTAAGAACTTTAATGCAGCTGGATGAGCTAGTTCAGATAGAGCAAGTGTTATAGTTTTCCAACATACAATTAAGATCCCAAGGAGGATTCACCTATTTTCTAGAAGGTTTGGAATGCAATTTCCCTTTCAAAAATATTTTCACATTAGATTTCATTGAAAGAAGGGAATCCATGGGAAGATATGCTGAAATGGCTGACAAATGAACCTTGATAAAAGAGTATGAAAGACCAGAGGATAGTAACTCAAACAAAAAATGAAGAACCAGAAAGACACTAAACTGAAAGATTGCTGATTCTGGCTTTGGCACCAAGAAGGAAACAGTTTCCATTTGCTAATATATGATTTTCTGTTAGCATGTTTTCCTGCCTCTATAATACATGCTGCATATCCTCAGAAAGCAGGTGCCAAAAAGCTCTATTTGAGATGTTACCCTCAGCTGGATCAACTCCTGGAAGACCACCACCCCCCCCGATTCAATTTTCATTTGTGAGGGTCTGTCCTAATCCAGCTCAGCTTGTTTGCCACCCAGTTTTGATATGATGGAATGTAAGATGCCTTTAAAGTGAGACTGTGCTGAAAAAGCTAGATCTCAGGCTACCATGGCTAGTCTGCACGGAGGGTAAAATCTGGTCCCCCTTGTTTATGTATCACATTACTATGGTGGTGTCTGTAAACACTTATAAAAGTTAAGGGGACCATAGTTATTTGAGACTGATGAATGCATTTCTAAGTTCCATGTGTCTTTTTTACATTAATGTGCTTCAGTCAGCCTTTTTCTCTTGCAAAGACCCTGCACTTTTATTTCCATAGATCATGCTCCTTAAGCAATGTCTGAGGTATCTGTTGTTACAGACTGTGGTGGAGCTGTACGGGAAAATGGGAGACATGTATTCTGATAAATGTGATCTCCCAATAATGAATCTCTCCTTTCACAAACCCCAAAACTGTAATCTGGAATGTCAGGATGATGATGTTGGAACCATACAGATTGCAGGTACCACTGAATATCATGTGGAATCTTGCCAGAGGAATCATGAGAATCATAAATGCTATGAAAACCAAAATCCTGAGAAATCCCTGGGCTGAAGTGAACCTGAGTGGAAAAACAAAGGAATAGATTTAGATACATATCTACCTATTCCTGTTGTACAAAATTTCTTTGTGAGCAGAGGTATCCTGGAGACACCCCAGGAAAACAATCCTGGGAAAAGACATTTGTATGTTCTCCTGGAACCCCAGTCTGTGAAAGTCATCTCTCATCCAAGTGAGAGATTCCTGACACACTGAAAAAGACTGCAAGTATAAGCAAGTTGTCTAAATATGGATAATGTGACTGCCTTGCAGTCGGCTTTAGGCTAACACTGGTGGAAGGCACACTGTAAACACCCTTGTAGCAGTGCATTGACCAAAGGGTAATGCAGAGAGCTGACAGTGCAATCCAGATGCAGAAAACCTTAAATGTCTGAAATCTGGGTCTGTAGGAATATGATGACATGAATCCCTCAAATCTAAGGTATTCAGAAAACTCAAAGGGAGAGTGAGAGGTAATACGTTCTAAATGGATAACATTTTCAACTTGGGCACTCTCAGAAACTGGTTTAAAAGGAAAATTCCAGAACTGGCCTCTAAGCATTTTTTCTTTGGCATCAGAAACACGCTGGAATAAAACCCTTCTCCTAGCTGTGGAGGAGGGACAGTTCTATCACTCCCTGAGTCAGCAAGTGTTGAATGAGAGGAGACAAAAGAGAGTTTGATCTGGCGGATGAGGGGGAATCCCTTGAAAGGGAGTAAGAGATTCCCAATGCCATCTGTAATCATGAGGAATTACTCTCAGAAGCAATGTGTCTGACATTGTTGCCCGAGAGAGAAATGTGGGTAAAGAATTTCTGGAAAGAGTGAAAGTTTGCCAGGGTGGGAATGGGAAGTCTTGCAGACAGTAATTCAGACTCATCAGACTGTCCATTGGGGGAGGTCCTCTCTTTTTGGAACTTCCCTGTCTTGTGACTGCTTATTCTCCTTTTTGAAAGAGGCTGTAGAGGAAGCATTATATCTCTTGATAAAGTTGGACAAGGAAGGCTAAAAATCTGAGAAATTCATTGTATCAGCTTACCTCTCTCATCACACTTTTTGAGGACCTCTGCAGTAGCTAGTCCAAAAACTCGCTAATAGAAAATTAAAAATTTCAGGTTTAACATCCACAGGAAGGTTATGATTATACAAACAAGCAAATTTCCACATGACAGTTCCAGTGGCAGTAGACGTGTAAGTGGCATCAGCACAATCGTAAGCACATTTCAAACAGAGGATAGCCACTCGAGACAAAGCAGCAGTCAGGTTACATAAAGCTGTTTTGTTCCTCAGAACTGGAAACTGATGCCATAAAGTCCCTCGTGTTCTTAATGGAGGCAAGCACAAACTTTAACATATGGGCTTGACATTTGCAAATTTGAAAATAAATGTTGCAGAAGAAAACAAGTCAATGGCTTTCTCATCCTTGCCAGAATGGGGATCAGAATTTACCAGATGTTTAGCAGAAGCATGGAAATCACTGCTGGGTCTGATCTGTGATTAGAAAATAAAAACATATAACAATAAAGAACTTTATACAATTTATCTGCTTTTTCAGGGCAGCAGACTGGCTGTCAGACAAATTACAGTATGTAACAAACAGCGCTGAAAGACCAGGAGGAAACACTGTAGGTTCAGGAAAACCCCATTACAATAAATCATAATACTTCTTCAGAGAAAATGGAATGTAATTATGTTCTCAATGAAACAACTGATTCACTCCGGAAATCGTTTCAGAAAAAGAGAACCCTTCAAATAGACTGGATGGACTGGCTGTAGCCTCGTCTTCCTCATTTTAAATATTAAACCAGACAAGAACAAACAGAATTTGTCTATCCACAATCATTTTGTGGTTCAAAATCATGAACCTCTTCAGAAAATGAAGTACCCCCTTTTCTCTTGACAGAAACGATTAAAATGGAAAGGTTAAGAGCCTGATGTAAGCTCAATAAATCACTCCACCCAAAGAAACTGAGACTGGAGAAAACATGTTTAAATTTTTGCTTCTTTTTACAGGAATTTCTAAAGAAGCATTACCACTTTGCCACATAAAAACTCTTTAGGGACAAGCATTCCAGTCTGACTGGACAGAGAGGTATTCCCTGTTCCTTCACCCGGAATAGATAAAGTGGTTCTCCCATGCCCACTACGGGCACCACAACAGCCACAGAAGACCTAACCACAGATTCATGGTGGCTGAAGGGACTACAACACAGGGAGCCAAGGAAAAAGATGAATGGTCTGAGGAACCAGTTATGGCCACAGCACAGTCACTACCCATTTACAGCTAAGGCATTTGTCAGTCTGTTGTGGTGGCAAAGGTTGCTTTTTCTTTTTTTTTTTTTTGTGTGTGGTAAAAGGAAGAACTGAGGAACGGTAGGTTGCTCCATGGTAAAGCTGAAAAAGATGCCCTATTCCTGTGGAAGCTTAGCAGCAGTAATCAGTAAAATAGGTTAAGTGATAAACAAAATGACGTTTTTCACCAAACTTTAAACACTTGCCCCAGCATCCCAAAAGTAAAATGATACAACCCTTAACCAAGAAAAAATGTTTTAAATTAGTTTTAACAACTTTCTCCACAAATGTAAAAGGTAACATACCTGTTTAAAAAGTACTAAAAGGCAGATGACCATCTACAAAAACACTTTTTCCTAACATCAAAATATTTAATTTTACAAAAAAGTTTAATTTCTGTCAGAAAATATAAAGTGCAAGTCCCCCCTCCCCCAAAAAGGAACTTACCTGACAAACAATGGAACAGTATTAGACAACCATCGAACCTTGAAAGTCCACAAGAGGAACACACTTTGGTACAAGAAAGCTCTGGAGGGCTTGGCACCCAAACCATTCTTTTTACCTGAGCTGAACAACAGTTGGGTGTGTGGAAAGAGGCCCTGAAGCTATGGAAGCTGGCCAACTGCTATATAGCTAAGGATCATGCAGCAGTGATCAATATGAAAAACATCTGTGACAGCAATTTTATAAAAATAGCTACAAGCAAATATCTTTTTTTCCTCAGTGCAGAGGACTTTTCCCCTCTCTTTAATACAATCCTCGCATGCCAGATACAAAGAAGGATTTAAACATTTTTCCCTGATTGTCCAGTCTACATCAGATGCTGCAGTCTCTGCACATGTAATTTTGTTTTTCTTCAAATTTTGTGTTATTTCTTTCTGGAATTTTGATTTAACATCTGAGATGACATATGCTCCACAGTAACAAGCTCTTTCATTGTGAGTTGCTGTTCACTGATGTGTGGGCAGAACACAGCACAAGCCATTTAGAGACTCAGAATCAACTAATCTGACTGCTATTTTTGGATAGAACAGAAAATAACACATCTCCAGTTAGCAGCTTACAATAACAGAAATTATATCAAGTCTGCAAAAACCCTGCTGATACTGCCTTCAGACACACAAAGAAAAAACACATTTTCTGGGGACTAACATTCTTAATCAACAGAGAAAGAAAGTGAAAGAAATGGAATTTCAGTAAAAAAGCACATAATGCAGCCACAAAGTACACTATAGAAAGAATTATCATTAGCTAATAAATCAATGACCTAGTTCATGTGAGTGACTGATTTTGTTTCCTCTCAGTTTGCTGAAACTGCACTGTACTACACTATGCAAGACATGACGCACTGTATATGTTTGTGTCTGTCTTTATATGTAAGCTTATCTCAACCTCTCAGAGCAAGAAATCTGGACAAAGCCAAAAATAGGGAGATTTTAAATATTGCTCCTATAAACTTAAGACAGCTGATAGAAAACAGGATTTACATTGCTATGTATTTTCTGAAGGATATGAAGTCTGAAACTCAAATTGCTGTCATTATTTATTATTTAATTGCTTCAATCTTCAGAGATTTGTCAGAAAAACAAATTTTACGCAAAAAAATTAGGCAAAATTCTGGACTTTTGAGAGGTATGTGTAAGGGGACCTGGGGAACAAAGTCTTCATATGAGGTGTGTAATTTATTTCCCTTTTTTTTAGCATTTTCAAATTACACTTCTCAAAATAGTAAACTAATAAAGAGCAACCTGACTGAACATGCATAAACAAAGAATTAATGTAGTCACGTCTCGGTATATTATTGGAATGCATACCCTTTTTTTTTTTTTTTTTTTTTTTTAATAACAAAAATCTTTTTATTTTTATTTTTTAGTTATTTATTGTCATTTGATTACTGGTGCTTGGTATCACATCGGGACAGAGGAAGGACGACAAGGAGACATGGTGGTGGAATGAGGAAGTACAGAAGAGTATACAGAGAAAGAGGTTGGCAAAGAAGTGGGATTGTCAGAGAGATGAAGAAAGTAGACAGGAGTATAAGGAGATGAGGTGCATGACAAAGAGAGAGGTGGCGAAGGCCAAGGATAAGGCATATGAAGAGTTGTATGAAAGGTTGGACACTAAGGAGGGAGAAAAGGAGCTGTACCGATTGGCTAGACAGAGGGACCGAGCTAGGAAATATGTGCAGCAGGTAAAGGTGATAAAGGATAATGAGGGAAACATACTCAAAAGTGAGGCGAGTGTGTTGAGGAGATGGAAAGAGTACTTTGAGGGGTTGATGAATGAAGAGAATGAGAGGGAGAGAAGGTTGGATGATGTAGGGATAGTGAATCATGAAGTACAATGGATTAGCAAGGAGGAAGTAAGGATAGCTATGAAGAGAATGAAGACTGGAAAGGCTGTTGGCCCAGATGACATACCTGTGGAAGCATGGAGGTATTTGGGTGAAATGGCAGAGGAGTTTTTAACCAGATTGTTTAATGAAATCTTGGAAAGTGAGAGGATGCCTGAGGAATGGAGAAAAAGTGTTTTGGTACCGATTTTTAAGAATAAGGGTGATGTGCAGAGCTGTAGTAACTACAGAGGGATTAAATTGATCAGTTACAGCATGAAGTTATGGGAAAGAGTAGTGGAAGCTAGGTTAAGAAGGGATGTAATGATTAGTGAACAGCAGTATGGTTTCATGCTGGGAAAGAGCACTACCGATGCGATGTTTGCTCTGACAGTGTTGATGGAGAAGTACAGAGAATGTCAGAAGGAGTTGCATTGTGTTTTTGTAGACTTGGAGAAAGCATATGACAGGGTGCCTAGAGACGAGTTGTGGTATTGTATGAGGAAGTTAGGAGTGTCAGAGAAGTATGTAAGAGTGGTACAGGATATGTACAAGGGTAGTGTGACAGTGGTGAGGTCTGCGGTGGGAGTGAGGGATGCGTTTAAGGTGGAGGTGGGGTTACATCAAGGATCAGCTCTGTGCCCTTTCTTATTTGCAATGGTGATGGACAGGTTGACAGACAAGATCAGACAGGAGTTCCCATGGACTATGATGTTTGCAGATGACATTGTGATCTGTAGTGAGAGTAGGGAACAGGTGGAGGAAACCCTAGAGAGATGGAGATATGCTCTAGAGAGAAGAGGAATGAAGGTCAGCAGGACTAAGACAGAATATATGTGTGTGAATGAGAGGGAGGACAGAGGATGCAAGGAGTAGAGGTGGCGAAGGTGGATGAGTTTAAATACTTGGGGTCAATAGTTCAGAGTAACGGTGAGTGTGGAAGAGAGGTGAAGAAGAGAGTACAGGCAGGATGAAGTGGGTGGAGAAGAGTGTCAGGAGTGATTTGTGACAGACGAGTACCTGTAAGAGTGAAAGGGAAGGTCTACAAGAGGGTAGTGAGACCAGCTATGTTATATGGGTTGGAGACAGTGGCATTGACAAAAAGGCAGGAGTTTGAGCTGGATGTGGCAGAGTTTAAGATGTTAAGATTTGCAGTGGGTGTGACGAAGGTGGACAGGATTAGGAATAAGTATATTAGAGGGTCAGCCCAGGTTGGAAGGTTTGGAGACAAAGCCAGAGAGGCAAGATTACGTTGGTTTGGACATGTGCTGAGAAGGGATGCGGAGTATATTGGGAAAAAGATGCTAAGGATGAAGCTACCAGGTAACAGGAAAAGAGGAAGGCCTAAGATAAGGTTTATGGATGTGGTGAGAGAGGACATGCAGGTGGTTGGTGTGACAGAGCAAGATGCAGATGACAGGAAGAAATGGAAACAGGTGATCCGCTGTGGCGACCCCTACTGGAAACAGCCGAAAGAAGATGATGATGATTGTCATTTGATTACTGGGGAAGTTGGACTGGACAGGTGTTCATTTTCACTGCAGGCCCAGGAAGAAAAGCTCCAAAATATTACAAAAGCATTTTAAGAACAATAATTTTAATTTCTTCAAAAATAATGCAAAACTATCTACAGTTTAAATTAATTATACCAAATTAGACAATGTGTGCAGTGAAAGTTATGTACTGACCCTAATGATAGATCCGTATTGTTTTATTTCTGTCTTGTTCAACTTCTGAGTTATTGGAATCAACTCGGACCTGAGACAGGCTATATCCTAAAGACTTCATACCCCAAGCTTCGCCTCCTTGCCCAAATATAGCTACCTCAGCTCGAGTTTGCCCCTCTCTGCAAAAGCTTCCACTACTTAATCCCAGAAGAAACCACTAAGGACCCCAACAAAGGAGGAGCACAATCATTCCCGACTCTGTCATCCCATGACCAAGAGACATACCTACAAAGCAAAGCAGAGGCAAGTGGGATGGACAGTTGAACTAAATGGAAAGAGACAACACAAATCAATAGTTATGGTAGAATGACCTTTTGGTTTACAAGGCAAGGCCTTCCCTTTGAAAGTACCTTAAATGAAATACAATATGACAGCCACATGGACAGAGTAGCCTCAAAGAGTGGTGCACCCAACCAGGCCTTTGAAACAAACAATTGACAAGACTTCTGAAAGATTTGGTTCTGTCCCCATAAAACCTTAATCGCTTATGGATGTTGAGACAATCCAGTAAATATCCTCATTTACTGGAAAATTCAGAAAAAAACACTGGCAAGTGAATGGTCCGAGTCAAACTGCTCTTTACTGCTATCTTTGGGAAAAAAAGCAGGATCTGTTTGGAGGGACACCCGGTTACCTTGTCTATGAAAAAACAAATATGAAGGAACCACGGCTAGGTAGCCTGCCTTTCTAATGCATGCTTGGGGGAAGTAACAGCCACCAAGAATAAGGTTTTCCAAGACAATAACTTCATCAACTGTAGTGGGAAGGCTCAAACACATGTGCAGCAAGCAAGTGAAGCATAAAAAGCAAGTATCAGGCAACTGTCACAGTGGAACTGGATTCCAAACAAGAGGATGCAACAAAAAAGTTCCCTTGAGAACAGCCTTTGAAATTTTAAGAGTCACCAATGGTATATTATTTCTGTCGATGTGAAAGCTGGGATAGAGCTCCCAAATGTACCTTAATAGTACTGTAACTGGATCCTGAATGAAACAAGTCAGCAAGAAAGTCCAGAATCATCTCCAAAGGAGCTGAGAAAGGGTTCAAACCTTTAGAGTTAGCCCAACAAGTGAAACATTTCCACTTACTAGCATATACTTTACGAGTAGACACCTTCTGAGAAGAAGACAAAGTATGCACCACTTTGTCTGAAAGCTTGGGATCTCTGTTCATCACAAGAACTGGAGAAACCAATAGTGGTTAACCTGAGCATCTGAAAGTCAGGTGGATCCAGACAAATATGGAATGGAATCCAGGACCCAAGGAGGGAATTTCAGAAAAGGCAAAGAAAGAAGACCACCACCTGATAGGGCCAAAAAGGAGTAATGAGACTAACTCTGAAATTGGCAGGCTTCTAGAGAAAGGTTATCATCAATGGGATCAGAGGACACGCATACAGGAAACCAGGGCCAAGCATACAGAAGAGTGTCCATGGGTAACCATCCCTGAGATGGGACTAAAGTATAATAGCTGCTGCACTTGGCGTTGGATGGGGACGCAAACAGGTTGCAACACACAGCCCCCCAGCACCGAAAAATCCAAGCCACAACTCTAAGATTCAGGGACCACTCATGAGGAAAAAGAATGTTCCTCATCATACTATCTGTTAAAATGTTGGCTCCCCCCAGGATGTGCAGTGTAACCAGAAACCACGGAAACAAAATCACCCATTGCCAAACTCTCACAGCAAAGGGGGTAAGAATGGGTTCTTCCCTGTTTGTTCAGATACCATAAAACTGAAATACTGTCCATCTGAACTGAGATTACACTCTTTGGGTGACTGTCCTGAAAGGCCTGCAATGCAAGGATGACTGCTTTCATCTCTAAGGCAATGACATGAAGGTTGGCATCAGTTCCTCAGTCATGAACCAGATCCCTTGGGCAGTCCTCCTTTCAAAATGCACCCTAGAAGAGAGGCATCTGCCATGACAGTGCCCAGCAGGAGGGATGTGCAAATGATGGACACCAGGGGAGACGCCAACCACCACCTGATCAGATCTCAACACACATTTGTACAAATGATGGACACCAGGGGAGATGCCAAACAACACCTGATCTGATCTCAACATACATTTGTCAACATGATGAAGCTAACAGCACATGCAAAAGGATACACCCCACGGAGCTTGAGACCTAGCTGCTGTCCAGAAAGGCGACAATCAAAATCTGAGGTAATCCTAGCTGGGCGAGGGATTATGGATAGATGAGGAAGAGTTCATTAGCTGAAATCTTTTTGATATGGCCGGTCTCTGATATGACAACCCACAGGTTGAATCCAAAAGGAAAAGACAACATCGGATCATTGGTTAACAACAGATACAATTTATATGACAATGATTTAATATTTAGAGAAATTTTAGCTAGTTTAGATAAATTACGGATAAGTTAGTAAAGTACAAACAGGAGTTGCAACATGAAGTGCGAGGAACCCCCACCCCCAAAGAAAATATCAAAATCCAAGACAAACCACGAACCAACACACTGGAAGGAAACGCAAAGGACACAATAGGGTGATAATAAAATAGCATTTTACTCAGCCATTTAGTGCTTTCATCCACAATTCTATGGACTTCATCAGAATACAGTTCATATAATGCACTTGGTTTAAATATACCGCAAACCCCTCACATTTTTTATCAATCAATTAGCATAGTTAAAACACATGCCTCAAAAATGCACCTTGTGCTAAAAACGATTGCGAATTAAAGCTTAAAAACCTCAGAAAAATAACAATTATGACAGAATACTGATGAAACAGTATATTAGTAAGACTGAATTGTAAAGTTTGACCAAAAAATAAGTATATTTACTAATGGCAACCTAACACTTAAAATATATGTGTATATAAAATGCAATAAAATGGTTTGAAAGCACATGAATAAACATTCCTGTTTCTATGTAATATACCAAAATAATGTAAACATAGAAATTACAGAAAAAAAGCAACTATTTAATTTTAATAAGCTTCTAACTGATACTGTCTCACTGAGATGAGGACTTGCAGGGGCATTTGTTTTAAACTGCCATTTTAGTTCTTTAAATTCTAAAAAGTCTTATTTTTCTGAGGTTCTTAAGTTTTAATTCACAATCGTTTTTAGCACAAAGTGCATTTTTGAGGCATGTGTTTTAAGTATTTTAATTACTTGATTAAACAAATGGGAGGGGTTGATTTGGAAGACCAGGATCCAACCACCGTAATTAGCGAAAAACACCTTTGATTATCACTTTCATCCCAACAGGAACTTCTTCAGAACACAATTAAAACAGAACTGAACACATCTGTTAAAAAGAAGCACAAACCACTCCCCCAATTAACACACTCTACAAACAATTACTTAATGAATAAATGAATATGTTAATGCACAGTAAAGTAAAAAAAAACAAACACACTACTTCATAGAAAAGATATAAAATTCACAGCAAACTTTTATAAATTTTTAACCTCCTATTCTTTAAAAAACACTTCATATTAATAGTGTCATTCAAACCAGGCATTTTGTCTGCCCCCAATCTCAATTGCCAGTTTCCTTTTGTTCAACCCGATCTTTATAACACCCACCTCTCAGGTTTTTGGGCACATGTTCCAAGATGGAAAATAAATATTTCCTGAAATTTGGACAAACAGCATAATGTCTATACAAAGCGTTGTTCCCATTTTTGTCTCTAATAGCATATAAATGCTCTTTAACCCTTTGATATAGGCACCTGGTAGTCATACCAATATAAAATGCTTTACACGAGGAACATATTAACATAAATAATTCTTTGTGCCTTACAACTATACCTACCCAACATGGGCAACATCCTATCTAAATGGGGTAATTCTACAAAAGGGCCTTCAAGAATGTATTTACACACAGCACAAGAACCAAATTTGTGCATTCCCTTAGACTTTCTACTTGGAACAGTGTCAACCATGTCCCTTTGTAGACATCTCTTTAAATTCAAAGTATTTTTAAAAACAAATCTTGGTGTCTCAACCACTACTCTCGTCAAATCAGAACTGCCTTTAATTATATTCCAATTTTTGTTAATAATAGACACAATGCTTTGTCGAGCCACTGTCATGTCCATACAACAAAAATGGACATGTTTCTTCCCATTTTCGGACAATGCTACATTGTTAGTGCCCCTCACAACCAACCCTGACTTTAGTATAGGAGGGAAATTAGTATGCCTCTGCCCTTTTACGTCTTCCACCAACCTCTCTAACAAATGGTGCTTGTAACCTCTTTCAACAAACATATTAACAATAAATCTAACCTCATCCTCAAATACCTTGTTATCTGATGTCATCCTAGAAGCCCATATCAACTGTCCCTTAGGAATGTTGGTCTTCATATAAACAGGATGACTACTAGCATAATGTATGTAACTATTAATGAAAGTGACTTTTCTGTAAATCATACTACTGAAATTATGAGTAAAGGGTTTCCATTTAACTGAAACATCTAAAAAATTCACTTCAGACTCAATGTCCCCCTTGGAGAAACGCAAAAATGTTGAATGTTCATTTAAACTAAAAGTTAAATTGTACACTTCTTTTTCTGTACCTTCAATAACAAAAAGCAAATTGATATATATATGCAGTAACAGTTTTAACTATATGAAACTATTTTAAACTAATAGCCAAGAAATTTTGGTAAAAGTGGAAATAAATGCAATCACTTAGCCAGAGCCAAAGAGAAGCACAACTGAACTTGTCGACGTGGCAAACGAGATCTGGGGATTGTACTGGTGCACCATGGGATACCTACTTAGCCACAAGCCAACCAGAAGTCTTCCAGTTTGTAAACAGGCCGAGTCGGAGACGAGGGTCGGCTCCGATCCCATATTTAAGAATGAAGGTGAGATAGGACTACAGAACATCATCAGTTAATGACTTTTTTGCTGCTGAGTTTTAATAGGTAAGTGCAGGGTCACATACTGCTTGTATTTTTGTTCATTCAGTTTCTTTGGTAACTTGGATGTTGGTGAATGCTGGTGTGTCACCCAAAACGTCATGGCATGTCACCTTTGACACGCATGTCATAGGTTCACCATCACTGTTCTAAGTTAATACGGGATGTAGTTGTTCTGAAAATGTATTTAGTGTTTTGTGTGAGGATCTTCATTAAAACAAAAAGTCTTGAAAATGTAACACAGATTCAAATGGGGATGAGAAGAAACAACTATATGAAAGATCAGCCAACCAAACATCGGTGTGCATGTAACACAAAAGTTGGAAATACACATTCAAAATACTGTCATATATAATAGGTGGGAACAACAGCCTTTTATCATAATGGCCATGATATCCATACTATCTTGCAACATAAATGGCCTTAGAGGTACAGACAAAAAGGATGAGTACTAAAATATGTTAAAAAATGTAGAATGCAAACAGCAATGTTGCAGGAGATACATATAAAAATAAATGAGAGTGTGAATTTGACAAAGAAAGGATTTCATGGTGGCTATTCTGGAGAATGTCAGCGAAAAGAAAAAGTGTGGTAATTATACTAACTGCTAGAGGGGCTCCAACAGTATTACAAGAATCAAAACGACAACAATGGTAGATATGAGGTAGTAAGGGGCTAGGAAGGATTACTTTGGCATGTATTTATATTCCACCAAAGATTGTTATTATGGAGCTTAAGAAAAACTTGGGAGAAATGATCAGCTTTCAGCAGGGAACATTATTTACAAGTGGAGACCGGAAGTTGATCTGCAATAGTGAGGCTGTATCAGGAGGACCTAGAAGGGAAAATATAATCAAAGAGGGTAAATTTTCAAAAAAAAAATGAAAATATTTGGTATGGAAGATACGAATTTAGTAAGAAGAACTCGGACAGAATTGACACATTGTTCCCAAAGGTACAATAATTGGACTGCTCTACAGAGAAATTATATTTCACAGGAATGTAATTTAAAGCTTTAACACACATCCAATAACTATTACAGATCATGCAACAATAAAAATCAAGATAAAATGCAGCTATTTAACCACATCTTGTTCATTGGGTATTATTTTTCTCAAATCTATGCACTCTTTCTATTGTAACTTGCTTGTCTTAATTATTTAAATATTTACACTTTTGTGACACATGCTATGTTAAAGTAATAGGTAAGACCTGTACTTGCTCACCATTGTACTATTACTGACTGAATGCTACTGGAATTTCTTGTGTATTGTAAATTTTACAGTGTTTGCATTTCCTGTCCAGTCTGACTTTCTTGGTAAACAAATGTAAAATAAATAAATACAGAGTAATGAAGTAAAAATGCGACAATGGTGCATTCTCATCCACCTGTTAAAAAGTGAGGAATTTAACAAATGGGTAGTGGAAATTATTCAAGAGTTACTAGGAAAGCTTAAAATATCTTCAGAAATTATAGCTAGTAAGTGGGATAAAAATGAAAATGGAGTTTAAAAATAGGGTGAAAATAAAAAAGGAGAGATACGGTTAAGAAGTAATAATTACTTTGAAGGGCTGTCAAAGGTTAAAGTATTGCAGAATAAGGGAATGCAGAATAAGAGGAATCTCACAGAACAAGAAATACAAATGCAGAATGCTACAGAGAAAATAAGGGAGCATCTGGACAATGTGCATGAGTTTAGTGTTAAGCAGCTATTTTTGAAAACAACTCCACAACACAAAAACTTATAGCACAATGACTTAAGCAACAAAAGTTAGAAATGATTGTCACCATACACAGGAAGCATGTAACAAGAAAAATAACCAGAGATCCTGTAGCGGTATTAGAGAAACTTTGGAAATTCTACGAAAATTTGTATAAAACAGAGAAATGTGGAAAACAAGAAAGAACGCAAATGGAAATATTGAGAGAGACTTAATTATGCCACGGTTAGAGGCAAATGAGGCTTAACAGTTAAGATAGGAGCAGATGAGATAAAAACAGTGGTGTATTATCAATCTTCAGGAAAGTCTCTAGGCATAGATGAAATTCTTGTGGAAGTTTGAAAGTTAGGAGGGAAGAAAGCGATAATGATATGGAAGATTTTACTGAACAACATTTCAAAAGAAGGGGATGTGCCAACATCTCAGAAGAAAGATGTGGTGGCTGTACTAGGGTAAAGACCATCAGACTCAGCTTCATATAGAATTGAAAACAAATGTGATTCGAGGATAAAGTTGAGTGTAATAAAAAATGGAGTATGAACTAATAGTAAAAACACTCAAGAACACATCAATAACTCCAGTTTAATGTTAGAAGGTTACACTTTCGCAACCACACACTGTCGCTTCATCAGACAGATTAACAATGCATTGCAGTATATATAGGTGTATTCACACCTTTACATAATTAACTAATTACGTAGTAATTGACAACATAATATCATCTAATTAATTCTATGACATCTTTGAAATGCACACTATAGTTTATAGAATCTAAGAAAACAATACAGCGTGTCTGCATAATTAAAATACAGCTAAAATTAATGTTGAAGTCTTCTGGCTTTTAGGAAAGGTTTAATGGAAAAGGCACCATTCAGACCTGGGTATCTATCTGCATTTAGTAATAGTATCCATTTTTGCTCTGCTGCCTCAGTTATATTGTCTATATCTCCCTCTCTAGGATTCACATTTAGTCAATTGTGTGAAGAATCCTTATGTTTCACATGATTTGCTAGTGCACTAGTATCCTTTTTATTTTTAATGTCCCTGATACGTTCTAAAATTCTGTCTTTAAAAGGCCTGTTTGTTTTACCTACATAAAAAATATGACATTTTGTGCAGAAGGCAAAGTAAACTAGATGCATGGTTCTACAATCAGCATAGTAGTTCAAACTAATAGTGAAGTGTTTAGATGGATGTGTATATGTTGTGTTTGAGTAGATATACTGACAAGCAGAACAATGTCTAATGAGAAAATGGGAACAATCTACTACTTTTTTTTGTCAGAAACTAATGCGTTTTATGGGAATATTGCATGATATGTTTGCTTCGTGAATGATATTTTTCTGTTGTGGAAAGGAGATACTTTAGAATTAACATGACTGATTGATTATATGCATAGTACTACCAATTTTCTTAAATTCAGCTACAAATATTCTGGAGATCAAATTGAATTCTTAGATGTGACTCTTCGGAAATCTGACTTAAATCAGGTACGCAATAACATTTACAAAAAAGCTACAAGGAATAATGCCCTTCTTCATAAAAGCAGTATGCACCCTAGGCATATTCCTCGAAACATGTTGAAAGGCCAGATTTACAGTCTTAAGATTACACAATGATGATTCAGATGCACAAGATGCACTTAACATTACCAAGCAAGAATTCATGGAGAGAGGTTATTGTGAAAAAGACACTGGCAATACTATACATGAGGCTTGGACACACACATGACAAATGTCAACCATACTTCAGAAAAACAACATCTATTGAATCCCAGAATAGATCTGAGAATATCCATAATAATAACTTCAGAATAGTGTTGCAATACTCAAGTAATATTAATGACTACTGCAACATTCTAAAAAAAAACTGTAATATTTTAGGCTTTATTCCAGGACTTCAGAATATTATAACTGACACACCCACCTTGACATTTAGGAACAACAAATCCTTGAGACAACATCTGTGTAACAAACCCAAGGTGAATAGAATGTATGAATCAGCATGAGCAGGAACTTTCTCATTAGACATTGTTCTGCTTGTCAGTATATCTACTCGAACACAACATATACACATCCATCTAAACACTTCACTATTAGTTTGAACTACTATGCTGACTGTAGAACCATGCATCTAGTTTACTTTGCCTTCTGCACAAAATGTCATGTTTTTTTATGTAGGTAAAACAAACAGGCCTTTTAAAGACAGAATTTTAGAACATATCAGGGACATTAAAAATAAAAAGGATACCAGTGCATTAGCAAATCATGTGAAACATAAGGATTCTTCACACAATTGACTAAATGTGAATCCTAGGGGGGGGAGATACAGACAATATAACTGAGGCAGCAGAGCAAAAATGGATACTGTTACTAAATGCAGATAGATACCCAGGCCTGAATGGTGCCTTTTCCATTAAACCTTTCCTAAAAGCCACAAGACTTCAACATTAATTTTAGCTGTATTTTAATTATGCAGACACGCTGTATTGTTTTCTTAGATTCTATAAACTACAGTATGCATTTCAAAGATGTAATAGAATTAATTAGATGATATTATGTTGTCAATTACTACGTCATTAGTTAATTATGTAAAGGTGTGAATACACCTGTATATACTGCAATGCATTTTTACTCTGTTTGCCTGATAAAACGACAGTGTGTCGTCGAGAAAGCGCTTACCTTTTAACATTAAACTGGAGTTATTGATGTATTGTTGAGTGTTTTTACTATTAGTTCAGCTTCATACAGACCCATTTCAATTTTAAACTATGATTATAAAGTGTTTATGTCTATACCAGCTAAAAGAATGACAAAGGTGTTGCAAAATTGAAAGGTATGGATCAATGTGCTTTTTGGGGAGGGTAGGCAAACAGTTGATAACATACATACAATAAATGCAAGAATATACCACTGTTGATAAGTCTTGATGCAAATAAAGCATTCAAGAGAGTAAGCAATTTTATGAATATAGCAATGAAAGCATTTCACTCCATGATACAATAACAAGGTTAATTAGGAGGATACCTGAAGGATCAGTGACAAGAATTGAAGTGGGAGGGTTCCCTATCTGATAAGCTGTATGTGAACAGAAGAAGAGGAGGTGTCCTCTTTCCCCTTTGTTAGCTGCTTTATATTTAAAGCCACTAGCAATGAAAATAAAGGACTCAAAAATGCAAGGATATAATTGGTATGGCAGTCAAGAAAAGATGGATTTATTTGCAGATGACAATGTTTTGTACCTGACAAATCCAGAACGGACATCTCAGTGTAGTGAAACATTTTGAAATGGTTTAAAGTGTTTTCAGGATAAAGAATTAATAAAGACAAAACAAAGGTTATGGCCATAAATTATGTACCCAGACACAAATTGATTCAGCAATATTCATATTTATGGTGATACAATAAGATGAAGGATTTAGGAGTATGGATTAAAAAGACTTCTGCTACGGCAGCTATGGATATGTGGGAAATGGCTAAACAAAGATAATACAAAAACTAAGAAAAAGGAAGATCTTGTTTATGGATACAGATAGTAAATTACAAGCAGTCAAATGTTATAGTCCTTTTAGTTTTAAATACAGATCATGCTTATTTTTATTAATAAAAGGAGAAGTTGTGGACAATATAAGAGTTGAAGGAATTCATCTGGGAGGAGATGAGGGCAAGAGTTTAGTGGGATAAACTGATCTTTCCAAAAAAAAAAACAAAAAACAAGGTGGTTTAGGACCACCTGATTTGAAGGGATATATTATAGCTACAAAGTTAAGGCTTTTATATATATATATATATATATATATATATATACATATATATATATATATATATATATATATATATATACATATATATATATATATATATATACACACATAAATACACACACATATATATATATATATATATATATATATATGTATATATATATAAAAAAAACAAGCAAATATAAATCAAAATGGAAACTGTGATACTAAAGCAGGGTCGAAGTTCAAGAAATAAGGAGAGAGACAGATTTTGGATACAGAACATTATATTCATAAAGTTGTAAAAACTATTCTGAGAACTGAGCTATACAAGAATGGAGAAAGGAGATTTGCCGACAGGGATGACTGGAAGTATGGGTACAGAAAAAAGGCAAGAGTGGGCAGGAATCTATGGGAGAAAAAGTACAGTTTTGTACCTACCATAAATGTAGATGTTCGAGTGAACACCCTGCTGCAGTCATCACACTTGGGTTATCCTGTCGTCAGGCGGTCCCGCAGTTGGCCGGAATTCCAAAGTGTTGGTCCGGCATTGGTTGCTGATGCTTCTTCCCTGACGTCAGTGCGCCAGGGGTATATATAATGCATCCAACGCCATTTTCGTCAGTTTTTCTTGCCCCAGATGTCAGGTGTCCCCAAAAAGGTGGTCAGTAATTAGTACAAATTAAGTAATTTTTGCACAAACACAAAATCCCTCCAGCTATAAGCAAATACATCAGGAAGGTATTGTAGAGATTTAGCCAGTTAGATTAGAGGGGATGGAGGGAGGGTAACCTGGACTGCAGCAGGGTGTACACTCGAACATCTACATTTATGGTAGGTACAAAACTGTACTATGTTCATTGTGTTACCCTGCTGCAGTCATCACACTTGGGTAGAATCCCAAAACTATGGATGGGTGGAGGAGTTATAGAGGGTTAGAGGAGGCTAGAAGGTCCTGCAGAACTGCAGTGGCGAAGCCAGCCCTAGTCTTAGAGTAAAGTGGTAAGTGATAGTGTTTGGTAAAGGTGTGTACTGAACTCCAAGTTGCAGCTTCCAAAATCTCTTTGGTTGGAACCCCCCTGAGGAAGGCTGTAGATGTAGCTGTTGCCCTGGTAGAGTGGGGCCTAATGGAACTGGTTTTCCATGATGGGTATAGCAGAAATTAATGCAATGTCCTATCTATTTGGAAATGGTTTGTTTTGATATAGCCTTCCCTTGAGAAGCTGTAGCATAGGATACAAAGAGCTGATCAGATTTTCTGAAAGCCTTAGTTTTATCCAAGTAGTAGCGAAGTTGCCTGTGAATGTCCAAGGAATGCAGGAGTCTTTCTCCTTTGTTCTGTGGGTTTGGGAAGAAGGTGGGTAAGTGAATGGTTTGATTTAAAGACACACTGGAAACCACCTTAGGCATGAAGGAAGGATTAGTTCGTAGAGATACTCTGTCTTGATGGAAAATGAGGAAAGGTTCCACTGCCATTAGTGCCTGCAGCTCTGAGACTCTTCTAGCTGAAGTTATTGCTAACAGCCGGGCAGTCTTCCATGATAGGAACTGTAGTTCTGCAGAGAAAGCTGGTTCAAAGGGAGGTAGCGTAAGTTTTTCCAGAACAAAATTTAGGTCCCATGTTGGTGTAGGTACTCTCCTGGGGGGCCTAATGTTTTTTTGCCCCTCTGAGGAACTGCCATAGAAGTGGATGCGAAAATAAGGGTGGTTCCGTGTTGTAGTGGGCTGAAATAGCTGATGCATGGATTTTAATGGAAGAAAAAGAAAGTCCTTTGTGCAACATCTCAGTTAAATACTGTAGAATCATAAGCATGTGAGGCTGAAGTGTGTTTTGGCCTTTAGCTTGGTTCCAGGCACAAAACCTTTTCCATTTGTCCGAATAGGCCTTCCTGGTGCTGGGCCTCCTAGCTTCCAGAATAACATCCATAACTGCTTGGGAAAGAGGAGCTGGCTGGATGTTAAGGTGATTTGCCATGCAGCCAGATTTAAGGTTTTTAGCTGGCTGTGAAGAATCTGATTGTTTTGCTGTGTGAGAAAATGGGCAATTTGTGGTAAAATCCAAGGTGGGCCCTGGGCCATATTCCTCAATAGTGGGTACCTGTGCCAGCGTGGCCAGTCTGGGGCTATGAGTATCAGTCGTGGTCTCTCCTTTCTGTCTTTCAGAAGCACCTTTGTGAGGAGAGGCAATGGAGGGAAGGCATATACTGTCAGGTTTTTCCAACTGAATGAGAGTGCGTCCACTTTCCAAGCTTGATGGTGAAGTGTCCTTCTACAAAATTTTGTTAGTTGATAGTTTTGAGGACTGGCAAACAGGTTTATGTCTGGAAGGCCCCATTTTTGAGTTATCATTGCAAATACTTGTGGATCCAGTTTCCACTTGTGGGGATCCATGATGTTTCTGCTGAGGTCGTCTGCCAATGTGTTCTTTTGTCCTGGCGGGAATTGAGCTTGTAACTGAACTTGGTAAGCCAGAGCTGTGTTCCACAAGGTCATTGCTTGCCTGCATAGAGGGTAGGAGTGTGTACCCCCTTGTTTGTTTATGTACAACATTACTGTGGTGTTGTCCGTCCTTATTGTAAGTTGTCCTGGATGTAATAGATTCTTGAAGGCTGTCAGAGCATTCTGTACAGCTAGCATCTCTTTTTGATTGATGTGCAGATTCCTTTGATCTGCAGTCCATACGCCTTGAACGCACTGTCCTGCCATGTGTGCCCTCTAGGCGTAGTCCGATGCATCTGTTGTGATAGTTTGCCTGGCTGGGGGCAAGGTGAAAGGGTGACCCTTGTTGAGATGACATGCCAGTAACCACCATATAAACTCCTGTTGTAGGCAGGGAATGAGAGAAATCATTGTGTCCAAGCTGTGGCTGTGTTGAGACCATACGCTTTTTAGGTACCACTGTAATTTCCTCATATGCAGCTTTGCAAATGGTATTAGTAGTATGCAAGATGCCATGAAGCCCAAGGCCTGCAGAATTTTTCTTGCAGGTAGTTGGGTCTTTGTTGCCATTGTTTTGAAATACTGAGTCAGTTGTAGTTGTTTGTTTGGCGTCAGATAAGCCTTCTGGGCCGTTGTATTCAAGCTGGCACCCAGGAATCTCATATTTTGTGAGGGTACTACTTTTGATTTCTTTTCGTTTACTGTGTACCCCAGGCAACTTAGAAGATGTTTTACAAAAGCCAGATGTTGTAAGAGGATGTCCTTGCTTTCTGCTTGTATGAGGCAGTCGTCCAGGTATGGGTATATTTGAATTCCTCTTTGTCTGCAGTATGCAATTACTGGTGCCAGGCATTTTGTGAAGACCCTGGGCACAGTAGATAAGCCAAAGGGCAGTGCAGAGAATTGGTAATGGGTTGAACCTGCAATGAAATGGAGGTATCTTCTGCAACTTTGTCTGATAGGGACATGCAGGTATGCCTCCTTGAGGTCCAACGTTACTAGCCATGCTTTCTTGCCCAACATGGGAAGAAGCTGCTGTAGTGTTAGCATATTGAATTTGGGTACTTGTAAGAATGTGTTTAGAATTGAAAGGTCCAGAATTGGTCTCCAGGCATTGTCCTTTCTGGGAACTAGAAAGAGTCTTGAGTAAAATCCTTGGCCTTGCTCTCGAGTAGGTACCAGTTGAATGGCTGTCATATCCATGTGAGCTGTAATTTGTTTTTGTGCCTCTGCCCATTGATTTTGTGGCAGGTTTGGCATTCCTATTTTCATTGGCAAGGTGTGAAAATGGAATCTGTATCCTCATGATATTATGTCTAGGACCCATTTGTCCTTTGTGACAATGTGCCAGTTGTCTGAAAAAAGTGCGCGTTTTCCTCCCAAGGGGGCTGCCAAGAGAGTGTTGCTTGGCCAGATGAGGCGCAAGTCATTGAGTTTGCCTTCTGGTAGTTTGGGACCTGTCTTCTCCTCCCTTTGTGCTGCAGTGCCCCATTGTCAAGGTTTGTACTGGGCTTGTGGTTGTCCTCTGCCTCTTGGACGTCTGTATTTACCCCTCTGTGGTCTGTCAGTAGCTGGAAAGGATCAATTTTTTGTTGGCCAATTTCTGCTGAAGCGAGGGGGCTGTACCTGTAGGAAATCTTTGACTGTCTGCATAGATTTTGCCTTATCCCCCATTTTCTTTAAGACTTCTTCTGCTTTAACTCCAAAAAGAACATCCTGCTGTAAGGGAACATCTAGAAGCTTTGCTTTAACATGATCAGGCAGAGTTTGTTCCTTTAACCAAGCATGCCTACATATAACAGACCCATTGACAGCTGCTCTGCAGGAAGCCTCCAAAGAATCAAACCCACATTGTAAAGTATGTTTGCCCACCTTTTCAGTTGCATGCAACAGATCCTGCATTTCTTTCAATTCAGACTGTTGAGAGAGTGTGCTCATTTTTTGTTTTAACTGAGACATTAGAAATTGCTGATATTTTAGCATGTGAAACTGGCAATTTAGTGCCTTCATAGCTAGAGTGGCTGAGGTGTAAACCTTTTTCCCCCACCTGTCTAGTGCTCTGGAGTCCCTTTCAGAGGGTACAGGATTTTTAGCCACAGAAGCCTTAGCCCATTTGGGACCCTGGGAGATCGTCTCTGGATCAGCGACAGGACTTTTATAAAGACATTTGTTGGAATCAGGCACTCTATAGTATCTATCAGGTTTGGCCGGAGCAGGAGGCAGAGAATCTGGGTTCAAACTGGATTCTAAGTAAACATCATCCACAATGTCTACAACTGGGGGGATGGAAAGTGGTCTGTGCTGGGGGAGTAAAAGAAACTCTCTGAGCCTTTTCTTTGAGTCAGAGTAGTCCTGACTTTCCCAGTGAAAATGTTCCCTCATAGTGTGTAAAGTTTCCCCAAAGGAGTAGTCTTCAGGAGGAGAAGCTGAGGGAACAGAATCCTCAGCATCAGAATCTTCATAAGGGGAGAAGGAGTAATCTTGGTCCACAGAGGAGCCTGAGGAAATAGACACTTGTTCAGAGGAGGCATAATCTTCCTCTTGTCTAGTACTTTTGTCGGGAGGGGGTTGGGAACCCCTGATTAAAGAGATCAACTCTTCAGCCATTTTGAGCATCTGTTTCTTAGGCATGGGGCCTTGAACAGGGGACTGAAGTGCAGTCTTTTTAAGTTTAATAGGAGTCTTAGTCTTAGGATACGTTTTTATGGTGAGCGTAGTCGGTCTGAAGACACCTTCAGAAACCAAAGGTGTTTCTGCAGCACCAACATCTATTTCAGCAGTGTCATTGGTAGGGGCTAAACAAAATGGCTGCTTCGGCCTAGTACCTTCCGCCAAACGTTCCGAAGCGGTCTCGGGTTCCAGGTCTGCGGTAGTCAGGGGCTGCGTCGGAGCCTCACTGAAGACCGGTGAACCAGAGACTGGACCAGCCGAGGCCTCGGAATCTGGCTTGGGTCTGGGCTGCCTGTTATCCTTGCGTTTTTTGTGCACGCCGGTAGTCGGTTGCTCCGACGGCATATTGTAGTTAAATTTTCTACCAAAGTAATGTCGTGCGAAATCAAAGCGTCTTTTTATAGTACGCTTATTAAACCTGGCACAAAAATGACAACTAGTGACGTTGTGGTCTGGGCCTAGGCAAGGTATGCAGTAAGAATGAAAATCCTTATGAGGTATTTGCTTCCCACAAGAAATACAATTGTTAACTTTTTCTGACATCGGTCTGAGGCAAGACAAGTTTCTCCAACGGGGTACTTAGCTTTATTGAAGACTTCGGATCTGAAATTCGACTTCGAAAATCTCAGGAATCGGCCGACCGGCACTTGCGAACTGCTTCTGCTTCGGGCACAGTGGGGCAAGAAAGACTGAAGAAAATGGCGTCAGATGCATTATATATACCCCTGGTGCACTGACATCAGGGAAGAAGTGACAGCAACCAACGCCGGACCAAAACTTTGGAATTCCGGCTGACTGCGGGACCGCCTGACGACAGGATAACCCAAGTGTGATGACTGCAGCAGGGTAACACGATGAACATCTGGCAAAGGAACCAAGGTATTTGGAGCAAATAAAGTAGTAAAGAAACAAAGTCCAAACCACCACACTGGTAATAAAGACACTTTTACACACATAGTTAGAAATAACTGGAACCTTATGAAAACTAACAAGGATGTTTACATGAGGGTAGGCAAAGAACCCATTTTTACATATAGGGTAGGAAACAACTTTAAGAAACTCTTGGAACAAGGAGAAAGAGGGAAATTACCATATAAAAAAACTGCACCTTGCGGGGCATGTAGTGTGTGTTCTTTTATATGGACCGAGGATACCATCAGACTTAACAATAGTCTTAAAAGTGTGGTGAAGCTTGTTAAGGGGAATTGTAGATCCAACATGTTAGTATATATTGCTATCTGTACTACATGTATGGCATATTATATTGGTAAAACCGAGAGACCCTTCAAGGATAGAATTTATCAACACCTATATGAAATTAGAACTCATAGGGAGACCAATGCTCTATATAAACACAGCACTGCATGTTCAGGTGTATCCAGTTTCAAGTTTGGTATTATTGATACAGTTAGGTATGGTTTGCACAAGGGAGGGGAGGACCTCAAGAACCATTTACTATACAAAGAGCTGATATGGCAGCTCAGGCTGAATTCAAACTCACCACCAGGTTTAAATGACTATATCAGTATAAAATCTGTGCTACATAAAAAAGCTGAAAGTATATAATAAACCAAAAGATTATAAATTTTTATATATATATTTTTTTTTTTAAATTGTTGCACATTTTATTACTTGCATTTTATCAGATGAATAATTATATTACTAAAGTTTGTATATAGAACATATATGTGTTTAATAAAGTCTTGAAAGCTGGGAAGTTTTTTTTAAATTGGATATTTGGTTTTTCAACCTGTATGTCTTTAAATTATAATTAATGGATTCTTAATTGTTTGTGATTTTATATATAAGTGTATCATGATATCAGTGCTTTCATCTGATGAAGTCTATCTATTAGACGAAAGCGCTCATCTGTTGTGGTTGGAAGTAAAAAGAATCTATTTTATTACCAGTGTGGTGGTTTGGACTTTGTTTCTTTACTACTTGGTTTGGTATCAGTTCCATTTTCTGTTGTATTTGGAGCAAATAGCCAGAAAGGGAAAGGTAATAAGAGCGTGATGAGGCCAAGATGACATTTGGACTGCAGGCTACAGACTGCTTGCCTTACCAGGGAATGGCATCAGAGTTTAGGCAAAGAGAAAGGTATAGGGGAATCATAAGTGAAAGACTTGCTCTGGTGGAGTTTTTAGCTGAATCTAGAAGAGAAGGTGCTGTTAAAACATGGATAATTAGTACGGCATATAAAATACTGCATTATACCTAGAGGAATCAATCAAAAGAGGTTAGAAAACAATATTAAGAGTGACTGAAAAAGCAATTTACAACAGAGCAATGAAAGGATACTTGTATGGCTGCCAAGTATGCAGAAAGTACAAAGGGTTTATGATTTTTGCTTGGATGGGTTTGTATAGATATTGTTATACCCCAAGCAGACTTCAAAAAATCTTTCCTTAGGTAGACAGCAAATGTTGGAGGTGTGATGGGAATAAAGAGGTAACTAGGAACATATTTTGGGAGTGAAATGAGTGGCAGATTTATAAACTTTCCTGTAGAGTATTCTATTAGAAATAGGTAAGCACATAGCTGTAACTAAATAAATTATTTTTTTGAAATGGGACACAGGAGCTGAACTACCTAAACATAATAAGGCCTTATTAAGTTTAATTCTGTTGGCTGCGAAAAAAAAAAACAATTACTAGAAAGTAGAAATCAAAGTCTAAACCAACAGTATTTGAAGTATTAAATACTTTAAGAGAAATAAAAGAACTGAAAGAGAGATCCTTAGAAAAAAGAAAGCACAAATTACATAGAAATAAATGGAAATTATAGGAATACATGCAGAATAATATTCAGGAGTAGGAGAAATAAGGTTTAAGGGAAGGCAGGAATTCAGCAATTTATGTAATACTGGACTGATGACAATTTAAGAGAAAGAAAAGATATGTGATGAATAATGCATGTAAATGGAAAATGTGTTAATATGGTATGTTTTCTTTTCTGTCAATCCATGTTTGCCAAGGTCTTAAGTGATAATTTAATAAAGGTGTTTAAAAAGGTTTACTATTGAAATTGCAAAGTGCTTGCAGTCGGAACGGCATGCGTTAGAAAGGCACTTTTCCTACTGACAGAATGCCAGACCAGAAAGCACCGACTACACTACAGCGAATGGGTAGTGTAGTTCGATTACCCGAGTTCAGCATTTTGAGTGGAGATTGCGGTTCAGTGAGGAAAAGGGAATTAACCCATTTCTTCGCTGTAGTGCAATCTCGGAGTTGGTATATATAATTTGTAGGGAGTGTGGGGGGGCTTGCCCCCCTGCAAAATAGTGAAATAAATGTACTGTTGACTGTAGAATCTAACTAACCCTATTGCCAAACTACCTGAAACATTAAGCTATAACCAAACATAAGAATATTCAAGAATGATATTCTGTCAGATATAGAGCATGACTTCAGGGAAAAGTACAACACAACCACTCCTATCTTTTCTCACACCTGTCACATATGCTCCAACATAGAAGATGCAAAACTTGCTGCCACCATCTTGACAGACATTTTGCCATCTTTTCTGAATCCACACTAACCCCTAACAGCATACCTCAGGGTCTGTTCTTACTCACTTCTATTGTACCTCTTTATCAGTGACCTCTCCTGGAACATCTACAATCTTAAGTGCCTGCTATACCCAGAATGCACTGTAAACTCCCAGACCAGCCATTTTCTTAGGGTAATTTCAATCTCCTATGAAACTTGCTTCTATCAAGCAGGTCAGCACTAAATAGTAACAAATCCACTGATATACTTTTTGATACCAAAAAAGGCTTTACCAGACTGCAGAACCCAATATTACGGATCAGCTGAGATATGTCCTCCCAGTCATCACCTTCCACAAATACCTGAGATCACGCCATTACCCCTTGATCCATCTCTATCATTCTTATCCCATATTAAAGCTCTGTTCCAAAAAGTTCTGACAACTTAAGGCTAGAATTACACACCTACAATTAAAACAAGCCAGGCAAGCAATTGCCATAAACATATTATCTTGGTTAGAATATGGCCTCCCAGCTACAGCTCTCAATTCAGCACAAAACTTTACTATCCTTCAAAAGACTGAAAACAAAATCCTTATAAGTGTCTCTCACCTGTCAGACAGTAGATAAGGGAAATAATCAAAGGGAATGTCTCCATTAGGGTGGAAATAAAGTAATGGAAGTGTTTTAAATAAACTGTTCTGCATTTGTTTCACCAGTTTGTTCATTCCATAGCCTGCATGTATAGTGTACATTCAGAGTTAGTTTTCTATTACTGGGCTAGTATTTTAGCTTTGTCTGGCTCCACTGTTTGAAGTTACTGTAGAGATTTGTATGTATATATATGTATGTTCATGGTGTGTATATATGTATGTTAATGGTGTGTACGTATGAGTATGTATGTGGTGCATGGGTTGCAATATCTCTCTGGGAATTACAGATACTAGAGTTTCACATTTATATGCCTTAGAAAAGGCATGCTAATGCAACCTCGTCATTCTAGCAGATCTTTTAGATATATAACAATATTTAAACTATATCCTTGACAGTGGGTCTTCTTTTCCATTACTGTTTGTCAATGTTTTTGATTCTTCAGCTGTGTATGTACACTTTGGAGCATCAAATGAATGGACAAATAATACTGAAAAATTCTAAAGCAATACCTGGTGGCTGTCTTTGTAAAGATGTGTGCTTTTTGCCATTGAAGTACACAAATATGCATAAAAATATTAATGATCTTAGGCAGTGTCTACTTGCAAGCACTGTGCAACAGCATTTCATAGGCACACAGCACAAAACTTCAGGAAAGCTTTGAGACAAAAGTCAGTGAGTTACTATCATTTGTATTTATTCAGAGTTATTTTAATAACAGTTTGTCCTACAAGGAGTTTGTTTTACTTTGTGGTATCAAATGTAAGCTTACATAATGTTGGGATGTTTCTCAGTACTACCTCATGACTACCTAATATCACTTTGCAGATATTTATACTTATTTAACAACAAATATGAGAATTACACTTATTTCCATAATTTACGTAGATTTCTCAGGCATTATCCACGTAGTAGCACGGTGGACTAGGATTTGATAAGACAGCTAATAGATGAGGAATGTCTCTGCTGACCTGAATGCAGAGATCAGGAAGCAAGAAAGTGTGATGTCCTTTTATAACAAATTAAGACTATGGGACATGTTAATATTGCTAACAACTTGAACCAGATTTAGTACATATATGGTCCTTTATGCTATCAAATGAAATCTTGCATAACTCTACATAAGTTTTCATCAATACTAGCTGTCGGCCTTCTACTAATTTCCAGATATTTGTATTTCTTTTATAATATTATATGCATAAATATCATATTTCTATCAACATCCTGGGCATTGTCAATGTTAATAATTATATTAATAACTTAAACCAGAAATTGTTTATATTGTACTCCATGGTATTACATGAAAGTTAACATAATGCTATAGACGCTGTCACTGATTCCAACTGCCTGTTTGCTACATCTCCAGATATTTATATTTGTTTACTACTGTAATATGCAAGACTGCATAAATATCATGTTTCTGTAAATATGCCAGGCACTGTCCACCTGCATGCATTAATGAATAGCACTTCACATATACAGTTTCCACATAGGTCAAGAATGGTTCCTCCAACAAGTGAGGAGCTCTGCAAGAGAGGATCTTCATTAAGTTCCAGAAATATTAACATATGACATACGTTCATAACTATTTTAATAATTTTAACCACAGGGTGTTTAGATAGTACTCCAAGGTATCTAATGAAAACCTATACAATGCTGAAAAATTTTGCACTGATAGGTGATGTTCCACTACCAATATTTGCAGATAGTGTCACTTATTTGCCTATTAAATATACAAATATGCACACCATTCATAATCATGCAAACATCACAAAATCAAAATGACATCTACAAATCTGATATGCAGCAAAATGAACAGCACATCTGTATGAACAAAAGTCACACTGCTCAACCAGATTGTTCAACAATCTGAGTTTTTTCTTTGCAACTCCTGGCATCTATCAGAGTCACTTGGTGTTTTACCAATGGCTGAAGGACACATTAATTTCACGTCTCTTGATGTAGTGTCACTATATACCAGTATCAAACAAGAGGATGGCATTGAAATAGTCACAGACAATTCAGCTACGCACAAAACTTTTGATACAGGTAAAATCGATAAGATTTAGTGCTGGACAACCACTTTTTTTGTTTTTCATCAAAATATTACAAACAAATTTCTGGTGTGGCTATGGGGGCCGGTGTTGCTTTAGCTTTTGTAAATTTAGTGATGGCATCCCGGGAATCTAAGGCCATCAAAGATCATTGCTACTTTGACAAGATTGTGTTCTATTGTCAATAAACTGACAACTTGTTTTTCTTGTGGAAGGGCACTCAAGAAGAGGTTGTGTCTTTCGTGGATGACCTCAACATTAGCACGGATTTCCTCAAATTCACTAATGGTGGTTTTTGGAAGATAATTTTTTTTAGACATTTCTTTGCCCTATTAGACTGAGTCCAGGCATTTTGTTAGTAAAATATTTAGGAAAGAGTCATTTGTTAATCAGTACTTACATCGAGAAAGTTTACACACACTTTGTATGAAAAGAGGGGTGATCAATGGACATTTTATTTATTTCAGTAGATTGACTACATAGGATTTTATTTATACTGAAGAGAGAGAGAGACTAAAAAACTTTTTGTGCATCGGGGATATGATTCTGATTGGCTGGGTATCACTGACAATGCAGTATCATTGCTTAGGAAAGATAAAGCTTGGCCTATCCTCACTTTCAGCCCTGTTTCAGATAGACTGGATATTCACTCTGAGGGTGTGTCTATTTCTACCAATCATATGGTTTTCAGATTGGCTTTCCCTTTACCTATCTCCAATGATATGCTTTTGATTAGAAAATCATCAAGGGCAATTGGAAAGTTATTGTTGGTAATTCTGATTTGGCAAGAGCTGTGGGGAACAAACCAGTATTTTCTTACAAAGTAACATCTAACCTTAAATCAACATTAGACCGTCAAGATTCTAATGTTTGTCTCCAAAACTGGCACCTTTCGATGTGGTAATTGTAAACAATATAGATTCATTTCTAAATCTTCGTCCATCCAACTTAATGTTTGGGTGGATAAAAGATTTAACTGTAAATCAAAGTTTATTTACATCACTATCTGTGAAACTTGTGACGTTTTTATACTGGTAAAACTATCCGGTGTCTTGGACGAACAACATAAGAACACATGTTGGCAATACGTAACAAAGACACAAATAATGCATTGGTGAAACATGCTTTAATTTTAAGTTTACTTTTTCAGTATTAGAAAGTGTGACTAATGATGATCACACACACACACACACATTTGATATATATATATATATATATATATATATATACACACACACACACACACACATACGGGTCTACTTTTCTTCATCGAATTTATGGTTCACTGAACCCAGTCTGTAAAAAAAATAATTTCTGCGAAAGTACACTATGCTGCTGGCAGTGTGACATGTACAGGTATATAGCCTTTATGTGATTTGTCACATAACATACCAGTCCTGAAGCATGACGGATATGATGGCAGTGTCAGCAATCTTCAGGATATGGTGCGTTAGTTTCTGTACCACTCGTGGCTTTGAAATGGAGATTGCACTACAGTAAGGATAGGGAAATCTACCTTTGCTGCCACTTTAGTGTGGTCTCAGAGTTGGTATATATGACTTGCAGGGTGTGTGTGGGGTGCAGCCCTCCCACATGGGGGGGTACAGGGGGCTTGCCCCCCTGCAAAAATATTGAAGAATGTGTGTGTGTGTTTGTTTTTTTTATGTTTAAAATGCTTGTTGTTTTAGGGATATGTCATACAGAATAGTTTGTTTTCACAGGAATTAGTTTTTAGCAGACTGGATTTGATTATTTGTGGATCCATGAACCGTAAATTTGATGAAGAAAAGTAGACCCATATAGATATATATACATATACATATATATATATATACATATATATATATATATATATATATATATACATATACATACATACATATATATATATATATATATATATATATATATATATATATATATATATATATGTATATACATATAGAATACAGTGATGTGGTACATCAACAAGGAAGGGGAACCAGGTTGTAACCCCCTTCTTCACAGACTAGCTATATTAGCTTGGGATGCAGCTTCACAGTGCAGTCTCACTCTACAGGCATCCTACATTAAGTCAGAGCAAAAGTGTGTGGCAAACAGACAAACTGGGAAGAACCAGGGCAGTCCCTCACGAATAAAACTAGGTCTGGGGAGTCTTCCACTCATCTGTGGGAGTTCCTCAAGCAGACTTCTTTGCCTCCTCTCTGAACAATCAGCTGGCAAAATCCTGTTGCAGGATTCCATGCAAGAAGCCCTCGAAGACAGATCATTTCTTTTCTTTGGACAAGAATGTTCCGGTATGCCTTCCCACCAATATCCAGGGTACCTCTGAAGATTCAGAAGGAGTACCCCAATATCACTGTGGTGACCCAGGCAATCATAGTTCTTCCTTCTTTTGGAAATTGATTGCCTGGATGATAGGGTCTTATCATCTTCAGCTGACTGCCTTGAAATAGGTGGATCCATGGGCAGACATGCTGAAATGGCAGATAAATTAACCTTGATAAAGAAATAAGAAAGCCCATAGGATAGTAACTAACATAAATACTGTAAAACCAGAGAACAACAAGGCCTGAATGGGTGCTGGTTATGCTGCTGGCACCACCAATCAGAAAACCTTTTCTATTTACTAATTTATGTTTTTCTAGTAGCATGCTTTCTTGCCTCCTTTAGTACCTACTGCACGTCCACAGAAAATAGGTGCCAAAAAGGAATTAAGACCCTATCCTCCAGGCAATCAGCTGAAGATGACTGATGCTGGAGTGTATCAAACACTCCAGATCTTGTGTGAGTAGATCCATTCTGTCAGGAAGCTTGCAGTAACTGTCCCTGGCGATTTCCAAAAGAAGGAAGAAAGTACAGTTGTGTACACTTACCATAAATGTAGATGTTCGAGTATATTCACTGTAGCAGTCATCACCTGCGGTTTATCCCTGCTGTGGTAGCCCTCAGCCAGCTTGAATACCAGAGTCAATGTTCTTCTGCGTCAGCTGCTGTCGCCTGTAGTCTGATGTCAGGTCATCAGTGCTATAAAGCAAGGCAGCCAATGCCATTACATCAGTTTTTCTTGCCCTAACCTGTCAGAAGCACAAGGACATATGGTAACGTGGTCCTGGTGGCTAAAAGCCACTGTGGGTAGCTTATGTGCCCCTAGGGAAAGAGGGTATAAGGGGGGAAGGAGGGAGGGAAACCATGACTGCAACAGTGAATACACTTGAACATCTACATTTATGGTACGTGTACACAACTGTACTATGTTCTTCGTGTTTCACTGTTGCAGTCATCACCTGTGGGAGGATTCCCAAAGCTGAGGAGAGGGGTGGAAGGATAGGTTAGAACCCTAGGCATGGGTCAGCAAGCCCTGCAGAACTCCACAGGCAAACCCTGCCCTAGACTTGGAGAAAAGAGGCAGGAAGTAATGCTTTGTAAAGATATGTACAGAGGTCCAGGTGGCAGCTTCCAAGGTATCCCTGGTGGGTACTCCTCTGAGGAATGCTGTGGAAGTGGAGGCTGCCATAGTGGAATGGGTATGAATAGACTTAGGGGGTGATTTCCTATGCAGTCTGTAGCAGAAATGGATACAGTGTGATACCCATTTGGAAATGGTTTGCTTAGAAATGGGCTTCCCCTCTGCCCCTGCAGCAAAACTGACAGGAAGCTGGTCTGTTTTTCTGAAGGGTTTAGTACGGTCCAGGTAGTATCGGAGTTGCCTGTGCACATCTAGTGAGTGCAGAATTCTTTCCCCCCATGTTTGAGGGTTGAGAAAGAAGGTGGGTAGATGCATGGCCTGGTTGAGGGTCCACATCAGATACCACCTTGGGCATAAAGGAGGGGTTAGTCCAAGACCCTGTCTGCATGGAAAATGATGAAGGGCTCAACGGCCATGAGTGCCTGAAGTTTTGAAACCCTTCTTGCTGAGGTGATAGCTAGTAGGAAAGCAGTCTTCCAGGACAGGTATTTCAATTCTGCTGAAGCAGCAGGTTCGAATGCAGGTAAGGTTAGTTTTTCTAAGACATAATTCAGGTCCCAGGCTGGCATGTGTGGCCTTCTGGGGGGTCTGATATTAGAAGCCCCTCTGAGGAATTGTTTAATCAAAGGATGTGAGAAGAGGGGCTGTTCTGAATCGAAATGAGCTGAAATAGGTGAAGCATAAACTTTAATAGAAGAGAAGAGGCCACTATTGAGCAACTCGGCTAGACAGTCCAATATAAGAGGGATGGAAGGTTGTGAGGTACTGGCCTCTCTGGACTGGCTCCAGGAGCAGAATATTTTCCATTTCCCTGCATAGGATTTCCCGGTGCTGAGCCTTGTGGCCTCTGTGATAATGTGTAGGTCTTGTTTGCTTAACAGGGCCCCCTTGTTTGCTTTTAAAGTAGTAGCCACAGTGACAGATTGAGAGTCTGCAAGTCTGGGTGCAGCATCCCCCCCAACCTGGGTCAAGAGGCCTGAGATCAGGGGAAGCTGCCTGGGGGGCTGTAATGTCAGGCTGCGCAGTAAGGAGTACCAATGCTGTCTGGTCCAATCTTGAGCAATGAGGATGGCCTTTGGTCTCTCCTCCCTTATTCTGATCAGTACCTTTGGAATAAGAGGCAGAGGAGGGAATGCGTACACAAAGAGGGAGTTCCATGGGAAGGTCAAGGCATCCGCCTTCCACGCCAGGTGGTGATGCTCCCTGGTACAGAAGTTTTCCAGCGGTGGTTGAGGTGTGAAGCAAAGAGATCCACCTTCTGAGTTCCCCACTCCTGAGTAACTTGCAGAAAGATTTTTCTGTGGGGCTGCCATTCGTGGGAGTCCAGTAAGTTTCTGCTTAGGTGGTCTGCTAGGGTGTTGTTGATCCCTGGTAGGTATTGGGCAATTAGCTGTAGACCCATGGAGGCGGTTGTCAGCCAGAGGTTCATGACTAGCCTGCACAGAGGGGAAGATTGGTTCCCTCCCTGCTTGTTGAGATATCACATTACTGTGGTGCTGTCTGTTTTGATAAGGAGAACCCCTGGCCTGAGATGGGGTTTGAAGAATGTCAGAGCCTTTTGCACTGCCATCATTTCTTTCTGACTGATGTGTAAGGGAAGGTGCTGGGCATCCCAAAGACCTTGGGTGCACTTGCCTGCTAGGTGAACGCCCCAAGCAATGGCTGAGGCGTCAGTGGTGATGGTCTGGCTGGAAGGGTGGAGGATGAAGGAAAGACCCTTGTTGTTGGCACAGGCCCCTGCCCACCAGAGAAACTTGGCCTTTATACAGGGGATCAGCAGGAGAGAGGTCTCTAGAGGCTGAGAGTGCTGACACCAAAGATTCTTTAGATACCACTGAAGATTCCTCATGTGAAACCTGGCCAGTGGAATTAGAAGGATGCAAGATGCCATGTACCCCAAGGCTTGCAGGAACTTCCTCGCAGTGAGGTGACTTCTGGAAGCTAGCTGGGTAAAGTAGAGAGGCAGGAAGCTCTGCTTTTCTGGGGTTAGGAAGGCCATTTGGGATGGTGTGTCCAGCAGTGCTCCCAAGAAAATGATCCTCCTGGAGGGTGCTTGCTTTGATTTCTTCTCGTTGATGGTGAACCCTAGGGAAGTTAGGAAGGTTTTGACAAAGAGAAGGTCCTGGAGCAGCTTTTCTTTCCACTCTGCCTGAATGAGGCAGTCATCCAGATAAGGGAAAATCTGTATATTTCTCTGTCTGCAAAATGGTATGGTGGGGCCTAAGCATTTGGTGAATACTCTGGGTGCTGAAGATAAGCCAAAGGGTAGCTCAGAGAACTGTAAATGTTGTGAGCCTGCTCTGAAGTGCAGGAATTTCATGCAGGATTCCCTTATGGGGATGTGGTGGGTAGGCATCTTTTAGGTCTAGGGTCACTAGTTAGGCATTTTTTGTCAGCATAGGTAGCATCTGCTGCAGAGTTAGCATTTTGAATTTGGGGACCACCAGGGAGGAGTTCAGAATGGAGAGATCCAGGATGGGGTGCCAGGTGCCCGCTTTTTCTGGGAACAAGGAACAGTCTGTAATAAAAGCCTTTGCTTGCTTGATCTGAGAGGACAGGTTCTACTGCCCCCTGGGATATAAGGGTTTGTCCCTGCTTCAAACCTCTGTCCAGTGGTTTGGAGGTAAGTCTGGGTATCCTCTTGAAATTGGGAGTTCGTTGAAAGAGAATTTATATCCCTGAAAAAATATTTTTAAGACCCACTGGTCCATTGTTACAGAATGTCAATTTTCTTTGCAGAGGGAAAGCCTTCTTCCCAGCTTTTGGTGAGTGAAAGGCAGGCAGAGGGGGGAGAGGGAGTCATTGAGAGCTTTTGCCATATTAGAGTGCCCAGAACTCCCCGCCTTTGGGGCGGAAGTGGTCTATTGTTTGGCTCTCTGCTGCCCCTGGGATAGGGGCCTGGGTGGTCTGTCCCTGTGGGGCTTACCTTGGCCCTGTCTGCTAGGTGCAGGGAAGGACCAGTGCTTAGAGGGAAAGTTCCTGCTGAACCTGGGAAGTTGAACCTGAAAGAAACTTTTACTGTCTGCATAGATTTTGCTTTGTCTTCCATCTTTTTAAGCACCTCTTCTGCTTTTACTCCAATTAAGCGGTCCTTATCCAGGGGTGCATCAATTACTTTAGACTTGACATGATAAGGGAGAGGTTGTTCCTTCAAGATGTCTCCTAATGACAGATCCTGACACTGCTGCCCTGCTTGAGGCTTCTAGGACATCATATCCACACTGTAATGAGTGTTTGGCTATTCGACAAGTAGAATGCAGTAAATCTGTTAACTCATTCGAATTTGCACAGTCAGGAAAGGTTGAAATATTTTGCTTTAATAGTTCCAAAATGTGTTGTTGATATTTTAACATATGGAACTGACAGCTGGGAGCTCTGATAGCTAAGGTTGCAGAGGTGTATATTTTTTTACCCCATCTGTCCAGAGCACTGGAATCCTTCTCAGAAGGAACAGGATTCTTGGTAGAACTAGTCTTAGCTCCTTTTGGTCCCTGTGTAATGACCTCTGGGTCTGCAACAGGATTTCCGTACAGGTATTTGAGAGAATCCAGTACTCTGTAATGCCTGTCAGGTTTACTGGGAGCAGGTGGGAGGGTGTCAGGGGCTGAGCTGAATTCATGGGAAACATCATCCACCACTTCTAAAATAGGAGGGATAGCCAGGGGTCTGTGCTGGGGCAGGTCCAGAAACTCTCTAAGCCTTTTTTTAGACTGGGGTAAATCCTGAGATTCCCACTGGAAATGTTCCCTGAGGGTGTGAAGGGTTTCCCAAAGGAAAGGTCTTCTGGAGGGGAGGCAGAAGGAATGGATTCCACTGCATCTGAATCCTCATAAGCAGTCAGAGGTTGTGGTTGCTCTTCAAAATCTGAAAAGTCAGATCCCTCAGAATCCTGTTCTGTCATAATTTCTGGGGAAGGGTGTCTTTTCCTTTTAGAAGTTGTGGCCTGACTACCCCTGAAAAGGGAAATGACACCCTCCGTCATTTTAAGCATTTGGGCTTGGGGTGGTGGAGCAGGAACAAGATGGTGGCTAGAGGCAGATTTTCTAGGAGTGGCCTGGCTTCTAGGCCTAAGAGTATCTGTCGGTCTGAGAGAAATGGTAGACGGATGAGAAGATGTCGTTTTTTGTCTAGATTTGGTAGTGCGAGAGGCCTGCTTGGAAGCAAGTGCCTGCATCGCGGCTCCGGACCCAACCAAGGCAGAGACAGCCAAAGGCTTGGAAGACAAAGAAGATTTCTGTGGCATACTGGACTCCGAAAGGGTCTCTGTACAGGCCTCGTAGATACTGAATCAGGTATCAGGGGCTGCGAAAGGGCTTCACTGAATTCCGGAGAACTGACAACCTGCTTAGCGGTAGTCGTTGGGAGGCTTAGCCTTGTGTGGTCAGTCTCTATCTTTATCTCTGTGTTTTTTTAGAATGTTCATCGATTGTTGTCTGACAGACACCATTTCAGAATGCGAAGATGGAAGACGAAAATACCTGTCTACAATAAGCGCTGTACGGCGAATGGTTCTCGCGTTAAAGAGGGCACAGAAATGGCAATGGGGGACATTGTGGTCTGGGAATAAACAAGTGATGCAGTATGAATGGAAGTCTCGGTGTGGGATCTGTTTTCCACAGGCGACACAATTGTTAACTTTTTCGGACATCGGTCAGTGCAAGAAAAAAGGATGCCCAACGGGGTACTTAGATTTAGATGTTTTCAGCTGAAATTCAAACTCTGGTAGCGACCGACCGGCACACTTGCGAACTGCTTCTGCTACGGGCTCCATGGCAAGAAAGACTGATGTAATGGTGTCGGCTGCCTTGCTTTACAGCACTGATAACCTAACGTCAGACTACAGGTGACAGCAGCCGTTGCAGAAATACACTGACTCTGGAATTTGGGCAGGCCAAGGGTTACCATAGCTGGGATAACTCACAGGTGATGACTGCAACAGTGAAACACGAAGAATATCTATGGTTACCTGGGTCACCACAATGATATTGCGGTACTCTTCCTGAATCTTCAGAGGTACCCTGGATATTGGTGGGAAGGCATACAGGAACATTCCTGTCCAAAGAAAAGAAAGTCTGCTGTGCTGGCAAAGGCTGTTTGCTTAAATTTTTATTTTTGTAGCTGGAAGAAGGACCAACTGTGGGAGTGACAATCTGTTCCTTGGTCAAGTCAAAAATGCTGCCTCTATCCTGTGAAAAAACATACAGGTACTCCTCCAGTGAGATGAACTTGCAGGCATTCCGGTGTACTCAAGAGTCAAGTGTGGCAGGTAGCTTGGCAGTGCTGCGAAAGATTATTGGCTCCAACTTTGCTTCAAGATTCAGCAGGCTGTGGACATTGGTAACATGTGAGGAATTACTTACAATGGGATCAAGCAAGCCATTGGTCCATCACAAAAGAAGATCGCCCTACTAAGTCAGCCACAGGTGAGGTCTTGAAAGATAGAACCAATCAGGTGGAATGCTGGGTGGAACACTACTCGCAGCTATATACCAGAGTGACCATAGTTATGGAGAGAGCCCTGAATGCCATCAAGTCTCTGCCAACTGTGTCTGAACTCGATGCTGAGCCCACCTTGGAGGAACTCAACGATGGACTAAAAGCACTCTCTTCAGGAAAAGCCCCCAGGAAAGATGGTACTCCCTCAGAAATCCTTAAATGTGCCAGCAGTACCCTAATCTCAGAGCTGCATGCAATACTTTGTCAATGCTGGAGAGAGGGTAGTGTACAGCAAGATATGAGGGATGTTAACAACAGTTACTATCTATAAGAATAAGGGTGAAAAAATGTGATTAATAACTTTTGTGGCATCACCCTTCTCTGTATCGTGGGGAGGTTGTTTGCATGTGTTGTTCTGAACAGGCTCCACGTTTTTGCAGAGAGAGTTTACTCAGACTCTCAATGTGGGTTCAGAGCTGGACTGTCTACTATAGATACAGTTTTCTCTGTTAGGCAAATATAAGAAAAGTGCAGGGAGCAAAAAGTACAGTTTTGTACCTACCATAAATGTAGATGTCCGAACTGGATAGCATCTGCAGTCATAACAAGTGGGTTGTCCTGTCGTCAGGCAGCCCTGCAGTCGGCCGGATTCCAAAGTCCGGGTCCGGCTTCGGCTGATGTCGCACTCCACCCGACGTCATCTCTGGTCGTCTTCGGGTATAAAAGCATCAGCCGACGCCATTTTCCTCAGTGTTTCTTGCCCCAGATGCCAGTAGCCCTCTTGCAGGCTAAAATTTGGATAGATGCCAATGTTTCCAAATAGAGGTAAACACAACAATAAGCATGTATGTACATATATACAAACAAATACACCATAAAAGACTCCCCCCCAACAGCTAGCTATTAGGAGGGTAAACACCCTAGGAGTACCACAGAGGGGAAGGAGGGAGGGTAATCCTGACTGCAGATGCTATCCAGTTCGGACATCTACATTTATGGTAGGTACAAAACTGTACTATGTCCTTCATGGATGCATCTGCAGTCATAACAAGTGGGTAGAATACCATAGCCAACTAGGGAGGAGGATAAAAGTAGATTATGGTGTGTTTAGGATCCCTTGCAGTACAGCAGTGGCAAACCCTGCTCGGGATCTGGAATATAGAGGCAAATTATAATGCTTGGCAAATGTATGCACGGAGGTCCAAGTAGCCGCCTCAATAATGTCTTTGGTTGCCACTCCTCGTAAGAAGGCTGTGGTAGTGGCTGTTGCCCTTGTAGAATGAGGTCTTATGTTCTGTGGAATTGGTTTTCCATGGAAGGAGTAACAGTATCGTATGCAATTTCCTATCCATTTGGAGATTGTCTGTTTGGAAATAGCTTTTCCTTCCCTTCCTGTTGCATAGGCTACAAAAGTTGGTCAGTCTTTCTGCTATTTTTGTTCTGTCCAAGTAGTAGCGTAGCTGTCTATGTACATCCAAGGTATGCAGTATTCTTTCCCTCTGTTTTGTGGGTTGGGAAAGAAGGTAGGTAGGTGGATTGCCTGGTTTAAAGACACTCTGGATACCACCTTGGGCATAAATGTAGGATTAGTCCTCATGGACACTCTATCTTGGTGGAAGATTAGGAAGGGTTGCACTGCCATTAAGGCCTGTAGTTCTGAAACCCTCCTTGCTGAAGTAATTGCCAGTAGGAAAGCAGTTTTCCATGACAGGTGTTGTAGGTCTGCAGTTGCTGCTGGTTCAAAGGGTGATAGTGTCAACTTTTCTAGCACAAAGTTTAAATCCCAAGCTGGTAATGGTGGTTTCCTTGGAGGTTTTACATTCTTAATTCCTCTGAGGAACTGCCTGAGTAAAGGGTGCGAAAAAACAGGTGGATCAAAGCTGTATTCTGCTGAAATAGCTGATGCATGTATCTTGATGGAGGAGTAGGACAGGCCTGAATGAAGAAGTTCGGCCAGATACTCCAGAATGTTAGGCATATCTATGTTTGACACATCTTTTCCTCTTTCCGTACTCCAAATGACAAACCTTTTCCATTTTCCAGCATAGTTCCTTCTTGTTGAAGGTCTGCGTGCTTCAAGAATAATGTCTTTAACTCTTTGGGAAAGTTCTGGATTAGCTGCTGCTATGTGATGTTCCATGCAGTCAGTTGCAGGGTTTTTAGGTTCGATGTATGATGCTGTAGTTGTTCTGAGTTAACATCAAAGGCATCAGGGGTATTGGCCACATATTGTTCCGAGACATGCTCTTCAGTAGTGGGTACCAGTGTTGTCTTGGCCAGTTTGGAGCTATCAGGATTATCCTTGGACGTTCTTCCTTGATTTTTAGTAGTACCTTGTGTATCAAGGGAAGAGGTGGGAATGCATATGCTGTTAGGCCTTTCCAGTTGAAGGAGAGTGAGTCCACTTTCCATGCTAGTGGATGGAATGTCCTTGTGCAGAATTGTTTGAGCTGGTGATTGAGAGGTGATGCGAATAGGTCTATCTGTGGCATTCCCCATTTCTTTGAGATGGTCTTGAAGATGTCCGGGTGCAGCTTCCATTCGTGGGCATCCGAAGTGGTTCTGCTTAATATGTCTGCTAGAGTATTGTCTTTCCCGGTACAAATATTGCCTGTAACTGAATGTTGTAGCTGAGTGCCAGGGTCCACAGCTCCAAGGTCATTCTGCATAGGGGTATGAATGAGTGCCTCCCTGTTTGTTGATGTACCACATGACTGTGGTGTTGTCTGTCCTTATCATCAACTGGCCCTCTTTGAGAAATGGTTTGAACTTTTGGATTGCCAGTTTTACTGCCAGCATTTCTTTTAGATTGATGTGCAGGTGAAGTTGATCCTGTGTCCACAATCCTTGCACGCATTTGTCCAGCATGTGTGCCCCCCATCCTAGGTCTGAAGCGTCTGTTGTGATGGTCTGGCTTGGTTGACATCTGCGAAAGGGTAGGCCTGGGTTTGACTGGCATGCCTGAGCCCACCATAGGAACTCCTGTTTTAAGCATGGAATTAGTGGGATTTCTGTTTCTAGGCTGTGTCTGTGTTGGGACCATAAATTCTTTAGGTACCATTGTAGTTTCCTCATATGTAGTCTGGCAAATGGGACCAAGATTATGCATGATGCCATGAAGCCCAAAGCCTGCAGAACTTTTCTTGCTGTTAACTTGTTCAGTTTTGTTAGTGCCAAGAAGTAAAGAGGAAGTTCTTTTTGTTTTTCTGTAGTCAGGAATGCCATTTGTTGTACTGTGTCCAATTCAGCCCAAGAATGTCCTTGTTTGGGATGGTATCAGCCTTGACTTTTGTAGGTTGACTGTGTATCCCAGTCCTTGTAGCAAGTGAATGACCCTTTGTAAATCTGTTGTCAGCTTGCTTTTGTTGTCCCCTTGTAGCAGGCAGTCGTCCAGGTATGGGTAAATTTGAATTCCTGTAGTCTGCAATGGGCGATTACTGATGCCAGGCATTTTGTGAATACTCTGGGCGCAGTAGATAAGCCAAAGGGCAATGCTGAGAATTGATAGTGCTCTGATCCTGCAAGAAATCTGAGGTATCTTCTGCAGATTGGTCGAATGGGGACGTGCAGGTATGCCTCCTTGAGATCTAGAGTTACCAGCCAAGACTCCTTGCCCAGCATGGGAAGAAGTTGCTGTAGGGTCAGCATTTTGAATTTTGGGACAATGATGTAAGTATTTAAGGTGGACAGGTCGAGAATTGGTCTCCAGCTTTTTCCTTTCTTGGAACTAGGAATAGTCTGGAATAGAACCCTTTCCATGTTCTGCTGTTGGCACTCTTTCCACAGCTCTCATGTTTGCTAACTCCATTATCTGGCGTAGAGCCTCTGTTTTTTGATTTGGAGGTAGATTTGGCATTCCCCTTTTTACTGGTAAAGTGTGGAAGTGAAACCTTGATCTATGGTTTGTAAAATCCACTTGTCTTTTGTTATGTAGTGCCAGTTCTTTGAAAATAAGGTTAACTTTCCGCCTAGAGGAGCTGCTATTTGTTCCCTGGTAGGCGGATTTAGGATTAAGTCACTGTGGTTGTGCTGATGTAGTGGCAGTGGCTGTGTCTGTGCCTCTGTTGTTACCTTGCCACTGTCGTCCTCTGTAGGCACCTCCTCTGGATTGGTTTCTGCCTCTGGAACGCCTATTCCTGCCCCTTTGAAATTTTGTGGAGTCAGGAAAGGACCAATTTTGGCAGGCCAGTTCCTGCTAAACCTTGGGGTTGAACCTGCAGGAAATCTTTAACAGTTTGTACAGATTTTGCCTTTTCTTCCATTTTTTCATAACCTGCTGGGCAGGTGTACCAAACAAACTTGTCTTGTCCATAGGAGCATCCAGCAACTTAGCTTTAACATGATCCGGTAAAGCTTGTTCCTTTAGCCATGCATGCCTTCTTATCACTGTGCCTGTCATGGCTGATCTAAATGAAGCCTCCAGTGCATCATAGCCACATTTTAAGGAATGGTTGCTAACCTGTTGTATGTTATTTACCATCTCTAATACATATTTCTTATCAAGAGATTCATCAGTGGTTAGTTTTTAGTTAACTGATCAAGCATAAACTCTTGGTATTGTATCATGTGAAACTGACAGTTTAAAGCTCTAGCTGAGAGAGTAGCTGAAGTGTAGACCTTTTACCCCATCTGTCTAATGACCTTGCTTCCCTTTCAGAAGGAATAGGGTTTTAGCTGTGGTCGCTGCTACTGCCTTGGGACCCTGGGATATAGTTTCTGGGTCTGCAAGAGGGGCCTTGTAAAGGTGGTGATGAGTATCTGGCACCCTGTAAAATCTGTCTGGTTTGGCAGGGGCTGGGGTAAAGAATCTGGAGCGGAGCAAACATCATTGAAAGCATCATCCACCACAGAGAGAACAGGAGGTATAGCTAAGGGCCTGTGCTGTGGGAGGTGCAGAAAGGTCCTAAGTCTTTTCTGGAGTCTGAAAAATCCTGTTGCTGCCATTGGAACTGTTCTCGCATGGCATGCAAGGTTTCCCCAAAGGAGAATTCTTCTGGTGGGGAAGCAGCTGGAATGGATTCTTCAGCATCAGAATCTTCAAAATTGGAGAAGGGAGCCTCTGGCTGGTCAGTTATGTCTGATTCATCAGCAGAATCATCAGAAGACACTGGCTCAGGGGGCTCTGCCCTAGGTCTCTTCTCTGGGGGCTGAGAGGCCCTGTCTGGGTGAGATTGAGATCCTCTAATTAAAGAAATTAAATCTTCTGCCAAAGTAAGCATTTGAGAACTAGAAGAGGGCCTGGATGTGGGGGGTTTAACAGGCCCTGTTTTAGTAGTCTTGGCTGCTTTAGCCCTGGCGAAGGCCTTAATGGACATGGCTGCTGGAGGCCTAGCAGCACCACGTGCTGGGGTAGAGACATCCAAGGGGATGGTGTCTGATAAGTCAACCACCGTAGTGGGTAAAGATTCTGAGGTCGATTCAAGAGTTGTAGCAGGGCCTCAGTTGTAAGAATAGTTTCAGCTGTACTTTGATCAATTTTCTCGGTTTCGCCGAAACCGAGACACTCATGTTTGCTTTACCGTGGTTTCAGCCGAAACCGCGGACCGCGAGTGTCGGTCTTTATCTTTGCGTTTTTGGTAGATTGGGTAGTCGGAGGATCCGGCGGCATAATATACGCAAAATCAGAACCGAAAAACTGTTCTGCAAACTCCGACCGATGCCTAAGCGCTCGTCGGTTGAAAGAGGCACAGGCGAACAGGCTGCTACGTCGTGGGCTGGGCCTAAACAAGGCAGACAGTAAGAGTGGAAATCTTTATGAGGTATTTGTTTCCCACAGGTTAAACAATTGTTAACTTTTTCTGACATCGGCTGAGGCAAGAAAGAGTCCCCAACGGGTACTTAGCTTTAGAAGTCTTCGAAGTAGTATTCGGTAGAAGTAATCTCTGGATCCGACCGACCGGCACTTGCGAACAGCTTCTGCTTCGGGCGCCACGCGGCAAGAAAGACTGAGGAAAATGGCGTCGGCTGATGCTTTTATACCCGAAGACGACCAGAGATGACGTCGGGTGGAGTGCGACATCAGCCGAAGCCGGACCCGGACTTTGGAATCCGGCCGACTGCAGGGCTGCCTGACGACAGGACAACCCACTTGTTATGACTGCAGATGCATCCATGAAGGACATCAAACTTCTGTATATTGTCCTCTCTGACCTGACCAAGGCATTCAACTTTGTCAGTAGGAAGGTCCGTTTGCGATCCTCCAATAGTGCTTCGCATTATCTACGAAGGCATGAAGGGGACCATCATGTATGACGGATCCACATCCGAACCTTTTGAGATTCTCAGTGGAGTAAAGCAGGGGGTGTGTACTGACTCGACCATGGTTTGATATGTTCTTTTCAGTTTTGCTGAAATTTGCTTTGGGAACTGCTACAGAGGGTACCTTTCTCAGAATGGACATCAACCTCTTCCAACTGTCGAGACTTAGATCAAAGACCAGGGTGCTTAGGAAGCGTCTAAGGGAGTTCCTGTTTGCTGATGATGCAGCTATTGTGGCTCACACTCAGCAAGAACTTCAGTCACTTATGACTTGCTTTGCATATGCACGTATGGAATTTGAACTCATGACGGAAATGGGAACTGAAGAAAGCTCTCACTATGTGTGAAACTACCTTTGCAAGGACCGGAGAGGATAAGAAAGCCCTCAGGAAGAGGCCCATAACACCAGACAGACATCTGCCTACTCCTGCTCACTGTGTGGAAAGGACTACCACTCACGGATTGGATTGCACCGCCCAGCAAACACTGCTCGAATCAGTCCAGTACAGGAGCAAACCCATGATCCTTTGGGATCAAAAGATGCCTACACTACAGTCTTGAGACAATCTGTTAAAACACAACAATCCTAGCTTTAAAATAACTTTCTTGAAGAGGTAAATAATATATCATCAGTAAAAAATAAGAAAATGGAAGTTTTCTCCCATGAGGAACTTTTCTGCCCAGTTAAGGAAAGCACAAGCCGACTTTAAATCCTCAAAAACTTAAGTACAGCAAACTCTTCGGCAGCACCAAAGCTCTGAATGGCTTCCCCCCAGACTTGTCTTTTTGTCAGCTCAGCCTCAGTTGCTTGACCATTTGGGTGTGTGGAAGGTACCCTAAAGCTTTGGAAGCTGGCCGGCTGTTATATCCTTTATTTATTTATTTATTTTACATTTGTTAACCGGGGGTGTCTGACTGCGCCGAAAAGGCCCTTTTTCATCAGAGGCACGGGGAGAAAAGCTCCACATAGAAAAATTACAAATACATTTAGACATGATCAGTATACACACAAATTACAAGAGACATGTTTTTACAGTGCAGCACATCAACAGTTACAGTGGAGAGAACAAACAAAAAAATATTAATTTAAAAATAAAGGTACTTAATAGATTTGTGGTGCACAGCTGAAATTTGGAACATAGGTAGAATACATACATAGTACAAAGGTACAGTACATACATTGTAGATTAGCCAGTGTTTGTAAGATTGAAAACTATTATCAAGTACTCTAGGTTTAGCATGTGTACCTTATCCGCTTTCACTAGCCAGGGGAGCAATCATGGCACTGCCAACGTTGCTTGAGATGTTGCCTAATGAGGTCTTTAAAGGAGGCTTTGGATGATGTGTTTTGAATGCTAGTGGGGACAGAGTTCCATTTTTTAGCCACTGAACTACTATATAGTGCATCTCCAAAGCTATTGTAGCTGGTGGTGACTTCTAGTAATAGTTTGCTTGATGATCTAAGAGGCCTTTTGGCTGAGTGATGATGTACTAGGTTTTTGAGGGCAGGACACTTATTGGGGAGGTAATAGAATGACAGAAGCAGAGCTGATTGTAGGTTAGGAGGTTGGCCAATTCAAGCCAGTGGAGTTGTCTCAAAGCATTAAAGTGATGAGTTCTATATGAGCAATTTGCAGCAAAGCGGGCAATTCTGTTATAAGAGGTTTCCATTTTGCTTAGTTCAGTTTTGCTGAGATTAGTCGGAATGGGAGATGCATAGAGTAGGGTGGATAGAAGTTGGTAGCGAGCAATGGCTGATCTTGTGTTGTTGGTAAGAAATGGTTTGATACGGTAGAGTGATCCTAGTTTGGCATGTACTTTTTTAATAGTTAAGTTGAGATGACTATCAAATTTTAGGTGGGAGTCTATGGTTATTCCCAATAGCTTAGCCTGTACTACTGGAGTGATTGGAGTAGCATTTGTGGAGTAGATAGTGAATTGACTTATCAGTGTTTTTGTTAGAACTAGTTATAATCGTAAGTTGAGTTTTCTTTGGATTGAGGATAAGTTAGGCTTTGGTTAGGTAGTTTTCAGTGTCAGAGAATGCTAGTTGAGTTGTTTGCAGGAGGGTGGGAATGTTTTGTGCAGCACAGATTAAGGTAGTGTCATCTGCATACTGAATGATAGATGCATGCTGTGTGGAGGTATGGAGGTCATTTGTGAAGATTGTGAATAGTAGTGGTCCTAAGACAGAACCCTGTGGGACTCCTATAGTTATGGGCAGCTGAGGAGAGAGAGAATTTTCCCATTTCACAGCTTGGTACCTGTCAGTAAAGTAGCCTTGGAGCCAGGTAATAGTGGAATTTGATAGGTGATATTGGTTTAGTTTGTTTAGCAGGATTTGGTGCGAGACTGTATCAAATGCTTTGGACATATCCAAAAAAAGAGTTGACACCTGCAGACCTTCATTTTTGAGATGGTTTACTGTGTCTGTGAAGCAGAGGAGGGATGTAGTGGTACTATAGGCAGGTCTGAAACCATGCTGAGTAGGTGACAGGATGTTGCTGTCTAGGAGATAGTTTAGCATCAGGGTATGGATGCATTTTTCTAGGATTTTGGCCAGGGGGGAGAGTAAAGCAATGGGTCTGTACTTATTAAGTTCAGTGGAGGTCCCACCTTTATGTATGGGTGTAACATAGGATTATTTTCCAGAGTTTGGGTACATAGTTTTCAACAACTGATCTGTTTATGAGAGTGGAGATTGGGATAGCAATAGCATCTGCTGTGAGTTTCAAGAAATAGCTGGGGGAGTAGGTCAGCTGTTGTTGATGAGGTTTTTAGTTTGGAGAGCATGCTTTTGATTGAAGTGGTGGAAACTGTTTTGAGGGTAAAGCTTGTATTAGTGTTATTTGTGTTGGTGGGGATAGTGCGGAAGGAACTGTCCTGTCATACTAAGGATATAATTAAGTTCACAAAGTGAGAGTTGAATCGTGTTTCAATGGGAACTTTAGTGTCAGGGGTGGTTGGTTTGGGGGTAGCCTTTTGGGTGGATTTTAGTAGCTGGTTTACATTTTTCCAAAATTTTGGGGGGTTGTGTTGGTATTTAGTTTGTAATGTCATGTAGTAGGATTTTTTGTCCAGCCTAATGCATTTTTTTGCACGGTTGAGCAATTCTTGGTACTTAGTTAGGCTTTGTGTTTCTTTGTTTTTTTGATAGTAAAGCCAGGCAGTGTCTCTGGACTTGAGGATTTGTTTGGTTTCTTTACTGAGCCAGGGGTTTGTAGAGGTTCTAACCTTGATTTTGCGTAATAGAGCAACAGTGTCTAGGTGTTGTAGAAATGTTTTGTTGAAATATGCTACAGCCTGGTCAAGTGGGAGGGTTTTTTTTTGGGGGGGTTCCAGTCACAGTTACATAGTAAAGTATAGAGGACCTCAGGAGAGAATTTTTTTGTGTTTCTAGTGGATTTATAGTTAGTGGTTTTGCATTTGCTTGTTCTACTACATATAAAGTATATTATGTTGTGGTCACTTAAGGTGTCTGGGAGACTGCCTGCTTGGGGGTACAATGTGGGGTTGTTAGTTAGGACCCAGTCAAGGATGGATTCCTTTTTAGATTTTTTATCACATCTAGTTGGAATTTGGACTAGCTGCTGGTAGCCATGGAGATTTATTAGATTACTTGGTGGTTCTGATATGCAGGTGAACCAATCTAGGTTGAAATCCCCCAGAATAAGGGTTTCTTGTGAGCAGAATAAGAAGTCTTCAAGGCTAGCAGGTGTATTACCAAGTGGAATATAGATCACAATTGTGATGATGACCTTTTTAGGGTGAAGTTGAAGTTGTGAGATAAGTATGTCCCAATTATTAGGGGAGGGGTAGGAGTTTGGTAATTGACATACAGTTAAGTTGGACTTATACAGTAAGGCAGTTCCACCCCCTTTACGAAGTGGTCTGTCCTGTCTAATGATACTGTAGCCAGTAGGGAGAACGTCTGAGTTAGCTATGTTTTTACTTAGCCAGGTTTCTGTTAAAGCAATTATGTCTGGGGAGTAGTGTGCTATTGTGGCCTGGAGTTCAGGTATTTTATTTTTGATACTTCTAATATTAACATTTAGCATTAAAAGATGGTTGATTTTGCTGCTGTTGTTGATTTGCCCAGGGATGAAGATTGTGGGGGTGTTATGTTCCGACATTTGTGTTGGACAGGATGGATTTGGGCCTGGGTTGGGGTGGATATCCCCACTTATGGTGAGCCTGGTGTTAAAATGGTGATACAGATGTTGGAGTTTGGTGAGGAGTGTGAGAAAGCATTGTGTTTTTTTGGAGTAGGAATGAGAGCATATGTGTTTATTTCTGAATTGGTCCATTATGTAGTTCTTGAACAATTGTGGGCAGATATTATAATGTGTGGTGTCTGTATACGACAGTGCATAATGTAGTGTTGTGCTACTAAGTTTAGGGATATTGCTACAGTGATAACTTGTGGTGTTATAAAGAATTATGAGAAGACAAACTAGACTTAGTTGTGTGATAGTCATGGTTATAAAGTTTACATTGGTACTAGGTAGGGGTCTGAATAGGAATTATAGGGTTGCAATATATTTGGATGGGTAAGTAGCATGGGTGATGTAAAATATGCCTAATGGGAATGAGAGTGATTGGGAGTATTTTGTGTAGAGCAAGTTGGTGTGGTATAATGTGATCTGACTTGAGGAGCTGTGAGATTGGTGAAGGTGATGTGAGGGTGAGCTGTGGGTGTGGCTGTGATTAATATAAACGCAGAGGTAGTGGGGGCAGGAGGGAATAGGGGGCAGGGGAACGGAGAGAGCCCTCGCGTTAGCGAGGGCGAACAGAGTGGGGCAGAGCCCACCAAGACAAGAGTAAAAAGTAAGTATTACTTTACAAATCTTAACACTTTAAACAAATTCCTGAGGTCTAATGGCTTACCAGCAAGCAGAATGCAATTGCAGAAGAGCATTTGTGTCCTGGTGGGAGTCTAGAAATTTAAAGATGGCTCCATGCTCAGCAGGATTCTAATATAGACTTAGTATCGGGGGAAGGAGATAACACAAGGGGTGTAAACCAGGTGGAATGCAAAGAAACCAGAGAGGCAATCAGTGGAAAACTATGAGTGAAGGCCTCAAAGGGGGTAAGTAAGAATTCAAGCTACCTGTAAAGTGAAGGACAGAAGAGACAGCAAACTTTATTAAGGTTGGGAGTGAGTCTTCACATTGACTTGCTGATTAGTAACCAGTTTGTGCTCAGATTAGAGTAGGGAGACACATTAGCAATGAAGGGGAATATATAGAGATGCAAATAAACAGGTGGGCCTCCAAGTGATACAAACTAAGGCAGAAAGCACTGAGAGGGCTGCTTGATGGTTAATTTAGTCACAGGGATCTGAATTAAATGTATACTGTCTATTGGACAGTTACGATTACTGCACTAGCTGGGGGGGGGGCACAAGGCTACAACAGTCAGTTTTATTAGCACGCTGAAAACTACTAAGAAATACTGGTAATGTAATAGCTTCACTCTCATAAAAAATACAAGTAGAATGCCTGGGTGGACTAACCCTGTTCTTGAGGCTCAAAACGCATATCCTTGTTTAGTTTTGCAGTACTGATTCCTTCTTATACTGTATGGGTGGAGTGGTAGCCACAGACTGCAGATTTGCTTAAGTGTGCTCAGCAAGCAGAATGCAATTGCTGAAGAGCACTTGTGCCCTGGTGGGAGACTAGAAATTTAAAGATGACCTTGACAGAACATAACCAATACAGCTAAGGTCACTGCAGCAGTGATCAATATGAAGAAAAGTACAGCTGTGTATACTTACCATAAATGCAGATGTTTGGGTGTATTCGCTGCTGCAGTCCTGACTTGTGGGATTTCCTGCCGTGGAAGCCCTTGGCCAGGCTCATCTACAAGAGAAAAATCTACCTCCTCCTTCAGCCAGTAGATGCCCTAGACTGATGTCAGGATGCTCGGGTATAAGGGAAGTCAGCCAACATCATAATTTTTTTCTTGCCCCCTGAAGGTATGAGCCCTCCTAGATGCAAGTCAAAGTCAAGGGTCTTTGACAGAGAATCTAAGCAAGGAAGAAGGCAAGAGGAGGGACCCCTTGACTAAAGAAGCAACTTGTTCATGCCTACCTTGTAGGGTAGGGGGGAAAGAGGAAGGGAAAGAATACTGCAACAGTCAAGACACTTGTATATACTTACCATAAATGTAGATGTTCAGTTGTACTTTGTTCTTCATGTTTCACTGTTCAGTCCTGACTTGTGGGATGATTCCCAAAGCTGAGAAGGAGTGTGGAAGGTGATAAAAGTGAGGAAAGTATGTCTTGGAAGATGGCAGTGGCAAATCCTGCTCTGGACTTGGAGAAGGATGATAAGTGGTAATGTCTGGTGAAGGTACCAGGTAGCAGCCTCCAGGATGTCCTGGGTGAGTAACTCTTTTAGGAAGGCAGTAGAAGCAGCAGTTGTCCTAGTAGTGTGTGTCCTGAGAACATCAGATGGCTTCTTACCATGATGGCTGTAACAGAAAGAGATACAGTGAGAGGTCCATTTAGAAATGGTCTGTTTTGAAACTGATGTTACTTCAGAACTGGTGACAAAGCCAACAAACAGCTGGTCTTTTTGTCAAGATAGTAACAGATCTGCCTATGGACATTCAAGGAATGAAAAATTCTTTCCCCTATGTTTCTTGGTTTGGGGAAGAAGGCAGATAAATGCATGGCTTGATTTAAGGAGGTGTCTGTCACCACCTTTGGCATAAAAGAGGGGTTAGCCCTGAGAGAGATTCTGTCTGGATGGAAGATGAGGGAAAGGTTCCACTGCCATGACTGCCTGCAGTTCAGAAACCCTCTAGCAGAACTGATAGCTAACAAGAAGGCAGTCTTACATGTCAAAAATTTTAACCCAGCAGAAACAGATGGTTCAAAAGGTGGAAGCGTACGTTTTTCCGGAACAAAATGAAGGTCCCAGGGTGGGGTTGGAGGCCTTCTGGGTGGCCTGATGTGGATAACCCCCCCAAGAAACTGTTTCATAAGAGGGTGAGAAAAAATAGGGGGTTGGGGAGGGATGTGAGCTGAGACAGCCGAGGCATGAACTTTTATGGAGGAGTAAGACAGGCCTTTATCAAAGAGGCTTTGCAGATAGGACAGTATGACTGTGATAGGGATTCTAGGCATGATGTGCACACAATCTGTACCATTTAGCTGAATAGGACTTCCTGGTGCTAGGCCTTCTGGTCTCTCGAAGGATGTCTTGAGCCTGTTAGTGCAGCATAAGATCCCTCCAAAATGTTAAGGTATACTCCATGCTGATAATTTGAGAGTCTACAGGTTGGGTAGCACATTTTCCTTATTCTGCAACAGAAGATCTAATATCTCTGTCAGCTGCTACAGTTTCATGATAGTTAAGCTGAGCAGCAGATTGAGCAGCAGAAAGTACCAGTGTTGCCTGGGCCAGGATGGGGCTATAAGTGTCACCCTTGGCCCATCTTCCTTATCTTTAAGAGCACCCTGGGGAGCAAAGGGATTGGAGGCAAGATACAAATGAAGAGGCCTGTCCATGGGAATGAGAACGTATTTGTCTTCCAGGATGAATTTGTTTTGTCCCTGGAGCAAAACCTTTTCAAATGAGTATTTTTCCCTGGTGGTGAAGAGGTCTATTTGAGTAATTCTGTACTTTTTTAGCTATGCTGAGAAAGGTTTCCCAATGCAATTGCCACTTGTAGGGGTCTGACAGACTTCTGCTGAGGTGGTCTGCTAGGGGGTTGTGCACACATGGCAGGTATTCTGCCAAGAGGTGTAACCCCATGGAGTGTGATGTTTCCCAAACATCCATTGCTAGGTGACAGAGAGGGAAGGAGTGAGTTTCCCCCTGCTTGTTTATGTACAACATGACTGTGGTATTGTCTGTTTTCACCAGTAGTACCCCTGGTTTCCATTTCTCTGTGAGGGCTACTAGACCTTTTTGGACTGCCTTAAGTTCCTTTAAGTTTATGTGTTTGTCTCTAAGCTTGTGGTCCCACTTCCCTTGTGTCTGGACGTGGTTGAAATGTACTCCCCAGGCTTCCTCTGAGGAAACTGTGGTCAGTGTTTGCTCCTGGGAGGGGAATCTGAAGGGGAGACCCAGGATGAGGGAGCAAGCCATGGCCCACCATACAAATTTCTCCTTGAGGCAAGGAGTCAGTTTGATCTTTGCCGAGACTAGTTGTGCATGCTGGCACAGCACATTCTTGCTGTACCATTAGAGTTCCCTCATGTGGCCAGGGGGATTCATGAGGATGCAAGAGGCCATGTACCCCAGAGCTCTGAAGTGCTCTCTGCCTGTGAGAAAGTCTCTGACCATGATTTTTTGAAAGTACAGAGTCAGGAAGGAGACCTTGTCTGGTGGCAAGAAAGCCTTTTGGAGTGTAGAATGTAGTAGGGTTAATAAGAACACAATTCTGGTTGAGGGGTCTGTTTTGCATTTTTGATGATTTACGAAGAACCCCAGGGAGGTTAAGAGGTTCTTTGTGAACATTATGTCTGAGAAGTTTCGTCAAGCTTGTAGCCTCGATAAGGCAATCATTCAGATAGGGAAAATTTGCACCCCCTTTGTTCTGCATGGGAAGAGTGATGGTCCCACCACTGCCAACCAAAATGTAATGATCCCACCACTGCCAACCAACATGTAACATCCCCACATTGGGCCAGTAATCAAGGAACCTGAATCCTCACCAATGACACTGGAGAGGGACATGCACTTGGAATACAACTGGATATACTCAGTATTTCCAGATCCAGACCTCTCTGTATCAAACAGAATCTCCCTTAACAGCACACAGGGAACACATGTAGCCTGGGGTCTGGATCACTGTCTGCCTCCAGGTCCTTAATACGACTCTCCACTGGTACAGCTGTAGGTTTAGGTCCTCAGCCAAGTGTCCAAGCCAAGACCTCCAGCACCCTCTCTGTAAGTCCAGTGCTTGGTGTACATACTCCAAGTAGCTTACAAACAAATACACACGCACACGCCTGGGAAAGGCTGGCACAGATTTACTTGCTGTATCTCCTTCTGTCCAGAGTATAAGGTAGTTATCACCATCACCAGATACTCCACAATCAGCTACTCTAAGGTCCTTAACAAAGGGTGTCCAATTACACTGTGTAATATTAATACTAATACAAATGGTAGTTGCCCACAGTGTCACCAAATATAAGCACTCTCAAAGGTTAAACACTTTCTACAAGGATCAGCCACAATAAAAGTGTTAAATATATTTATTACTAAATAATAAAAACACATGAAAATGCTGAACATACATTCACAGTAAACCAGAGTTCAAATCACAGGAAATGAAAATAATACTGATGGACAGACTCATACAAATAAAGAAAATCAATCTCTAAACTAAGCTTTACTATATTCCTGACTGAGTCTAGGAGAATTGCTATTCCCTAATAACTTACTTGAGAGAGCAAGGCACAATGAAATACATGAGCAGTCTTTCTATTCAGGCTCCCCAAAACAGAAAACTCCATCCTCACGGACTACTCCCTGTAAAATATAATATCCAAGATGGCATGCAGAATGACCTCATCAGATCACCTGACTCTAGGTTCTCACAGTAACCCCCTCTGAAGCTGAGACAGGAATTTAGCATAAATAGCTACAATGCACATCTTAAATGTTTATGGTGGTGCCTGGTGCTTTCCCTCTTTTTACTGAGCTAATGAATACAATCTCCTTCCAGACTCACCATCTATGTTCCTATTCAACAATGTGGGGTACTGTTTTATTGGTTTAATAGCTCATTCACATTCCCCTATTTTTTGTAAAGTAAACTAGCTGGTTAACCTTTGCTCAGTGTCTTCATTTAAAACATATACATTTAAGTCAGTTACAATAATACATGTACATTTCTTTTCATTCCAGCAGGGTGCACAGTTGATACATTTTAAGACAAGCAAACCTCACAAATACATTTTCAGCACAAGCATCTGTACAAATCAGTCATTTAATTATTTACAAAATTCCAGCTAGCTGTGCTGGCACAAGTCATGCATGCACTGCCCTACTTCTGGCATGGGTAGCAGTACCTCCTATCATCACATTACAGAAGGCAATTAGAGGGGCTACACATTTTGTGAAAACCCTGTGAGCAGCATACAAGCCAAAGGGCAGAGCACAAAATGGTTAGTGCCTGGTACCTGCTCTGAAGCGCAAATAACTTCTGTGCAATTCCTCTATGGGGATATGCAAGTATGTTTCCCTTACATCTAGGGTAACCATGAAGGCCTTTGGAGAAATCATGGGCGAGGATTTTTGAAGTGTCAACATCTTGAATTTTGGGCGAGGATTTTTGAAGTGTCAACATCTTGAATTTTGGGACCTGTAGGAACCGGTTGAGGGCAGAGAAGTCCTGTATGGGCCACCATGTGACTTCCTTCCTGGGAACCAGAAAGAGTCTGGAGTAGAAACCCCCTTCCTTTTTGGTGTTCTGGGACCAATTCTACCAAGGCATGGGCACATACTATGTCTATTTGGGAACAGCCTCTGCTCTTTCGTTTGGGAAAGTGTCTGGGAAGCCTGATGGCTTCACGGGCTGCTTGAATTTGAGTTTGTAGCTAATTGAAATAATGTTTAATACCCACTGGTCTGAAGTAATGAGGGAGCAATTCCCTTGGAATAATGCTAGCCCTCCTCCAAGTCTGGAAGAAGGGGGTAATGGAGGGGAAACTATAATGAAAGAGTCATGACTGTTCCCTGCCAGGGGCGTGTGGTCTGGAACTCCCTGGCCTAGTGGTTTCTGAATGCCATTCCCTGGGTCTTTGGTGCTGCTTCTGGCTCTTTTCCCTACATGGCTTTCTTTGCTTAGCCTTAGATTGAGAAGGAAAGCAGCAATGCTTAGAAAGATGGTTTCTACTGAAATGAGGGGGCTGCAGTTGCAAGAAATCTTTAACAGTCTTCAAAGACTTGGCCTTGTCTTCAGTTTTTTTGAGCAGAGCTTCTGTTTTGGGGCCAAGAGGAATTCCTTATCCGAGGGGGCATCCAAGAGGTTTGATCCGACATGCTCTGGGTAGGACTGTTCCATCAGCCATGTGTGTCTACTAATTACAGACCCTGTAGCTGCAGCCCTGCTGCTGGTGGCTTCCATAGCATCATACCCACAGTGGAGGGGATGTTTTGCTACCTGGGAGATAGAACTGCAATTGTCCAGTACCTCCTTAGAGAGACACCCTTGTTCTCTAAAATCATAAGCTTCTGTCTCATTTGATCCAGTTCAGTCTCTTGGTATTTTATCATGTAGAACTAGCAGTTTAATGCCATCACAGACAAGGTGGCAGAGGTGTAAGCATTTTGCCACATCTATCTAGGGGCCAGATTTCTTTACCAGTGGGCAAAGGATGTCTGCAGGAGCAAGCTCTGGCTCCTTTGGGACTGGGCATCATGACCTCTGAATTTGCTGCAGGATTCTTATAACAGATGCTTATGAAAATATACAACCCTAAAAATCTGTCAGGTTATCTAAGGGCAGGAGGGAGGGGGTCTGGCTTCAAGGAAGCATCTTGAAAGACATCATCCACAACTTCCAAAACAGGGGGGATGGCAAAGGGTTTATGTTCTGGGAGGTTGAGCAATTCCCTTACCCTTTTCTGGGACTGAGGGTAATCCTGGGCTTCCCACTGGAAATGTTCCCTCAAAGTGTGCGGTGTTTCCCGAAAGATAAATCCTCAGGAGGAATAGCAGACACAGGATTCTTCTCAGAGTTTGAGTCTTCGAAGGATGCCATGGAGGGGCCCTCTTCAAAAACAGACTCCTCCTAATCAGAATCCTCACCTAACTCAAAGGGATCTGAAAGGACTTCTAGGAGGGGATCTCTTTTTCTTTTTCCTGAGAAGGACTAAGAAGGGGGGTGCCTGCCTCTAACAATGGAAATACGGTACTCTGCTAATCTCACAAAGTCTTGCTGATAAACCTGTGAGTGAGAGTCAGTAGGCCTTGGCTGGGGCTGAGAGGAAGCCATTTTCCTAGGAATAGCTCTTGGTTTAGGCTTGGTGGCGTCTAAACCACTAATGCCTGGTTCCCTCGGAGGAACGGTCGATGTCAAGGTCTGGCATCGGCAATGTCGGCTGTGCTGTGGTCATTGGAAGCAAAGACCTACAGAGCAGTCCTGGACCCAATTGACGGATTGAGTCCTAAAGGCTTGGGTAGATTTCGAGGAACCCAATGGCATATCAGACTCCAAACAGGTCTCATTACAGAGGCCTAATCCACCAACTTGGTCTCAGAAGGGGGCTGCAAAAGCACCTCACCTTCAGAGATAATAAGCCTGGGAGGACTGGCTGATGGCAAGTGGATGTTGTCTGAGGCCCTAAGACTGTGGCATCTTTCCTTCTCCTGCTTACACTTAGGTAAATCAGCTTCAGATCAACTGGCGGATGCAATAACACACAGTCTACCTGATGCTTCACTGAGATGCCTAGCTAAAATTTAAGCCCTATTTCTAATAGTTCTAGAACTGAATTGGGAGCAGAAATGACAGTTAGGAATGTTGTGATCTGGGCCCAACCAAGTTACACAAAAAGAATGGAAGTCTCTGTGTGGAATCAGTTTACCATAAAACAGACAATTATTGGTTTTCTCTGACATTAGTCAAAAAATACAGAAAGGGTTCCCCAAAGGGGTAATTAGCTTTTTGAAGTCCTCTCTCTGGTGCGGACAGACTGATGCATTGAATGAAATCTCTGCTTTGGGCTCCAATTGCAAAATAGATCAGAGATCATGACATTGGCTGACTCCGCCTTTAACTGAGTGTACTGATGTTGGTTAGGACGTCTGCCAGCTGTAGGAGGAGGGAAATTTTTCTCTGGTGGTTGGGCCGACCAATGGCTTCCAAGGCGGGAAATCTCAAAATTCAGGACTGCAACAGTGAAATACGAGGAACATCATCAGTTCTTCTTGAGAAACCTCATGCTCAGCCAGCCTTTTCTTCATTTTATCTTCCGAGTTTGCAGTTCTATCAATTCATCTAAATAGATAGTTGAAGCCTCTCCTATTTTACCAACCTTTTGTTACTTGAGTTGATATATTCCTTTAGTGTTTAATTTATTTTAAATACCTGCGACTGCATTTATTTTTTATTCTAAATGAAAGGAAGTAATCTCACGTACCAAAGCTGAAACCTGGACTGCGTTTTGCTGAACAGTTGCATGATCCTTACCAGAGCTTTTTTCCTTTTTTGGTTGATTTTTTCTGGTTCTCCAAGTATCTTCTTTGCTGGCTAAATTTTACTGGTACTGATACATTCAATGGGTCTTTTTACAATTTCTGTTTTCACACTGAGAAAGGCCAAATTAACCTGTTGTTCAGTTCTTGTCTTGTGTAACTAGTGAGTTTGTTCAGTCTTATAAGAATTTCACAATTAGAGGATTTTTGGGGTGATGTGATGGAAGAAAGAAATTTCAAACAAATTTTTGTAAGTAGTTGTGACTCCACCAGCTTTTTAATGGCCCTCTCTAGTATGATAATGTTGAATCCTGCAGATACTTTTTCTACATTTTTTGCGTCAAGCACAGCCAATATTTTCTGGCCACTAAGACATCTAGAGACTGAAGAACCATGCAAGCACGATGACCAGGGAGTGACTGGCTATGGTTGTAGAGAAAGCAAACTTTTTGGGATTGTTAGGCTGGGGGGTGGATTGGGGTGGAAAGGTCCACAGTTTGGATAAATATCAGTTTCATTTTATAGCTATGGAGTTATGATTATATGAGTACAGGGACAGGTGTTTGTTGTTCATTTAATTCTTCAATTTTGCATGCATGGTTGTTACTTTAGGTAGCTGTACTGGAAATAAAACTTATATACTTACTATAACAGTAGATCTGTTTTGTCTGTTTCCACCCCTCCTCAACTAATGGATCTTGGATCTGACTTTGACAGCTTTTACAGACTTAGGATCCATAGCACAGGCTCCCCCTTATCCATAATCCCCCACACCTAACATTACGTCAGATCAAGTTTGCCCACGAGTCCTGTAAGAACCATTACCGAAATACAAATGTGTACTACCATAATACTAAATGTCAGAGTAAAGAAAATCTTCAAATGCACAGCAAGAGTATATATTACTGTACCAATGACGGCTCACACATTCATACCAGAAACCACAGAAAGAACAACTTTTCCACAAGATGGAAAAGGTTAAAAAGGGAGGGGAGTTGAGGAAGGACAGAAACACACAACACAGATTTGGTAAGTGCACAACTTTTGCATTTGAAGTTGTCTTTTCCGTCCACTCCTCAACTAATGGGACAGAGTCCCAAGCTTCTTATGTCCAAGGGTTGTCTCATGGAAAGATGTTCTAGGGGATGACAAGACCGAATCTCTGGAAAGCAAATCCAATTTGTAATGAGAAATGAAGGTATGAACATTAGATAAAGTGGAAGCAACACAAATGCCATCAATCAAGCCCCTAGAAAAGATGGCCGAATAAGTGGATGCAGCTCTTGTTGAGTGTGCTTTTTGATGGTCTAGGTTAAGGCCAAACCTTTTTGCTTATACATGTGGGAGATAGAGTCAGTCAACCATCTAGCTAAGGTAACCTTTAACATCACTTGACCCATCTTGACTTTAGAAAATTAAACAATCGATACGACTTCTTAAAAGGTTTGGTTCAATTAAGGTAGAAACAAAATTGTCTGTGCACATCCAACATATGGTTATGCATTCTCCTTTACTTGAAAAATCTGGGAAGAAGACTGGTAGATTAACACCTTAGCTGAGTGAAATTGGTGAAGCTATTTTACGCAAAAAAGAGGGGTTAGTGAATAAATAAACCTTGTCCTTACTGAAGATGATGTATGGAAGCCCTGACACCCTTCTAGATGAAGTAATCTCTACAAGGAAAATGGTTTTCAAAGTCAGAAATTTGAAGTCCACCTTGGCCGCATGACAAAAGGAAGCTTGGGTCAAGGCTTGTAGCAAGACAATCATGTCCCAAGGAGAGGTAGGATCCTTGAGTGGAGATTTAAGAAAAGTACCCCTCAAGAAAGCTTTGCACAACTTAACTGAAGTTAAGGAAGACTTAGGCTCATCAATATAGAAGCTCAAGATTGCCACCAGCTGGATCTTGACAGCTGAATAACTAGCACCGTTACTGAAAATGGAGGCAAGAAAATCTACTACTACTGATAGAGGAGCTGAAAAAAAGGATCCATGTTTCTCTGTGAATCCCAAATGGAAAATCTTTTCCATTTAATTTTGTAAACGTTCCTACTAGACTGTTTCTGAGTAGTAGTAAGAATATGGACTACTTAGGATTAAAGCCTGGACCAACTAGTCATCATTGGAAGTGGAGAAATCATGCAGTTCGTTTTTGGGCTCTGATGTGCAGATGAAGCATTTTTCATGGGTGAGACAGATCATCTGGATTTGGATTCAGAACCCAATGGGGGTGTACCAGATGAGGTCAAAGAAAGGGAAATCACACCCATCAAGGTTAAATAGGGGCAATGAAGATGACCATGACTTTCCTCTGTAGTCTCTTCTGCAGGAATTTTAGAACTGGAAGAGTTGGTTTGAAGGTGTATAGGACCGGATCTACTTCAAAATCTGGACGCCCATATAACGGACATTCATTTACGTGAAATAGCAAAAGATGAAATACCCAAACAGTGAAATTTTCCCAGGGTAAGTAAACACTTGCCCAAATGTAAACAAAACACACTCTGAGACAAGTAAAACCCACCTAGGTGGGGGGGTTGTGCCCCCCATACCCCATCTAACTATATATACCAACTCCGGGATCACATTACAGTGGAGAAAAGGGCATGCCGGGCAAGTGTTTACTCACCCTGAGTAAATTTTGCTGTTCAGGTATTTCATCTTTCGCTATTTCTGTCTTGCGTAAATGAACATCTGTTATATGAGCGTTGAGATTTCAAAGTTGACCCATAGGATCAGGGGGTGAATCATGGATCAGACTGTCTCTTGGGACTCCCCCTCTGGGGGGGGGGGTGGAATCAGAGCAAAGAGCCTTTTAGAATTGATGGGATAAGCAAAAGGTCCGCAGCAAAGTTGGCCCCAATAACAAAAAATCTAAGTCACCACTGTTGGACTGTGAGACTTTATGAGGAGGCAGAATAGATCTGCTCAATTTGTCTGCTAGGATGATGGTCTTCTTTGGTATCTAGACTGCTATCAGAAAGTGGGTGGAAGACAATACCCACTGCCACACTCTGATCACTTCTCGTCACTGGGGATAGGAGTGTGTCCCTACTTGTTTGCTGATGTACCAAACTAGTGACATGTTGTCAGTTTGGATAGAAATCACTCCTAGAAGGAGGACATCCTGAAAGGTCTGCAACACAAGGAGGACTGCCCTCATCTCTAAGACAGTGATGTGAAGATTGCCCTCCAATGAGGTCCACTGCCTTGGGCCATCTTTCTCAGGTAATGCCTCCCCACCATAGCTGGGAAAAGAATAATTGTGTAAAATCTTATCATAACCATAGATGTCCTTCTCTTCCATTTTGCAGTATTCATAACCTTTGGGTTACCCTCTGCTTTTCTACCTAAACATCCGGCCAGTATACAAAAGCTTTAGTCACTACGAGGTATGTGGGATGTCTGACATTGGCCATAGGTTGTTCGGGCCATAACAATGACGTCTGCACGTACCTTCGCCAAAACTTTATGCCCCAGTCAGACCCCAGTCCCAGGATAGCTGCACAAGTACTTTTGAGATATATATATATGTATGTGTGTGTGTGTGTGTGTGTTTATATCTATCTATATGTGTGTGTGTGTGTGTGTGTGTGTGTGTGTGTGTATGTATATATATATATATATATATATATATATATATATATGTGTGTGTGTGTGTGTGTGTGTGTGTAAGGGGTAGAAGGGTGGGATAGATAGAATACTGCAACATGGAAGAGAACATGTATGGTTATGTAAGATTTTACACAACTATTCTATTTTCTTCTATTCACATGTTGCAGCATTCATAACCTTTGGGTGAGTGCCAAAGCTCAAAGAGAAGAAGAGGATGGTGGTTTGGAACTGTTTTCTAAGAAACATGCAGGATTGCCCAAGTAGAACTTGCTCTAGATCTGGAAATGTGGTCCAGTTTGTAGTGTTTGGTGAAGGTATGGACAGATGTCAAGATAGCTGCCTCTATAATGGAAGCAGTGTCCAGCCCTTTCAAAAAGACTCCAGATGAGGCCATGGCTGTAATAGGCTTTAATTTTAGAGTTTAGATGTTTGCCATGGTAGGTGTAACAAAAGAAGATGGCCTTGGAAATCCAGGCAGAAATAGACTGTTTTGTCACTGCTTTCCCCAGAGCTCTGGGGTGAAAAAGAGACAAACAATTGCTCTGATGTGCTAAGGGACATGGTCTTGTCTAGGTAGAATCTTACTTGTCTGTGAACATCACGGGAATGCAGGACTCTCTCAGTGTCATTCTGGGGATGTGGAAAAAAGGTGGAGAAGTAAATACATTGGTTCAGGAACAGTTCATTGACCACCCTAGGTATGAAGGGCGGGATAGTCCTTACAGTCACTCCATCCTTGTGGTTGATTAAAAAAGGTGAGATGGCCATGAGGGCCTGGAGTTCTGACACTCTCCTGGCTTATGTCAGCTCCAGCAAAGGCACAGTTTGTTAAGTGTAATATTTTAGAAAAGCTGTAGCTCCTCCTGGTTCAAACGAAACAACAGTGAGTGTCTCTAAAACTTAGTTCAGGTCCCACAGGGGTGGAACTGGTCTCAGGGGGGCTGAAATACAGTTCTACCTTTAGGAATAACTTCACTGGAAGCTGAAGGTAAGAAGAGGGTCAAGAGGCAGACAAGCAGAAATAGCAGCCAGGTGGGCCTTAACAGAAGAATATGCCAGCCCTGCCTACAACAATTCACCCACATTGGACAGCATAAAGAGGACCTCTCCTCGAAATGGGTTTAGCTGCCTTTTAAGACACAAACAGAGAATTTTTTCCATTTGGACAAATAAGTTCTTCTAGTATTGGGTTTCCTGGCTTCCTGCAGGACATTAAGCATGTCCTCAGTGTAAAGGTGTCTGAAAGGGATCAAAACTCTATCACCCACAGGGTTAGGTTGAGAAATTCCAAGTGGGGATGGATTAGGGGATCCCATGTCCTGTGTGAGAAAGCCCACTCTGTCAGGTAACTTGTCATGATTGTCCCTGGCTAAATGCAGGAGAAGGGGGAACCAATGCTGTCCTGGCCAAAAGGGAGTCAACAACAAGATTTTTGGTTTGTCCTGCTGAATTTTCAACAGAACGTTTTGTAAGAGTGGAAGGGGGGAATGCATAGAAAAACATCCCCTTCCATGCGACAGAAAAGGCATCCGATACCCTTGATAGGGGGCTGGGTGCCCTTGTATAAAATTGTGTGGAAGTTGTCTGCTCAGAGGGGAGGCAAACAGATCTATTTGTGGTATACCCCACCTGTGGACTATGTCCAGGAACACATTCCTGTGTAGCATCCATTCATGAGATTGTGACATGGACCTGCTTAAGGTGTCTGCCTGAGTGTTCTGAGCTGAGGGAATGTAGACCGCCTGCAGGGTGACTCCATGTTGGGCTGCCAGTTCTCAGGCCTGGAGTGCAAGTCTGCATAGCAAGTAAAATTTTGTTCCCCCATTTGTTCATATACCAGAGAACTTTAGTGTAGTCTGTGAACAACTTCAGGGGGGCTTGCTTCAGAATGTATTGAAAGGCCTTCAGTACAAATATGATGGTCCTCATCTCTCTGATGTTGATGTGTTCCCTCTTGAAGGTGCTTGTCAATGTGCCTTGCACCTTCAAGCTGTCCATGGCAGCTTCCCAACCCAGGTCAGAGGCATCTGTGTACATTTCCAGGACTGGGGTGAGGGGTTCTAAAGGAAGTCCTGGGTTGAGAGAAACTTGTGCCAGCTACCAAAGGATCTCCTTCCTTAGGCATGGTAGGAAGGGAATGGTGTGGTCCAAGGGGTGGGAGTGTTGGCTCCATGTGGACTTCATATACCACTGAAGTTTCCTCATGTGGACTCTTGCCAGTGGCAATGGGCATAGTAAAGGCCATATTGTCCTAAGAGTCTGAGATATTCTCTTGCTGACATTGTAGTGGCATGGAGGACAAACAGCAGGTACTCCTTCGGGCTTTTCACCTTTTGGAGTGGAAGGAATGCTCTCATAACATTTGTCCTTGTTCTGCACCCCAGGAAAACTTGGTCCTGGGAGGGGTTTAGTTTGGACTTGGGGTAACTGATGTTGAAAACCCAGAGACATCAGAACAGAAATTATGTTTTGGAGATGAATGTGTAGGGAAGTGGAACAATCTGCCTGGATCAGAAGATCATCCAGGTATGGAAAAATCTAAATCCCTTGGACCCTGCAAAAGGCTATTATTGGGTTGGGAGGGTGGCCTAATGGTTAAGGTGTTTGCCTTACAAACACAAGGTGCAGGGTTTGAGTCTCACAAGGGATAATTGGCTAGGCTTACAATGGCTCGCAAGGGCAGTTAGCTTAGTACTAATCTATGAATCTATGAATCTATGAATCTATGAAACACTTGATGAATACCTCTAGAGCAGCAGACAGTCCAAAGGGTAATTCAGAGAATTGAAAATGCAAGGAACCCACACAGAAACATACATATTTCCTGTAATTGGGCCTTATGGGGATATAAAGATATGCATTATTGATGTCCAAACTGACTAGAAATGCCTGAGGCATTAGCATGGGAAAGAGAGTCTGGAGCACAAGTATGCAAAAGGTGGGTACATGTAGTAAGGGGTTGAGGTGGGAGAGGTCCAGGATGGGTCTCCATGGGCCATACTTTCTTGGGACTAGAAAAAGTCCCAAGAAGGACAGGTTGGATAGTACCTTGAGAGAGGAGGCTGTCCAAGACTGTTTGGAAAAGTGGACATTGGTTCTTTGGTGGCTGTGGGATGCCTTCTAAGGAGGGAGGAATGATCCAAGACATGAAGCAACCCTTTTCTATAACTAAGACCCACTTATCTAAGGTAATGCTTTGCCAGACAGGAAGACAGAGAGTCTTTGGGATAGGAGGATAGAATTTGGAGTGGGTGGAGACTAAGGCAGGTAGTCACAGACTACATGCCTTCCTGTAACTGAGGTTTCTGAGCTGGAGTCTGAGTAGGCCTGGAAAGCAGCTGCTGCTTCCTGGAGCTCTTTTGCTTCTAGATTGAATAAGGAGTATGAGGAGAATGTTTTCTGATGAACTGTGTCTTAGTGGGATAATTCCTATGCCATTTAGGGACTGGAGACACAAACAAATGCTTTAAATCCTGTAATTCTTTCCCTTTTTGCTGAAGGGTCTTGAAAAGCTCTGCCACTCTGGCCCCAAATAGGGCAGAATTGTTCAGGGTTGCACCCAGAAGCTTGGCCCTGATATTGTCAGGTAGGGGTTGGAGTTTCACAAAAGAGTAACTCTGGAGCACTGAGGCAGAAGATGCAGATCTGGTAGAGGCCTCTGCAGCATCATAACTGCATCTGATTGAGTGTCTTGTCAAGTGAAAGGACAAGGAGATGAGGTTAGATATTTGACCCTTAGTAGATGAGTCTGGGAGATCAGCCAAAATTTTAGAAACCTGAATCAAAAGGGCCAGGGAATACTTTGACATGTGCATCTGGTAGTTAACAGCCCTAAAGGACAAAATGGCAGAGGTGTATACCTTTTTGCCAATGCGTTCCATAGTCTTACTGTCCTTATCAATGTGAAGGACAGAGGTGGAAGGCAGTAGTCTAGAGGGCTTGTCTGCATATAATGAAATAGTGCCAGTGTCTGCAAAAGGGCATTTGATCAGGAAATTTGGTCCCTTCTGGGACCTTATAAAACCTGTCAGGCCTTCTAGGGGCTGGGGGTTGGGATTCAAGATTTTTAGAGGCTACATTGAAGGCGTCTAAAAAGAAAAAGACTGGTAAACCTGGTGGAATGGCAGAAGGGGAAGGGGTTCCCATTTATAAGAGTACATAATGCCAGTTTTGAACCTCAGTCATTTCTGTGGAGTCCCATTTAAAAAACTCTCTTATTCAAGAGATGGCTTCTCCAAAGGTGAGGTCATCTCCAGGGGAGTCTACCTCAGCAGAGTCCTCCTCTGGAGAGACATACCCAAGAGGGTAAGGCATTTGAAAGACATAGGAAAGGGAATCCTCTGAAGACTCTTCAGCTTCAAGTGGAAGAGGATCTTAAGGCTGAGGCCAAGGACTGATAACTGGAGGGGAAGCCAAAGGGGAAACAGCCACCGAAGGCCTAACAGCCATGAAGGCATTAGATAAGCTCTGGGAGAAAGCCTGCCAATCAGGCAGGCTTTCAGAAGGTGGAGAGACATGGTTTGTCTTTTGTTTTCATTTTAAGGAAGAGAGAGGCCTGGAGGGCATAAGGCCTAAGGAGGCCTAGGTTCAGGCGGTTGTACACCAGTGGAAGGGCCAGTCTGGAAGTCCATTGTGAGCTGAGATTCCTCCTCGTCATTGGTGCATGACATCTACATAACCTTCATGGACATGCTTTCAGCCTTAGGTTTGGTGGCCTATGAAATGGTACCCGATATACTGAACTGGCTGGTTCCATATGTTCCTCCAGGCGAACATCGCCCACAGGGGGAATGTCAGGTGGAGGAGTTGCAGCAGAAGGTTCAGGCCTGGAAACTTTGGTCTTCTTTTCTGATGGCTCGTCGGTCTGACCAGATGGCCCTTCCATCACCAGAGTCAGGCGTTTAACATGCTGGTTTTCCAAACAGATGTTTAAGGCATGCAGACAGCTGTGAAGAGTCTTAGGAACGAAGGCCTGACAATTTGTGCAGGTTTTATGGTCATGGCTAGGCCCTAGGCAGAAAAGGCAGAGACTGAAGGCGTCCTTATGGGGGATCTGATGTCCACACCTACACTTTCTCTTCCTAGATGACATGAACCTTAGCAGGCATGCACTGACCAAAATAATAAGAAAAAAGGCCCCAGCGGGTTATCTTAAACACGAAGGATCCAACTGCAGAGATGGCAGGATGAGCTGACATTTGACCGGCAGCAGAGAAGTTCTGGAGAAGGTACGTGCAGATATCACTTTTATGGCCCATGTACCCTATGGCCAATGTCAGATGTTCCACGTACCTCGCAGTGATTAAAGCTTTTGTATACAGGCCAGGCATTTGGGTGGAAGAGCGGAGGATAAACCAAAGGCTATGAATACTGCAATATGTGAATAGACGGACATCATCCATGATCACTGTGGCTTTGTTAATGGGCGGGACAAAGACACAGTCCCGAAGCACTTCTGGAGAATGAATGCACCAAGTTACATGATTTCTGCAGATCTTTAAGTGGATTGGAAAAGTCATGGGCTGTGATCTGATGGACCACTGGACCACTACTGTCCACTGTAACACTCTCAAACAATGCCTTTCCAATGGAACCACAGTGATGGGGACTGCCATCAATTATAAAAGGTGAAAGACTAATCTGACGGGTGGAGTCTAATAGGAAAGAAGTTGCTGAGCCTGACTTTTCTACATTGGAGCATAGCTGAAGCAAACAGTTCCTGGCCCAAATCAACAGAGATCTGGAAGGAGCAGTAAGGAGCCAATCATCTAGATGGGGAATCATCCGGAACACTTGAAGTCAGAGATGAGCCACTGCCATGCATTTGGTTAACACCTGGGGAGAGGGGCTGTGGTGATACCAATGGGCAGGGCTCTGAACTGAAAAATACTGGCTCCCAACCAGAAGTGAAGAAAGCTCCTGGAACATCTGTCCATTCTGATGCAATACTCTGCATCCTGAAGGTCTATCGAGCACTTCCAGTCATCCTTCCTCAAAAAGGGGAGATTAGACTGCACTGTGACCATCTGTAACTGTGTGTATTTGACAAACTGGTTCAAGTGACTGAGGTCTGAATACTTGTTGGTCTGGTGGGACCCTCTTAGATGACCTGCTTTTCTAACAGCTTTTTTATTTCCAATGCTGCTGTTTTTTATTGAGACGGGATGTTGGGAAGTTGCTCCTCTGCCAAGAGGGCAAAATCTGTCATTAGAATACCCTTCTCTAACGTGGGGGGTGGGGGGTATCTCTGGAGGAATCCTAAAAAAAACCTGGATACTTCTTAAACCACAGTTTCTTACTCCCCCTTCTGGCTTCCACATGCTTGTGGAAGAAAGAGTTATTCCATTCTGTGCATCTTTGACCTTAGAGCTGAACATGGTTAAGGCATCAAATAGGGCAATGATAAAAGGCACCTTAAAAGGTTCTGTGAAGTCACACAAGCACATCCAGGCATGCTTCCTTACTGTAATGCCTGTTCCTGTGGCTCTCAAAACACCTTCCATTGCACTGGATAGGAGGGGCATGAAGGTGTTCAACAAGGACTGAAGGACAGCCAGCTGTAAATCCACTGTTTTACGATCTTCTGCAGATATGGGCACAGAAAGAGACTTGAAAAGCTCCATGGTCAAGTCTCTTTGAAACCAAGTCAAGTGACAAGTAATTCAGTGACCTTAAAGCAAAGGTAGCTGAAGCACAGACAAGCTTTCCAAATCTGTAGAAAGCCCTAGACTCTCTGTTAGAGGGACAGACAGAAGAGCTTTCTTCTGCAAGTTCCTTCTTAATGGCTGCCACCACTACCATAGCATTCACTGTTCGGTCTTTGGTCCACTGACAGCAGTCTTTAGGGGTAACAAAGTATTTGTCCAGTTTCCTTGGGATTGGTTCTGTGATGTCCAGTTCCTTCTCTGCCTGGTGAGAGATTAAATCCACCATCTTATTAGTTGGGGAACTAACCATGGAGTAGATGAGTTGAATGAAAAGTCTCAAGGAACACGGATTCCTCCTGGGAAGGGGCTTCAGAAGATTGACCTCCTTTCTGTCTTAGAAGTTTGAGGATTTCTCTGAATGAGATATCTTCAAGGGGGTGATCTGGGGACCCCTCTCCTTCACAGAAATATACGTCTTTTGTCAGATACTCTTGGGGGGGGGGGGTCAATGTATCTCCTCTCACACTTCTGCTTCTGAGGACACTCTGCAGGGGGAAGAGCTGGAAAATACTTGGGAAACCTAAGGAGAGTCCTGAATGAGGACTGATAAACTGTGCAGGATAAGGACCAAGGGCTATCAGTTGCAGAGCAGGTGGAGTCAAGACAGACAAAGATGCCCACTCTCTAGCCTTGAAAACAGCTCTCTCCACTGCCGCAAAAATAGAAGCCAAGTAGGAACCTAAGATTAGTCCAGTAGGAGCCAAAGTTGCAATACCAGTATGACTAAGTGTACCACCCCAATTCATCTTTGAGACTGAAGCCAGAGCTGAGCTAATGCCAAGGCTCTGAGGTGAAGCGATGGCACCAATACATTCTGAGTTGACCCCTTACAACCAGACTCAACACAAAAGCTTCAGCTCCGATATCCTTCTGGCTCTCAGAAAACTGGAACTGGTTGGGTCACAGATGATGCCACAGTTGAATACAACCACATCTTCAGATCTGACATGGACAATCTGGAAGAACTCTACTCCAACATCCTCAAACCCGGAGGTCAGATGGAGGTAGAAGCAGCCACAGGCAAGGGACAGGGTCCAAAGTTCATGAGTCCAATGGGAGCCAGGGCAACTCCCAACTGAATTTGGGTCCCAAGGAACGTCATCATTCTGTCTACATCAGCTTCTGTCAAGCTTCTGTTACACCTAATGGACCTCTATGATGAAGATGTGGAAGGTGGTCTTGAAGATCTCTGTAAGGACCTCTCCTGCAGAAAGGGTGACCGCAGCCTGGGAGGGACTGAATCTGGGGAAAACCTCTGCTCTGGAAGGATGGGGGTCCTGAGCCACACTGAAATTGGATCTGAGAGACTAGATGGCTCCAAAGACTTGGAAGTTTTTGCAACAGAAGTAGAAAATAAAACAGATGATAGAGAGTGATCGGGGATCACTTCCAATGACTCCTTCCTTTTTCTTTGGGCTTGTCACTCTTCTGCCTCGTATGTTCATCTGAGCTCATTTTCCTGGAAGGAGAAGCCCTACGTGCAAATTTTAAGGAGTCAGAAAGAATAAAAACCTTGAGCAGTAGTTTGTTTCATCATTCAATCAGGGCCCGAAGACCAAATGCCATGTAAATACAGCAATACTCTTCTAAATGAGCTGCCCTCAACCAGTATACATATTTTGGATAGGAATCAGAATTTGGCATCTTGTGAATACAAGCCACACGTTTCTTAAATCATGCATGCTTTTCTGACATAGTCCCTGTAAAGAGAAAACAAGAAGTACAAAGAAGCAACTACCAGAAATGGTAGAAAGGTAATTAATACACTAAAAAAAGGAAGACTGGTGTAAAGTTTTTTCAATAAGGGAGAATAACAGCAATGGTATAAAGGCTACTACATAAAACTACTAATAAAAGAAAATACAGAAGGAGCAGAGGAGGTCTAGAACAGAAAAAGCTTTTTTTAAGAGAGACAAGTGAAAGGGAAAGCACTTATCAGAAGAAGAGACTAATATACCAGAAAAAGGGTATCTAAAGATTTCAAATAGCAAAAACTAAAAAAACACATAGCTGAATAACAGTCCGAACTCCTAAGAGTGGGAAATGAGATCTGAGGTAATGTTGGGGACTGGAGGGGATTATGGGTAAGGGGAAGAGCATGAGCTACAGTTCTTAAGTCTGAAAAAGTGGCCAAGTCAAATGATACCCATCAGTCAGTTGAGGAATGGATAGAAAAGACATCAGATCAGCCGGATAAATGAGGGCTGGCATAGATCTAGGACTACGGTAACATCAGGATTAGTACAGTAGTACTGTGTAAGAGTTGTGACGGTAAAGTATGTGCACAGTTGGTGGTAAAATGTTGTCTGCTGGTATGGAAAGAGGTTAAAAGTAGTAATAACTGTAATAGAATTATGGTGCATTTTGAATTAGGTAAAGGAAGGTCTATAAAGAATACAGAGCACAAACAATGTCTATAGTGTTATAGCCTTGAAAATAGGTATGCGTTGAAAAGAATGCAATGATTTTAACACAGTTGTATAAGGGTTAGGTGAGAAGCTGTGGGAGGTTCAAGAATGTAGAGAGGGAGATAAATTTGAGATGAAGAGAATGTACTGGTTTTAATGCAATTACATAAGTGAGAAGCTGAGGGGAGGGGGTGTAGGAACTAGAAAGAGAGATAGGAGTACAGAGGATATATATATATATATATATATATATATATATATATATATATATATATATATATATATATAAGAATTTGTGGGGTGCAGAGAGGCAGATAGGTATAGATATAAAGAAGACAAATACACAATACATGGTGATGATGTATAAGGTGTACATCATGTGAGAAGACCCATGCGGGATAGAGATATTGGGTTATGTACAGAGATGCAGATAAGAGGTGAAAGGAAGGACAAACAGGTAATAAAGAGTGATAGCGAAGAGACGGATATAGGCAAGATGGTGTGTTATATACAGACAGAGATGTAGAGTGAACAGTTATGTGACAAAAAAGGTGAGGAAGTGTACAGTAAATTATGTACAAGTGTACAAGATATACATAACGAGATGAAAGCATTAATTGTATGAGTCTGATGTGATAGGTCTGCAAAGCCTAAGTAAAAGGTAGTGCTGTTGGTAGTTTAGAGATAGAGAACATACTACCTTTCTCCAATAACTCAGTAAGCAACTATAGACACTATAAGGAAATAGCCGAGTATGGAGAAAGAATGAAATGGGTCTTTCCACATTCAGCCATATTACACTCCACTGTCTATCTATAGGTTTCATTAGCTATTGGATGAAGCATGGAGAACTTCAATGGGTGTTTTCAGACAGAGGCACTAGAACTTAAAGGAAAAGAAAAAAATATATAGTATTGCGCAATGATGGTGAGAAGGAAAATGATGACAATAAAAATGGATAATTTATGGAGGAAGTGAGGGAAGTAGAGCTGACATCTAACAATGTTTTGGAAATGACCCTTCAGTCTGCCTTTGGAGTTTAAATGTTAACACCAGGAAGGTAACAAACAATAGCATCTAAACTTACATAGACTTGAACAACACTGTGAAACTGTAGTAACAGCCAAAGATAACATTCATTAAAATGCATTTCTTACCACCTCTATTGCACTCTAAAGACTCCACTAACTTGGAAAGAGCTTAAAAAAAAGGAAACATATTGATACACAAGGTTAGATGATTTAAGCAGGCAGATTACAATCACTGCAAATCAACTGCAAGGCTTTATATTTGGCTGCTGGCTGTGAAAGTTCATTCCCAATTTACTTCATTATGGATGCCATTTTGCTGTTATTCAAGTATTCAGGCTATACAGCATCAAATATACTACTTTACTTAGCAAAAATATGCTACCAGCTATGGTGACCAAGTATAACACAGGCAACTTTCTCAACGCAAAGGCACAACACTTACGATTCTTAATTTCTACAAGTACCACCGGTGCTAATACAAAAATGCATTGCTCAACATGCCTTGAATTAAAATACAACACTATGCTTCCACAAAGCTACATCAAAACAGTGTATCCACAGATATCTGTTCAGAAAATGTATACTATAAGTAAGTCACCTTGTTTTGTGATAGGATTACAACTGGATGGATGACCATGATTTTACAAGGGTAGAGTTTGTTTGAAAATGGTGCCTGGAAAATTTACTCTAGTACAGCAAACATGGTGGTGGGGGCACTACACTGCGGCTAGCAACAGGACGCAATAGGTAAGCCAGATTCTAGTTTCTTCTACACTCTACAGATGGAATTTGTTCCCAAAACAGTCTAATAGTGAAAGGACCAAACTGGTAAGTGCACAGATACCATACCAACAGAATTTGTCCCAAATCATGGATTTTCTCCACTCTGTTATCTCTTCATCTTAACATGGATTCCAGAAATGGCTATGGTGTCAATATCATATTATTCTCTCTCAGCAAGCTAATTAGGAATGCTCAAAAATAAAGTTGAGATCATGGCAGTTATCTTTCCTGACTTATCCAAAGCCTTTGATATCCTACATCATACATGTTTTTTAATAGACTTAATGCTTCAGAGATGAACATGTCTACAGCAAAATGGCATAAAGGACTACTTGACTGGAAGGAGCTAAACTGTTAAATGGAAGTCTACTTGTACTGATCCTACAATTTCAAAAAGGTATTCTTTAAGGATCTATATTGCATTCTCTTCTTTTACAGGTCCTACCACTGACACAGTCTGTACCTTCTCCAATGTTTAGACAATTCCATGGTTCAATATTTAGCAGACACTTTGTGCAGCACAGAAGAAAAACTTAAAGTAGGATACTCAAAGCTATCATCATGGTTAAAAGTTTTACAATAATCTCCAAATGTATCCAAGACAAAAGCAGCATTTTCTGCAGTCATCACTATAAACTGTTAAAATCAAGAAACTGTTCATTTCCTCTACCGAGGTATCTCCAATATTTGGGAAATCATACAGATGAGTCCCTATACACTGATGAACACAGCAGCATAACAAAAAAAAATTGCAATCGGGCTGAGGGATTCCTCTGCAGAATCAAAATCAAATCCACCCTGTGCCCTTCTAAAGAATAACATGGCTTCCACAACAATAATTTTCAAAATGTTTTTCGGAGTGGTTCTGTTCATCACCCTATGTAAACACTTAAATTAAACTTAATTTAGTATAGGATTGTGTCAGTTATACAAATGTATGACTGCCTATGTAGTAAGTGATGGTTTAATAAAGGTGTTTCTTGTTTAAAAAAGGCAGGAATTAAATAGGTTGTGTAATATTATGTATTATATGAGATATAGCAACATATGTGAAGCATAATGTTTATGTTAATATAGTTTGATTACTTTTATAGGAATGGAAAGTTGCCTATGTCACAAAATGATAATTCAATAATGGTGTTTGGAAAAAACATTTAATTTAGCATATAATATAGTAACAGAATACTATGCAATATAATGCCACAGAACATAACCACGCGTACAGTCTAAATAACTTAAAATGTTTGAACTCTACAAACTGTTGGGATTATATGCAGTTAAGCTTTGTTTGCAATCTCCTTCATAGCACATCCAAGCTACATATACATGAATCATTCAGCATGGCAAGATTCTAGCTTTACCAGAAGTCATATTGCTTTTGATGACTCATTTTTTTTAATATAATACAAAAACCTGTAACATGTTGCCCTCTGATATAAAGAATCCAATACCATGGAATTAGTTAAGGCCAAAGTTCATGACCCAGAATAAAGCCATAAAATGTGTAGGCCCAACTGGTTCAAGATATTTATTTTGGATTCCCATCTTATCTTTTCCTTTTCCAGGGTCATATGGGAGCCAAAGCTTATCCCAGCACTCTGTGAACACAGTGCAGACAAACTATCATTGGTTGGTATGGCAGACTAACAACAGGATTCCCTACTCACACACACATTTGCAGATGCATCATATGCATTACCTACACAGGCAGTTTAGAAAAAAAAGAAGCTATGTACTCACCATAACATTCCATGTGTGTTGTCCATCTCACCTTCATTCTCTACTGGTTGGGTCTGGAACTGATCCTCTGTTCTGACTCGGCTGTATACAAAAGCTCGAGGTCTTCAACTAGCTTGTGGCTTATACTCTATCCCATGATGTTCTGGGATACTCCTCAGATATTGTTTACTGGTATAATAATAGAAGCATATAAAAGTTTACTACTTTTATGAGCTATGAATAGGGTTAGATAATCTTAATCACCAAATGAATCCGCTCGGTCCTCCAGGAGCTATAGGCTGGGGGAAGGAGGGTGGGATGTAAGAATGAAGGTGAAATGGACAACACACATGGAACGTTATGGTGAGTACATAACTTCTTTATATGATGTCATCCTAGCTCGCCTTCATTCTGTACTGGTTGGGACAGTGTCCCTAGCACCATCTTTCTTGGGTGGCTTCAAGGGTGAATATTCTTTGGAACAGTGGACCCAAAAGAGGCCCTATCCATGAAGGCCAAATCAACTTTGTAATGAGCAATAAAGGTATGAGGTCTTGCCCATGTTGCTGCAGCACAAATGGTATAAATTGGCAGTTTAGCCCAAAAGGCGGAAGAGGGAGATATAGCTCTGGCAGAATGACCTCTTACTTTGTTGGGAAGTTGTTTGCTCTGTGATTTGTGGGTGAATGTAATACAATCTGACAGCCATCTGGAAAGAGTGATCTTACAAACTGGAGCACCTTTCTTGCAGTCTGAAAAGGACACAAACAATTGGTCAGTCTTTCTAAAGTCCTTCATTCCATGCAAGTAGAAACATAATTGTCTATGTACATCTAGTTGATGTAGCATATATTCTGCCTTACTGCCATAATTAGGGTAGAAAACTGTTAAGTCTATGGATTGGTTTAAGTTTGATTCGGAACATACTTTTAGTAGAAAGAATGGATTTGTTCATAGAGACACTCTGTCTTTGTGGAACAGCATATAGGGGGGTTTGATAGACAGTGCTTGTAACTCTGAAACTCTCCTAGCTGAAGTGATAGCTATTAAAAGAATTGTCTTCCAGGTTAAAAACTTCATATCACAGGAAGATGCAGGTTCAAAAGGGGGAAGACTCATAAGGGATAACACAAAATTCAATTTCCATGGTGCTAGAGGTGGTTTAATGGGTGGTTTTAATAAAATGGTACCCCCCAGGAAAGCTTTTCAAATTCTATGGGACATCACGTTCAGATCCGCTTCACCTACAATCACTGCTAATTGAACACGAATAATAGCTGCAACCGCCCCGTCATGAAATAGTTTTGCCAGGAATTCCAGTATGGAAGATATAGATGCAGAGAAAGGGTCAATATGATTTAGGCCCAGGAGGAAAATCTCTTCCATTTGGTGATATACAATTTTCTTGTCAAAGCCTTATGAGAAGAAATCAAGATATGCTTCACTGAAGGGGAAAGGTCATGTAGCCTGGCTATGATTGGAATTGGAGCAGTCAGCCTGTCAACTTGAGGGTTTGAAGAGATGGATGGAGCATTCCCAACGCATGAGTCAGAGGATCTGGAACTAGGTCCAGAATCCAAAGCTCCTCCTGGAGATGAGGCCAAAGGAAGGGGAACCCGATTTGACAAGGCCAGTAAGGGGTGACAAGTATCAAGGTCCTTCCCCAAAATGCTGGCTTTTTGAAGAACTTTAGGTATCAACGGGAAGGGAGGGAAGGTGTAGAGGAGACCCAAAGGTCAATCGTGCACGCATCCCTTGGTGATTCCCCTGGAGGAGGGATCAGGGCAAGATAGCTGCTGGATTTGGCATTCATGGACATGGCAGAAAGGTCGTAGCAAGGCTGGCCCCATTTTCGGAAAATCATTTCCGCTATCTCTTGTTTTATGGATCACTTGTGTGGCATCAGAATCGCCCTGCTGAGTTTGTCCACTATCATGCTGGATTTTACCCAGGATGTGCACTGCTATCAGAAAACGTTGGGAGGAGGTCGCCCACAGCCATACTCTCAGGGCCTCCGGACAAAGGCGGTAAGATCTGGTTCCTCCTTGTTTGTTTGTACACCACACGACCGACATATTGTCAGTTTGTATTGCAATGGTTCCTAGCGGAAGACAGTCTTGGAATGCCTGCAACGCTAAAAGCACCACTCTCATCTCTAGGACATTGATATGCAAGTGGGCCTCATGATCCTAAGTGCCTTGGACTGTCCTTGCGTGATAATGCCCCTCCCCCCCAATCTATCTGGGAAGCATCTGTGGTCCTGTGGCTAAAGGCTGTGGAAGAACAAAGGGTCAACCTAAAATCAGAGTGGAATAAAGCCACCAACAAAGGTCTTTCCTGCAAGATTCTGTTATCATGAATTGATGGGACATGGGAAGGTCCTGCATGATCCACTGAGTGAACAGCAGCCACTGTAGAATCCTCATTTGGAGCTGCGCCAATGGAATCAAGTTTATTGCTGCTGCCATGGTGCCTAGTACTTTTAGAACTGTTCTTGCTTGAACCTTCCTCTTAAAAAGTAGGTTTATGACCTGATGCTGAAGGGCTTGTACTCTTTATGGGGGAAGCTTTACCATCATTTTTGTAGTATCTAAGTCTGCTCCTATAAAAACAATACGTTGAGAAGGCAATAAGGCAAACTTTTGTAATTTATTGTGCTCCCTAATGACAGCAGAGATTCAATGTGGTGTCTCTCGCTTTTATTAGTAGATGCTCGGTGGTGGAGGTTAGGAGCCAGTCTTCTAGGTATGGAAACACTCGGAATCCTAGGCGTCTCAGGTGAGCCGTGATTACTGCCATACATTTTGTGAACACTGTGGGGGCTGCTGTGATACCAAAGGGCAGAGCTTGAAACTGACAGTGACTGGATCCCAGCCGAAAGCACAAATGACTCCTGGATTACCTGTCCATTTTTATGTGGTAGTACGCATCCTGGAGGTCTATAGAGTACATCTAATTGTCTTGTCCTAGAAAAGGGAGCAATGAATGCAGTGTTACCATCTGGAACTTTGACTTTCTAACTGCTTTGTTCAGTCTGCTGAGATCCAGGATGGGTTTCCAGTCCCATTTTCTTTGTTGGAACTGAAAAGAACCTTGAGTAAATTCCGGATCCTATTTGGTTTGGTCTGCGGGGACTGTCTGGATGACTCTTTTTCTAGCAACTTCTGTATTTCTAGGGTAGCCTATTCCCTTTCACTTGGTGGAACATCCGGAGCTTTTTTATGTTTGGGATGGGGAAAAGAAAAGGGTATGGACTAACCTCTGGATATGATGCTTTGTACCCATTTGTCTTTTGCTATTTTTAGCCAGGCTTCTGGATACTCCCTTATGCCCCTGGGGGAAGAATCACCATGTGTGTCTTGAAAAACTCTCTGGGATTTTCAAAACCACATATTTTCCCCCTTTTGGATAAGGTCTAAAAGGTAGGGAAAATGGACTCCTATGGCAGAGAGTTCTTCCTTCTTGTTCACACCTGGTTAATGTGTCTTTGACTTTAGCCCCAAACAAGGATGAGCCATCGTAGGGGGCATTAACAAAGGAAGACACTTAAGTTACACAATCATATCCAAGAATGCCTCCTTAGGGAAATTCCTGAACCCACTTGCCCTACTCACTCCATCAACTGCATAAGAAATGAATCTCATGGAGGAGTTTACAATTGAATTCAAGGTGGAGAGCTGGGAGGAAACTTTATCTGCTATCCCCACAGTTACTGAACCCTGGAGAGCATCTCCTAGCTCCTTCAGGAGATCTCTCTGCAATCTGGTAAAATGGATGTGATAAATAAGGGACATGAGTGCAAACGTTTCTGAAGAAAAGGTGTACTTTCTGTATCTGTCCATCGTATGAGACTCTTTGTTCAGAGGATGGACAGAAGAGGATGTCTCTGACAGTTCCTTCTTGGTGGCCACCGCCACCACCATAGCATCTACTGGGACACCTTTCGTAAGAAAGTTTTTATCAGTGGGGGATGTAATGAATGTATTTGGCCTCCGAGGGACAGGTTCCACTGAGTCTGGAGACTCCCATGCCTTTTGACAAACTAAGTCCATTAGTTCATTGAAAGGTGGAGACACCCAAGTGGTGGAAGGGTGAGACCCAAAAGCCTTCAGGTAGACAGACTCCTCCTCAGTAGGGTTGATGGACTTCCAGCCACCTCTCTGCTTAAGTATTTCTAGGATGTCTGCAAAGGAGACATCCTCAGAGGGTGACCGTGGGGATCCTTCTGACTCATGAAGGTCTGTGTCAGATGTGACGGACTACTCTGGGGAGACCAAATGCTTTCTCTTACATAGTCTCTTATGAGGGACCTCTTCAGAAGGGTATTTTGGAGAGGTTTCGGAAGAGAGGGGTTCACCCAATGGGGCATCCTGAGGCCTTGAGTCTCCATGTCTGTGTGGACGCAGTGGTGCCAAGACAGACACTCCTGCCTTTGGGGAGGAATGACTAGACCTGAGAGTGGAGCTGCCTGTGGAGACAGCTTTCTCCTCATCACCTTAAAGACCCCATGTTCATGATCCGAGGCAACTTCTGGCTCTGAAGAACCAGAAGGTATCCCTGAAACCAAGGGGGTTGGCTCCAAGGCCGATGTAGTAGCCAAGCTCACCCGTGGGAAAGCCCCGAGAGACAAGTTCGGATCTGACAAATGTCAGATCCAACTGTCCTCCCCGGACCCGACTGGAGAGCGTTGGCTCCTAGACTCCTCGAGCTCAGATGGACCCGAGGATGTTGGAGCAGTAGTCCGGGCTGAAGATCCTGGAATAGGTCTCAGCTCTGATGGTTCCACTACAATCAGCTCCATACATTCCGGCTCTGAAGTACAGGAATCGATAGTGACAGGGCAGGCTTAGTCGGTTCCGAAACCCTCGAGGTTGGCTCCGACAAAAGTTTGGCAACAGCTGGTGTCCTCAAAAGTCTCTGCACCACGTGATCCACATCATCATCAGAAAGGCTTCTGGAAGATTGACTGGGAGGAGCAGGGGTTCTGGAAGGTTGTAAGATTGGAAATTTCAATGTCAGAGAAACCGGTTCCAGTTCTGAGGACCGGCTCCAAACTTGAAACACCAACAGTTCTGACATTGAAGGAGCCAAGGTGAAAGGCTTCAGGTCCGATGAGGAAATTTTTGGCAACTTTTTAGTTGGCTCAGACTGAGCCTCCGATGAAGAAGAAGATCTTTTACCTGAGCATTCAGATTTTGAAGAAGGGAAAGAGTCCGTTTTGAAGCACTCTGACCTTCTCCTATAGCTTCTGAAAAGGAAGCCTTCAATAAACCCCTAAGTATCAATTTATTCTTCCTTTCAAGAACCACCCTGTGGCTGAATGAATGGCAAATGGAACAAGATTCTTGGAGATATACTGCACCAAGACAGAACACACACAGTATGACCGTCAGTCATAGACATTTTCTGACTACATTTTGTACATTTTTTAAACCCAGATGGTTTGGCATCTTTGGGCTGTTTTGACATCTTAACAGCAAAAACAAGTTAGCACTACAACTACTAAATATATATATATATATATATATATATATATATATATATATATATATATACATATATATATATATATATATATATATATATATATATATATATATATAAGGGAAAAGCTCTCTAATTTAAACAGGCTGAGTAGCCCTCTAACTTAAACAAGCTAGCTTACTAAATGGAAAAATCCACTAAAATAAACATTTTTTTTAACAAACTTGCTTAACCGGAATTATCTAACACAGACACTAAGGGAAAAGCCCTCTAATGTAAAAGGGCTAAGCAGCCCTCTAACTTAAATGAGCTATCTTAATTAAGAGAAAACAACTAAAATGAAACAGCTCTTCAACAAATGAGCTTAAAAAGAATTATCAAAAACACCAACTAAGGGAAAAAAGCATTTTAAATAAACGGGCTAAGCAGCACTCTGCGTTAACTATCTAGCTTAATTAAATATAGAACACTTAAATTTAAACAGCTCAGACAACGAGCCTGTCAAAAGTTATTTCAAACACATGCTAAGGAAAGCCGGGATAGGGTAGGAAAAGTAGGCCTTGAGATAAACGGCGGCCAACAATCAAATTGCAAGGTAACAAGCACAGCAAAAACTACTGAAAGGTTAACTAATTTACTAAATGACTAACTAATCCCAAAGGGAGAAAGAAATATCAAATTTTAGCAAGAAAATACAATTGTAAAGAATTCACTTAGCTAAAGCCAGTGTGAAGCACCTGATCTTGTTTAGCAGCAAACAAGATCTGGGGAGTATCCTAGAACATCATGGGATACGGTATAAGCCACGAGCTAGTTGAAGACCTCGAGCGTTTGTATAAGGCCAAGTCAAAACTGAGGATCGGTTCCGAACCCAACCAGTACAGAATTAAGACGAGATAGGACAACATCACATCAAAGGTTATGTACTCAACATGATAGATCTGCGTTGTCCGTGTCTATGGTCTCTGGATCTGAGTCATATCCAACTTCAGCTTCTTTCAAGCTTTAGATATGGTGCTCATGCTCCTCCCTTACCCATAATTTCCCTGTGTTGACTCAGATACCGCAGATGCAGTTCACCCTCAAGGAAAAAAAAGCATGTATACAGTTTCTAAGACAGAAGTAAAGGAACCAGCTGATAAACATGGTTTTGATAATTAAAACTTCTAGGATCCAAAGCTACGACAGCCACAGCAGTCCACGAGTTAAGGAAGGTTGGAAGTTGAGGAAGGAATGAACCAGACAACACAGATTTATTGTTACTGTTAATACAAAACTTCTATATCTAATGTTGCCTTTTCCATCTGTTCCTCAGCTTATGGGACAGACTCCTCAGCTATTGTAAAACTGGGGTGATCTTATGGAAGGGTATTCCACAGCACAGACAAATTAAAAGAGGCTCTGATCTGGATTGTATGTCCAATTTATAATGTGAAACAGGTAGCAGCTGCACAAATGCCATCAAAAGATACTCTGAAAAGAAGACGGTCAATGAGGCTACAAATCTAGTAGAATGGGCTTTTGGGGTATAGGCAGTAATAACCCCCTTTCTTTATAAACATAGGATATACATTCAGCCAATTGGAGACAGTGACTTTGGATACCCCCTTTCTCATCTTGACAGGGGTGTGGAGACAAACCCATCAGTTTTTGTGAAGGCTTTTGTTTTATGTAAACAGAATCATAATGGACAGTGAACATCCAGTAAGTGCAATGTATATTTGCCTTTTGTTTGAAAAATACACAGGAAGATTTATGGACTGATTGACAGAAAGCCAAGAAGCCACCTTTGGAATAAAAGAAGGGGTGGTTTTCAAGAAGACTGTCTTTGTGGAGAAAAAAAAAAAAACAGGGACATTTTGCAGACAAGGCATGGAGCTCAAAAATTCTCCTAGCAGAAGTAATAGCAACTAAGAAAAGAGTTCTCCATGATAAAAATTTTAAATCAACTTTAGCAGCAGGTTCAAATGGAGGGTTAATTAAGGCTTGCAATAAAATTGTAATTTCCTGGGTCTCTAAGCTGGGGACATAGTAGAAAAGTTTCTCTAAGAAAGGCTTTAGATAGTCTTAAGGATGCAATGGGTGTGTGATTCTTGCCAATGTAAAAGGAAGATAAGACCACTACTGTGCTTTGATAGTGGAATTGCTGGCTCCAATATGAAAAAGATAGGCAAGAAATTCCAAAATGGTTGAAAGAGGAGCCAAAAAAGGATCAAGACTGTGTTTTACTGCCCTTATGAAGAATCTTTTCCATTTACTTTTGTTAATCTTATGTATTGAAGGTTTTTGAGAAGAAGTCAGGATATGAACAACTGAGGATGAAAACCTGGAGTGTCTAACCATCAATGGAATTGGAGAAACCATGCGGTCAACTTGAGGGATTGAATGTCTGGGTGAGGTGACTCTGACAGGTGAGAAAGTAGATCCGACGCCAAGCCCAGCACCCAAAGAGGGTGTACCAGATGAGAGCAGAGGAAGGGAAACCATACTTGCCAGGGCCAGTAGGGAGCTATGAGAATGACTGTGATCTTCTTCACCAGTGCTTTCTGTAAAAATGTTGTAATCAAAGGAGTGACAAGAAAGGTATAAAGGAGTCATGTGGACCAAATGTGGGTCAGAGCATCCCTTGGTGATGTCCCCTCCTGGAGAATCACAGCAAAGAACATGCTGCACTTGGCGTTGTGGGAAGATGCAAAGAGATCACAGCAAGGTCATCCCCAAGGAGTGAATATCTTCTTTGTGAATGATGGAATGAAAACGCCACTCATGAGGGAGAAGAATAGTCCTGTACAACCTCTCTGCTAACATAGTGGAATTCCCCAGAATATTTGCTGCTTTTAAAAAACAGTGAGAAGATATTGCCCACTGCCACACTCTAATGACCTCTTGACCAATGTATAAGGTCTGGTTCCTCCCTGTATGCTGATGTACCAGATGGCTGCTATGTTGTTTGCCTGGATAGATATTATATTTGAGGGGAAGGAGTCCTGAAAGGCCTGCAATTCTAACAGAACTGCTCTCATCTCCAAGAGAATGAGGTGTAAACTGGCTTCTGATTGTGACAAAATACCCTGGACTGTCTTTCCCAGGTAATGCCACCTCGCCCCAAGTAGGACATTTCTGTGGTCACTGTGGCTTGTACAGAGAGAAAATTGAAGGGACATCCACTGAAACATGTGGAGACTCCAACCCCTGGTATGTGTCTTACAAATCTTTGTTAAAGATATCGGAAAAAGACACAGGTTGCAGTCTTAATGAAAATTGGACTGCAACACTCCACTGCAGCACTCCCAGGTAGTAGCTGAACAGACAAACAAGGTGACTGAGGCTGCCATGGAGCCTACAAGATGGATAACTGTTTTTGCTGGTGGCTTCTGACAGTACAAGATGGCCAAAACTTGATGAATGGATGTAATCCATGCTCGGGGAAGTTTTGCAGTTTGGAGCTGTATATCTGACCCCCCCCCCCCTCTGAACTCTAAAGACTGAACTGGGCGAAGTCTGGACTTAGTTAAAATTACCACAATGCCTAGGTTTGAACACAGATAAAGCAAGGAGTCTCTGGCTTGGATTACTAAATCCCTGGTAGAGGTGTTTATGAGCCAATTTTCCAAATAAGGAAAGACCCAGAAGCTCTGCAGTCAAAGACAAGCTGCCACTACCTCCATATATTTAGTGAACATCTTGGGGGCTGTGGTGAAACTGAAAGTGACTGGCTCCCACCAGGAAGTGACAATACTTTCTGGAGAATCTGTCCTTTTTTTAATGGCAGTATGGTGAGAATCCAGAATTTTTATTATAAATTTGTTCAAGTAACTTAGGTCCAGAATTGGCCTTATGTCCCAGTTTTTCTTTGGAACTAAAAAAAAGCTTGAGTAAAGTCTAGATCTTCTTTGGTCTGGAGGACCTCTTTGATTTCTTGACTTAGAAGCTTCGTTACTTTGGCCCTTTGAGAGGATGGTACATCAGGAAGTCTTTTGGGCATTAAAGGGGGAGAGTGGAAGGGAATGAAGGAGCCTCTGGTTATGATTCTCTGCACTCATTTGTCTTGAGTGATGGATGTCCAAGGTTGTAGGATGCAGGGATAAGCATCCCCCAACCTGCAGAGTGTAGCAGTCAGTCAGGTGCACTGAAATGTCTCCTTGGAGAAAGAACCTCTGAAGCCTTGATTTTTGTGGACCACCTCTGCCCCTGGGGTGTAATCCATTATAAGAGTTCCCCCCTCTGCTGTGGGGTGCTCTGTTTCCAGAATTATCAGGTGAAAACCTCGTAGATTTGCTCAATCAAATTTTCTTGCCTCCATTTTTTTCCTGGAATAGGTTCTCCGAGGAGTGGAAAATTTGATCCCTACAGAAGACAGGAATTTGCTATTTTTTCACTTCTAGAAATTCTCTCTCACTTTGGGACCAAAAGCTGATAATCCGTCTTAAGGGGCATTCAAAAAAGACTTAAAATGTTCCACAAGGTCACAGTGTTGCATCCAAGCAAGTCTCCTGATGGATATGCCCATGCCAGCTGATCTAGATGCACCTTCTGTGGCACTGGAGATAAGGCACACAAACACTGGACAAGGACTGGAGGGTGGCCAACTGCGCATCAATGGATTTTCTTTGATCTGCAGACAAGGTGTCTGGGACAGATATGGATATCTCCTTGGTCAAATCTCTCTGAAGACATGAACATGTGCTAAATAATTCAATGACTTCAGCAAGAATGTTGAGGAGGCATAAACTTGCTTATCAAATCTGTCCAATGCATGAGACTTCCTGTTCGGTAGATGGATAGTGGAACTTGCTTCTGTCAGTTCCTTTTAGGGGCCACCGCCATTATCTTGCAATCCAAGGCTGGACCCTTGCTCCAGAGGGTATGATCCGTAAGAGAGATGGGGAACTTATCTGGTTTCTTACAGATGGGTTTGACTGTGTCTGGATCCTTCCATGCCTGCTTAGAAATATGGTCCACCATCTCAGTGGGCAGGACTACCCAAGATGTAGATGGTCCAAAACCAAAAGTCTTGATGAAAACTGACTTTTCTGGGGAACGGGTTTGGGTGTACCATCCTTTTTTCTGTTTAAGCAGTTCAAGGATCGCTCTGAACAAAACAACCTTAAGGGGTGATCTGATAGATTCTTCCCCTTCATCAAAGTCAGTACCAGTGGCTACAGATTCCTGAGGGGAATCTAGACATTCCCTTGTGCACGCATGTTTCCTGTGTACCTTCTTGGTGGGATGCTCTGGGGAGGACTCAGAAGCTGGGATGTGTTTTTCTAAAGGACCTGGTTTCAAACTTCCAGTTGCTGGCTGTCCTGGGATGAGAAGAGTAGGTTCTGGACTCTGGGAAATCCTTTGGGGGGAGATCCAAGCTTAAGGGGGCAGATTTTTCTCTGTGTTGAGGGAGAACTCTTTCAAAACTAATTAACCCTAGCACTAGCAGACACCTAAGCAACCTCCATACCCCATCACAAACCATGAAACACATACTTCACATAATCAGTGTGCCATGCAATCACAGCTCTTAAGGCAAAATAACATACCCAACACACTAGTAATAGGTGACTCTATAGTCAGGCACACTGATATCCTACTAACTAGGCTGGACAAGGAGAAGGTTACAGTTAGCTGCCTGTCGGGCGTCAGGATCTGCCACATAACACAAGCACTCAGATCGCTCCTGTCCATGTAGGTGTAAATGACCTGAGAAATACCTCCCTAGACTACATGAAGAGAGACATGGAAGAGCTCTCTGATCACATAGCCCAGGCCGGTATGACCCTGACCCTGAATAGCATCCTGGCCTCAACAAGAATGATGCCACAGTATAAAGAAAAAATTATCAATTTCAACAATTGGCTAAGTTTCTGGTGTCATTCAAAGGGGATCCAGTATCTGTCCACCTGGGATGACATGCACGACAAGCCACGTTGCTTCGCAAAAGATGGCTTGCACCTGTCACCCTTAGGATTTCGAATACTGGCCAAGGATTTTGTAGCCTCCATAGTGCCTTTTTTAGGCAAGGCTCAAAAAACAAACCCACCACCCTAAATAGCACAAGTAACCAAAAACTGAGGGTAATGCTACTCAACGCCAGAAGTCTAAACCTCAAAATGCACGCACTCGAGGCACTCCTCAGTATGGAGAGCACTGATATCTGTGCAGTAACAGAAACCTGGTTTAAGCCTCCAGAGAGCTATAACTCATACCATACTTTTCTGCCACACAACCTGGACCGAAACACAAAAGGCGGGGGTGTATCCATATTCATCAAGGATACCCACACCTCCAGGTTAATGGCGCAGCACGATGCCTCAGAGATCATCCATGTGCAACTAACAACGGGCAAAACTGCAATTCAAATTGTAGCTTGCTACAGATCACCCACCATGACACAGGACCCCCATTCCGCGTTTCTAGACACACTGGAAAATATGAAGGTCCTACCAAACGCCCTAATATTGGGTGATTTCAATTACCCAAACATTAACTGGGACAACTATTCAAGTACTAACTCCCTTGCCCAACGCTTCCTAGAATTTATAAACTCGAACGACCTGGACGAACTGGTCAACACCCCCACCAGAGGTGACAACATACTGGACCTGATCATCACCAACATGGGCGAGGTCAACCCCTCGCTGGTTAGATCAGACAATAGACTAATCACTCTGGATATCCACAGTCCGACCCCACCCTCCAATCAAGGAAACCACTGTGAAAAACGTTTCAAAAGCAAACTTCACGTTACTTAAGACCAAGGTGGAAAGGTTCACAGCCCCCATGCCAAAGGACAACGCAATCCAAGCTGCTGAATCCCTTACAAAGGCACTCTATGAGCATCTGCAAGAATGCATGAATCTTGCTATCCCACGCAAAACCAAGACTCACTCCTCCAAGAAAAGGAAACCAGTCTGGTGGACCCCTGCCATAAACAAGCTGTACAATAGAAGGAGGACACTAGTATAGAAAAGAATAAAATCCCAAGAAGGGAAGACATCCCTGATCAGTATCAGCAAGAAACTACGATCCCTCATAAAGTCATCCAAGGCTAGCTTTGAAAGAAACATTTCTAAGGACTCCAAAGATAACCACAAAATGTTTTTTAGCTATGTCAAGAACCTAAGTGGAAACTCTCAGATCTGCTCTGAGTTAGTACAGAATGGCACAAAATACACTGAACTGACTGATATTGCCAACATTCTGGCAGACAGGTTTAGTGCAAACTTCACCCCCATCTCACCCCCTAAAGGGCCCATAACCATACCAAAAGAATGTAGAGCCCTGGCAATCACTGACACACAGGTTAAAACAGCCCTAGCTAAAGCCAAAAACAAAGCTTCAATGGGACTGGACGGTGTCCCAGGCTGTGTCTTACACAAGCTCCAAAATGAACCAACCCCTCACCTAAACACACTGTTCAAGCTCAGCCTCTCTACAGGCTATGTACCCATAGAGTGGCACACAGCAACAGTTATCCTGCTCCACAAAGGTGAAGCCACAACGGACCCCGGGAACTATTGCCCTATAAGTCTGACTAGCCTGGTCTGCAAGGCTATGGAGTGCATCATCATGGAACTTATTAACAGAGACATTGGGAACCACCAAACATTGGACCCTACCCAGTTTGGCTTTAAGGGCAGATCATGCCGCCTAAACCTGGTGGACGACTTTGAGACAGTTACCAAGGCTTTAGATGAGGGAAAGGAGGTCCACACAGCCTACCTAGACCCCACAAAGGCTTCTGACACTATTCCCCATTATGGTATTATAGACAAGCTCACTTGCCTGAACATAAACCCCTACATCATGAGATGGGTTGCCAATTGGCTCATGGATAGAACCCATATGGTGAGAGTTTCAGGCTCTAGGTTCAACTCTAAACCGGTTACAAGTAGCGTCCCCCAAGGCTCAGTCCTGGGACCCCTCTGGTTTGGTATATACTTCTCAGAGGTACAGGCAAGCACAGGAGGACTATGGCTGACCAAGTTTGCAGATGACTGTAAACTGGGGGCCATAATTGACTCTCCAGCTGATACAGACATCCTCCAGAAGGGTCTCACTGAGATGGATACCTGGTGTCAAAATCATGGCCTCAAGCTAAATGCCAAAAAGTGCATAGTCATCCCCTTTGGAAGAAAACAAAGTACCTGCGAACTACACATACATGGCAGTCCCCTAAACACAGAAAATGTAATGCGGGATCTGGGGACCCAAGTAGATAGTAATCTCTCCTTTGATAATCATATTGCCAAGGTGGTTAGAAAACCCTTCTATGTGGCCCACCTAATCACAAAATGGTTTGCATCTAGAACAAAAGAGGTTATTGTGCCCCTCTACTCATCAGACCCATCATAGCGTACAATGCCCCACTTGGGATGTACCTTACAAGACACCTGCAACAGCTGGAAAGACCACAGAAGTACCTCAGCAAGAGGATTACTGGCCTCAAACAGATGCCCTATGCAGCCCGACTGAAGAAACTCCAGCTGTACTCGGTTGCATACCGCTTACTCAAAGGTGACCTCTTCCTGACATATAAGGCCATATCCAACCCAGAATTGATGGACATGCTCCACCTAAAAAAAAACAAATCCCTGAGAGCTACACGCTCTAGGAAACTAAAACACACCATGACGATAAATAGGATATGCTGGAGGAAAGGATTCCTGTCCTAGAGACTCTCCATGCTTTGGAACAGGATTCCAATCTACATTAGGCAGAGCCCCTCACTAACACTCTTCAAGAGAAACCTTGACGAGTGGATGGGAAACAGAAAATTTACCCCAGGGATCACTGCAGTGGCTCTGCTGGACAGAGGCACAGGGAACTAATGGCTCTGCTGGACAGAGGCACAGGGAAGTAATCTAAGGGGGCAGCGAAAGCCAACACATTCTGGCTAGGCTTATAGATGCCCTCAGGCAGATAGCCTAGTACTTATTTATGAACCTAAAAGCCTTTTAAAGCCGAACTTGATACTAATACAGGGAGCATTACTTTAAGAGCCAAAACCCCTAACAGAGGCTCAGAGACACAGCATGGCTCAGATAAAAGGCTGATGTCAGAGCTGAACTAATGCAGATGCTACAAGAGGGAGGAATGGATCCGAAGACCTTGGTTCCAAACTTACCCTGTCAGAGTTGGTGTCGAAATTTGGCCCCGAGCTTCAGATGACTCCAAAGCAGCTGGAGCTGACTGAATCAAGGAACTCATCAACATCAGGGAAGAACAAATCTTAGGGTCCTATGCAGACCTGTCTCGGGCAGATGTCATGTCCAAATGTTCCAATCTGAGACGGCCAAAGGGAGAAGGAGCAATAACAGAATGTGGGGAAGAAACCATTCTCCCATTATCTGGCAGCAGCCAGATATGGGAGGACCCCAGTTGGATCTGGGTCCAACAAAATCTCTTCATCACCTCTGTCCAAATCAGCTTCAGTAAGATGCCTGGATGATCTGGCTGACCATGTACACAAAGCAGAAGAGGGAGGCCCAGAGGGATGGCATGGCTTCTCCTATAGCATGGATGAATGGAGCCCCACTGGAAATTGGTTCCAGTGAGATCCTCAATGCGATTTTGGATCAGATTACTACTAGATCTGAAAATGGCATTGGTTCTGAGATTTTTGTAATTTTTAGAGCCAGAGCCAAAAAGGATATGTGGTCTGGAGAAGTCTTCCTCAAGATTTTAGAATTTTCTTTTTCCCTGGATTTCTCCCTCTCTTTTTCAGATGGCTTCTTCGAAGAAGGAGAAGAAGAAGATTTTGTTGTGACTGAAGGGATGCCTTCTCCCACAGAGGCTATCAGTACTCCTTTTAAAATAAAATACACCACTAAGACCAGCAACACAGACCAAAGAGTTTATTACAACACTCTAATGCCTTGGCTAACAAGCATTCCAGGAGTAAAAAACAGCTCTATAAATACAAAAAAATCAAGCAATGAAACAATTAACTAATCAAACAAATTAAAGTAAAACACTCTAATTAACTTCATTATTCAAACCACTAATAATAATTTTGCGGTGAATTATTATTATTTTACCGATTACCTGATTTTTACTTGTAAGGGGGATTGTGAATATGTTCTACATTCTGTAATTTTTTTAATCATAATCGTTTTGGTTTTCTTTTTGATGGCCTTCAGTGTCATAAAGTTATTTCTTTTTTGGACATTAACGTATCAATTTGCAGTAGTGGTTTTTTAAGAACTTCAGTGCATCGGACGTTTGTGGATGGGGGCCAATTTTTACATAGTGATAGCTGTCACCCCCCCCCCCCCCCCACACACACACACACACACACTTGTTGTCTTCTTTACCATATGGTAAATTTATTAGACTTAGGAAATTATTTAACAATGATGAGGACTGGTGGTTTGAAATGCATAGAACTTTTGATATGTTTGTTTCTAGGGGCTATGACCCCTCTTCTGTTAAACTAGCTATTAATAAGGTCATTAAGGGTATACCAGATAATTCCCCTTCCATTTATTGCTTGAACAACCGGGTCAAATATAGTAACAATAATGTGGTTGCTATTGATACAAAAATTAAGAGAATTATACATTTTGTGACTATATTTTCGTGTTTTAGTAATCAGGTGGTCTCTATAGTTAAATATTACTGGGGTTATTTACTGAAAAGTAGAGATTTATCGGAACTTTTGTATAGTTACCCTAGTTTTTCATACAAAAGGGGTAGGAACCTTAGAGATTTTTCTGATTCATAACTCCTTCATCTTGCCTGAGGTTTCGTTAACTATCTATTTCACGGAGAAGATTACCTTCCCCTGTGGTAATTGCTGCTCTTGTGTTAATATTGTGAGGTTCTTTCCATTTATTAATGGCATTAGTTTTGATGCCTTGGATAATCTTGATTGAAATACTAAGGGCATTATCTATGTTTTGAGATACCCTTGTGATTTGATTTATATTGGGGAAAGTAAACAAATTTAAAACAAGATTGCAGGAGCACATTAGATATATCAAACATGGGAAGATGGAAAGTCCTACTGCCCAACATTTTAAAGTTTTTGTAACTCTGATTTTTCTGCTTTGTAAGCCTCTATTTTAGAGAAAGTTTGTAACAATTTTATTACTGATGGAACCTTACAAAAAGCTGTATTTAAAGGACAACAACAGGATTCTATTATTAAATGCTTAAGTTCTCTGTCCTTTTTCTCCCTATTTATTATTGTCTCTGCTATGAATAAAGAACAACACAGCATTTAAAATATTTTAAGTTGACTGTTTCTCTCCACTAGAACAGTACCTTAATCTATTGTGGTGGTTTCACTTTCAAAAAACTTTTATCCTGCCCTAAAATAGTCTCCAATTCACTGATGTAATCAAAGTCACTGAATACAAGTAGTTTTCTGGCCAATTCCCTCTCCAAACTGACATCATCATGACTATCCTAAAAAAAATCCATGCTGTGATGTCACAGCTCCCTGGGTCCATCCCCTACCCATACAGAAAGTAAAGGCTAGAACAAGGAAACAATACAGGAGTCAATTTTCCTGCTGTGAGCTGTCAATCACAGCAGGTAACAGCTAAAATTAACCTTAGCACTTTGACAGCTAGGGAAGTTAGGTGTGAAGGGGTATGGGAGATGAGTCAAATTAGTACAAATCAGGCATCTCAAAAAAACTGCAGTTTAGCCATTCTAAAAAGAAGTAGCAGTAAAAAGCACTTTGAAAGTCTGTTCTTTGCACTGTTTGTGTTTTAAGTAGTCACTGAATGCATGACATGTTAATTAAAACTGACTGAAAGACAGCAGTATATGCATGTAAAATCAACACAGTGACAGGAGCTTTAGGAAGAAAGTGGCCTGTGTGATGCAACTTTTTATAGACGAGCACTGCATTGTGGGATACCTAGAGGCAGACTAAACAATCAGAATTAGTTCAAGATGCCAGACCTCATGTGGTCAGACTCAGACGTTATGTATAAAAATATTTAAACACCTGTAAATAGTCCCAGAATTGTGTTAAAATGTAGAAAACACAAAAGCATGATGAATGTTTTTGAGTTTGTCGGTGCGGTTCTCCTTTACGGAATCCATGTACATTTTAAAATTTGGTACTCTGTCCCCTAGTGGTTTGAATAAAGTTAATTGGAGTGTTTTCCTTTAATTTGTTTGATTAGTTAATTGTTTGATAGTTAATTGTTTGATTTGCTGTATTTATACAGCTGTCTTTTACTCCTGGAAGGCTTGTTAGCTGAGGCGCTAGAATGTCGTAATAAACTCTTTGGTCTGTATCGCTGGTCTTAGTGGTTTATTTTATTTATATTTTTTGTGGTTTGCATTCATCCTTTTCAAATAAGTTTGTTATGGCATTCCAGAATAGCACGCTGTCCGAAGGCTTCGCAAACAGAGCAAGAAGTGTTCAAGTGAAAAGGGCCCCAACAACAGACACACTTGTGTGTCGGGAGTTGGCAAACTTGTGGGTACAAGCCACACATTTCTTGAAACCTGTTGGTTTCTCTCACAGCCTGAAAAGGAAAAAGAGATAACAATGGAGTAGAAGCTTCTTTTTTAATAAAAAGAAGGTAAAAAAAATGAGTATAAGTACTACTATTTTTTTTTTTTTTTTTTTTTTTAAGGAAAAGAGAAATAACATCCAACACCTAAGGTGAAGAAAAGGTTTAGGGGAGAAAGAGAAAAGAAATAAGAAATGTAATAGAAATAGTAACAGTAATAGTGATTATTATTACAAATCACTTATTCAAGAGGTTCTCCCGTTCGATTCTCAGCTTGGGTTGGGAGTGCCTTCTATGTGGAGTCTGCATGTCCTCCCCGTGGTCGAGTGGGCGTTTGAAAGACATGCGTTGAATGGCCGTGTCTTCATTGAATGTTGGGCGTCGGGCTGGCAACTCGGCACCATAAAAAAAAAACTGCCAATCATTAGCGGACCGGAGTTCCGTTGTGGCAACCCCTAACCGGGAAAAGCCGAAAGACAAACAACAACAACTTACTCACAAAATCACCTGAGCATCAACAGATCTGGCCTATGCTTGCGGTGGTACACAAGTCCTTTGGTAGCTGGCCAGCATGGGGGAGTTATGGGTAAGAAGAGGAGAGTGAGTTCTGGATGCAAAACTTGAAAGTGGCTGGTCAGATGCACTTCAGATCCAAAACCCATACATTCAAGAATGGACAGAAAAGACAACATCAGATCTTCCAAATAACCTAAATGCATGTCTTTGAAATATGGAAGGCTACTGAAGCAGTTTGTGAGGATATACATGCAGACTCTGCACAAAAGGGACACCAACTACGAACAAAACTGGAAAACCAAGTGCTGTAAAGGTGGCAACACTACCCACTGTACCACTCATGGTCTAGTACTATCTCACCTAAACAACAAATTGATACAGTGACATTATTCGCTTTATTGTAAATTTGCACAGTTGAAGACTGCTCTGTTCAGTTTAACATTACACTTACTCAGCTCAATATGCTACAGATTTTCTTCCTCAAGAATGGCAACATATTCTCAATAATTTTACTCTATATCACATCTTTTATTTCCTTCTTCTACCACCTTTCTCCCTATTAGCTGTCTACAAAAATATTTTTTTCTGGATTAATGCAGCCACTCTGTAGCTGTTTTGTATCACATTTCTACCTCCATCCTCAATCTGAAAATTATACATATATGACTAAAGCACGTATACATATTTAAATACTTCACCTTAAACCTTAATGTTTAGTTTATACTGGACATGACTACAATGGCTATACCTAACTTTTCCCCCCTAGGTCTCCACTAAAAATGGACTTTGGCTCAAGCTGGTTGATAAGTTAAAGTTTACAGGAGAAACATCAGAGATTTTACCCTATGTCATACAACCTTTACTTCTGAGAAACCATGAGAAGCACTCTCTCTCACACACTCAAAAGCTGTTAACTAACTTTTTTAAAAAGAATGGTATTCTGCACCATAAACATCTCAAACTGTGACTAAAAATTCTGATTGTTATGGAAGCTCCAATTAACATTAATCATGTACCCTCTAATTCTAGTATTATATGCAATCTTGTAAATAATGTATATCATACAAAATGCCTATAATTTCAAATGATGCATACTTTATACATCATAATCAAATCACCTCAGTATGCTACATATGCCTGTATACATCGACAACTTCAAGTCACACCAAATACACTTGTTTAAAAAATATGTGTGAGTAGATTCTAACTTACTTATGTCCTAAAGTGAAAAGGCACAAAACTTTGTACTATTCTCAATGACTGGTAACACCTTGGATACTGCTGCACATACAAAATTAAAAAAAAAGTATTTATTATTTCAATGCTGCATATAACATTTACATTATGATGAGAAAAGTTGCTTTTGACAAACTTATCCAATCTTTGCAACAGGCAGCGCTACACACTATTTTATCCAGCTACAGTGGTGTAGAGGGATAGAGCTGTATCACCCAGGTAGCCAGAGTTTGACTAGTGGCTCAGGCACTTGATGCCATTGGCATGGAGCACTGGTGAGCTCATCCTCGGGACACACACACACACACACACACAAATACACACACTGTCACTGTCTCTCAGAGGGGCAGCCTGGTATTTGTTAGGCTCTCCAAGTCACCAAAAGGTGGAAACCTTCACGGCAAGTGTGTGGACTTGTGCACTTGTAAGGGTACGGCATTTTAAATCTCCATGATACTTTCGATTTTATACCCTCCCCATACAGGGGGTGGGTAAGGCCATCTAAAATGCTATCACTTACAGAAGACCAGTGAGATCACAAAAGAAAGCACTCTTATGACTGCCTGCATGATGCCCCCCCCCCCCCCCCCCAAGAAAGCTCTCATTACAGCTCCAGGTGGAATGGGCACTGTCTGATTGAGGGAAGGCTTTATGGCTGGCAGGCACATGCCCAAAACATACCTAGAAAAAAAAAAACTTTATTTAAAAGATATTCTCTTCATCCAAAGCACATGGATAATATCTTTAAATTGCCCAGAGTGTACCATATTACTTTTGCTTACGTCAAATTTCATAACATTAATTTCCAGTCATAAATTCAGATCATCACTGACTGAGATAACCCCTACAGCTTTAAAAACATCTATACATTTTCATATCCATATTCTACATTTACCTCTGGCATAAAGAATACAAACAGTATCAACTGTAATACAAACCCATAAAGTAGTCCACAATTTATATTTTTGAGTAATTTCAGCACAGTTTACTTGAACAGTTCAATATGATAACCATTTCCTAACCCAAGTTATTACATATATATTAACATGGAACTTAACCCAAATATTCAGTAAACCATTACAGGAGACTGAGTTGAATGTTTTTGAAAGGTCCGACAATAAACATCTACCTGTGCAACTAAATCCACTGCCTATATTACAGTGGCATTAAGGATTTTACTTGGGTGAAACCATTTACACTTCCCTAATACTGAAGTCAGATTAACTGGTTAATAATTTTTAGTTTTGTTTTTAATTTTCTCATCTTCTGTTCCCATGCCTGATGACCAATTGCTGTCACTGTGGCACAGCTGTCATCCAGGCAGCTATGAAGGATATTTTCCATTTTCCAGTCTATCCCCTTCCTTGACAGCTGATGTGAAAGCCTGATACTTCCTTCTGTGTGGACATGCATGCTCCAATCCAAGCCTTTGAAGGCTGCCATATAGACGCGTCTTTGGACAACAATGTTGTACACTATACACCTCTATCCAGTAGGTGTTGATAGTGCAGTGGGTCAGAGCACCTTCCTTCAAAGCCAAGAAGGGTGGCTGAATATTAGATGCTCATCATGGATTCCAGATATCTAGACAACCTGGAAACCAAAATATAAATAAACAAACAAAAAAGAGCTTACTGTACTAAACTTCTTGGGACCACCTCCACAGACTGAATGACCTAAAATATCAGTGCTAACAAGTGGCAAGAATTTTTTCACCTTCAGAATCATCTGGCTGTTTAAAGACCAAAAAATACACCACAATGCTTTCCAGAGATGTTAAATTAATTTTATGTTTTAAGTTTGCAATACTACAGCCAGACGATAAGAAACTTAAGATGGAGTGAAAATAAAAATGGAAGCCAACTATAATATTTTTTTTTGGCGGGGGTGTTCTTATTTTATTCTGAATTTAACAGGGTAGAGCACTGATCTCATTGGACCCATTTCAGTTCTCAACCCAGGGAAAACACAACTGAAACATGACATTAGATACAAAGACAAAATAATAAAACGTAATATACACATATATTATACACAAAGTGAGTATCATGGTTTGCTTGATGGTATAAATCCAACATATAAATGACGTTACATATACAGAGTGAATGAAAAAAAAGGTATATATTTGCATTATATACAGAGTGGCATCAGAGTTGGCATGCTGAATGAGTCACAATCAAAAATAGAGTCACAGCAAGGTATGTAGACAGAAGAAGGGAATTAAAAGGTTAGCCATCAAAAAGTGGAGAAAATATGGGACAACAGTGACACTGAAAAGAACTGGACGTCCCTCCAAAATTGATAAAAAGACAAGATGAAAACTGGTCAGGGAAGCTGCCTGCAAGAGACCTACAGCAACACTGAAGGAGCTGCAGGAATTTCTGGCAAGTACTGGTTGTGTACTATATGTGATAACAATCTCCCGTATTCTCCATATGTCTGGACTATTGGGTAGGGTTGTAAGACGGAAGCCTTTTCTTACACAGGTAAACATCCAGGCCCGGCTAAAAATTGCAAACCAATATATCAAGTTTCCTAAAAGCATGTGGGAAAATGTATTATGGTCAGATGAGACCAAGGTTGAACTTTTTGGCCAGAATTCCAAAAGGTACGTTTGGTGCAAAAACAACACTTCACATCACCAAAAGAACACCATCCCCATGGTGAAGCATGGTGGTGGCAGTACCATGCTTTGAGGTTGGTTTTCTTCAGCTGGAACTGGGGCTTTAGTCAAGGTGGAGGGAATTATGAACAGTTCCAAATACCAGTTACTTTTGGCCAAGAACCTTCAGGCATCTGCTAGAAAGCTGAAGATGAAGAGGAATTTCACCTTTCAACACGACAATGACCCCAAACATACATCCAAATCAACAAAAGAATGGCTTCACCAGAAGAAAATTAAAGTTATGGAAAGGCCCAGACCTAAATCCAATAGAAAATCTGTGGGGTGACCTGAAGAGGGCTGTGCATAAGAGATGCCCTCACAATTTGACAGATTTGAAGTGCTTTTGCAAGGAAGAGTGGGCAAATACTTGCAAGTCAAGATGTGCCATGCTGATAGATTCCTACCCAAGAAGACCAAATGCTGTAATTAAATCAAAAGGTGCTTCAACAAAGTATTAGTTTAAGGGTGTGCACACATGACAAAGTATTAGTTTAAGGGTGTGCACACTTATGCAACCAGTGTATTGCATGTTTTTTTTTTTTTTTATATTTTTCCCCTAATAGATTTGTTTGTTTTTCAATTGAACTGAACATGTTACAGGTCACATTAAAGGTGAGAAAAGTTCTGAAATTATTTATTGTGGTTTCATTTTTTTTATATCACAAAAACCTGGCATTTTAACAGGGGTGTGTAAACGTTTTATAGCCACTCTAAATGTTTAGTGAGGATGCTGTTTTATTAGGGTATGAAGACGCTATGATTCAATAGTGAAAGTGCTTACCAGTTTGTATATGCACTAAACTTGAATTTATTTTACCTGCTGCCTGCGGTCTACTTTACCTGTGGATATTTTGGAGTGTGACTGGTGTGTTTCCACACTTGCGCTTTTTTCTCTGTACTCAGCATTTGAAGTTAACTGAATGGTGGATACATTTCTTTTAAGAAGCTGCAGCAATTAGCACGAGACAATATTCTAACTGAAACAGTTAAAATACCTTTACCTAAGACAGTTCTAGAGGGTCTGGATAGAAAAGGGGAGATACTATTAGCCCAGAACAGGACAGAGTTGATTTTTTCTATGTAGTCCAGGTGGAGTTGGAAATTTAGGAAGGTGTTCAAATAAACCCCTAGGTATTTGATTGAAGTGACATTTTCAAAAGTGTTACTAAGGTGATCAAGGATTTTTACATGTCTGGAGATAGAAGTGTGCTTTTGCCTAGTGGTAAAAAGAAAAAAAAAGTTTTTTAGTTTACTACTAAAAGTTTTATCACTGATCCACTGAATACGGACATGTAAATCAGTCTGAAGTTCAAGAGAAGAGACAGAATATTTAGGTTACAACTGAATCATGCCACCATCATAAAGTAGGAAAGAGAGATGAGGTAAGTGAAAAGAAAATTTGTTAATGAAGACAGAAAAGAGGTGGGGTGCCAGAATACATTGCTGATGGTCATCTTTCTGCAGAGGTACTAACACAGAGGTTGATAAACCAAAATTAACTGAGAAGTGGCAGTTAGGTAGTTTTTGAACCAGGGTAGTGTGTCATCACTAATACCTATTTCAGTGATATGGTCAATTTGAATTGAGGATCTATAAGAACAAAGGCTCTGGTGAGGTCAATAAAAGGTAAAAAAAAAAAAAAAATTGCTCCAGAAATTAGGCCTTTGTCCATTCCAAGAAGAATATTGTCACAGAGTACTTCGAAATCTGTGGATATACTTCAATCAGACCAAAAGTCATGCTGCTTTTGAGAGAGAAGGTGGTACTGGTTGATGTACTGAGTGAGTTGTAAATAAAGTAATTTATTCCAGAGTCCATCTTAAGGTAGGCAGAACAGAAATGAGCTGAAAGTCTGATGGACTGGAGGAATTGGGTTTCTTAGGAAGAGTTTTTACAATGGCATTCTTCCAGATTAACTTATAAACTAATCCCTCCCTCTTCTAATCTATACTGTATGTGAGTTTACCTGATATTTTTATAACCTACCAGGTACTGAGTTATGATTTCCTCTAGAAAATAGATAAGAGTTATAAGAGGATGGAGTGGACCAGGAGAGCCACCATCGCTCCTTACTGCAACTTAATGGTCTCTCCTCATAACTAAGCCTCTTAGCATTTCCAGTTTTTGGAGGATACCGACTTGCAGGAAATGCTAAGAGGCATGGTTATGAGTAGAGGCCAGACCTAGACCCATAAACAGTAATTCCCTCAGCCCAGTCTAATTTCAGCTTTTGGCTGTAGATCCCACCAGACCTCAACACTGTCAGTCATACCCATGTGGCCGCTCAACCCCTCCCCCTTGGGATAGATAAGGAGGCTCCACTTCATCATTTCCTCCCCACCCCAGTCAGCTCCAACAAACACCACAGCCACTAATCAAACTCTGGTAACTATAATATTTTAATGGAAATACCTACTGGGATAAAAAAGTTGAAATATGTAGCTTTATTTAAAAAATAAATAAATCAAAATCTTACAGAAGAGCTCGGCTGAAACCACATGCAAACTGCCTGTCAGGCTGCACAGGCAGGAATTCTGCTTTCATCTCGGAAATTCCAATTATTAGTCCTTGGCTCAGATGACCAGCCCATATGGACAGCGTACCTAAAGGTTTGCTCTGCCATTAAGTGTGTGGAGTGTAATTATGACAAACCTAGCTCCTGGCATAGCCCAAGGGAGCAACTTGCTGACTCCTCCTCCTCAAGTATAACACCTGATGCTTATACTGGATGCATGTGTACAGTACCACGCAAGCAACTGACCTCTTCAGGACACTGTAGTGGGGATTACATGAAGTTAAGAGATTTTGAATCTTCATCACTCTTGTGACAGTTAGCCAGGAGGACTACCATCCAATCTCTTAACCTCTAGAATGAATGACTGGGTACTGTGAGCTGTTGCAAGACCTACAGCACCTGAAATCAGTGTAAGCTGAGAATCTTCTTCTTCTTTCGGCTTTTCCCGGTTAGGGGTCGCCACAGCGGATCACCATGTCCGCACATTAATTGGCAGTGAAGTTTTACAGTGTCGAGTTGCCAGCCCGGCGCCCAACCTTCCACAGAAGGCACACACATATGCACACCTAGGGCCAATTTAGAGTGTCCAATCCACCTGCAGCATGTCTTTGGGATGTGGGAGGAAACCGGAGCACCCGGAGGAAACCCACGCGACCACAGGGAGGACATGCAGACTCCGCACAGAAGGCACCCCAGCCGAGGATCAAACCAGAGAACCTCTTGCTGTGAGGCGGCAATGCTAACCACTGCACCACCGTGGCCGCCCTCAGTGTAAGCTGAGAATAAAATAAACAAATAAATATTAGCAATACACTGTAAGGAGCAGCAACAGCCAAGAACAACATTTTAACAACTTTTCTTAATTAATGAATTTACATGAAATCATAAGTGAATGTGCTACTAAACAGATTCTGAACATACAAACAAATCAATTAATTATTAAACCCATCACCTCCTCTGCAGTTAGAGCCTACAAAGTTGCTCCATCGCATCTTTCCCTACAGCACCTATCCCAACCAGTTTGCAGTCACACAACTGTATACTTCATTGCCCACTGCAGAAAGTACAGTTGTGTACACTTACCATAAATGTAGATGTTCGAGTGTATTCACTGTTGCAGTCATCACATTTAGGTTATCTGCTTGAAGTAGCCCTCAGTCAGCCGGATTAACAAAAGTCGTGGGCCCTACGTCGGTTGCTGTCTCTTCTTCCGTGACGTCAGGTCATCAGGGGTATAAAACATGCAGCCAACGTCATTACATCAGTTTTTCTTTCCCCAGATGTCAGGTGCCCCCCTAATGGGAAGCAATTAAATCTATAAATATACAAGGTTATACCTCCAACAAAAAAGCAAATAACACCAAAAAGCTTTTAAGCATTGTAAAGGAGAGAAAAGGTATAGCCAAAAGAAATCAGGGGGCTGGAGGGAGGGTAACCAGGACTGCAACAGTGAATACACTCGAACATCTACATTTATGGAAGTGTACTATGTTCTTTGTGTTTCACTGTTGCAGTCATCACATTTGGGTAGATTCCCAAAGCTAAGGATGGGAGGAGGAATTCAGATGGCATTAGAACCAGCTATAAGGCCCTGCAAGACTGCAGTAGCAAAGCCAGCTCTGGATTTAGAGAAAATTGGCAAATGGTAATGTTTGGTGAAAGCATGTACAGAACTCCAGGTAGCAGCTTCTAGGATGTCCCTTGTAGGTATGCCTCTGAGAAAGGCTGTAGAGGTAGATGCAGCCCTGGATGAGTGGGGTTTGATCCCCTGTGGGATAGGTTTTCCATGGTGCATATAGCAGAAATGAATGCAATGACCTATCCATCTGTAGATGGTTTGCTGTGAAATAGCGTTCCCCTCTGCCAGCAGCAAATGCCACCAGCAGTTGTTCAGATTTTCTTTGAGGTTTAGTCCTGTCCAAGTAGAATCTAAGTTGTCTGTGCACATCTAAGGAGAGCAGTATCCATTCCCCCTTTGTTTTGTGGATTAGGAAAGAAGGTTGGCAAATGAATGGACTGATTAAGGGCCACACTGGATACCACCCTTGGCATGAAAGAGGGATTTGGTCCTGAGGGACACCCTGTTTGCAAGAAAGATGATGAAAGGCTCCACTGCCATAAGGGCCTGTAATTCAGATACCCTTCTTGCTGAAGTGATTGCTAAAAGGAAAGCTATTTTCCAAGAAAGGAATTTTAAATCTGCAGTAGCAGCTGGATCGAAAGGAGGAAGGGTGAGTTTCTACAATACAAAGTAAAGGTCCCAAGCTGGAGTTGGAGCTCTCCTGGGTGGTCTTAAATTTTTGGCCCCTCTGAGGAACTGCTTGAGCTGTGGATGAGAGAAGAGAGGAGGTTCTGCATTATAATGAGCTGAAATGGCTGAGGCGTGAATTTTTATTGAGGAAAAAGACAGGTCCTCGTGAAGCATCTCAGTTAAGTACTGTAAAATCTGAGGTAAATTGGGCACTGCTGTGCTCATCCCTTGAAAATGGTTCCAGGCACAGAATCTTTCCATTTTTCAGCATAAGACTTTCTAGTACTAGGCCTCCTTGCCTCTAAAATGATATTCATCACTGGTTTACTGAGGGATGGTAATGGAGCGATTAGGTAATTAGCCAGGCTGCTAGGTTCAGTGTTTGAAGCTGAGGGTGCAGAATCTGGTTCTCCTGCTGAGACAGCAGGGTAGGAGTCTGAGGCAGGTGCCATGGGGCCAACAGTGACACACTGCGCAGGAGGGGGTACCAATGTCGGCATGGCCAGTCTGGTGCAATCAAAATCGTCCTTGAATTAAACTGATAGGTTTTTCCAGCTGAAGGACAGAGCATCCACTTTCCAAGCTTGTCTGTGAGGAGTCCTTGTGCAAAATTTTTCCAATTGATAGTTCTGGGGGGAAGCAAAAGTACAGTTGTGTACCTACCATAAATGTAGATGTTCGAGTGTATTCACGGTTGCAGTCACTACGCTTGGGTTATCCTGCTGGCAGGCTACCCACAGTCGGCCTGAATTCCAAAGTCTTGGTCCGGCGTCGGTTGCTGTCACCTCTTCCCTGACGTCAGTGCACCAGGGGTATAAAAGATGCAGCCAATGCCATTTTCTTCAGTTTTTCTTGCCCAGATGTCAGGTGCCCCCAAAAGGGTAGGCTAAATAAATTTGCAAATAAAAAATCATGCACTAACATAAACATTATCTTCTTTTACAAGCAAAAACACCACATAGGTTGTATAGAATAGAGAAGTATAGATAAGTCCCAGCAATGATAGGGGGATAGTGGGAGGGTAACCTGGACTGCAACAGTGAATACACTCGAACATCTACATTTATGGTAGGTACACAACTGTACTATGTTCATCATGTTTCACTGTTGCAGTCATTACACTTGGGTTGAATCCCAAAGCTGAGGTTGGGCCGCTGGGTCTAAATAGGATTAGAAGTGGCTATGAGGCCCTGCAAAACTGCAGTGGCAAAGCCTGCTCTGGATTTAGAGTAAAGAGGTAAGTGATAGTGCTTGGTAAAAGTGTGCACTGAACTCCAAGTTGCAGCCTCCAAAATTTCCTTGGTTGGTACTCCTCTGAGAAAGGCTGCTGATGTGGCTGCTGCCCTGGTAGAATGTGGCCTAATATTCTTAGGCACTGATTTGCCATGCTGTGCATAGCAGAAACGAATGCAGTGTCCTATCCATTTTGAAATAGTCTGCTTTAAAATAGCCTTTCCTTGTGATCCTGCAGCGTATGCCACAAAAGGTTTCTCAGTTTTTCTGAAAGCTTTTGTTTTGTCCAAGTGGAAGTGTAGCTGTCTGTGTATGTCCAAAGAGTGCAGAAGTCTCTCCCCTTTACTCTGGGGATTTGGATAAAAGGTTGGAAAAGGAATGGTTTGGTTAAGAGCCACACTGGATACTACCTTTGGCATAAATGTTGAGTTTGTCCTGAGAGAAGCCCTGTCTAGATGAAAAATGATAAAAGGTTCCACTGCCATTAATGCCTGTAACTCTGAGACTCTTCTTGCTGAAGTTATTGCTAGGATCAGAGCAGTTTTCCATGATAAGAATTTTATCTCAGCTGTATTGGCTGGTTCAAAAGGAGGCAATGTGAGCTTTTCCAAGACAAAGTTGAGGTCCCATGTTGGTATAGGTGCTCTCCTTGGGGGTCTTATGTTTTTTGCCCCTCTGAGGTATTGTCTTAATAGTGGATGAGAGAAAATAGGAGGTTCCATATTGTAATGAGCTGAAATTGCAGAGGCATGGATCTTTATTGATGAGAAGGATAGGCCTTTGTCCAGCATCTCAGTTAGGTATTGCAAAATCTGAGGAATACTAGGAACAAGCGGTTCAAGTCCTTGTGTCTGGTTCCAAGAACAGAATCTCTTCCATTTTTCTGCATAAGATTTCCTGGTGCTGGGCCTCCTGGCTTCCAAAATGACATCCATAACTGCTTTAGAGAGAGATGTGTTCTGAGTGGCTATATTATTCGCCATGCAGACAGATTTAAGGTTCTGAGTTGGCTGTGCAGGATCTGATCGTTTTGCTGGGTCAGCAGATGAGGAATTTGAGGTAAAGTCCAGGCTGGCCCTTGAGACAAGGTCTTTAGGATTGGGTACCAGTGCTGGCGTGGCCAGTCTGGGGCAATCAGAATCATTTTTGGCTTCTCTTGTCTGACTTTTAGGAGTACCTTGGGGAGTAGAGGCAGTGGTGGATAGGCATAAACTGTTAAGCTTTTCCAGATGAATGATAGAGCATCCACCTTCCATGCTTGTGAGTGATAAGTCCTTGTGCAGAATCTCTGTAGTTGGCAGTTGTAAGGGGAGGCAAATAGATCTATGTCTGGGCATCCCCATTTCTTTGTTATCATGCTGAAGACTTGTGGATCTATTTTCCACTCGTGAGGGTCCATGAGGTTTTTGCTTAGTTCGTCTGCCAGAGTTTTTTTCTTTCCTGGCAGGAATTGTGCCTGCAGATGTACTTGATAGGCCAGTGCTGTGTTCCACAAAGTCATGGCTTGCCTGCAGAGGTGGCAGGAATGTGTGCCCCCTTGCTTATGTACCACATGACTGTAGTATTGTCCGTCTTTAGTAATAGTTGTCCTGGATGTAGTAGATCCTTGAAGGCTGTCAGGGCATTCTGTACAGCTAGCATCTCTTTTTGATTGATATGAAGATGCATTTGGTCTGTGGGCCACATGCCCTGTATACATATTCCCGCCATGTGTGCTCCCCAGGCATACTCCGATGTATCTGTTGTTAGTGTCTGCCTGGCTGTGGGTAAAGTGAAAGGCTGTCCCTTGTTGTGGTGACAGGCCAGTGCCCACCATCGAAACTCTTGTTGCAGGCAGGGAATGAGAGCTGGCTGTGGGTAAAGTGAAAGGCTGTCCCTTGTTGTGGTGACAGGCCAGTGCCCACCATCGAAACTCTTGTTGCAGGCAGGGAATGAGAGTAATTATTGTTTCCAGGCTGTGGCAATGTTGAGTCCAAACACTTTTTAGATACCAATGTAGCTTCCTCATATGCAGTCTTGCATATGGAATTAGCAGGGTGCAGGATGCCATGAAGCCCAAAGCCTGCAGAATTTTTCTTACAGGTAGCTGGGTCTTTGTTGCCATCATCTGAAAGTAATGAGTCAGTTGCCTTTGTTTGTTTGGCGTGAGATAAGCCATCTGGGCAGTTGTATTTAAGCTTGAACCCAGGAATATTATCTCTTGAGAGGGCACTAGTTTTGATTTCTTTTCGTTTACTGTGTACCCTAGGCAAGTTAGTAATCTTTTTACAAACGCCAGATGCTTTAGTAGAATGTCCTTGCTGTCTGCTTGAATAAGGCAGTCGTCCAAGTAGGGATATATTTGAATTCCTTTTTGTCTGCAAAATGAAATTATTGGTGCCAGGCATTTTGTGAAGACCCTAGGCGCATTAGATAAACCAAAGGGCAGTGCAGAAAATTGGTAATGCATGGAGCCAGCTACGAATCTGAGGTATCTTCTGCAAGACTGTCTGATTAGGACATGCAGGTATACCTCTTTGAGGTCCAAAGTAACTAGCCAAGCCTTTTTGCCCAGTATGGGTAGAAGTTGCTGCAATGTCAACATTTTGAATTTTGGAACGTCCAGGAAAGTATTTAGAGTAGACAGGTCCAGTATTGGTCTCGAAGCTTTGTCCTTTCTGGGTACCAAGAAAAGTCTTGAGTAAAATCCTTGTCCCTGCTCTTGCTGTGGTACTTTTTGAATAGCCCTCATGTCCATGAGAGCAGAAATTTGTTTTTGTGCCTCTGCCCATTGATTGTGTGGCAGGTCTGGTATCTGGTATACCTTTTGGCCTTGGTAGGGTGTGAAAGTGGAACCTGTAACCCTGGGAAACAATATTGTCTTGGGTAATTATGTGCCAATTTTGTGAGAAAAGTGTTAGTTTTCCCCCTAAGGGTGCCGCCAAAAGGTAAGTGCTTGGCATTGGTAGAGGGAAGTCATTGGGACTGTTTCTTATAGGGTTGTGATTTGTCTTCTCCGCCTTTTGGGGGCTGAAGCACCCCATTGCTTAGGTCTGTATGTGCCTTGTGGCTGAGATCTGCCTCTTTGTGGCCTGTCTGATACTGGAAAGGACCAATTTTTTGAAGGCCAGTTCCTGCTAAATCTGGGTGGCTGAACCTGTAAGAAATCCTTTACTGTCTGCATTGATTTTACTTTATCCTCCATTTTCTTTAACACCTCTTCTGCCTTAACACCAAACAAAGTATCATGCTGTAATGAAGCATCCAACAATTTTGCTTTAACATGATCAGGTAAACTTTGTTCTTTTAACCAAGCATGCCTTCGAATGACAGAACCTGTAACTGCGGCTCTGCAAGAAGCCTCTAATGAATCAAAACCACATTGCAAAGTATGCTTTCCCACTTGTTCAGCTGCATGCAATACATCCTGCATTTCCTTATTTTCAGGACATTCTGAGTTTGCAAGCATTTCTGTTTGAGCAAACACATTAGGTATTGTTGATATTTAAGCATGTGAAACTGGCAGTTTAAAGCCCTTACAGCTAAATTAGCAGAGGTGTAATCTTTTCCCCCCATCTGTCCAATGCTCTAGAATCCCTATCAGAGGGAACAGGATTTTTTGCAGTGGAAGCCTTGACCCCTTTGGGACCCTGAGAAATTGTTTCTGGGTCAGCAGCAGGGTTTTTATAAAGAAATTTATGTGAATCTGGGACCCTGTAGTACCTATCTGGCTTAACTGGTGCAGGGGGTAAAGAATCAGGAGACAAACTGGATTCAGAAAAGACATCATCAACAATATCTAGTACAGGGGGAATAGCAAGGGGCCTGTGCTGAGGCAGTAAAAGAAAATCTCTGAGCCTTTTCTTGGATTCTGAATAATCCTGGCTCTCCCAATGGAAATGCTCCTTCATGGTGTGCAGGGTTTCACCAAAAGAGTAATCCTCAGGAGGAGAGGAGGAGAGGCTGAAGGGATAGATTCTTCAGCGTCAGAATCCTCATAGGGAGGAAGAGAATATCCCTGTTCTGAAGAGGAATCAGAGGAAATAGAAACCTGGTCAGAGGAATCATAGTCAGTATCTTGCAGGAGGGGGATGGGAACCCCTGATCAGAGTAATTAGGTCCTCGGCCATTTTAAGCATCTGTTTCTTTGGCATGGATGACTGTCCAGGTGAATGCTGTACTTGTTTCTTTGTCTTTATAGGTGTTTTAGACTTTGCCTTGGCTGCTGAAGTAGTCTTGATAGTAAGCCGTGTAGGTCTGAAAACACCCTCAGAAGACGATGCCTGCTCAGCAGCTCCGGACCCATCTAAGGAATAGCTTTCGTAGGTCCAATACCTTGAGTTTCCAGAGGCCTTGTTTTCTCCACGTGGGAGTCGGAGGCGGCCTGTGGCTCTGAGGTAGCGGGTGTCAGGGGCTGCAAAAGCACCTCACTGAGAACTGGCGAACAGGCGACTGGCCTAGAAGAGGCTTCGTCATCGGTTTTGGACCTCGGATGCCTGCCCTTTTCTTTGTTCTTGCACTTTTTATGAATTCCGGTTGTCGGTTATTCCGACGGCATTATATAGTTAAACCTTCGACCAAAGTAATGTAAAGCAAAATCGAACAGACGCTTAATACTACGTTGGTTGAATCTAGCGCAAAACCGACAACTAGCAACGTCGTGGTCGGGGCCTAGGCAAGGAATACAGTAAGAATGAAAATCCTTATGAGGTATTTGCTTCCCACAAGAAATACAATTGTTAACTTTTACTGACATCGGTCTGGAGCAAGAAAAAGGTTTCCCTAATGGGGTACTTAGCTTTATTGAAGACTTCGGATCTGAAATTCAATTTTGAAAATCTCAGGAGTCGGCCGACCGGCATTTGCAACCTACTTTTGCTTCAGGCACCGCGTGGCAAGAAATACTGAAGTAAATGGCATCGGCTGCATCTTTTATACCCCTGGCGCACTGACGTCAGGGAAGAGGCGACAGCAACCAATGCCAGACCACGACTTTGGAATTCAGGCCGATTGTGGGTAGCCTGCCAGCAGGATAACCCAAGTGTAATGACTGCAACAGTGAAACACGATGAACATCAGGTCTATATCTGAGCTCCCCCATTTGCTTGTCAACATGTTGAAAATCCTTGGTTCCATTTTCCACTCGTGTGGGTCCATGCGGTTAATGCTTATTCCGTCTGCCAGTGTATTTAGTTTTCCTGGCAGGAATTGAGCTTGTAGATGCACTTGGTAGCTCAAAGCTGTGTTCCACAATGCCTTGGCTAGTTTGCAGACGGGGTAAGAATGTGTACTCCCCTGCTTGTTTATGTACCACATAACAGTGGTGTTGTCCATCTTTACCATAAGTTGTCCTGGAAGAATGTGGTCCTTGAAGGCTGTCAGAGCATTCTGTACAGCTAACATTTCTTTTTGACTGATGTGCAGGTGCACTTGACTTGGGTTCCATTTGCCCTGAATACACTTCCCCTGCCAGGTGTGCCCCCCATGCATAGTCTGATGAGTCTGTTGTTAGGGGGTAGTGGGAATGGTAGTCCCTTGTTTTGGTGGCAGGCCTCTGCCCACCAAAGGAACTCTAGCCATAGGCAAATTAGGATAGGAATCATTGCTTCTAGATCCTGAAAATGTTGACACCATAGGCTTTTTAGATACCATTGTAGTTTCCTCATATGCAGTCTTGCAAATGGAATTAGAAGAATGCAGGAGTCCATGAACCCCAAGGCTTGTAGAATTTGCCTTGCAGATAGCAGGGTTTTTGTGGCCACTTGCTTGAAGTAGGTTGTCAAGTGAATTTGTTTCTCTGGCGTGAGAAAAGCCATCTGGGAAGTTGTATTCAAGCTTGCTCCCAGGAATATAATTTGTTGACACGGTATCAGGTGTGATTTCTTTTCATTTATAGTGTACCCCAGACAAGTTAGCACCCTTTGTACAAAAGCCAGATGATATGTCCTGGTTTTCTGCCTGAATTAGACAATTGTCCAGGTATGGGTATATTTGAATATTTCTTTGCCTGCAAAATGCAATGACTAGAGCTAGGCACTTTGTGAATACCCTGGGCACAGTAGATAAGTCAAAGCGCAGTGCAGAGAACTGATAGTGCGTGTAGCCTGCTTTAAAGCATAGGTATCTTCGGCAAGATTCCCTGATTGGGATATGCAGGTATGCTTCCTTTAAATCTAGTATTGCCAACTAGGCATATGTGCCTAGCATAGGAAGCAACTGGTGAAGAGTCAGGATCTTGAATTTTGCAATCACCAAAAAGGTGTTTAGAGTAGACAGGTCCAGGATAGGATGCCATGAATTGTCTTTTCTGGGTACCAGGAAAAGTCTCGAGTAGAAACTTTGCCCCTTTTCCTCTTCTGGTACAAATTGAATAACTCCTATTGCTTAAGAGAGAGAGTACTTGCTTTTGGGCCTCTACCCACTGATTTAGAGGTAGATACGGCCAACTGCTTGGCGTTGGTAATGTGTGGATGTGAAATCTGTATCCTTGGGACACTATATTTAAAACCCATTTGTCCTGGCTAATGAGTCCCCAATTCTTTGCATGAAGTGCAATCTTTCCCCCCAAGGGGCAGTCAATTGAGAAGTGCTTGGAAGATTTAAAAATAAGTCATTGAGACAATTTACCATTGGGGGGGGGGTTATTACTCCCAGATTTGGAAGTGGAGGCCCCCCACTGCTTAGTCCTTTGCGTCCCCTGGGACTGAATCCTGGGTGCTCTACTGTATCTGGGTTTGGACTGAAGGTCTGGAAGAGGCAGGAAAAGACCAATTCTTAGAAGGCAATGCCTACTAAATCTTGGAGGCTGTACTTGTAAAAAATATTTAACAGTTTGCATAGATTTAGCTTTTTCCTCCATCTTTTTAAGAACTTCTTCTGCCTTGTTGCCAAACAGGTGGTCCTGATTTAAGGGGAGCATCCAGTAATTTCACTTTAACATGATCTGGCAAGGATTGCTCCTTAAGCCAAGCATGCCTTCTAAGTACAGACCCAGTTACATCAGCCCTGCAAGATGCCTCTAGTGAATCAAAACCACATTGCAATGTATGTTTACCAACTTGTTCAGCAGAATGCATTAAATCCTGTAAATCCTTATTTTCATCACAATCAGGAATCAACATCATTGTCTGTTTAAGCAATCCAATAATATGCTGCTGATACTTTAACATATGAAACTGCCGATTCAAGGCTCTAATGGCCAAAGTTGCACCCATCTATCCAGCGCCCTGGAGTCCCTATCAGAGGGGGTAGGATTTTTGGCAGTAGTAGCTTTAATGCCCTTGGGTCCCTGTGAAATGGTTTCAAGATCCACAGTAGGATTTTTGAAAAGGAACTTGTGAGAGTCAGGAACCCTGCAATATCTATCAGGTTTTCTGGGAGCAGGAGGTAGAGAGTCAGGGGTCATGCTAGATTGCAAAAAAGCATCATCAACAATGTCCAGTACAGGAGTTACAGCTAAAGGCCTGTGCAGGGGAAGGAGTAAGAAATCCCTAAGCTACTTTTTAGAATCAGAGAAATCCTGACATTTCCAATGAAAATGCTCCCTGAGAGCATGCAAGATTTTACCAAAAGAGAAATCCTCTGGGGGGGGGAAGCAGAGGGAATAGAGTCCTCAGCATCAGAATCCTCATAGGTAGATAAGGGTAAATCCTGGTCATCAGAGGAAACAGAAATTTCAGAATCCTGGTCAGAAGTATCATAAGCAAAGTCAGTCCTAGGTCTCTTGGGGGGGAGGTTGGCTTCCCCTGATTAAAGCAATATGGTCTTCAGCCATTCTTATCATTTGTTTTTTAGGCATAGAGGTCTGACAATGCAGTCTGGGCGTCAGTTTTCTAGGCATGGTCTCAGTTTTCGGCCTTGAAGAAGAAGATGGCGTCAGTTTAATATGCAAGTCAGTAGGGCCTGAATACACCCTAAGAAGCCGGTGCCTGCACAGCGGCTCTGGACCCATCTAAGGTAGAGACATCCGCAGGTTCCACAGTTGAAGCATCTCACGGCATACCGGACTCTGAATGGGTCTCAGTAGAGGCCTGGGAATCTGAAGTAGCGGGTATCAGGGGCTGCGAAAGCGCCTCACTGAGTACCGGCGAACTTGTAACTGGCTTAGGAGAAGCATCGTCGGCAGCTCTGGACCTAGGCGGCGTGTCTGTCTTTTTCTTTGCGTTTTTTCAGAATGTCAGTAGTCGGATGGCTTACCGAAGACATATCAGGATAACTGAACTGAGCACAAAAATATTGAGAAGCGCAAATATACTGACAACGGACAGTTACTGGTTTAAATAAGGCGCAAAACTGACAGTGAGGTACATCGTGGTCAGGGCCTAGGCAAGGAATACAGTACAAATTAAAATCTTTATGAGGTATTTGCTTTCCACAAGAAATGCAATTATTTACTTTTACTGACATTGCTTTAGAGCAAGAAAAAGTTTCCCCAACGGGGTACTTAGCTTTTTGCTGAAGACTTTGGTTCTGAAACTCAAAAATGAAAATTTCAGGAGTCAGCCGACCGGCACTTGCGAACTGCTTCTGGCACTGCACAGCAAGAAAGACTGATGTAATGACGTCGGCTGCAAGTTTTATACCCCTGATGACCTGACGTCACAGAAGAAGTGACAGCAGCCAACGTAGGACCCAAAACTTTGTTAATCAGGCTGACTTGAAGGCTACTGCAAGCAGATAACCCAAATGTGATGACTGCAACAGTGAAACACGAAGAACATCTGCACAACGATGTTCCAGGCATCACTCTCTAAAGGACATATGCCTTAAGGTACAGACATGCGCGCGCGCGCACACACACACACACACACACACACACACACACACACACACACAGGTGTATGGGCAAACCAATGGAAAAAAAATACAGTTGATAGTACATATCATCAACTGCAGCTAAAAGGTAACCAAACACCACCCCCCTCCACCTTCAAATGTCTAAATATACTAACTCTTAAGAATGTCCAAACTGTGGATAAGGAGAAACTTCCTTACACTAATTGTTTCACATTCCTATTGTTTTATAGGTTTATAGGTAGGTACTAGGCTATCAGTCCTGTGGCCTACATAAGCCTAGCCAAAAAGGTTCCCGGGCTTTTGCCAACCAAGAAAATTATTTTCCTGTGCCCCTGTCGAGCAGTGCTGCAGAAGTCATCCCTGGGGTGAATTTTCGTCCCAGGCAGACAGATACTGGATCCCCTTAGAATGACACCAGAAGCTTAGCCAATTGTTAAGTCAATCATTTTGTCCTTGTACTGTGGTATAATTCTGGGCAATGGCAGGATGCTACTCAGGGCTAGGTTCATACCTTTAGGGGCTACAAGATCCGAGAGCTCCTCCATGTCTCTTTTCCTGTAGTCCAGGGAGGTACGTTTCAGGTCATTCACACCAATATTGACAATGACAGAGTTGTATTTGTAATTGTTGTGTAGTGACCTGAGTGCGTGCATTATGCGGCGGATCCTGGCACCCGACAGGCAGCTGACAGTAACTTTCCCCACGTTTAGCCTGGTGAGTGGGACATCAGTGTGCCTGACTAAAGAGTCACCTATGACTAGTGTGTTGAGTATGTTGTTTTGCCTTATGGGCTGAGGTTGAGTGGCACACTGATTTTGTGGGCTATGTGTCATTTTGGTAGTGTTGGGGGTGGTGGTTGTCTGTGTTTCAGCTTGGAAGATCTCTGTTGCTTGGGCAGATTTTTATTGAGAGCCTCCATGGATGTGGGTGTGTGCTTTGTGCTTCTATGTGTGGGTTTTGGTAGTGTGGGTTTTGAAGGACTATGTGTTGAGTGTAGTGTGGTGCAGGTGTTAACCTTCTCCTCTAGACTGTCTAGTCTAGTTTTGGCTGGGAGAGTTTGGCTTCCAGTTTGGCTATGTAAGTGCATTTCTCACAATATGTAGTGTTGGGTGGTAGGAGGAGAGGGTTGTCAGTGTACATGAGGCAATTGCTACATTGAGCCAAGATGTGCAGATTCATCAGGTGGACAGGAGGAAACACTGGGAGCTGGCCCATGGACATGCATGGATAGGTGCGTATTCATTTAAGTACTAAGAAAAAAAAATACAGGAATAAATGAAAAATACCCAGTGATTCCCATTTCAACAAAATTATACCCGCCAAACAGCATGTGTCCCATCATCACATCTAGTTTCTCTGTTCTTTGGTTTCAAGTGAACCCAGCCCACTATTATACTATTTATTTATCTTTGTTTACTAGGAAAGTCTGACTGAGATAAAAACCTTTTTCAGCAGAAGCCAGGGAGAAAAGCTTCACATTTAATAGCAGTTTTGACAAAGCAATGCATTCAGTTACATGATATCAGAAGGAATACACAATATGAGTGTACATACATGAAAGAAAAAAAAATTACAACAGCTTATGCACACATCATAGATTGCACATGTAAATACAGTGTTGAACATTCATTAGAAATAGACAGAGGCTTGTATATAGCAGAGAGAGATACAAATGTGGAAAAGATACTGTAATATTACCTGTGATTTCTAGCTATTAAAATAATGAAAAGAAGAGGTAGCTTAATTATGCAAACATTAGGAAGGGAGAAGGTGGTTGATAATGAAATATAGTACAATATGTTAGTAGTACATCAATTATGAAACTAGTGTAACATTTAAGAGCGAGAAGAAAAAGCAATTAGGAAAGTTTAAATGGTTGGGGCTACTTGGGCTGTTACAAAGGGTAACAGTTTTAGACAGATGAGGAGAGAGAGCAATAAAACTGTGATGGGGGGTGACAGTGAGATAGTGGTTGATTCAATTAGAGAAAAGAGACTGAATACTTGCATGGATCCAGATCATAACAAGCCAGAGATTTCCTTCATACTATCAGTCCCAACCTATTTCATCTTTCTTCATAGTTCACTCTTTGGGCTTTCCCCAGACATTAAAGGAAATCTCTAAAACCCCCACAGTGGCACTGCATTTTTCAGAAGCCCAGGCATCCCCTTAAGTGAAGATAGTCGTCAATAAATATAGTATACATTCAGTATGTTCTCAATGAATAATCTCCCCTTGCAATACATTTTAGCATCTTGGAAGCCAATATACCTCCTTATATGCAGAGCAGGATACTAAGTCAAAATATTCCAACAAATTTTAGTCAAGAAACAATGTTATTCAGAATACGTCATGGATTTGTAAATGTCATAGAAACAATCATCATTAAAACAAGGCAAGGCAATGTTAAACCAAACGGGGCTGTGTTGCATCAATAGAGATAATTAAGCTACTGAACGAAAAGAAGTTATGTACTCACCATAACGTTCCATCTGAGTAGGTAAACTTCATTTGTCTGCAACCTGTGGGATATGGATCCGATCTCGGATCCGAGACGGCAAATTTACAAAGCTTAGATCCAAGCTCCTAGCTCCTCCCCTTACCCATAATCCCCTGCCAACCCTGACTGACCTCAGATCAAGGTTGCCCGCAAACACTATAGTAGATAACTAACTACGTTTTCGGAAAGGTACATCACTATATGTCATAAAAGACATCTGAAGGTCAGGGGGACGGAGGGGGGCAACGGTTGCAGACAAATGAAGTTTATCTACTGAGATGGAACGTTATGGTGAGTACATAACTTCTTAATCTGAAGTAGTTAACTTCATTTGGTCTGCAACCTGTGGGACAGAGTCCCCAGCTACCTAAACCTTGGGTGGCCATCATGGAAGGATATTCCGGAGCACTGTGCCAAAAGAAGTTCTCCCTCTGGAGATAATGTCCAATTTACAATGATTGATGAAGGTATGAGATGAGGCCCAAGTGGCTGCTGAACAGATATCATCCAAGGAAACTCTGGATTTAAAGGCGGCATATGTAGCCATAGCCCGAGTTGAGTGGGCACGAACTCCTTGAGGTGCGGGCCTACCGGAATTTTGATAAGCCGTGATGATACACTGTGAAATCCATTTCGATAAGGAAACTTTCGAGACTGGTTTACCTAGATTAAATTTGGCAAAGGAGACGAACAGCTGGTCGGATTGTCTATGACCAGATGTCCTATGAATGTAAAATCTAAGTTGTCTATGCACATCCAAAGAATGTAATCTGTACTCCCCTTTGTTCTGGTAGTTAGGAAAGAAGACCGGCAAATTGATAGATTGGGTAATATTAGTTTCAGAAACTACCTTCAGGAGGAAGGAGGGATTGGTCCTGAGGTAAACTCTATCCTTGTGAAAAGCTAAGTATGGGGGTTTTACAGAAAGAGCTTGTAATTCAGATATTCTCCTGGCTGAAGTAATAGCCACTAGAAAGGCTGTTTTCCAAGACAAATATTTGAGGTCTACTGAAGCCGCAGGTTCGAAGGGAGGAGCCGTCAAGGCTTGTAATACCAAGGTCAAATCCCATGGAGGTACTGCTTCCTTTATTGGAGGCCTAAGTAGAAAGGTGCCCTTTTGGAACGTTTTGCACAATTTTGTAGTAATCAAAGGACCCATTTCAGTACCTACGTGATAATGAGAGATAGCTGCTAATTGAACCTTAACTGTAGAACAGCTAGCTCCGTCATTAAAAAGTCCTGAAAGAAAATCCAGCACCGCATGCAAGGGGGCTGTAAAAGGATCCAAATTATGGCGTTCTGCCCAGATAGAGAAACGCTTCCATTTACTACCATAGACCTGCCTAGTAGAGGGCTTGTGCGCTGCTACTAGGATAGTTTTAACTGGAGATGAGATACCGGGAGTCCTAGCTACAAGTGAAACTGGAGCAGCCAAGCCGTAAGCTTGAGGCTGACCAGGTTGGGAACTGGGAGCCTCAGGGGGTGGGAAATCAGATCCGGGAGGGGATCTAGAATCCAGGGCGGATTTGCTTGATGAGAACAGAGGTAAGGGAACCAAGCTTGGCGAGGCCAGAATGGGGCAATGAGGATCATCCTGCTCCCCAACCAACTGGCTTTCTGAAGGAGTTTCAGCATCAGGGGAAGAGGAGGGTAGGCATAGAGAAGACCGGGTGGCCAAGCATGCACCAAGGCGTCCCTCGGGGCTTCCTCGGCAGGGGGAATGAGAGCAAAGTAATTGTTGCATTTCGTGTTTGAGGGAGATGCGAAGAGATCGCAACAGGGCTGCCCCTAAACGGCAAAAATTCGACTCACTACTCGAGGATTGAGGGACCACTCGTAAGGTAAAAGGATGGTGTGACTCAGTCTGTCTGCCAGGATGTTGGTCCATCCCGGAATGTGCATTGCAATGAGAAAGCGGTTGGTGGAGATCGCCCATTCCCACACTCTCATGGCTTCTCGACAGAGTGGGTAAGACCTGGTTCCCCCTTGTTTGTTGATATACCATACCACAGACATACTCTCTGTCTGGATCACAATTGTTCCTGCAGGCAGAAGGCTCTGAAGTGCTTGCAACGACAACAGCACTGCCCTCATCTCTAGAACATTTATGTGCAATAAGGTCTCTGAATCGTTCCATGTGCCTTGGACCGTCCTGCCCGAATAATACCCCCCCTCACCCAAGACGAGAGGCATCCGTGGTCACCGTGGCAAGAGGTGGGGCCATGGCAAAGGGGCGTCCCGCCTGGAGGTCCGGCGATTGAAGCCACCAAATGAGAGCCCTCTTGCAGGCCCTGCTGAGAGGAATGGGGTGACTCAAGGGGTACTGATAAAGGGACCACTGGACTTGTAGAGTCCACTGCAAAATCTTCATGTTCAGACGCGCCATGGGAAGAAGGTTTATTGCGGCTGCCATGGATCCTAGGGCCCTCAGAACCAATCCCGCAGGAGGTTTCGAAGTTTGAAAGATGGCCCGCACATGTGCCCTCAAGTGTGTGCAACCGGTCGGGAGTTAGGAAGACTAGTTGCCTGTTGGTGTCCAGTCTGGCCCTGATAAAATCACCTGAGTCGGGGTGAGAGAGGACTTGTCTGAGTTTATAGTGATCCCTAGTTGCGGAGCAAGGTTGAGGAAGTAGTTCCTGGCTAAGCATAGTAGATGCCTTGTCAGGGCGGTGAGGAGCCAGTCGTCCAGATACAGGAAAACCTGCATTCCCTGGAGTCTCAGGTGGGCCGCTATCACTGCTAATACCTTGGTGAACACCCTGGGGGGGCTGAGGTGAGACCAAAGGGAAGGACCCTGAATTGATAATGACTGGCTCCCAGCCGAAAGCGGAGAAACCTCCTGGATCATACGTCCATCAATATGTGGTAGTATGCGTCCTTGAGGTCTATCGAGCACATCCAGTTGTTCATCAGCAAGAGGGGGAGAATAAATTGAAGAGTGACCATCCGGAACTTTTCTTTGGTTACTGACAGATTTAGTAGGGAAAGATCGAGGATGGGCCTTAGGTCCCCCATCTTTTTTGGCACCAAAAAGAACCTGGAGTAGTAACCCGATCCAGACTGGCCTGGGGGGACGCGCTGGATAGCTCCTTTTTCTAAAAGCTGCCGACTTTCTGCAGCTGCAACCTCCCTCTGATTGGGTGGAACATCGGGGAGGTGTTCGGGGGTGTAGGGAATGTAGGAAAGGGGAATTCTGTATCCTCTGGATATGATACGAAGCACCCAGCGGTCTGCTGTAATGGACTCCCAAGCTGCCAGGTGCCTCAAGAAGTGCCCCCCGACTGCCTCCAGAGTGGAGCAGTCGGGCAACCCTTCAGGGTTGCTGAGTGGGCCGATCAGAGAAGGTTTTTCTGGACCCAAAGATCTTTGGGCCCCCTCTGCCTCTAGGGCGGCGTCCACCCTGTCTTCCTCTGCCGCGGAAGGACTGGGAGTCCGGAGCGGACTGGGACTGTTGCGACTTTCGGAACCACATCTTCTTCTGTCCCTTTTGGTTCCTGAGAAGGACCTCTGGGGAGCAGAGAAGTGGACTCTGACAGCAGACGTCTTCCCATCCTTTTCGCTCTGGACTAAAGTCTCGCAAACTGTCTTGCCAAATAGGGCATAGCCATCGAAGGGGGCATTCGCAAAGGACGCCTTGAAGGGTTCCGCGAAATCACAATGTCGGAGCCAGGCCTGGCGCCTCATAACTAGGCCTGCTCCGCTGGCTCTAGCGGCTCCCTCTGTAGCGTGGGATAAAAGCCGCATAGAGGTGTTGGATATAGACCTAAGAGTAGCCATGCGAGTGGGGTACAACTGTTTGTCCTCCGCCGACATGGACTCCGGGGGGGATGCAGTGTACTCTTTAATAAGGTCTCGCTGCAGCCGTATCACATGTGCTATGCAGTTTAGGGACCTTACAGCGAAGGTCGCTGAACTAAAGACCCGCTTCCCAAGACGGTCCATCGAGCGAGACTCCTTGCTCGGGGGATGGACCAAGGGACTCTCTTGGGCTAATTCCCTCTTGGTGGCTGCCGCCACCAACATGGCATCTACGGGGGGTCCCTTTGCTCCAATGGGACTTCTCGGTGGGGGGGCTTAGGATTCTGTCTGGACGTTTGGGGACTGGCTCCACAGTGTCCGGCTCCTTCCATGCCCTAGTGGTAATAAGGTCCACTAAGGGGTCTGCCGGAGGGGACACCCAAGAGGTAGATGGGCCTGCTTCGAACGCCTTCAGGAACAGGGATTCGTCCGAGGAAGCCTTGGGGGTGGACCACCCCCACCTTATTCTAAGCATTTCCATGATGTCTCTGAAGGAGAATCCTTGGGGGTGGGTGACCTTGGGGAGCCTTCCCCCTCATCCAAATCCGTGTCTTCTGTCAAGGACTCGGGGGAGTCCACGTGCCTCCTCTTGCACTTTCGCTTGTGAGGAACATCCTCGGGGGGGGGGGGCTGTCCGAGGACGTCTCACCAGCCACGTCTTGTTCCAGGGGAATGACCTGAGACGTCAAAGCAGGCTGTCCCCTGTGGCCGGGCGATGGAAGCCTGACCCAATCAAGAGGGAGTGCGGGATGGAACCGAAGCAAGAACCGGGGGCCTGGATGCAATCAACAGAGCCCTCTCCACCACATCGAAGGCCGAGAGAGAGACGCTCTCTCTGGGATCTGAGAGCAGACCCTTGCTTGGATCCGATGGATGGATCGGAACCGGCGCCGAGAGCATCAGATCCAAAGGACCAGTGTGCTCTGATCTGGATGGAGCCGAAGGCACACTGACCCCCTCGGATCCGAAGCTCAGACCACGGCTCAGAGAGCGTGGATCCGACAAGGAAGGACCCAACAGACTCGAAGGAAGAGTCGGAGCCGAAGTACCCGATACAGTCGGCGCCGACCCACCCCCGGCTCCAACGCTGCCCGGTTCCGAGCGCTCCGAACCCGGGAAGCGGGTCAGAAAAGGAGCTATCGGGGCAAAGAAGGGTGTTGAGCTCCCCCCCGGAGGGGGGGGGAGGCAGGAGCACTCCCATCTGCAGCTGGGCCTGGATGAACCTTTGCATCATCCGGTCCAAATCTGCATCCGAAAGGCTACGGGTGGATCTCGACGAGGCCACCGAGGCTGGCCGGGAGTGCCGCCTCGATGACCTCGACGGAGATTGGGTCTCCTCCTCGGGTCCCGGTGAGAAGCATGGAGACCGGAGCCAAGAAGGAGGAGACCTGGAAGCCCTGGAGGGAGAAGCCCGCTTAGCTGGGGGGGGGGGGCGCGAAGCGGAGGCCTCGGCCCGCGGCTTGTAGTGCTTCTCCCTCCTTTTTGCTTTCCTGGCCTCCCTCTCCTCCGGCGCAGAAGTGGGAGATTGAGTCCCGGCCGGGGGTAGAGAGGCAGGAGTGGCCGCCACCGAAGCCTGAGAGGAGGCCACAGAAGCACCGGAGGTCGAAGCCGAATCTGGAGGCAAGAGTCCCGCTAGGATCAGCTTCGACCTCTGGTCCTTCAGTGCCCTGGGGTTGAACGCCACACAGATAGAACACCCAGAGGAGAGGTGTTCAACCTCAAGGCACTGGACACACCGAGTGTGGCCATCCGCTGGGGAGAGCTTATGGCTACACTCGGTGCACTTAGAAAATATCAGTTTTGGGGCCTCAGACATATTAAACTAAAAGGTAAAACTCACTCAGTAGACCCCAAACACACTAAGACACACACACACAGACTACGACCAGCGTGGGGTGGGGAGGAAGAAATATTTGACTAAAATTTAATAAGGTTATATAAAAATAGGGTTATAACAAAAGGGAACCTAACCAACACAAAATACTCACACAAGTTTAAGGGAGAAAATAATGAAACAAGGACTTATCTGACCAATTGACCAGGAGCTCGCAATCTAGCTGCTGTTCAGAAGCGCGGCAAACTAGATCTGAGGTCAGTCAGGGTTGGCAGGGGATTATGGGTAAGGGGAGGAGCTAGGAGCTCGGATCTAAGCTTTGTAAAGTTGCCGGCTCGGATCCAAGATCGGATCCGTATCCCACAGGTTGCAGACCAAATGAAGTTAACTACTTCAATTCAATAAATTCTCAAACAGAAATACATTGACTGAAGGAGGACTGGTCTCCAAAACAAACAAACTAAATAAATAACTTAAATGACTAACAAACCAGCTTATAATACATGCACTGTCTGCTTATGGAGTCATGGGAAGTACCTTTTGACTGGATTTTTTCACAGTTTGGAGAAATGATCACACACTTAATCTTTTTCAGTTTCAGGTGCTTTGTAACTTCACGCAGACCCATGACAAGACGCCTTTTTGCCTTTGCTTTTGTAGGATCCTTCTGATACACCCGTTCCTGGAAACGAACAAGTTCTTGGAGAAGTACTGTCACACACTCATCTATTTCTTTACTAAGAACCTGATTACAGTACCTAAAAAGTATAAAATATGCTACCGTAAAGACTTCTGAAATCAAAGCAACAGAATTTTAAAATAAATGTAATATTTCATAAATGTCTGAAATCAAAGCAACATAATTAGAAAAATAAAAGCACCATGAATGAAAGAAAAATGCTTTCTAAACCAATAGTCACATGATTTTGAAATATGCTGCAATATTTACATCTCACTTTAACATCCATCCAATCCAATTTTCAGAACATACATAGCCAGAAAAAAAATCCTACTACTTCACAAAATTTACAAAACAATACATTCTTTGTCGGTTCAACTCTCCTTTGTGCACAAGTGTACGTGTGTGTACGGATCTAGGACTAATTACTGCTGACACGTTTCAATGAAACTGAAACGGTTGAGCACACTTCCATGAAAGTCTGCCAAAAAAACAAAAAAAAAACAAAACCCCCAGTAAGCACGTTTATGCAGGGGACAAGCCCCCTACTTTTATATTCTCACGCCAAGATCGCACTAATATTCCCTTATTCCCACTGTACTGCGATCTCAGCAACAGCCATTCTGTCATGTTTTTTTTTTTTCCGAGTTCACTTTAGTGAAAGTGCATTTTAGGTGAAAATGCACTTTCGCAAAAGTCTGCTTGCCCGTTTTGGTTTCATCAGCCCACTTTCAATCAGCTCTGACTAAACTATATTCTGTTCAGCTATAAATAGCACGCAGACAGAAATAAAGTGAATTTGGAGTTAAAACATCATTAGAATAATACAATACTTTATGAGTGATTATGGTGAAGATGGGATATGCAAACTACAAGAATTACATAGAAGTACTTAATAAGCATTAGGAGGTGAACAAGGTATAATGAAAGGCAGCTGTCACCAGTCAAAGAATTCTGCAAGGTGGTGTCTACTTGGACAAAGTTCACACATCGGCAGTCAACTGCTAAATGGACGAACTACTGTGAAAGGAAAACTGGTTAACATCTAGTGATGGAAGACAACCATAAAGGTGAGCCCCTTTTTATCACAGATAATTGTGGACAGAAGATGGTCACTATTTCCTAGAACTTTGAAGACAGTTAAGTGCAGCCTCTGGCTGGCAGCAGTTCCTACTCTGTAAATGCAATGGTCTGACTCTAACATACCCAAAATATGCCACAGACCTACCTATAAGCAAAATCTGCAAATTTGTTTTTCCTTGTAAATCCCCAGACTCATCACTGCCGGCTTTTACAGTGGTGTAACTGGCTTTATGTAATTGACAGAGACATATTTCTTCTTAGCTGTCATATCTACAAGCTACTGAAAATGGAGGCACTGTTCCCCCTAAAATCAAAATTACAAATCAAGAAACCTAACTACATACTTAGCGACCAACCAGGAAACAAGCATTAACCTCATTATACTTCATTTTCAAAACCTCCAAATGGAGAAAGAGCTGTCTCTAGGCTAAGCCCAGCTGTTTGGAACCACCTACCTGCAGAAATGAGGCAGCAAGAAACACATTAGTTACTCAGAAACAAACTAAAAGAACAACTGTTTAAAGACAATGAATGCTCTTGCTTCTATGACAATGCCTAGCCCTTGCAGCTCAAACTATATCCACATCTTTTTTGTAAAGATGTACTTTTAACAAATACACACTAGCTGAATGTCTGCATTAATTGTACACACTGTAAAACATATCTGCATTTATAATCGTAAACAGCATACAAGTGTATTGTCTCTAGTATGTTACTGTGCTATGTAAAACTCTGTATTCTTTAATCTGTATAATTTTCTGTTTGCATCAAACTGAAACAAATAAAAACAAAACAAAAAAAATTAGAAATACGTACCTTTCAACTGTTCAGACATTCACAGACCGTCTGGATTTTTGACTCATATCTTTGGCCTGTTTTTCATACAATTTGTGGATTTCTGGCAAATCACTGATCAGTGAAGTCATTAAGTAACTGCAAACATTTGAGTTTCAAATTTCATATCCTTCGGAAAAGGCATGCTAATGAAAAAAATGTAACTCTAGCAAATTTCTAAGTTTATAAAAGCAACACACAAAATTTGTCCTTATTTTTGGACCCCTGTCCCTGCATTATTCTAAACTTTGTTCATATTTCTTGTGCTAAGGTATGGAGTATAGGTTCATAGGTTCATACTAGGCTATCTGCCCTAGGGCATTTATAAGCCTAGCCAGAGTGTGTATGGCTTTCTCCACCCATTTTAAATTAATTTTGATATGCCCCTTTTCGAGGTTAGTATACTGTGCCTCTGTCTAACAGTGACACAGAAGTGATACCCGGGGTAAACCTACGATCTCCCATCCACTCATCAAGATTCGTCTTGAAGAGAGTCAATGAGGGACTCTGCCTAACCTGGACTGGGATTTTATTCCAGAGTGAAGGGAGCCTCTGGGTTATGAATCTGTCCCTCCAGCATGTCCTATTTATTTCAGTGCTGAAGTTTAAGTCCCTCGAGTGCGTAGCTCGATGGGATTTGGACTTTGAGGTGCAGCATGTCCATTAATTCCGGGTTGGACATGGCTTTATACGTCAGGCACAGATTGCCTCTGAGCAGGCGGTATGCCACTGAGTAGAGCTGGAGTTTCTTTAACCGGGCAGCATACGGCATCTGTTTGAGCCCCTTGATCCTCTTGGTGAGGTACTTTTGGGGTCTTTCCAGTTGCTGCAGGTGTCTGGTAAGGTACATCCCAAAAGGGGCATTGTACTCAATTATGGGCCTGATGAGGGATGAGTAAAGAGGCACGATGACCTCCCCTGATCTAGATGTGAATCCCTTCATGATTAGGTGGGCTATATAAAATGTTTTTCTAACCACTTTGGCCACGTGGTTGTCAAATGAGAGATTGCTATCAACTTGGGTCCCCAGGTCCCCAATTACTTCTTCTGTACTTAATGGATTACCACCTATGTGGTAATTTGTGGGCACTTTGTTTTTGCCAAAGGGGATGACTATATACTTTTTGGCGTTTAGCTTGAGGCTATGGCTCTGGCACCAGTTGTCTGTTTCTATGAAGCCCTTTTGGAGGATGCTTGTGTCGGCTGGAGAGTCTATTATGGCGCCCAGTTTGCAGTCATCTGCGAACTTGGTCAGCCACAGTCCTTCCATGTTGGCCTGTACCTCTGAGAAATATATACCGAACAAGAGAGGTCCCAAGACTGAGCCTTGTGGGACGCCACTTGTAACTGGTTTGGAGTCTGACATGGCTCCAGCTATTCTAACCATGTGGGTTCTGTCCTTGAACCAGTTTGCAACCCATCTAGTGACATAGGGGTTTATATTTAAGCTGGTGAGCTTATCTATAATGCCCGAGTGGGGTATGGTATCGAAGGCTTTTGCGAGGTCCAGCTAGGCTGTGTGGACCACCTTCCCCTTGTCAATGGCCTTGGTGACTGTTTCAAAGAAATCGACCAGGTTTAAGAGGCAGGATCTGCCCTTAAAGTCGAACTGGGTAGGATCCAGTGTCTGTAGATCCCCAATATCTTTATTTATAAGGTCCATGATGATCCTTTCCATAGCTTTGCAGACCAAGCTAGTGAGACTTATGGGGCGATAGTTTCCAGGATCCGTTGAGGCACCACCTTTGTGGAGAGGGACCACTGTTGCTGTACGCCACTCTTTGGGTACATATCCTGTAGTAAGGCTGAGATTGAACAGTAGTTTTAGGTTTGGGTTTAGCTCTTCTTGGAGTTCATGTAGGACGCAGCCTGGGACACCGTCTGGTCCCATTGATGCTGTGTTTCTTGCTTTGGAGAGGGCAGCTCTTACCTGAGCATCTGAGATGTCAGGGGGGCAGCACTCTGCTGGGATAGATATTAGCCCTTTTAGTGGGGAGGGGAAGTTTGCGCTGAACCTGTCAGCTAGGATGTTGGCAATGTCTGTGGGTTCGGTGTATTGTCATTTTGGACTAATTCTGAGCATATCTGGGAATTCCCACCCAGGTTCCTAACATAACTAAAGAAAGCCTTGTGATTATCCTTAGTGTCCTGTGCAATTTTTCTCTTGAAGCTGGCCTTAGACGATTTTATGAGTGCCCGTAGTTTTTTGCTAATACTGATCAGAGATGCCTTCCCTTTTTGGGATTTTGCTCTGTCATGTAGTAGCTTCCTCCTTCTATTGTATAGTTTTGTTTATGGCTGGGGTCCACCAGACAGGACGTCTGCCTTTGGAGGATTGGGTCTTGGTTTTATTTGGGATTGCATGATCCAAGCATTCCTGAAGGTGTTCATAGAATGCATTTATAAAGGATTTTGTGGTCTGGGCTGTATTATCCACAGGCCCGGGGGCTTTGAAGGATTCCACCTCGGTTTTGAGGAGTGTGAAATTTGCTTTAGAGAAGTTTTTCACTGTGGTTTTTTGGGCAGCGGGTGGGGTAGCGATGTGAATATCCAGTGAGATTAGTTTATGGTCTGATCTTACCAGGGAGGGATACACTTCTGGTCTGGAGCATAGAGTCCCCATGTTGGTGATGATCAGGTCCAGTACGTTTTCCCCTCTTGTGGGAGTGGTAACAAGTTGTTCCATAGCATTTGAGTTTATAAATTCTAGGAACCTTTGGCCTAGGGTGTTGGAGCTAGAGTAATGCTCCCAGTGTATGGTTGGGTAGTTGAAGTCACCCAATATAATGGTATTTGGAAAGATCTTCATATTTTCCAGTGTTCTCAGGAAGGCCGAGTGGGGTTCCTGGGTTTGGGAGGGTGGTCTGTAGCAGGCTATAAACTGGAAGGCAGTTTTACCCACTGTTAGTTGCACATGGATAGTCTCTGATGCTTCGTGCTGTGCCACCAATCTGGAGGTGTGGGTATCTTTGACGAATATTGATACCCCCCCTCCTTTTGTGGTTCGGTCCAAGTTTTGGGGCCGAAAAGCATGGTATGAGGTATAACCTGGTAGTGCTGGGGTGCTCTCGAGAGCCTTGAACCAGGTTTCTGTTACTGCACAGATATCGATGTTCTCCATGCTAAGGAGAGTTTTGAGTGCGTACATCTTGAGGTTTAGACTTCTGGCGTTCAGTAGCATTACTCTTAGTTTCTTATCCCTTGTGATACCTATGGAGGTGAGTTTGTCTTTTGAGCCTTGCCTAAAAAAGGCACTATGGGGGTAGCAAGAGCCTTTGCCAATATCCGAAAGCCCAGGGGTGACAGGTGCAAGCCGTCCCTAGCGAAGCATCGTGGCTTGTCGAGCATGTCATCCCAGGCTGACAGGCTGGTACAGAATCAGTTTGACAAGTTTGACAAATAACAGGGAAATACTAAAACCCACCTCTACGCGTCAGAAAATTTAGCAAAACTGCATCACTGGAAATTAAAGCCTGTGTGTATACACAAACAAATACATATATGTGTGTGGGTGTGTGTGTGTGTGTGTGTGTGTGTGTGTGTGTGTGTGTGTGTGTGAGTGCGTGCGTATGCACGGAAAAACTGTTACAGCTGACATGGTCAACCTTTGCTTATGTGACACAAGTGAACTGCTGTATGTGTTGAGCAAAGGGCAGTTTATCTGAATGCTGTTGTGGGCAACTTCTGGTTGGTCAACACATGTTAATGGTGGGGCTGGGAGTTTGCGAGTGTATGTGTTTTTTAGGTTTAAGAAAAGAGTTAGATAATGGGACAGATATAGTGTGTGTGCAAGTATCAGTGTTTTGAGGTTAGGGTAAGGGGACAGATTTAGTTTGTATATGTGTGCGTCCTGATTTTCCAAGCTGTCTTGTGCAGTTATAATGCTATGCAAAGGGCTTTTGTAATGTAAGCTGAAGGTTAGAGTTAGGAGCAGGGACAGAATTAGGGTTAGCAGGCATTACTAAAGTGGAGCTAACCCAAACACAAACCTGCAGCTTACCTTACAAAAGTGCCCCTGCTCTGCCTTAGTAATGCCTGCTAAAACCCTAACCCTGCTCCTAACCTTAAACATACCGACACACATATACATACGTACATAAATACATATATATATATATATATATATATATATATATATATATATATACATATATTGGGTTTTTGCATTTGGTCTAAATGCTTGCTTGTTGATATCTGTTTAATTGACTTAATTTGGTTGATATACGCAGATGGTCGACAGGTGTGTGAGATCAACAATCCCTGGGTAGGGAAATATTCCCTTTCCCTGGGGAATGTGTGATCTCAGAGTTGGTGTGTGTGTGTGTGTGTGTGTGTGTGTGTGTGTGTGTGTGTGTGTGTGTGTGTCTCTCTCTCTCTCTCTCTATATATATATATATATATATATATATATATATATATATATATATATATATTTTTTAGATATATATATATATATATATATATATATACACACACACACACAGTGGATATAAAAAGTGTACACACCCCTGTTAAAATGCCAGATTTTTGTGATATAAAAAATGAGACCACAGTAAGTCGTTTCAAAACTTTTCCCACCTTTAGTGTGACCTTTAACCTGTACAATTCAACTGAAAAACAAACAAACCTGTTAGGGGAAAAAATATACAAAACTTAACAATAAGGTGTTTGCATAGCAGTGCACATCCTTAAACTAATACTTTGTTGAAACACCTTTTGATTTAATTGCAGCATTCAGTCTTCTTGGGTACACACCTGCCATCAATTAAATAGACTGTGATTAACCCCAAATAGAGTTCAGCTGCCCTAGTAGGATTTTCCTGACATTTACTCATTTGCCTGCTACAGCAAAAGCCATGTTTCATAGAGAGCTTACAAAACATCAAAGGGATCTCATTGTTGAAAGTATCAGTCAGGAGAAGGATACAAAAACATTTTCACAGCATTGGATATATCAGGGAACACAGTGAAGACAGTCATCAAAAAGTGGAGAACATATGGGACAACAGGGATGTTGCAAAGAACTGGACATCCCTCCAAAATTGTTGAAAAGACAAGACGAAAACTGGTCAGCAAGGCTGCCAAGAGACTTACAGCAACACTGAAGGAGATGCAGGAATTTCTGGCAAGTACTGGTTGTGTACTACATGAGATGACGATCTCCCATATTCTCAATATGTCTGGACTATGGGGTAGGGTTGCAAGATGGAAGCCTTTTCTTACCAGAAAAATATCCAAGCCCGGCTAAAATTTGCAAAACAATATATCGAGTCTCCCAAAAGCATGTGGGAAAATGTGTTATGGTCTGATGAGACCAAGGTTGAACTTTTTGGTCACAATTCCAAAAGGTACGTTTTGCGCAAAAACAACACTTCGCATCACCAAAAGAACACCATCCCCACGGTGAAGCATGGTGGTGGCAGTATCATGCTTTGGGGTTACTTTTCTTCAGCTGGACCTGGGGCTTCAGTCAAGGTGGAGGGAATTATGAACAGCTACAAATACCAGTCACTTTTGGCCCAAAACCTTCAGGTGTCTGCTAGAAAGCTAAAGATGAAGAGGAATTTCATCTTTCAACACGACAATGACCCCAAGCATACACCCAAATCAACAAAAGAATGGCTTCACCAGAAGAAAATTTAAGTTTTGGAATGGCCCAGCCAGAGCCCAGACCTAAATCCAATAGAAAATCTAGGGTGACCTGGAGAGGGCTGTGCACAAGAGATATCCTCGCAATCTGGCAGCTTTTGCAAGGAAGAGTGGGCAAATATTGCCAAATCAAGATGTGCCATGCTGACAGACTCCTACCCAAGAAGACTGAATACTGTAATTAAATCAAAAGGTGATTCAGCAAACTAAACCAGCTTATTGTACATTTTTTATTTTTTATATTTTTTTCCCTAACAGACTTGTTTGTTTTTCAATTGAATTGTACAGATTATAGGTCACATCAAAGGTGGGAAAAATTTTGAAATAATTTATTGTGGTCTCATTTTTATATCATAAAACTGCACAGTACCCTGAAAGCTGTCTTCTTAGACCATCACTCGCTACAATCATTTCAGTCCTATCTAATTGGTAGACAGCAGGCTGTCCTATGGCAGGATAAGCTGTCATCCCATCTCCTAATCACCCTAGGAGTCCCTCAAGGCTCTATACTAGGACCCCCTCCTCTTCTCTGTCTTCATAAACGACCTTCATATTACCATCCCAAATGCACACTCTATCCAATATGCAGATGATTCTACATTGATATGCTCTGCCTCCCCTCTAACAAATCTCCTATCCCTTACCCAGAATACCTTTAATAGCATTGAAAACTGGCTAACTAAATCGGCAACTGCTCCTGAATCCTAACAAAACCAAGCTGCTACTTTTCTCCCCTACCCATAGGTCCACTCATCCATTCTTCACTATTAAGTCTAACAATAGCACCATTATCTCCCCAGATGACCAAATTAAGCTCCTAGAAGTATTAATAGACAACAACCTCAAATTTGACGCACATATTGACCACACTATTAGGTCCACTAACAAAACACTAGGCTCCCTTTACAAGCTGAAACCTTTCCTTAGCCCTTTTGCTTGGGTTGCTATTGCATGTACTCATGTTCTCTCCAGTCTCCTCTATGCCTCTCCAGTATTTACCAACCTTTCTAAAACTAATCTCAACAAACCATCCCCCTGCTACTACCATATAGCTAGATTTGCCACTGGTACGGCACATAGGATTCACCACTGCAACAACCTAATTCAACTTGACTGGCTGGAATTTCCTTCCCTTTTGCAGTTCAACCAGCTTATAGTAGCACACAAAGTACTCAACCAGCCTGATAATACCTCAGCTCTCAAGAACGTCACCAGCCCACATAATGCTCTCAGACCACTTCGATCCTCATATAAACTATTGGTCCTATCCCTAAAATCCAACAACACAGCAGAGGATTCTCTGTTTGCTAACTCAGTTGGTAAAATTTGGAATCTACTTCCTGCAGTTCTTACCCAAGAATCTTCTCTACCCCATTTAAAAAAGGCCTCAAAAATACTTTAAATCACACTGGCTCTGCCCCTTGGAAATTACTTCCTGCAGTTCTTACCCAAGAATCTTCTCTACCCCATTTAAAAAAGGCCTCAAAAATACTTTAAATCACACCGGCTCTGCCCCTGCCTAAACCCTGACTAACCCAACCAAACAACTTGGTGTCTTCTCTACTCAACTGATTATTAGCAAGCCAGTCATTTTATTGATCAAATGAGTTATGTTATAATGTACAGATTTGCCTGCTTGTCACTGTGTTAAACCTTTAGCACATGGTAGCATTTTCCTACTGTGTTAAACCTTGTGAAATGATATATCTATATTCTTTTCATGCTCTGTTTTAGTATTATTATTATTATTATTATGGAGCTTTTCTCCCTGGGCCTCCACTGAAAACTAAAATAAAAATAAATAAATACACACACATATATATATATATATATATATATATATATATATATATATATACACACACATACATACATAATTAGCAGGGGGTGTGGGAGGTGCAGGGGGGCTTGTACACTGCAAAATTTTTTTTTTTTTTTGCGTGAAAATTGCAAGTGTCAAGGTTCTTTCTCAGAGAATGCTTGGTAACATGTTACCATTCAGTTTGGCGACTTTTGCCATCAACATTTCTGAGGTCGACATATGGGCTATTTAACTAAAGTGAGCAGATCCATGTTTGTTTGTGTGTGTGTATGTATATACATATACACACACACGTGTGTGTTGGGGGGATTGACATTATTGTGATTACATATTTATTTACTTACGTTTGTTTACTGAGAAGGTCTAACTGGACAAATGACCCTTTTCAGCAGAGGCCCAATGAGGAAAGTTCTAACATAAGTATAATACAAAGTTTTTTAATTGCACAAAGTATCAATCACTGGTAAGATACGGCATGTCCCTTAGTTATTCTAATGAGCAATTTTAGAGACAGACAAAATATATTGAATGCTTGTGATAAAGTACAACTTAGAAAATATCCTGCAGATGTGTAGCTGTAAGATGAAGAGTACAGAGTTAGAGGATATGAGACAGCTGGAAGGGGTATTCATGGCTAGCCAGTAGTTAATTAGCAGGAAAAAGAATTAAAGGCACAGTATTTCTTCAGGTTTAGAACAGAGCTTTTGGTGAGACAAAAAAAAAAAACCCTTGAGAAAAAAAAACAGCATTCTCGGGTAAATTCTGGACTCCACAGCCAAAAGGGGAATGTTTTGACAGAGGCAGAAAAATACCTGCTATTTAGAATGTAGAAGAACACTATGGTAAGGCTCTGTTCTATCAACTGACCTTTTTAACAGGTGTTACCACTGACTTCAGTGTCTTTGTCTTAGTTTGAAGGAAAGATAGAATAGTTGTGGAAAATCTTACCATAAAGTACAGTTGTGTACACTTACCATAAATGTAGATGTTCGAGTGTATTCACTGTTGCAGTCATTACATTTGGGTAATCTGCTGGCAGGTTTCCCTCAGTCGGCCTGAAAAGCAAAGTCTTGGGTCCTGCATCGGTTGCTGTGTCCTCTTCCATGACGTCAGGTCGTCAGGGGTACAACACATGCAGCCCGCGCCATTTTATTCAGTTTTTCTTGCCCCAGATGTCAGGTGCCCCCCAAATGGGGAGCAAAAATATTGTTGTTTCTTTCGGCTTTTCCCAGTTAGGGGTTGCCACAGCGGAACTCCGGTCCGCTAATGATTGGCAGTAGATTTTTACGTGCCAACTTGCCGGGCCTGACGCACAACCTTCAATGAACCTGGGTGGCTGCACTTGCAAGAATTTTTTTACAGTTTGCATAGATTTAGCTTTGTCTTCCATTTTCTTTCAAACCTCTTCTGCCTTATTACCAAACAGTGTGTCATGCTGCAAGGGGGCATCCAACAATTTAGCTTTAACATGATCAGGCAGATTTTGCTCCTTGAGCCAGGCATGCCTGCTAATCACAGATCCAGTAACTGTGGCCCTGCAAGAGGCCTCCAAGGAATCAAAACCACATTGCAAAGTATGCTTTCCAACCTATTCTGCTGAATGTAATAATTCTTATAACTCTATTTTCCACACAATTATTTATTTTATTTATTTATTCCAGTTGGTGACCGGGGAGGTCCACTGGGCTCAAGAGCCCGTTTTCAGTGCAGGCCCGGGGAGAAAAGCTCCACAGTACAATGTTACATCACATAAAGAAAATACAAATAAAAAAATACAAAAACTAAAAATACAAAGAAAAAATACAAAAACTAAGATACAAAGAAAAATTATTTGAATTACAGTCAAAATAGGTGGAAATTCCACAAACAGCTGGTGAAATGCATTCAAGTATGAAGTCATTCTAAATTAAGCAACTAAGATGTTAAAGAGAATTGTCCTGGAGGATGAGAGGCATAAAGCATAAGGTTGGATGTAGATATATTAGTTACATTAGGTTGGATGTAGATATATTAGTTACATTATCAAAGTATGACTATGAGGGAAATTAGAAAGGTATGAAGTTTAGCCAGGAGAGAAGGAAGAGGAGAGCTTGGGAGGTATAGAATGAAGAGTGCAGTTACATTTTCTTTGAGTGTGCAGGTAGCAGTGGAGTTGCGTTTTGAAGGAGTGTAGGTTGTCACAGATTCTCAGTGTAGAGGGCAGGGCATTCCATTTTTTAGCTAGGGGAAAAGGAGAGTAGAAACTGACCAGCTGGGCGCATGGGTTTGTGGATGGAAATAAGGTTTTGGTGAGAAGATCTAAGAGGTCTGGGGGGGTATATGGTTGAAGAACATTAGATAGTGCGGGGCAGCTGGTAGTTTGAAATACTAGTTTGTGGGCTGTGACAATTTGGAGGTAGTCTAGTTGATTAGGGAGTTCAAGCCAATTTAAAGTTTGTAGGGAGGTGCAGTGATGAGAGAGGGAATTTGCCTTGGTGGCGAATTTGGAGATTTTATTGTAGCATACTTCCAGTTTGGAGGTTAGGGTGGAAGATAAATCTGTAAGCAGAGGAGCACCATATAGAAGAGATGGGAGGAGATATGTAGTGGCCAAGGTCTGTCTGGTAGAGGGGGAGAGGAATTTATTGTTTCTGTACAGTAGGCAGAGTTTTATGTGGGTTTTCTTGACTTTAAGTTGGATGTGGGTATTGAATTTTAAGTGTTCATCGATGATGACCCCTAGGAGTTTGGCGGAGGGAATGATGTCAATGATGGAGTTGTTAAGGCTTGTAATTTTAAATGAGTTTTTTTCAGTGGGGGTGGATTTAGAGTGAGTGAATAGAAGAATCTTAGTTTTGTTAGCATTAAGTGAGAGGTGATTTTGGTGCATCCATTTTTCAGTGGTTGAGAAGGTGGTTTGAGTTAGAGACTTAAGTTCTGTAAGGTTGGAGGCATAGCAGATCAAAGTCGAGTCGTCTGCGTATTGGACAATTTTGGTATTGGGAATAGCTTTGTGGAAATCGTTAATGAAGATGTTAAATAGCAGAGGGCCAAGTATGGACCCTTGGGGAACTCCTGTAGGGGTGGGAAGGAAGCTGGAGGAGGCTTGGCCCCATTTCATGGCTTGGGACCTGTCTGAAAGGTAGCTGGAAAGCCAGGATAGAGTTTTGGGGAGATGTTGAGGTTAGATAGATGGTTTAGTAGATGGGAGTTGGAGATGGTATCGAAATCTTTAGATAAGTCTAATAGAACAGATGAAACTAAGTTACCAGAGTCTCGAGCTGAACTGACAGAGTGTAAAAAGGACAGAAAGGTTGTGTTGGTATTATGTCCTGGGCGGAAGCCGTGTTGGGTAGGAGAGAGCAGCTGGTGTTCGGTTAGGAATGGCATGAGCTGCAGGTGAATGCATTTTTCAAGAATTTTAGAGATGGGTGAGAGGATGGCTATGGGGCGGAAGTTACAGTTTTTGCCACTTTTATGAAGTGGAAGAATAAAAGCAGAGCGCCATAGTTTGGGTACATAGGACTCGAGTAGTGATCTGTTTATCAGCATGCTGATAGGGAGAGCAATACTGTCAGAGGCAATTTTTAAGAAGGAGGAGGGGATGTTGTCAGGGACATTGGTGCAAGGTTTGAGTTTGGAGAGAAGTTTTTTTATAAGGTAGGTAGACACCGGTTTAAGTTCAAAGATAGGAGTTGAGGGAGTCGAGGCAGAGGAAACTTGGGCAGAGGGGGGTGGGGGGATGTTGTTAGGGAAGGTTTTGGTTAGCTCAGCAATAGAAGAGGTAAAGAAGGTATTGAATAGTTTGGCAATTTCTTGGTCAGATTTGCTAGTATCAGAGCAGGGGTTGTTGGTTGTACCAGGCTTAAGGAGAGAGTTAATGGAATTCCAGAATTGTTTGGGGTTTTTTTTGCATGATTTATTTGTAGATGGTTGTAGTAGGACTTTTTATGTATTATGACTTGTTTTTTTGGCTAGGTTTCATAGTTGTTTGTATTTAAGTAAGAATACAGGTTGTTTATGATGGAGATAGCTTTTCCAAGATTTATCTCTTTATTGCATGATTTTCATGTTCTGATGACAATCAGAAATCAACATCATTTTCTGTTTCAGTAGGCCCATAACATGCTGTTGATATTTAAGCATAATAAACTGGCAGTTTAAGGCTCTGATTGCCAAGGTAGCAGACGTATAAACCTTCTTCCCTGATCTATCCAGCACCCTGGAATGTCTATCAGAGGGGGTAGGATTTTTGGCTGTAGAGGCCTTTACACCCTTGGGACCCTGTGAAATAGTCTCAGGGTCAGCAGCAGAACTTTTGAAGAGAAATTTGTGGGAGTCAGGAACCCTGTAATATCTGTCTGGCTTACTAGGAGCCGGAGGTAGGGAATCAGGAGCCATGCTTGATTCCGAAAACACATCATCAATAATGTCTAATACAGGAGGTACAGCCAAAGGCCTATGCTGAGGAAGAAGGAGGAAATCCCTAAGCCTCTTTTTTGATTCAGAGAAGTCCTGACTCTCCCAGTGAAAATGTTCCCTTAAAGTATGCAAAGTTTCTCCAAAAGAGTAATCCTCAGAAGGAGATGCAGATGGGATGGATTCCTCTGCATCAGAATCCTCACAGGGTGGAATGGAAAACTCCTGATCAGAAGACATGGAAACCTGATCTGAAGATTCATAATCAGTGCCTTACCTTGGCCTCTTAGCGGGGGGGTGGGGGGTGGGGTGGGGGTTGGGAACCCCTGATCAAGGTAATTAAGTCCTCAGCCATTTTGATCATCTATTTTTTAGGCATAGGGGCCTGAGCACGTGGCTCATGCGTCAGTTTTTTAGACATAGAAGATGCTTTTGACTTTGATTTTGAGGCTGGCGTTGGTTTTATATAAAAATGTTGAGGCCTGAAAACACCCTCAGAAGCTGGTGCCTGCTCAGCGGCTCCGGACCCATCCAAGGGAGAGACATCCACGGGTTCAATACTCTGAGAATCTCGCGGCATACCAGACTCCAAATGGGTCTCGGTAGAGGCCTGCGACTCAAAAGTAGCAGGTATCAGGGGCTGCGAAAGTGCCCACTGAGTACCGGCGAACCAGTGACTGGCTTAGGAGAAGCTTTGCCGTCGGTTTTGGACCTCAACAGTCTGTCTCTGTCTTTTTCTTTGTGTTTTTTTGTAAACTCCGGTAGTCGGATTGCTAACCGACGACATTTCAGGATAATTAAATCTTGATCCAAAATATTTAGAAACAAAACTATACCGACGCTTAATAGTGCATTGATTAAATCTAGCACAAAACCAACAGCAAGGCATGTTATGATCTGGGCCTAGGCAAGGAATACAGTATAAATGAAAATCCTTATGAGGTATTTGCTTCCCACAAGTAATGCAATTATTAACTTATACTGACATCGGTAAGGAGCAAGAAAAAGTTTCCCCAACGAGGTACTTAGCTTTAGTTTGAAGACTTTGGTTCTGAAACTCGAATGCGAAAATTTCAGGAGTCTGCCGACAGGCACTTGCGAACTGCTTCTGCTTCGGGCACCGCGCGGCAAGAAAGACTGAATAAAATGGCGTCGGCTGCATGTTTTATACCCCTGTCAACCTGACGTCATGGAAGAGGAGACAGCAACCGACGCAGGACCCAAGACTTTGTTATTCAGGCCAACTCAGGGCAACCTGCCAGCAGATTACCCAAATGTAATGACTGCAACAGTAAAACACAAAGAACATCCATAGATGGTCTTCTCTTCTATATGCTGCAATATCCGTAACATGGGGGAGTCCGCCTCTGGTTGACTCATTTGTCCAGCTGTTATACCAAAGTTAAAATGCTACTACAAAGATGTGTGACAGCCCACATCACACAGCGGACGTCAGCATGCATCTACTTCAGAAAGTACAGTTGTGTACACTTACCATAAATGTAGATGTTAGAGTGTATTCACTGTTGCAGTCATCACACTTGGGTTATCTGCCTGCAGGTAGCCCTCAGTTGGCCCGAATACCAGAGGCTTAGTATTTCTGCGTCGGGATGCTGTCGCTCCAGGACTGACGTCAGATTGTCAGGGGTATAAAAACAGGCAGCCGACGCCTTTACATCAGTTTGTTTGCCCCAAATGTCAGGAGCCCCCAAGCAGGCAGCTAAGTTATGGTGGAGAAAACACCACCAGTAAAAAGTAAATACCAATACCAATAGTAATAGCCACAGAGAGGAGAGAGAGAGAGAAAACCAGGGGGCTGGAGGGAGGGAAACCAGGACTGCAACAATGAATACACTCAAACATCTACATTTATGGTAAGTGTACATAACTGTACTATGTTCATGTTTCACTGTTGCAGTCATCACACTTGGGTGGATTCCCAAAACTGAGGAAGGGTGGAGGCAGTCAAGAAGAGTTAGGGCTGGCTAGTAGGCCTTGCAAGACTGCTGCAGGAAACCTGCCCTGGATTTGGAAAAGATAGGCAGGTGGCAATGCTTGGTGAAATTGTGTACAGAACTCCAGGTAGCAGCTTCCAAGATGTCCCTGGTAGGGACTCCCCTGAGGAATGCTGAAGAGGTAGATGTTGCCCTAGTGGAATGTGTTCTGACCCCATGAGGGGTTGGCTTAACATGGTGCTTGTAGCAGAAATGGATGCAGTGTGCTATTCATTTGGAAATGGTTTATTTTGAAATGGGCTTGCCCTCTGCCCCTGTTGCAAAGCTGACTGGTAACGGGTCAGATTTTCTAAAGGGCTTAGTTCTATCAAGGTAGAATCTGAGCTGTCTGTGCATGTCCAAAGAGTGCAGGATCATTTCTCCTTTATTTTCAGGATTTGGGAAGAAGGTTAGCAAATGGATGGATTGGTTGAGAGCCACACTGGACACCACTTTAGGCATAAAGGCAGGGTTAGTCCTGAGGAAAACCATGTCAGCATGGAAAATAATGAAGGGTTCTACAGCCATTAGTGCTTGTAGCTCAGACACTTTTCTAGCTGAAGTGATGGCTAGAAGCAAGGCTGTTTTCCAAGACAGGAATTTTAACTCTGCTGAAGCAGCAGGTTCAAAGTGTGTGTGTGTGTGGGGGGGGGGGGGTGAGCTTTTCCATTACAAAGTTAAGGTCCCAAGCAAGAGTGGGTGCTCTCCTTGGTGACCTTAAATTGTTTGCCCCTCTCAGGAACTGTTTGATGAGAGAGAGAGAGAACAGAGGTGGCTCAGTGTTGTAATAAGCCGAGATGGCAGAGGCATGGATCTTAATGGAGGAGAAGGATAGGCCTCTGTGGAGTAGCTCTGCTAGGTAATTAGAGGTAAGGAGGGCAGTGCTTTGTCCTCTCCTTTAGACTGAATCCAGGAACAATACCTTTTCCACTTATCAGCATAGGATTTCCTTGTATGGGGCCTTCTGGCTTAAAGGATAATGCCCAGCACCTCTTTGTTTAGGGTTGCTGGTGGAGATTTCAAGGAATAAGCCAGGCTGCAAGATTTAGGGCTTGCAATTGTGGATGCAAAATCTGTCCCTCCTGCTGAGAGAGCAGGGTTGGGGTCTGGTGTAGGTGCCTGGGAGGCACCGTTGTAAGGCTTCGCAGGAGTGGGTACCAGTGCTGGTGTGGCCAGTCCGGGGCAATCAGAATTGTCCTTGACCTGTCTTGTTTTATCTTGAGTAATACTCTTGAGAGAAGGGGCAGAGGGGGAAAGGCATAGATTGAGAGCTTTTCCCACTGAAAGGATAGGGCATCCACTTTCCAGGCCCTGCTGTGAGGATTCCTGTTGCTGAGCTGGTGGTTGGAGGGGGAGGCAAAGACATCCACCTCTGGGGTTCCCCATTTCTGAATCAGAAGGTTGAAGGTGCTGGGCTCCAATTTCCACTCGTGTGGGTCTAGGAGATTTCTGCTTAAGTCATCTGCCAGTGAGTTTTATTTGCCTGGCAGGAATTGAGCTTGTAAATGGACTTGGATGTCCAAAACCGTGTTCTACAGGGCCATGGATAACCTGCAGAGTGGGTAGGAATGGGTCCCCCCCTGCTTGTTGATGCACCACATAACTGTGGTGTTGTCTGTTTTTATTAGCAGTTGTCCTGGAAAGAGTAGGGATCTGAAAGCATTCTGTACAGCTAGCATCTATTTTTAGTTGATGTGCAGATGAATTTGACTTGGAATCCAGTGGCCCTCTATACATTTGCCAGCCATGTGAGCCCCCCAGACGTAGTTTGATGTATCTGTGGTCAGGGTCTGGGAGGTTTGGGGTTGTGTAAATGCCAGTCCCTTGTTGTGGTTGCATGCTTCTGCCCACCAAAGGAACTCTGTTCTTAGACAGGGTATGATAGAAATTACTGTTTCCAGGTCCTGAGAATGTTGGCACCAAAGACTTTTTAAGTACCACTAAAGTTTCCTCATATGCAGTCTTGCATATGGAATTAGCAGTATACACGAGACCATGAATCCTAGGGCTTGCAGTATTTTTCTTGCAGATATCTGGGTTCTGGTGGCCATTTGTTTGAAGTAATCTGTCAGATAGACTTGCTTTTCTGAAGTGAGGAATGCCATCTGGGAGGTTGTGTCCAAACTTGCTCCCAGGAATACTATCTTTTGACTGGGTACCAGTTGTGATTTCTTTTCGTTGATGGTGTACCCCAAGGAAGTGAGAAGGTTTTTTTACAAATGCCAGGTGCTGCAGCAGCAATTCCTGACTGTCCGCCTGAGTCAGACAGTCGTCCAAGTATGGGTAAATTTGGATATTTCTCTGCCTGCAGTAAGCAATGGCTGGTGCTAGGCATTTTGTGAATACTCTGGGCGCAGTAGATAAGCCAAAGGGAAGTGCAGAGAACTGATAATACATAGATTTAGCCCTGAAATGTAGATGCTTCCTGCTTGACTCCCTTATGGGGATGTGCAGATAGGCTTCGTTTAAGTCTAGAGTGACTAACCAGGCATCCTTTGCTAGCCCAGGAAGAAGTTGTTGCAGGGTAAGCATTTTGAATTTTGGTACCCACCAGGAAGTTGTTGAGGATTGAATGATCCAGGACTGGGCACCAAAAGCCCTCTTTCCAGGGTACCAGGAAGAGTCTGGAGAACAATCCTTGGCCCCTCTGTTCTACTCGAACAGGCTGAACAGCTTTGATATTGAGCAGGGAAAGACTTGGTTTTGAGCCTCTGCCCACTGGTTTGGAGGAAGGTCTGGAAACCCTTTGGGGGTTGGCAGTGAATGGAAATAAAATTTGTACCCCTGTAATACAATGTTGAGGACCTATCAGTCCTGGGTGATGGATATCCAGTTTTTTGCATGAAGGGCAAGCTTTCCTCCTAGGGGCACAAACAATTGGGCAGGGCAGGGAAGAGGAGTGAATAAGTCATTGTGAGCTTTTTCTGTAAGGAGGTGGCTTTCCACTCCCTGCATTAGGGGTGGGGGTACTCCATTGCTTAGATCTCTGCATACCCTGAGACTGCAGTCTGGGTGGTCTGTTTACCCTGGTTCTTGTTTGAGAAGGCCTGGAGGGGGCTGGAAAGGACCAGTGTTTTGAAGGGCAATGCCTACTGAATCTAGGGGGTTGCACTTGTAAGAATTATTTAACAGTCTGCATAGATTTAGCGTTTTCTTCCATCTTTTTAAGAACCTCTTCTGCTTTGGTGCCAAACAAACAGTCTTTATTCAAAGGAGCGTCTAGTAATTTTGATTTGACATGGTCTGGCAAGGTCTGCTCCTTCAGCCAAGCATGTCTTCTCAGTACAGAACCAGTGACTGCTGCCCTGCAAGATGTTTCTAGGGCATCAAAGCCACACTTCAAAGTATGCTTACTGACTTGGTTTGCAGAGTGCATAAGCTTCTGCACAGTCTGGAAAAGTTACCACTTTTTGTTTAATGAGTTCCATAATATGTTGCTGGCATTTCAGCATGTGAAACTGGCAATTCAATGCCCTAATAGCAAGAGTTGCAGAGGTATACACCTTCTTACCCCATCTGTCCAAAGCTCTGGAATCCCTGTCCAACGGGATGGGATTCTTGGCTGTAGTAGCCTTGATACCTTTAGGCCCCTGGAAAATGATCTCTGGGTCAGCAGTAGGATTCTTGAAAAGAAACGTGCGAGTATCAGGTACTCTGTAGTACCTGTCTGGTTTCCTAGGGGCAGAAGCTAAAGTGTCAGGAGTAAAACTGGACTCCATAAAAACATCATTCACAACATTCAGGACAGGGGGTATAGCTAAAGGCCTGTGCGGAGGCAACTCTAAAAATTCTCGGAATCTCTTTTTGGACTAAGGATAGCCTTGGCATTCCCAATGGAAATGCTCTCGTAAAGTATGTAAGATTTTACCAAAAGGAAAATCCTCTGGAGGGGAGGCAGAGGGAATGGATTCTTCTGCATCTGAATCCCCATAGGCGGATAAGGGCATGTCTTCATAATCAGAAAACTCAGAGTCATCGGACTCCTGGTCTGCAGAACCTGAAGGAGACTAGATTCTTTGTCTCTTTGCAGGGGAAGGCTGACTTCCTCTAATCAGTGTAATAAGGTCTTCAGCCATTCTAAGCATTTGTTTTTGTGGCATGGGAGCCTGAGCATGCACTTTGGTCGCTGGTTTTCTAGGCATAGTACGTACTCTGGGCCTAAGAAACTTGGTAGTTTTGGTTAGAAATGAAGTTGTCGGTTTGATTCGAACATCGGTAGAGAGAAGAACTGCCTCAGAAGCTGGTGCCTGCACAGTGGCTATGTACCCATCCAAGGTAGAGGCATCCGCAGGTTCCATAGTCGAAGAAGCATCTTGTGGCATACCGAACTCTGAATGGGTCTCAGCAGAGGTCTGCATATCCACTGAAGCGGGCATCAGGGGCTGCAAAGGAGCCTCACTGAGTACCGGCGGAGTGACGACTAGCTTAATGGAAGTGTCATCAGCAATTTTGGACCTATGCGGTCTGTCTCTGTCTTTATCCTTACGTTTTTTCGGAAAATCAGTAGTTGGATGGCTTACCGAAGCCATTTCAGAATACGGAGATCAAGAGCAAAAGAATTTAGTGACAAAGAGAGCCCAGCGACAAATGGTTTGGGCATTAAACAAGGCACAAAACCAACAGCGAGGGACGTCGTGGTCTGGGCCTAAACAGGTGATGCAGTAAGAATGAAAATCTCTGTGAGTTATTTGCTTTCCACAGGCAAGACAATTATTAACTTTTTCTGACATCGGTTACAGCAAGAAAAAATTATCCCCAGTGGGGTACGTAGCTTTAGAAGACTTCAGGATTATTCAATTCGAAAATGAAAATTCAGGTAGTGGCCGACCGGCACTTGAGACTGCTTCTGCTTCAGGATCCTCGGCAAGAAAGACTAATGTAATGGTGTCGTGTGCCTGTTTTTATACCCCTGACAACCTGACGTCAGTCCTGGAGCGACAGCATCCGACACAGAAATACTAAGTCTCTGGTATTTGGGCCGACTGAGGGCAGCCTGCAGGTAGATAACACAAGTGTGAAACACGAAGAACATATGAATGCCGCCAAGCATCAGCCTGAAGGGAGTTATTATTCAGGAGTTAGGCAAGTATAAGGGGGAAGGCAGACGGGAAACTGTACTGCAGCACATAGAAAAGAAGGACATCTATGGTTAAGGTAAGATTTTACACAACTATCTTCTATTCATATGCTGCAGCATCCATAACATGAGGCAGAATGCCAAAGCTCACTCATAAGAGGGATTGGGAGAAGAAGCAGAGACATTTTCCACAAATCAATGCAGAATAGCCCTGGAAAATCCTGCTCTGGACCTGGAAATAATATCTAATTTGTAGTGTTTGGTGAAAGTGTGAAGAGATGACCATGTAGCTGCCTCGAAAATGGAAGCTGTAGCCAAACCTTTAAAGAAGGCCCAAGAAAAAGACACAGCTCTAGTAGAATGTGCCTTAACTGGAGAAGAAAGATGCTTCCCATCTGCAGTGTAACAGTAGGTAATGGCTTTTGAAATCCAGGAGGAAATAGTTTGCTTGGAAACATGATATCCCAGGGCTTTTGTGTGAAAGGAGATAAAAAGCCTATCAAGACTTAAGGATGGACTTGGTCTTAGCCAAGTAATATCTGTGCTGTCTGCGCACATCTGAAGTGTGAAGGACCCTTTCACTAGAGGATTGTGGAGATGAGAAGAAGGTAGGGAGACTGACGGCCTGACTCAGTGAAACCTCATTCATTACTTCGGGCATTAAGGATGGGTTGGTAAGTAGGGATACCCTGTCCCGATGGAAGACAGTTCAATTAGGTTTTGAAGTTCAGAAACCCTTCTAAATGAAGTAATAGCCACCAGGAGAACAGTTTTTCATGTGCAATGTTGTAGAGAAGAGGTCTTAGCTGGCTCAAAAGGAGCTAAGGTAAGCTTTACCAACACAAAGTTGAGATCCCATGAGGAGGAATTGGTTTCCTTGTTGGTCTGATGTGTCGAACTCCTTTCAGGAACAACTTGCCTTCCAACCTGGACACTAAAGGAGGAGTCAAAGGCAAACATGCTGAGATGGCAGATAAATGTGCCTTAATGGAAGAATATGACAAGCCACTTTTCATTAGTTCACACAGGTAATACAGTACCCACTGGCGGCTCCACAGACAGTGATTGTAAGTTGTTTTTTAGACACCAGATAGAAATCCTCTTCCATTTGGATAGGTAGGATTTTCTGGTAGTGGATTTTCTGGCCTCCTGCAGAACCTTGTAGCACGTCCTCAGTGTAAAGGTGTCTAAAGGGAATCAAAGCCATATCACCCACAGAGTTAGTTTTGGGTGGATATTTGAGGGTGTATTAGAGTTCCCCTGTCCTGTGGGATGAGGTCCATCCTGAAGTGTAACTTGTGGTGATTGCCCTTGGCTAGGTGATGAAGAAGGGGGAACCAATGCTGTCTTGGCCAAAAGGGGGTCACCAGCAAGATTTTTGGTTGTTCTTTCTGAATTTTCAGCAGAACTTTCTGAATCAGAGGGAAGAGAGAGAATGCATACACAAGCATCCTCTTCCAGGAAAAGGAAAGAGCTCCCACCTTCCATGTCCCAGGGGAGTGAATCCTGGTACAATATTTGGGAAGCTGTCTGTTCATGGGGGAGGCAAACAAATCTACCTGTGGAGTACCCCATCGACTGACCAGGTCCAGGAAAGTACAGTTGTGTACACTTACCATAAATGTAGATGTTCGAGTGTATTCACTGCTGCAATCATCACATTAAGGTTATCTGCCTGCAGGTAGCCCTCAGCAGGCCTGAATACCAGAGTCTTGGATTCCTGCATCAGATGCTGTCTCTTCTTCCATGACGTCAGGTCATCAGGGGTATAAAACATGCAGCCGACACCATTACATAAGTTTTTCTTGCCCCAGATGTCAGGTGCCCCCACAATGGGAAGCAATTATATGTTATGGTACACCGTCCATCAAAAAACAAATACACCAGAAAAATTAAATATACCAAACAAGAAGGAAAGGTAGAGCCAAGAGAAGTCAGGGGGCTGGAGGGAGGGTAACTAGGACTGCAACAGTGAATACACTCGAACATCTACATTTATGGTAAGTGTACACAACTGTACTATGTTTTTCGTGTTTCACTGTTGCAGTCATCACATTTGGGATGCTTTCCAAAGCTAAGGAAGGGAGGAAGAAGTTAGAGAGCATTAGGGCCAGCTATTAAGTCCTGCAAGACGGCAGTGGCAAAACCAGCTCTGGATTTAGAAAAAAGAGGCATGTGGTAATGCTTGGTGAAGGTATGTACAGAGTTCCAGGTAGCAGCTTCTAGGATGTCCCTCGTAGGGACACCTCTGAGAAAGGCTGCAGAGGTAGATGCAGCCCTGGTGGAATGTGATCTTATTCCCCTGTGGGGTAGGTTTTCCATGGTGCTTGTAACAGAAATGAATACAATGGGCTATCCATTTGGAAATGGTTTGCTTTGAAATGGCCTTCCCCTCTGCCCCTGCAGCTAAGCCAACTAGCAGCTGTTCAGATTTTCTGAGAGGCTTAGTCCTGTCCAAATAAAATCTAAGTTGCCTGTGCACGTCCAGAGAGTGCAATATTCGTTCTCCTTTGTTTTGTGGATTATGGAAGAAAGTAGGCAAGTGAATGGACTGATTCAGGGCCACACTAGACACCACCTTGGGCATAAAGGAAGGATTGGTCCTAAGGGAAACCCTGTCTGCATGGAAGATGATGAAGGGTTCCACTGCCATGAGGGCCTGTAATTCAGACACTCTTCTGGCTGAAGTGATGGCTAGAAGGAATACAGTTTTCCAATAAAGGACTTTCAACTCTGCTGTTGCAGCTGGCTCAAAGGGAGGGAGAGTGAGTTTTTCCAATACAAAGTTAAGGTCCCAAGTTGGAGTAGGGGTTCTCCTGGGGGGGGGGGGGGTCAAATTTTTGGCCCCTCTAAGGAATTGTTTTAGCAGAGGGTGAGAGAAGATGGGTGGCTCAGTATTATAATGAGCTGAAATGGTAGAGGCAAAAATTTTAATTGACAAGAAGGATAGGCCCTTGTGGAGCATTTCTGTTAAGTACTGAAGAATATGAGGTAAGCTGGGCACCATTGTGCCCATCTCCTGAGTCTGGCTCCAGGAACAGTATCTTTTCCACTTTTCAGCATAGGATTTTCTAGTACTAGGCCTCCTTGCCTCCAGAATGACATCTAGCACCTGCTTACTGAGGGATGCTAATGGAGAGCTCAAAGAATTAGCCAGGCTGCAAGATTCATGGTTTGAAGCTGAGGGTGCAGAATCTGGCCCACCTGCTGGGACAGCAGGAAAGGGGTCTGAGGCAGGTGCCACGGTTCCAGCAGTGTCATACTGCACAAGAGGGGGTACCAGTGCTGGCGTGGCCAGTCTGGTGCAATCAGTATTGTCCTTGGTTTGTCCTGTTTGATCTTTAGCAGAATCTTCGAGAGGACAGGCAGAGCGGGAAAGGCATAAACTGAGAGGCTTTTCCAGGTAAAGGACAGGGCATCCACTTTCCAAGCTTGACTGTGGGGAGTCCTTGTGCAGAATTTGTCCAATTGGCAGTTTTGAGGGGAGGCAAACAGAGATACCTCTGGAGTCCCCCATTTGTTTCTCAAGAGGTTGAATATTTTTGGTTCCAGTTTCCATTCGTGAGGGTCCATGAGATTTCTGCTTAAGTTGCCTCCCAGTGAATGTAGCTTGCCTGGCAGGAACTTTTTGTAAGTGCACTTGGTAGCTCAAGGCTGTGTTCCACAGAGCCATAGCTAGTCTACAGAGAGGATACGAGTGGGTTCCCCCCAGCTTGTTTATGTACCACGTAACTGTGGTGTTGTCTGTCTTTACCAATAGTTGTCCTGGAAGAATGCTGTCTTTGAAGGCTGCCAGGGAATTCTGTACAGCTAACGTTTCTTTTTGGTTGATATGCAGGTGCATCTGTCTCGGCTTCCATTTGCCCTGAATGCACTACCCTGCCAAGTGAGCCCCCCATGCAGTGTCTGATGCGTCTGTTGTTAGGGTTTGGGCGGCAGGGGGTAGAGTGAAAGGGAGCCCCTTGTTGTGGTAGCAGGTCTCTGCCCACCAAAAGAACTCTGTCTTTATACAAGGAATGATAGGAATCATTGACTCCTGGTCTTGAGAATGTTGACACCATAGGCTTTTTAGATACCACTGTACTTTCCTCATATGCAGTCTTGCATATGGAATTAGTAGAATACAAGAGGCCATGAACCCCAACGCTTGCAGGATTTTCCTTGCAGATAGCTGGGTTTTTGTGGCCAATAGTTTGAAGCAGGTTGTTAAATAAACTTGTTTCTCTGGAGTGAGGAAAGCCATCTGGGAAGTTGTGTTCAAGCTTGCTCCCAGGAATACAATCTGTTGGCAGGGTACTAGGTGAGATTTCTTTTTGTTTATAGTGTACCCCAGAGAGGTTAGCAGTTTCTTTACAAATACCAGATGTTGCAATAGCAAGTCCTGGCTTTCTGCCTGAATCAGACAATCGTCCAAGTATGGATACATTTGAATATTTCTCTGCCTGCAAAATGCAATGGCTGAAGCTAGACACTTTGTGAATACCCTGGGCGCAGTAGATAAGCCAAAGGGAAGTGCAGAGAACTGACGGTGCATGGAGCCTGCTCTGAAGCATAGGTATTTCCTGCAAGATTCCCCTATTAAAATGTGCAGGTAATCTTCCTTTAAGTCTAAGGTTGCCAACCAGGCATCTTTGCCTAGCATAGGAAGAAGCTCTTGGAAGTGTTAGCATTTAGAATTTTGGGATTACCAGAAAGGTGTTTAGAACAGAGAGGTTCAGGATAGGACATCAGGAGTTGTCTTTTCTGGGTACCAGGAAAAGTCTTGAATAAAAATCTTGTCCCCTTGTTCTGCTGGGACAGGTTGAACAACCCTGATACTTACATGAATACCTCAAGACAGACCCTGATGCTGCTGCTTTGGCTGAGGCCTCCACAGCATTGTAACTACACTTTATGGAGTGCTTAGTAACCTGGTTGCAGGATATAAGAATACTAGATATTTTGGCCTTGTTAGGGGTATCTGTTAGTTCTGAAATAAGTTTCATAGCATTTGCCATAACAGCCAGGGAATATTTAGCCATATGGGCTAGGTAATTCATGGCTCTAAAAGCCAGAGTAGCAGACGTATACACTTTTTTGCCCAACTAGTCTCATTAGCAGCTACAGAAATGGTAGAGGTGTCAGCTGATGGAGCCTTATAAAGGAACTTGGTATCCTCCTCAGGCACTTTGTAGAATCTAACAGGGCGTTTAGGGGCTGGAGGTTTGAAGTCTGGGGACTTGGAAGCAGAAGAAAATGTGTCCAAAAAAGCAGGCAGGACAGGGGGAAGGCAGAGGGTTAGGGGACTCCATTTGCAAGAGGTCATAATAACTCTTCTGGGTCTCAGAGACCTGACAGCAGTCCCAGCTGAAAAAATCCTTCATCTGCACAATTGTCTCCCCAAATTTAATGTCCTCCCGAGGAGAAGAGTAAGTTAAAAGACTCATCCCCAGAAGAGTCTTCCTCCTTACAGGAAGCTTCTTCCACTGGCCTTTTCCCAGGAGTGGAGGGTGGTAGGGCCTGTACAGGAACTAAAGGTTAGCTTAAGGTCATAAAGGCATTAAACAGGCCTTGAGTAAAGGCCTGCCAGTTGGGGATTTGATCAGAAGCCATAGCCTGCAGGCCATAAGAAATATGTTTTGTTTTTTGTTTTTTCTTCTTAGGGTCCTCCAACATACAGTGAAGAGTAGGAGGGCCAGACGTAGGATGACATTCCACGATGTCCGAAAGAACATCTTCTTGAACCACTATCTCAGTAACTCCATGTAGTCCCCTTTGGAAATAATAAGCCATGCCCCCCCCCCCCAGCGACCGGTTCTGATGCCTGCAAGACCCTCTGGCATGTGCTAACAGACTCCTTCACAGCTTCCCCCAAGGTAGCCATTGAAGGAGATTCTGTAGTTTCCAAAGCAGCCTCCAGGCCTTCATTGGCCTCGGAAGGAATGTCCAAAATAGAGGGACCAGCTGTGGGGTCAGGCTGAGGCTTCTTGGCCTTGGGTTGCAGCTTTTTCGAAGGTCCCAACATTGGGTCCATATCCCACACTAGGCACTTAAGTCGTTGGTTTTCTAAGTACAGCCTAAGGGAAGAGAGACAGCTGCTAAGGGTTTTAAGGATGAAAGCCTTGCAAATATCACAAGATGTATGACTGTGTTCTAGGCCTAAACAGAATAAACACAACTTGTGGTTGTCTTTATGTGGAACCTGCCTTCCACACTCACACGTGCCCTTCCTAGCTGACATTAACTCACAAGAAACAACACTGTAGCAATTTAGATAACAAAACCCCTCTATGAGGTACTTATCTGAAGTACTAGCAAAGCACAAAGGTGACTTTCCAAAGTGAGCGATGACCGGCGCTGGCAGTCAAACAGGTGGCAGAAAAGTTCTGAGGTAGGTGCATACTAATGTCCATTCATACCCAATGTACATTTATGGCCAACGTATGTTGTGTGATGTGGGCCATTGCACATACCTTCACAGTAGCATTTTAACTGGTATAACGGACGGACATACAAGTCAACTAGAGGCGGACTTCCCCCATGTTATGAATACTGCAACAAATGAATAGAAGGACATCTCATGCTCATTTCTCTGGGCCTTAAAGGTAATACAGGAAACAAATCAAACAACTAGCAATTTTTTGACTGGTCTCCTATTACCAACTTATAGAATACTAACTTGGCTGCAACAGCTCTGACACACACTCTCTAACTTCAAGACAAATTCTTCCCTCTCACACAGGACCTTTTCAAATACAACAAATCCTCTGGATAATCACTGAACTGAAAGCTCTGCTCAAAATTAGGGACAGTGCGTGGTCTTCATGGAGACAAAACACCTCATCAGAAAATTGTACTGCCTTTACCTCTCTACATAACCTAGCTAAGCAAGCTATATTCAGGCACATAACCAACTACTTTAAAATCAAGCAATTTGCTCTTCTAGGCAAAACCAAGCATTTTTGGCAGGAAGTAAATCTCATGGGCAGTAAATCCACAGATCTCACCTTCTCTTCTATCACCAGCCAGACCTCTCAAGACCAATTCTCAATCTCTGACTTTCTCAAAGAATTCAGCCACCTTTCCCAAACTCACCTAGCCCCCCCCCCCCCTTCCTTTTATCCAAAACTTCTCTTTTAAGAAAATTACACACAAAGAACATGTTCACCTTCTACAAAATGAAGCCCTGGATGAACCCCTGGTGCAGACAAACCTACTCCCTTGGTTTATATCAGACTTCCTTTCCACACACTTTTCTACATATTTATAACCCCTACTTAACTCAAAATGCATTGCCAGATATACAGAAAACTACTCTGATTAATCCTCTTCCCAAAGAGCCTCCGCCTGTAAATACCTCACACTTCTGCCCTATCTCCACTCTCCCTACACTTGGGAAAATACTTGAGAAACTAATCTACAACCAATTGTAGTACCCCTTCCTCACACTTAAACAGCATGGATTCTGGGCTAGCTGGAACACAATGACAGCCATATGGTCACTTACAGATGAGACTCTTCTCAGCATGGATAAAGGAAACCTTTCAGCAGCTCTCGTCATTGATCTAATTGACCACTTCCTGCTTCTTCTTTCTGTCTAAGAAATCAGAGTTGGCCCCAACACTGTTACCTGGTTCCAACATTTCTTAACAAATAGGAATTTCAGAGTCAGTATCAGAGGAGAGCCCCAGAGATCCATACTAACCCTCTTTTGTTTTCAATCTTTGTAAACAAGCTGCCTTCTAATATCCCTAACCTTCCTATTACCCTTTATTCTGATGACATGGTTATTCTTTGATCCAGTCTATCACACTGAGCTATTCAAACCCAGCTTCAGTCTAACCTTCACTTTCTTAATTCTTGGCTAAATAACCATAAGCTACTCCTAAATTCCTCTAAAACAAAAAATATGCTATTTGGAACCTCACAAAAGCTGAAAATGTCTCCTAAAAAATCTCAACATCTTGGATCGCAACGGTTGCCTTTACAAACAAACACATCCTTTAAATACTTGGATTTATGGCTAGACCAGTCGCTTAACTTCCAAAGCCACACTGAAAACTGCAGGAAAAAGATCAGTTCTCTTTTTTCTGGTCCTGGAATATTTCTCTCTGGACCAGCTAGAACTGCAATAAGCAAAGGGAACCCTCCTTGCTCAACTTGAATGCAGGCTCCCCATCATAGCTACAGACTCTTAAAAAAAACACTGCATCACCCTCTCCAAGGCCAAATGGCTACCAGTCTCCTATAGAGTTCAGCTACTCCTAGGGTATCTTGTTTTCATACTTCAGCTAGGTGCCTTTCCACCCTCTTGCAGCCAAACTCCATAAAAAAACACCCCCACAACCTCTCCCGACTCTTTCATTTCAGACACCCCAAACCAAACTGCACTGTACCAACTATTCCTTCCCCATTCTTACACCCAAACTCTGGCAATCCCTCCCCCTTCACCTAAAAGAAGTCTCCTCTTTCTTCATCTTCAGAGCTCAACTGAAAATACACCTTCATCAAAAACCTGACTGCAAGTGCTTTTCCACTGGACACATAATTGAATGAACTCCTTCCTCACCTGCATCACTTCTACTTTGATCCTCTGTTCTCAGCTGCTGCTTCCCTCTCATATTTATTACTAAAATTAATTCACATTTGATTTTCTACTGTGCTAATATTAATTACATATTATATCAATTGTTAATAGAATTAGCTACCTTCTGTGATTACTCTGTGAATTTGTTCTATTTTCCTTTTTTGTGAATCTCTTCACCTGGGCTGCACCTGCAAATGGTCTGTAGTGATCAGTGTACTACCCCAGTAAACAAATAAATAAAAAAACTCCTAGTATGAATGTAAGGTCTAAGCATTCACACGTGGATGCTGCTGGGGCTTCTTCTGGCCCTGATACCATGTCTGACAGGCTGCTACTCACTTTGAGTAGACCACAGGGTTTTTCAAGCTGCTTCCCCTTATAAATATTTTTGGAAGGCTGCCACTGCTTTGTTTTAAACAACTGGTTGAGATGAAAGACCTTTTTATCTTTTCTCCATGAAGTCTTTCACAGCCTTAGAAACCTCCATTCTAGAAAGGTTATTTCCAGTAAAATGGGCTTGCTGGCAAATATAAAAAGGTAGCCTAGAGATGTGCAACCATGCTTGTCTCCTCACACCATCCCAATAACTGTACCCTGACAGAATGTCAGCGAAGTCATACACAGAGATCAGAACCTAGTTAGAAGATTCAGAATAACTATCGCATGTTCTTCAAGAACTTTGTCCTGATGTCTAAATCAGGGAGAAACTGTTTGCTCTCTCTGATTCTTTCAAGGAAAACCCTAGCATATGACGACCTGAACATAACAGCTAGTAATGTGGTGTGCTAAAGTCCTTCAGGTTACAAAGAATCAGATGACAAAACAACTGTTGTTAACAGAGAAAATAAGCCAATAACTTCCAACTGTGGTCAACGCCCCTGCTTCCCTCACGTTCTTATACTTCTGTTTCTACCAACATGAGGTAGCTAATCTCCTCCTGCACTTCCTAGTGTCCCATATGAATTTTTATTTTAAGTGAACATTCTTCCGTATTAAATTAAACAGATATCCTGAGCCAGTTAATAATTTGCCCTTCTCTTCAGCTGAAAGGCAAACATAATTAAATATATAACCTTATTTCTTTACTCTTACCTGCTAATCCTTCTCAGGCAGGAGCAAACTTCACAAGTCTATTGAACAAATGCAGACGGACTCATGCAAAAGTGTGGGGATGTGGCCCAATAAGCTTTCCTCCTATCCTCAGTTCCACAGACCTCCCCCCTTAGATCTCAGATTTAAACTTTCTGTACCAAACCCTCAAGTCTCATTGTTTGACTAATTTCCTAAAGCCACACAACACATTGAAACACCTACCCTTATCTCAGATATTCTACTAAATTTTGAACTTGACTCAGGACACACAAATTCAAGTCTATGCACACCTCTACATACTACCTTCTAACCAACTACTATAATATTCCCCAGTTCAGCCATATTAGGTCAACTCCACTTTAAATTCATACAACAAACACATTAGAGGCTCCTCCATAGTTCACATAATATTTTCCCAGCGCTAACACAGACACATTTAAGCTCACCTCTCACATAAACCTATGTACCTTCTTTTCATCCTCTCTCTCTCCCCAATCATGATATATTTACTGTACCCAATCTCCTTACTCATAATCCTCACCCATCTTTTTATCACTCATGCACTGTCACTCCTTTCAGTCTCCTCATTCTGCACCTCACTAACAAAACCAATAAACTCCCACATGATCTCAACCGATACAATTCTCACCTTATTCACTCTCAAAACTGCAGACTTCCTTAAGTATAACATAAACCTTCAGAACCCCATAGCCAACAAACTCAGCCTGAAAGCAAATAACAAATTAAAATTGCAGACAATCTATTACTATATCTCTCAGACTCATTGGTGACATACACCCTAACCCTGGCCCAACATCTACCTCTCAATCATCCCACCCTACTATCATCATCAATCACATTGCTCCCATAAAATACTCCACCAACTCCTCTTCTCTACTTATTGTCCATATTAACATTAAAAGCATATATAACAATGCTATTAGAATTCCATTCATGGCTTGCCTTGCATTTACCTGACATTGTAGATATAACTGAGACATGTCTAAAAACTGAAGTAAAATATAATGGGATACTGCTACAGGTGAAAGTGCCTTCTCTAGAACAGGACCTGCTACCTGCTTATAGAGATCAAAAAACTAGAAATCATTTAAAGCTTCAAAGATGCACTTAAAGAGCATCTCTTTACTGAATCTACCTGCACCTGCTACTATGACCATGCTTAGTTAACTTATTTTATATCATGAATACTAGAATACATTTAATAAACGTTTCTCAGCCTTTTAATTTGAGGTCTTATATGCAAACGTTCCACACGTATATAGGAGTTTATCTATTATCTGTATGACTGTACTGTATTTTACTGCACACCTTAACTTGCAATTTGTATATCACTTTTTTCAATATACTCTGACTAGATCTTTTAATGTTACTCTACCTGGGCTAAATCCTACAATGTTCTGAATGCTGCTACGTATTCATTTTGCATATAATATTACTGAGTTAAAGGCAGTGATGTACTTTCAGTTCTTTGAGTTCGGATTGTGGCTGAAAAAGGTCAGCAGACCTGTCCTCTTACCCGGTGAACAAATAGTGAGTAAATAAATAAAATACTCCCAACAAGATTATAACATACTAAGGGCAGAAAGAAAATAAAACAGAGCTGGTGGAGTTGCAATATTGTATAAAAACACTCTACAGCTCACTATCATTTCTAATATCCCTCAATTTGACAAAAATTAAATCCTCTTATCTGCTCTCAAACTAAATCAGTACAAATCCTTGTATATGACAGGAGCTTACAGCCAACCATGAAACAATCACAACATAGAAGAAGAGCCCCTCTCTACTGGGTAGCATCCAAAAACCTCCATGAAAAATTATTAAGTAATTTCAATATTGATTTTCTCTCCCTACTAACAATTCCACCCATACCATAAATCTATATGGACGAGTGATCACCACTCCTTCAGCAATAAAAACAACAAGGGTACCTCAATAGACAGGATACTCACTTCTATACCAACTAAAATCTCTAACTCTGGGACCCTCTCAGACCCTTTATGTGACCATCTCCCTATACATGCCAGAAGAAAGCAAACAAAAATCCAGAAACACCATCACAACTTAAATGTGACTCTCAACCTCTCAAATTTCAGCAAAGACACATTCATCTCAAACCTAAACAGTATAACTGGACTAACCTAAAGCACCTACCACTTGACAACACTGTTCTGTCTCTTCAATAGTATATTCCTAAAAATCCTAAATAAATTGGCTCAATTTAGAAACAAATGAGTTCAGTTCAATCCTGTCCTCTGGCAATCCAGAAACACAAACATCTCATAAAACTTAGAGCTGCTGCATGGAAAACTTGGGTCACAAACAAAACTCAGTCAAACTATCAGAAATTCAGAGAGCTTACAAAACACAGCCAAATATCAGATGAAAAACATACTGCAATAACTTCCAAAATAACAATTATCAGAAGCCTGAATTATTCTGTTTTTCCTATGTCCTGGCCTTCACATACACTCAAATCTAACAGAGTTAAATTCATTAGCAGTGTCAGCTAACTATTAAATCAATCTCTTTCTTACTCAACAGCTCTACAGAAAACAATGGCATGAACAAATTGATACCATACTCTCTCCCTCAGCCAGTCTCCAATGCCATCATCAAAAAAGTACAGTTTTGTACCTACCATAAATGTAGATGTTCGAGTGTTCACACTGTTGCAGTCATCACACTTGGGTTATCCTGCCGTCAGGCGGTCCCGCAATCAGCCAGAGTTTCAAAGTCTTGGTCCGGCGTCGGTTGCTGCCGCTTCTTCCCTGACGTCAGTGCGTCAGGGGTATAGAAGAGGCATCCAACGCCGTTTTCTTCAGTTTTTCTTGCCCCAGATGTCAGGTGCCCCCAAGTAGGTAGGCAATACATATTGCTAATAAAACATATAAAAGGAATAAAAGGAATACCTTCAGTTACAAGTAAATATACCACAAAGGTTGTACAGGATAGAAAGGTATAGAAAAGTTCAGCTAGGTCAGAGGGGATGGAGGAAGGGTAACCTGGACTGCAGCAGTGTGAACACTCGAACATCTACATTTACGATAGATACAAAACTGTACTATGTTCATCGTGTTACACTGCTGCAGTCATCACACTTGGGTTGAATCCCAAAGCTATGGATGGGCGGTGGAACTAAACAGGGTTTGGAGAAGCTAGTAGGCCCTGCAGAACTGCAGTGGCAAAGCCAGCTCTGGTTTTAGAGTATAGAGGTAAGTGATAGTGCTTGGTGAAGGTGTGCACTGAACTCCAAGTTGCAGCCTCCAAAATATCTTTGGTTGGTATCCCTCGGAGGAAGGCTTCTGATGTTGCTGTAGTCCTGGTGGAATGGGGCCTAATGTTACCAGGTACAGGTTTCCCATGGTGTGTGTAGCAGAAACGGATACAATGTCCTATCCATTTTGAAATGGTCTGTTTTGAGACAGCCTTTCTTTGTGATCCTGCAGCATAGGATACAAAGAGCTGGTCAGATTTTCTGAAAGCCTTAGTTTTATCCAAGTAGTGACGTAATTGCCTGCGAATGTCCAAAGAGTGTAGAAGAGAGGGGACATCCACAACTGTGGACAGTACAGAGGCATCAAACTCCTACCACATTGCATGAAAGTTCTGGAGAGGGTGACTGATAAACGGATACGCAGAATAGTAGAATGTAAGATGGGAGATGAACAGTTCGGATTCAGATCAGGATGCAGCACAACTGACCTGATGTTTGCACTGAGACAGATACTTGAGAAGAAACTAGAGAAGAGGAGAGAGTCAAACTGGGCTTTCCTAGACTTGGAGAAAGCATATGACAAGGTCCCAAGAAAGCTGATCTGGGCAGTACTGCGGTGGTTTGAAGTCCCAGAAACATTGGTAGAATTAGTACAGGCTATGTACAAGGACCCAGTGACAAGTACGAACAGTGTTTGACCTCACTGAGGGGTTCCCAGTGGGAGTGGGTGTACACCAGGGTTCAGCTCTGAGCCCACTGCTGTTCATACTGGTAATGGACAACATCAGCAAACAGGTTGGAGGGGTCAGGGCAACAAAGCTGCTGTATGCAGACGATGTGGCAGTACAGGCAGACTCTGATCTAGAACTTCAGCAAAGGATAGGAGAATGGAATGCAAATCTGAAGGCACATGGGATGAAACTAAGCACAGATAAGACAGTGGTAATGGCAGCAGATTGAGGAAATCAGAAGAAGCTGAGAACAGAGATAGAGGGGAAGATAGAGGAACAGGTAAACAGCTTCAAGTATCTGGGAGGGGTGGCTGAGGAGAAGGGTAGTCTGAATGAAGAGGTCAACGCTAGAATCAGAGGGGCTGCAGCAAACTGGCATAGAGTATCAGGTGTAGTATATGACAGAAGAATGCCAAAGAAGCTGAAAAGTAAGGTGTACAAGACAGTGGTTCGACCAGTACTACTGTATGGTACAGAAACCTGGGCAGTAAAGGCAGAACAGTTGAAGAAGCTAGAGGTGATGGAAATAAAGTGTCTGACAAAGGTGGAAGGATGCACACTGCGGGACAGGCCAAGAAATGAGGACATAAGAGCAGAAGCCAAAGTAGCTTCAATTGCAGAAAAGATCAAAGAAAACAGATTACGATGGTATGGGCACATGTGTAGAAAAGCAGAAGACAATCTGGTGAGGGAGATTTGGGACAGACAGGAAGAAGGTAAGAGGAAACGAGGGCGTCCAGCAAAGAGGTGGATGGATTGTGTGAAAGAAGATCTGCGACAGTCAGGCATGAGTGTTGAAGAAGGCAGGAGAGTGGCACTGAATCGAGAGAGTTGGCAACAGTTAATACGATACCCCGACCCCATGTAAATGGGAAAAAGGGGATGATGATGATGATGATGATGATGTCCAAAGAGTGTAGAAGCCTTTCCCCTTTGTTCTGGGGGTTTGGATAAAAGGTGGGCAAATTAATGGTTTGGTTTAGGGCCACACTGGATACCACCTTTGGCATAAAGGAAGGGTTAGTTCGTAAAGCGACTGTCTTGATGAAAAATGATGAAAGGCTCCACTGCCATTAGGGCCTGTAGCTCTGAGACTCTTCGTGCTGAAGTTATTGCTAGTAGCAGAGCAGTTTTCCATGATAGAAACTGTAAATCAGCTGTAAATACTGGTTCAAAGGGCAGTAGTGTAAGTTTTTCCAAAACAAAATTGAGATCCCAAGTTGGTGTTGGTGCTCTCCGGGGCGGTCTTATGTTCTTAGCCCCTCTTAGGTACTGTCTTAGTAATGGATGTGAAAATATAGGAGGATCTGTGTTGTATTGAGCTGAAATAGCTGAGGCGTGGATCTTAATAGATGAAAAGGAAAGTCCTTTGTGCAACATCTCAGTTAAATATTGTAGAATCTGAGGAATATTTGGGACAAGGGGATTTTGGCCTTTAGCCTGGTTCCAGGCGCAGAATCGTTTCCATTTGTCTGAATAGGCTTTCCTGGTTCTGGGCCTCCTGGCCTCCAGAATAACATCCATAACAGCTTTAGAGAGAAGTGTTGACTGGTTGTTTAGGTAATTTGCCACGCAGCCAGATTTAAAGTCTTGAGCTGGCTGTGTAGAATCTGATTGTTTTGCTGAGTGAGCAGGTGAGGAATTTGAGGTAAAATCCATGGTGGGCCTTGAGCCGTGTTCCTTAGTAATGGATACCAGTGTTGGCGTGGCCAATCTGGAGCAATGAGTATCATTTGTGGCCTCTCTAATCTGGCTTTCAGCAGCAGCTTTGCCAGAAGAGGCAGTGGAGGAAAGGCATACACTGTTAATGTTTTCCAACTGAATGAGAGGGCGTCCACTTTCAAGCTAGTGTGTGGTATGTCCTTGTGCAAAATTTCTGTAGTTGGTAGTTTTGGGGGGAGGCAAACAGATCTATGTCTGTGCTCCCCCAGTTTTGAGTTATCATTGCGAATACTTGTGGATCTAGTTTCCACTCGTGAGGATCTATGATGTTTCTGCTTAGATAGTCGGCCAATGCGTTTTTCTTTCCTGGCAGGAATTGTGCTTGTAGTTGAACTTGGTAGGTCAGTGCTGTGTTCCACAAGGTCATTGCTTGCCTGCATAGGGGGTAGGAATGTGTGCCCCCTTGCTTGTTTATGTACCACATCACTGTGGTGGTGTCCGTCTTTATTAGGAGTTGTCCTGGATGTAGGAGGTCCTTGAAAGCTGTTAGGGCATTTTGTACAGCTAGCATCTCTTTTTGATTGATATGTAGATGCCTTTGATCTGCAGACCATTTGCCCTGAATACACTGTCCTGCCATGTGTGCTCCCCAGGCATAATCCGATGCATCGGTTGTTATAGTTTGCCTGGCTGTGGGTAAGGTAAAAGGCTGACCCTTGTTGAGGTGACATGCCTGAGTCCACCATAGAAACTCCTGTTGAAAGCAGGGAATGAGTGGTATTATTGTTTCCAAGCTGTGGCTGTGTTGAGTCCATACGCTTTTCAGGTACCATTGTAATTTCCTCATATGCAGTTTTGCATATGGTATTAGTAGTATGCAAGATGCCATGAATCCCACGGCCTGCAGAATTTTTCTTGCAGGGAGTTGGTTCTTTGTTGCCATCATTTTGAAGTATTGAGTCAGTTGTCCTTGCTTGTCTGGCGTGAGATAAGCCATCTGGGCCGCTGTATTTAAGCTGGCACCCAGGAATATTATGTCTTGTGAGGGCACTAGTTTTGACTTATTTTCGTTTACTGTGTACCCTAGGCAACTTAATAGGTTTTTGACAAACGCCAGATGCTTTAAAAGAATGTCCTTGCTTTCTGCTTGAATAAAGCAGTCATCCAGGTATGGATATATTTGAATTCCTCTTTGTCTGCAGTATGCAATTACTGGTGCCAGGCATTTTGTGAAGATCCTGGGTGCAGTAGATAAGCCAAAGGGCAGTGCAGAGAATTGGTAATGGGTTGAACCTGCTATAAATTGGAGGTATGTTCTGCAATTTTGTCTGACAGGGACATGCAGGTATGCCTCCTTGAGGTCCAACGTTACTAGCCAAGCCTTCTTGCCCAGCATGGGAAGAAGTTGCTGTAGTTTTAGCACCTTGAATTTGGGTACTTCCAGATATGTGTTTAGAATTGAGAGGTCCAGAATGGGTCTCCAGGCTTTGTCCTTTCGGGGAACTAGAAAGAGTCTTGAGTAAAATCCTTGTCCTTGCTCCTGTGTAGGAACCTGTTGAATGGCTCTCATGTCCATGAGAGCTGTAATTTGTTTTTGAGCCTCTGCCCATTGATTTGGTGGCAGGTTTGTTTGGCATTCCTTTTATCCTTGGTAAAGTGTGAAAGTGGAATCTGTATCCTTGAGATACAATATTTAAGACCCATTTGTCTTTTGTGATGATGTGCCATTTGTCTGCAAAAAGTGCTAGTTTTCCTCCCAAGGGAGCTGCCAAGAGGGATTTGCTTGGCAGTCTGAGGGGTAAGTCATTGTGTTTGTCTTCTGATAGTTTGAGACCTGTCTTCTCCTCCTTTCTGGGTTGTGGCACCCCATTGTCGAGGCTTGTAATAGCCTTGTGACTGACCTCTGCCCCTTGGGCGTCTGTATTTGCCCCTCTGTGGTCTGTCTGAAGCTGGAAAGGACCAGTTTTTGGTTGGCCAATTTCTGCTGAAACGAGGGGGTTGAACCTGTAAAAAATCCTTGACTGTCTGCATAGATTTTGCCTTATCCTCCATTTTCTTTGAAACCTTTTCTGCTTTTACACCAAATAAAACATCCTGCTGTAAAGGTGCATCCAATATCTTTGCTTTAATATGATCAGGTAAAGTTTGTTCTTTTAACCAAGCATGCCTACGTATGACAGACCCTGTCACTGCTGCCCTACAAGAAGCTTCCAATGAATCAAATACACATTGCAAAGTATGTTTTCCCACTTGTTCAGCTGTATGTAACAAATCTTGTATTTCCTTGTAATTAGGCTGCTCTGTATGTGTGAACATTTTTTGTTTTAATTGAGACATCAAATATTGTTATTTCAGCATGTGAAACTGGCAATCTAAGGCCCTCATAGCTAGAGTAGCTGAGGTATATACTTTCTTTCCCCATCTGTCTAGTGCTCTAGAATCCCTTTCAGAGGGCACAGGATTTTTAGCAATAGAGGCCTTAACCCCTTTGGGACCCTGGGAAATGGTTTCTGGGTCAGCAACAGGGATTTTATATAGGAATTTGTGTGAGTCAGGGACTCTGTAGTATCTGTCTGGTTTGGCTGGTGCAGGAGGTAGTGAATCTGGGTTAAGGCTAGATTCTGAATAAACATCATCCACAATGTTTAACATGGGTGGAATAGCAAATGGTCTGTGCTGGGGTAGTAAAAGGAACACTCGGAGCCTTTTCTTAGAATCAGAGTAATCCTGGCCTTCCCAGTGGAAATGTTCCCTCATGGTATGTAAAGTTTCCCCAAAAGAGTAGTCTTCTGGGGGAGATGCTGAAGGAATACTCTTCAGCATCAGAGTATTCATAAGGGGGAAAACAGTATTCCTGTTCCTCAGAAGAATCTGAGGAAATTGAAACCTGGTCAGAGGAAGCGTAGTCCTCCTCCTGTCTAGGCCTTTTATCAGGAGGGGGATGGGAACCCCTGATTAGGGTAATTAAGTCTTCAGCCATCTTAAACATCTGTTTCTTAGGCATGGGGCCTTGTACTGGAGACTGCTGTACAGTCTTCTTTGCTTTTAAAGGAGTTTTCAGCTTTTCATAGGATTTAATAGTGAGTGTAGGCGGTCTGAAGACACCTTCTGCAACTGAAGGCGTTTCAACTGCACCGGAATCTCCTTCAGCCATGGAGGCGGAAGTGCCTAAAGATAAAGGTTGTGGAGGCCTAGCAATCTCCACTTGGGAATTGGATGTCACCTGGGGTTCTAAATCAGCAGTCGTCAGGGGCTGCGTAGGCACCTCACTGAAAACCGGTGAACCAGCGACTGGCCTAGCAGAGGCCTCGGAGTCTGGTTTGGGTCTCGGCTGCCTGTCCTTATCTTTGCGTTTTTTATGCATTCCGGTCGTCGGTTGCTCCAACGGCATGGTATAATTAAATTTCCTACCAAAATAATGTCGGGCGAAATCAAACCGACGTTTAATCGTTCGTTTGTTAAACCTAGCACAAAACCGACAACCTGTGATGTCGTGGTCTGGGCCTAGGCAAGGAATACAATAAGAATGAAAGTCCTTATGAGGTATTTGCTTCCCACAAGAAATGCAATCGTTAACTTTTTCTGACATCGGACTGAGGCAAGAAAAGGTTCCCCAATGGGGTACTAAGCTTTATTGAAGACTTCGGTCTGAAATTCGATTTGAAAATCTCAGGAGTCGGCTGACCGGCACTTGCGAACTGCTTCTGCTTCGGGCACCGCGCGGCAAGAAAGACTGAAGAAAATGGCGTTGGATGCCTCTTATATACCCTTGACGCACTGACGTCAGGGAAGAAGCGACAGCAACCGATGCCAGACCAAGACTTTGGAACTCTGGCCGACTGCGGGACCGCCTGATGGCAGGATAACCCAAGTGTGATGACTGCAGCATTGTAACACGATGAACATCTACTACTTAAACTAAAACCCAGTACCAGACAATCTACTTGGCGAATATCTAAAAATGGCAGCAAACATCATAACTTACCCTGTCTCGAGTATAATAAATGCTCTATCAATTAATCTTATGTACCTTTACTATGGAAACATGTTACATCCTCCCCATCCACAAACATGATCATTCTACAAAATTTAACAGTTACTGGCCTATTGCCATTGCCCCTTATCAAAAATACTCGAAAATTGCTTTCAGATACAACTCCTACAATTTACCACACAAAGTGCACTCCCTCTTGCCTTCACAGCATGGTTTTTGCTCTCACCACCATACCTCCACCACCCTCCTTAACTTCACTAATACTTTCAACACAAAGAGAAATGATGGTAAACTGTATCTGCTCTATTTCTTCATCTATCGAAAGCTTTCAACACAGTCTCCCTCCCTATAAACTTACAAAAGCTCTTCAATCTAGGCCTTGACGATTTTCGCTATCCTGGTTTTCTAGTTACCTAACAGCCTCCAGGGAAGAAAATGGCTCACTGATATCTTATCCGTTCTCCATGTTGCAGCTAGGGTCCCACAAGGATTTATACTGAGATCTATCTTATTCAGTATCTTTGATAGTGACCTTGATCTGGCCAGTAAGAATGGTACCTTAGTACAGTACACAGAAGATTCTACCACCATTGACTCAGCAAACAACCTTGATTCTTAATCCTTCACTTCTACAGAAAACTGTCTTGAGTACTTCCTGGCTATTCCTAAACATCAACAAAGCAAAACTAATTCTCTTCACTCCCAAACCCTCATAATAAAAAAGCATCTTTCATTATTTCCTCTTCCAACAATACCAAACAAAAGCTTGTCACACAAACCAAATTGCTATGAGTTTACACAGATGAAGACCTAATGTTTGACTTCTGAATTCCAGATACAGTGAAAAAAAGATAAACAAAAGCTAAGCACTCTGTATAACAAAATCGTAAAACTGCAAGATGTTATCGCCACTACCCTCCTACTACCTGCTCTCCTCTACTCAGCACCCATACTGACAAACATTCAGCTAACTCAACTAAATAAACTCGAATAGTACTACAAGGTCACAAAATTTGCAGCCAATCTCCCCCAAAGATCACATCATAGTTTTGTGGCATAACAGTTTTGTGGCATGTGGTTTTCTTTACATGCTATAAAGTTTTTTTCAGTTAGTTGTAACTGTAATGGGGAATGTAAACAGGTGCTGCTGTTCTTTTATTTTTTTCTCCATCTCTCTTTCTTCTTGTTAAGCTGCATGAAATGTAGACACTGTAATGTAAACAAAAAACAAACCAACAAAAACAAACAAACAAAAAGCCTGGTTAAAAAAACATGATAAAATAAAAACTAAAAACTTAATTTCTCATTCTTACATGGGTGAATTAGTAGATTAAAGACCTGAGGTGAATTAGTAGATTAAAGACCTGAGATTGATTTAGTAACAAGGTTTAAGAGAGAACAAGTAAATAAAAAAGAACACTGAATACTATGAGACTTTTTCTAGCAAATACATGTATGCTCAGCAACATTTTTGCAGCTGGTCTTCATGTCTCCATGGAGACAATCTGATGAAGAGAAACTGGCAACAGTCTGGTGGAGGGTGACTGGCTGGGGGAAAAGAAAAGAGAAATTGGCTGGGAGACAATGTTCTCTGAAAGCATTCAGTGGTTTTCCCAAGGTAGATAATGTTCTCTGAAAACATTCAGGGGCTTTCCCAAGGTAGTTAATGTCCTCTGAAAACATTTGTGGGTTTTCTCAGCTGGGAGAGCTATAAAGATAAGACAAAACCAATCAGCACTTAGAAGCACAGGCTGCACCATACGTCTTAGCATAGATCACCTTTCGTTTAGGTTAACTCAAGTCTGTGAATGCGGCTGTGAGTTTGGGACTTTTGTTCCTATTAAGAGGGTAAAACTTCAATATTTGAAGATGTGCAGAGTTTTGTGTATTAGCATTAATTTAATATGTGCTAGGGGAGCATTGGGGGTGTTATTTAGGGCTTTTGATAAAACAAAAAGCTTTATAAGATTGTAACATAGGCTCAAATAGATATGACACAAAACAACTGTATAAAAGTTCAACCCACCAAACAGTCTATGCATGTAACACAAAAGCTGGAACTAGACATTTAACAAGAAAGGTGTTATCCATAAAAGGTTGAAATAATGACGTTTTAATATAATGATGCCTTCATTAATGTCTTTAAATGTAAATGGCCTCACAGATAAAAGCAAGAAAGAGTAGTGAACAACATTAAAAAAAACGTAGAGTGCAAATAGCTATGTTACAGGAGACACTTAAGAACTGAACATGTGAATTTGATAAAGAAAAGTTTTCAGGAAGGTTACTCAGTGGAATATCTAGGACAAAGAAAAAGAGGAGTACTTATATTAATTGCAAAAGGAGCTCCAATACTGATAGAAGAAGATAAAAAAGATAATAATGGCAGATCTGTAGTGCTAAGGGGCTACTGGCAAGGGAGGAGGAGGATTAGACTGGCATGTAATTACATTCCACCTAAATTGATATAATGGTGCTTAAGAAAATCTGGGAGAAATAATTAGTTTTCAGCAAGGAATATTACTTTTAGGTGGGGGCTGGAACTTGATTTGGAGCAGTGAGGATGTGTCGGTGGGGAGCAGAAAGGAAAATATAACAGAGGAGGGTAGATTTTTGAAGAAATTTATAAAAATATTTGGCATGGAAGATGTGAATTCAGTAAAAGGAGTTTTGAGTGAATTTACATATTACTCCAAGATATAAAAACTGGACTAGGCTAGACAATTTACATTTCACAGGAACATGTGCATTTAATTGAAGGTCTTGATACTCACCCAATAACTATTTCAGATGATGCATCAATAATAACTAAAAATAAAAGCACCGGGGTAATGAAATAAAAATGAGACACTGGCGCTTTCCCATGTGCTGAAAAGAGAGGAATTTAAGTAATGGGTAGTGGAGATTATTCAGGAGCGATTAGAGAGGATAGAAATTTCTTCTGAAAATATAGCTAGGGATTAGAGAGGATAGAAATTTCTTCTGAAAATATAGCTAGGGAGTAGGATAAAATTATGGTGGAATTTAAAAATAGGGTGGAAATAAAAGAAAGGGAGCTATGGTTAAGAAAAAACAAAAAATGAGAGGGACTGACAAATGCTGAAGTATCGCAGAATAGGATCAATGGCAGTAAATAAGGGGTTACCTTGATAATATACATGAGCTTAGAAATATTGCTGTCAAGCATCTGTTTTTTGATAACTCTAGAGCACAAAAACTTTTAGCACAATGTCTCAGGTAACAAAGTAGAAAGGGCTGTCACCAAACTTAGGGAGCCTATAACAAGAGATCCTCTACAGGTATTAGAAATATTTTGGAAATTCTATGACAGTCTCTATAAAGCAGAGAAATATGAAAATCAAGAAAAGATAAAAATAAAAATGTTTATGGAAGAATTAAATATGCCAAGGTTAGAGGAAGATGAGGCTCAATTACTAATGGTTAGGATAAGAGGAGATGAGATAAAAATTGTGATATATAACCACACTACAGAAAAGATGGTATTCTTGTGGAAGCTTGGAAGCTAGGAGGAAAAAACTGATAAAGATCTGGAAGGTTTTGTTTGACAGTATCTTAAGAGGAGGAGAAGTACCACTGTCCAGGAAGAAATCAGTGGTAGCTGAAATACCTAAAGAGGGGAAAAGACCCATCAGATCCAACTTCATACAGGCCCATTTCAATCCTAAGCCATGATTATACAGTGTTCATGCCATAATTGCTAAATGAATGGCAAACGTAATGCAAAAATGGATAGATATGGGTCAATATGGTTTTGTGGAGGGGAGGACAACATTAACAGAACATTGAAGATCCAGAGGAAAGTAGACTGTAAGAAAATACCATTAGTGTTGGTGGGTCTTGATGCAGAGAAAGAATTTGACAGAATAAGCTGGGACTTTATGAGCAGGGCAATGGAAGCATTTGCATTTCCTGAAAAAATATAAGGTTGATTAAGAGGATATATGAGGGATTGGAGGCAAAAATTAAAGTGGGTGTGGTCCTCTCTGACAATTTCTGTTTGAGCAGAGGAACCAGGCATGGGTGTCCTCTTTCTCCTTTATTATATGCATTACATTTGGAACCACTGACAAAGAAAATAAGGGACTCAAAAATTCAAGGACATAATTGGTATGGTAGTCAAGAAAAGCTGTTTTTTTTTGCAGATGATATTAGTTTATACCTGACAAAAACAGAAAATGACATTACAGTGTTGTGAAACATTTTTAGACAGTTTCAGTTTTTTTTCAGGATACAAAATTAATGAAGCTAAAACAAAGGCAATAGCAGTAAATTATGTACCCACACATGCACTTGTTCAGGAATGCCCATATTTATGGGAATATGATAAAATGAAGTATTTAGGATTATGAATTAAAAATGATTCTAGTGTGGCAGCTAAGGATATGTGGGAAGAGACTAAACAAACGATAATACAAAAACTGAGAAAATTGAAGCTTTTTTATATGGATATGGATAGTAAGATACAAGCAGTTAAAATGTTTTTAGTCCCTTTAGTTTTATACACAGGTCAGGCATATTTTTATCAACCAGAGGAGAAGTTGTGGGTAACAATTAATAAAGACCTGAAGTACTTTATCTGGGAGGGGAAAATGGCTACAGTCAAGTGGGATAAGCAGATTCTTCTAGTAGAACAGGGCAGACTGGGATTACCCAATTTGAAGGGGTATTTCAGAGCTACACAGTTAAGACTCCTATACACAACGCAAGCAGAAAACTATAATTTAAAGTGGAAAGAGTTGATGAAACGGGGAGAAGCTCAAGAAACAAGGAGAGACTGGAATTTTGGACACAGGCCTTTTAGGAGAATAACAATAATTAGACAGAATACTATATCCATAAAGTAGCAGAAAGTATTCTAAGAAGTAAACCAATAAGGAAATGGAGAAAGGAGATTCTGCCAACATGGATAACTGCAATTAGTGATACAGACAATAGGCAAGAGGTGTCTGGAATTTATTGGAGAAAACTGGCAAAGGAACCAAGGTATTAGGGGCAAGTAACTAAATAGGGAAGATGATAGAATAGGAAGACGCCAAGAATTTATTTGGACTGAAGGTTAGACATTACCTTCCCTATCAGGGACTAATATCAGAATATAGGCAAAGGCAAAGACAAAGAAATAGGGGGGGGGGGTTCTAAATGAAAGACCAGCACTGGTAGAGTTTTTAACAGAATCTAGAACAGAAGCTGCCATTAAAAAAGGAATAGTACAGCAAATAAAATATTGCATGACAACTTTAACAATCAATCAGAGGAGGTGAAAATTTTATTTTTATTTTACATTTGTTGACCGGGATAGTCCGACTGGATGCATGTCCATTTTCAGCGGAGGCCCGGGCAGAAAAGCTCCAAGGGTAAGCAGATACAGCATTACATATTGCAGACTATTTACAGACATTACATAAGTAAGCAAGTTAAACAAGTTCCACAGGTTACAGTTAATCCTGAGCACAAGTCAGGATTAAATTAAATTACACAGTAAACTGGTTAACAGATTTTTTACACATTGTAGAGAGTGTTAGCCAGGCTTGATACATTGACATAGCCAGTTAAGTGACAAATGTTGTTTGAGTTTAGTTTTAAATTGACCTAAGGTGGAAAGTAAGGTAATATCAGCTGGAAGAGAGTTCCAGGATCTACTTAGAGTTTGCAAAGAGAGAGTCACCGGCTGTGTTATTAATTTTGCTAGTCTGAATTAGTAGTTTGTTAGAGGATCGAAGTGGTCTAGGATTGTTATAGGGGGTGATAATATTTTTAAGTGCAGGAGTATTGTCCGGATTACAGAGGATTTTATAGGCCATAATCAGTTGGTTATACTGGATTAGGCTGGGTAGTTCAAGCCACCCAAGCTGATTTAGATTGATGCAATGATGTGTCCTAAAAGGCAGCCCAGTGGCAAACCTGGCAATGTGGTTGTAGCAAATTGAGAGTTTGTTAAGGACAGTCTTGTTTAAATTCGAGAGTAGAGGGGATGCATACAGAAGGGTTGAAAGAAGGTGAGAGCGAGCTATGGCAATTTTAGCTGGAGAGGGTTAGGAAGGCTTTTATTCTGTAAAGTGACCCTAGTTTTTTATTGATGGTTTTTATAGTTTGGTTAACATGTAGGTCGAATTTTAGATTATTGTCTATGATGACACCTAATAGTTTTGTAGAGGGGTCAGGGGAGATTATTGTGCCATAATTTGAATTTATGGTAAAGGTGAAAGCGGTAGACCTACGTGTTGTTGAAAATAAGAAGTTATGTACCTACCATAAAGTACAGTTTTGTACCTACCATAAATGTAGATGTTCGAAGATCCACATTGCTGCAGTCCTAACACTTGGGTAGTCCGCTGTCCCAGTCGGCCTGAATACCAAAGTATAAGGCTGACGTCGGTCAAGGCGCATTTGACTGACATCAGAACGTCAGGGTACAAATGCGCATGACCGACGTCATATCCTCAGTCTTTTCTTGCCCCAGATGTCAGAAGACCCTAAAAAGATAAGGCCAAAACCAAAAAACACCAAAACACTCCTGTGCCTAAAATATGTACAATATATACAAATGTACAAAAATAGAACCTCACCCACACAACCACCCCTAAACACAGAGGGGAAGGAGGGAGGAATTGGACTGCAGCAATGTGGATCTTGAACATCTACATTTATGGTAGGTACAAAACTGTACTATGTTCTTCATCTCACATTGCTGCAGTCCTAACACTTGGGTAGAATCCCAAAGCAGAGGTAAGGGAGGATGGCTAAGCTATAATGAAGCAGGAGCTGCCAAAATGCCCTGCAACACAGCAGTGGCAAAACCAGCCCTGGACTTAGAATAGAGAGGAAGGTGGTAATGCTTGGAGAAAGTATGCACTGAACTCCAAGTAGCTGCCTCCAAAATATCCTTAGTTGCCACCCCTTAGAAATGCTGTTGAAGTGGCAGTAGCCCTAGTGGAATGAGGCCTAATCCCAGCTGGAATCTCTTTGCCATGATGGGAGTAACAGAATGCAATGCAAAACCCAATCCACTTAGAAATAGTTTGTTTTGACACAGGCTTGCCCTGAGAACTCAAAGCAAAAGAAACAAACAACTGCTGAGACTGCCTAAAATCCCTAGTCCTGCTTAAATAATAACGCAACTGCCTGTGTACATCTAAAGAGTGCAAAATCTTTTCCCCTATTTTGGGGATCTGCATAAAAAGTAGGCAAATGAATAGTTTGGTTTAAAGCCACACTAGAAACCACCTTAGGCATAAATGAAGGATTAGTGCGTAATGATACCCTATCCTTATGAAAAATCAAAAAAGGCTCCACCGCCATAAGGGCCTGCAATTCAGAAACCCTTCTTCCAGAAGAAAGGGCCAACAAAAAGCAGTCTTCCATGACAAGTATTTCAACTCAGCAGTAGCTGAGGCTCAAAAGGTTGTAGAGTAAGTTTCTCCAACACAAAATTGAGGTCCCAAGCAGGAGTAGGAGCTCTTCGTGGGGTCTTATATTCTTTGCCCTCTAAGAAATTGCTTGAACAAAGGATGAGAAAACAATGGTGGGTCACAATCATAGTGAGCTGAAATTGCTGCAGCATGAATCTTAATGGAAGAGAAAGACAAACCTTTGTCCAATAGCTCAGTAAGATATTGAAGAGCCACACTCAAATTAGGCTCAGAAACATCCAAATCCTTTGCTGCACTCCAAAATAAAAATCTCTTCCATTTTTCTGCATACACTTACGTGTACTAGGTCTTCTGGCTTCCGTAATCACATTCAAAACTTGTTGAGGAAGTTGAGACCTGCTGTGGTTCAAAAGAGAATATGCCAGGCTGTTAGATGAAGAGAGTGAAGCTTGACATTGAGTAGATGACCGTCCCTCTGAGACAAAAGGTGTGGAATCAAAGGTAAAGGCCATGGAGGCTTTCTTACCAGATTCCTCAGTAATGGGTACCAGTGTTGCCGAGGCCAATCTGGAGCTATCAAAATCATCCTTGGCTTGTCTTGTCTGACCTTTAGGAGTACCTTTGGGAGGAGAGGCAGAGGTGGAAAGGCATACACATGAAGATTTTCCCAACTGAACGAAAGAGCATCCACTTTCCAAGCTGTGTGATGATAACTTTTCGTGCAAAACTTTGGCAGCTGGTGGTTTAGTGGAGAAGCGAACAGATCTATGTCTGGAGTTGCCAATGACACTGTCAATTTTTGAAATACATGAAGATCCAGTTTCCACTCGTGGGGATCCATGATTTGCCTGCTTAACACATCTGCTAAGGAGTTCTGTGCTCCTGGCAGAAACCTTGCTTGAAGAGTAAGCTGCAAGCTGAGCGCAGTCTCCCACAAAATCATTGCTTGCCTGCATAGAGGATAAGAATGTGTTCCCCCTTGCTTGTTGATGTACCACATGACAGTTGTGTTGTCTGTTAGAATCAACACCTGCCCTGGAAGAAGTAACTCCTTGAAAGCCTTCAATGCAAACTGGACTGCTAACATCTCCTTCATGTTGATATGTAGATGCTGTAGTCTGGCAGGCCACTTGTCTTGTATCCACTTTCCATTCAGATGAGCTCCCAAGCTATGTCTGAGGCATCTGTCGTTAGAATCTGACTCGCCTCTGGCGGGTCACAGAGAGTCCCTTGTTTAGGTGACATTCCTGAGCCCACCACAAAAATTCCTTTTGAATGCAATGTATTATTTGAATGACAGTGTCCAGATCCTGGCAGTGCTGTGTCCATACATTTTGAGATACCATTGTAGCTTCCTCATATGCAGTTTGGCATTGGGAAGCACCAGAATACAAGATGCCATGAACCCTAATGCTTGAAGGACTGTCCTTGCAGTCAGCACGGACTGATGAGATAGTTGATGGAAGTAAAGGGATAGACTCTTTTGTTTGTCCGGGGTTAAAAGGCCATCTGGGCTGCTGTATTCAGTCTCACACCCAGAAAGCACATGTCTTGAGAGGGTACTAGACTGGACTTTATTTCGTTCACAGAATACCCCAGGCATCTTAGCACTGCTATCACATAATCCAGATGCTGAAGAAGCTCGTCCTTTTCTTGAGCCAGAATCAGACAGTCGTCCAAGTAAGGATAGATTTGTATTCCTTTTAGCCTGAAAAAGCTACAACTGGAGCCAGAACTTTTGTGAATACTCTGGGCAGTAGATAAGCCAAAGGGCAATGCAGAGAACTGATAATGGGAATTTCCAGCTCGAAAACGCAGATACTTCCTGCAACTGAGTCTGATAGGCACATGAAGGTAAGCCTCCTTGAGATCTAAAGTTACCATCCAGTGATCTTTGCCCAGCAGAGGTAAAAGCTGTTGTAACGTCAACATTTTGAACTTGGGAATGTCCAAATAAGTGTTGAGGATAGACAAATCCAAAATTGGTCTCCACGTGTTCCCCTTTTTTGGTACTAGGAACAGGCGAGAATAAAATCCTAGGCCCCTTTCTGGCACAGGAACCGGCTGAATGGCCCCTATCTGGAGCAACAGAGAAATTTGCTTGTGAGCCTCTTTTCTTTGTAGAGGAGGAATGTCTGGCATGCCTTTGAAAGGAGGCAAGGTATGGAAATAAAACCTGTAACCGTGGTGAGCGATATCCAATACCCATCTGTCTTGGGTAATAACACTCCAGTTTTCTTTGAAAAGTGCCAGCCTTCCTCCCAAAGGTGCTGCCAGGCGAGAAGGCTCTGGCAGCTGAAAAGGCAAGTCATTGGGTCTGCTTACGAAAGGACTGACCCCTGCCCTCACCAGAAGACTGGGCAGGCGAACTGCCTGCTCTAGGCCTAAAAGAACCTTGAGCTCTGCCCCTACCACGTCTAGATCTACCCCTAGACTGAGAATCATAAGAAGGATAAGTCCACCCCTTAGTAGGCCAATTTCTACTAAACTTTGGAGGCTGAACCTGCGGTAACAGTCTGCATAGACTTAGCCTTGTCCTCCATTTTCTTTAAAACTGCGTCCACAGGCACCAAATAACACATCAGATTGTAAAGGAGCATCTAAAATCCTTGTCTTTACATGTTCAGCTAAATTCTGATCCTTGAGCCAGGCGTGCCTGCGAAGAACAGAACCAGTGGCTGCCACCCTCGAAGAGGCCTGTACAGCATCAAAACCACATTGCAAGGAATGCTTACCCACTTGTTCAGAAACATGAACTAAATCCTGCAACTCTTTACACTCAATACCTTCCGCCAGAGCATCTACCTTAGACTTCAATTGTGAAAGGAGATAATTTTGGTATTTCAACATGTGAAACTGGCAATTCAAAGCCCTCATGGCTAAAGTGGAAGAAGTATACACCTTTTCCCCCATCTATCCAAAGCCCTTGCCTCTTTATCAGAAGGAACAGGATTTTTAACAACAGAAGCCTTAACACCTTTAGGGCCCTGAGAAACAGTTTCTGGGTCTGCCCTGGGACTCTTAAAAAGATACTTATGAGCTTCAGGCACCCTATAATACCTGTCCGGTTTAACTGGGGCAGGAGGCAAAGAATCAGGGTTCAGGGAAGCCTCTGCAAAAACATCCTCTACCACATCCAGAACAGGAGGTATAGCCAAAGGCCTATGCTGGGGTAGAAACAAAAATTCCGTAAGCCTTTTCCTAGAATCAGAGAAATCTTGACCTTCCCATTTAAAATGCTCCCTCATGGAATGAAGGGTCTCTGAAAAAGAAAAATCCTCAGGAGGAGAAGCCAAAGGTGTAGAGTCATCTACATCAGAATCAGAATAAGGAGGATACTCCTGCAAGTCTTCAGCCGAAGACTCAGAAGCCTCCGAACACTGCTCAAAACTTTCAAGCTCAGGTTCCACCCTAGGCCTCTTATCAGGGGGGGGTAAAGAACCTCTAATCATAGTAATCAAATCTTCTGCCATTTTAAGCATATGTTTCTTAGGCAGAGACCCTGAAGAACTAGGGAGACCCCCACTGAAGTTAACCCTGGCCTACCTCTAGAAGGAGCCTTGGAAACAGAAGGGAGGGCCTAACCACCTTAGGAAGGAGGGAGAACAGCTACCTGAGAAGCCCCTTCAGCCTGGCCTACCTCCTGAGAGGACACATCTTGTAACAGTAAAGTCTCACCCTGAGAATCCAAAGGAACTTCTGGTAGAGCCACCGGCTCCACCGAGCCCTCTAAAGAACCGACGTCCGGGACAGACGGTTCTTCCACCCTAGGCTTCGCTGCTTTGTCCTTGCGTTTTTAGACGAAGCGGGCGGAGCATCCGGCGGCATGTTGTAATTACGCTTCCCAAAAACTAACCTGGCACAATCTAATCTTCTCTTAATAATGCGTTTGTTAAATCTAGCACAAGAGCGACAGCCAACAACGTCGTGCTCAGGCCCTAAGCAAGGTATACACAATGTATGGTAATCTCTATGAGGTATCTGTTTCCCACAAGAAATACAGTTATTCACTTTTTCTGACATCCGGTTAAATACTGAGGCAAGAAAAAAACAAAATATTCCCCAACGGGGTACTTAGCCAACTTTGATTCGGTCTGAAACTCCGACTTCAGAAAATTTCAGAACGCCAACCTGCACTCGCAATACTGCTTCTGCATCGGACCATGCGGCAAAAAAGACTGAGGATATGACGTCGGTCATGCGCATTTGTACCCTGACGTTCTGATGTCAGTCAAATGCGCCTTGACCGACGTCAGCCTTATACTTTGGTATTCGGGCCGACTGGGACAGCGGACTACCCAAGTGTTAGGACTGCAGCAATGTGAGATGAAGAACATCGTTCCATGTTAGTTGTCTTCTCTCGCCTTCTTTCTTGCTTGATGGGTTCGGAGCCGATCCTTCGGCTCCGACTCGGCACTTGCTAAGCTCGAGAGTCACTTTTACCAGCTCGAGGCAGCCCCATATCCCATGATGCAAGGCGGTAAGTACCCAGGTCTCGTTTGATGACAAAGGGCAATAGCACCAAGCATAAAATACTTCCCAAAGGAAGAAAGAAAACTTACAGATGGAAGAAGGACCAGGTTGAATTGTCTTCAGCATAACAGTTTCTTATAACAAGGTCTGTCCAGGCCAGGGGGAAGGAGGGAGGGTCGCAAGAAAGAAGGCGAGAGAAGACAACTAACATGGAACGTTATGGTAGGTACATAACTTCTTAATGTTAAGTTGTCAATCTCGCCTTCATTCTTGCTTGATGGGACCGTCCTAGCACCTCTATCCTGGGTGGCTCAATGGAACAAACTCTTGAGGACTGTAGAGCCAAAACTGGCTCTGTCCCTGGAGGCCAAGTCCAATTTGTAATGGGAAACAAAAGTGTGAGGAGTGGCCCAAGTGGCGCTGCACAAATAGTGTCTAAAGGAAGTCTAGCTTGAAAAGCTGTAGAAGTAGCTAAGCTCCTAGTTGAATGTGCTTTAGGTTTTGAGCACAGCTGTTTTCCCTGAGCAGATAAATTTCAGAGATGACCGAAGAAAGCCATCTGGACAAGGTCACTTTAGAAACAGGAAGGCCTTTTTTATTATCCGCATAGGAAACAAAAAGTTGATCAGATTTTCTAAATTTTTTGTTCTGTCCAAATAATATCTAAGTTGACGGTGGACATCAAGATAATGTAGCTTTTGTTCAGCTCTATCTGAATAGTTAGGGAAAAATACAGGGAGATCAATGGATTGATTCAAATTGTTCTTTGAAGCGACCTTAGGCAAAAAGATTGGGTTAGTTCTCAAAGATACTCTGTCTTTGTGAAAAACCAAATAGGGGGGTCGAACCGAAAGAGCATGAAGTTCAGACACCCTCCTGGCCGATGTAATAGCCACTAGGAATAAAGTTTTCCAAGAAAGATATTTCAGGAACAAGAAACAGCTGGCTCGAAGGGGAAGAATCAAGGATGTCAGCACTAAATTTAGATCCCACTGAGGAGGAGGATTCCTGATTGGAGGCTTTAGTAGGAAAATTCCTTTCAAGAAGGCCCTGCAGAGCCTATGGGACATAATATTATGATCTGCTATCCCGACATGAAAATTAGAAATAGCAGCCAATTGAACTCTGACTGTGGAAGAAGAGGAGCCTGCATGAAAAATCTCTGCTAAGAAGTCCAGGACTGCCTGAACAGGGGCAGTAAAAGGATCAATATTCTTGGCCTTAGCCCAATAAGAGAAACGTTTCCATTTGCTTGTATAAATCCTCCTGGTAGAGGATTTTAGCGAAGCTACTATGATGTCTCTAACTGGGTTAGAGATCAAAGGAAGCCTGGCTAAGGAAGGAAGTGGAGCAACCATGCTTTGAGGTTGAGAGAAGGGATTGACCGGTGCAGCTGACCCGATTGGTGAATCAGAAGATCTGGCTCTGGGTCCAGATGCCACGGCTGCACCAAAAGGTGATGATGGAGGAACGGGAACCAAACTTGTCGAGGCCAGTAAGGGGCAATGAGAATCAATTTGGCTCTCAAAACGGTAGCTTTCTGGATAACCTGAGGGATCAGAGGAAATGGAGGGAAGGCATAAAGAAGTCCCTGGGGCCAATCCTGGGTCAGAGCGTCTCTGGGGGGATGGCCTGATAGAGGGAAGAGGCAGAAGAAGTCTGGACATTTGCTGTTTTGGGGAGTAGCAAAAGATCGCAACATGGACGACCCCATTCCAGAAAAATCTCTTCCGCTATAGATTGCTTGAGAGACCACTCGTGAGGCATGAGAATAGCTCTGCTCAATCTGTCCGCTACAATGTTGGTTTTCCCAGGGATATGCGTTGCTACCAGAAACCGATGAGAGGAGATCGCCCATTGCCATAGTCTGAGCTTCTCGACACAAGGGGTAGGACTTGGTTCCGCCCTGTTTGTTGATATACCAAACTACAGACATGTTGTCTGTGTGGACTGCAATTGTCCCTACGGGAAGAAAGTCGTTGAGGGCTTGCAACGTTAAAAGCACTGCTCTCATCTCCAGGACATTTATGTGCAGATGGTACTCGAATGGCTGCCACGTCCCATGAACCATCCTGCCCTGATAATGACCCCCCCACCCGATCAGGGAGGCATCCGTGGTGACAGTGGCTATCGGGGATGGGGGTACAAAGTACCTGCCTTGGTGAACCTGAGGAGATGTGATCCACCAAGCAAGATGCTCTTTGCATGTCTGTGTCACCAGAATCTGGTGACGCATTGGAAGTTGTTGGTATGACCATTGTGTGAACAGCATCCACTGAAGAAGGCGCATGTAGAATCGAGCCAGGGAAGAAGAGTAATGGCCGCAGCCATGAGACCTAATACCTTTAGAACCATTCTGGCCTGTACTTTCTTGTTGGCCAGAATGATCCTGACATGACTCTGAATGTCTGAAACTCTTTGATCTGTAAGGGTAGCTGACATCCGAACAGTGTTTAAGTTTGCCTATGAAGGTAATAGACTGGCAGGGCGATAAGGATGACTTTTCGAATTTGATCGAGATGCCCAAATGAGAACAAAGGTTTATTGTGTAATCCCTGGCTTGTATAAGCTGATGCCTGGTGGTGGCTGACAGGAGCCAGTCGTCGAGATACGGAAACACCTGGAATCCTTGACGTCTCAGGTGAGCCGTGACCACTGCCATGCATTTGGTGAACACTCTGGGGGCTGTAGTGAGACCAAAGGGCAGGGCTCTGAACTGGAAATGACTGGACCCCAGCCGAAAGCGGAGAAATCTTCTGGAGCGTCTGTGAATTTTGATGTGATAGTACGCATCCTGAAGATCTATTGAGCACATCCAGTTGTCCTTCTGTAAGAAGGGCAGAATTGACTGAAGAGTGACCATTCGAATCTTGTCTTCCTCACAGACTTGTTGAGTCTGCTGAGATCCAATATTGGTCTCCAGTCTCCCGTCTTTTTGGGGACCAAAAGAACCTTGAGTAGATTCCGGGCTCTGAATGGTCTGTTGTAACTGGCTGAATGGCTCTTTTTTGCAGTAGTTTTGAGACTTCTAACTCTGCAATTTCCCTTAGACCGGTGGTACATCTGGAAGGGAATTTGAGGGAAGGGACTTTCCTCGAAAGGAATTATGTAACCCTTGGATATGATCGAATGTACCCATCTGTCTTGAGTGAGGGAATGCCAGGCTTCTGGGTACAGTGATAATCTTCCCCTGACTGCCTCCAAGGAGGGACAGCCGGGCAACATCTCAGGGATGCTGAAAGGGCTTGTCAGAGAGAGGCTCTCTGTTTCCCTGGTTTTTCGGACCCCCTCTGCCTCTAGAGCGGGTGCTGTTGTTGTTACCCCATCTGCCTCTAGGGGTAAACTGACCACGTGAATCCGGCGTGACTCCTTGGGATTTACGGAACCACATTTTCCCACCTTTCTGTCCTTTGGGATAAGGTCTAGAAGGGGTGGAAAACGGACTCCTACAGCAGAAAGAGTCTTGCCGTCCTGTTCGCACCTGGTCAAAGTTTCCTTCACCTGAGGGCCAAACAAAGCTGACCCATCAAAGGGAGAATTTGTGAAGGACGCCTTAAAGGGATCAGCAAAATCACATAGCCGCATCCAGGCTTGGCGTCTAAGAGCCACACCTGTACCTGCGGCTCTACTCGCTCCATCAGCAGCATAAGATATTAGCTGCATGGAGGAGTTTGCAATGGAATTAAGGGTTCCTAGCTGCGAAGCAATCTTTTCTTGAGCTCCTGCAGCTGTAGGATCCTGTACTACTTCACCCAGCTCCTTAAGGATATCCCTCTGGAGTCTGGTGAAGTGACATAGGTAATTCAGCGAACGCATAGCAAAGGTCGCTGAGGAAAACATCCGCTTACCGTACCTATCCATGGTCCTAGAGTCCTTATTAGGAGGATGGACGGCACGGAAGGATCTGCAAGTTCCTTCTTGGTGGCCGCAGCCACCACCATGGCATCAGCGGGACACCCTTAGTGAGGAATTGCTTGTCACCCGGGCAGTGATAAATTTTGAAGGCCTCCTAGGGACTGGCTCTACAGAGTCAGGAGCTGCCCACGCCTTCGGGCAATAACCTGCATAAGGGGTCGAAGGCGGAGACACCCAGGAGGTGGAGGGCCGAGATCCAAACGCCTCTAGGTATACTGACTCATCCTCAGAGGGATTGTTGGTGGGCCAGTTTCCCTCTGTTTAAGGAGTTCTAGGATGTCTGAGAAGGAGACATCCTCAGAGGGGATCTAGGGGATCCCTCTGACTCATCAAAGTCAGTATCCAGTGACAGACTCGGGAGTCTACATGTTTCCTCTTACAAGTCCTCTTCCTAGGAGGATCTCCCGAAACATCAGGAGAATCCTCGGAAGAGGGGAAATTCCCAATGGGGAAACCTGAGGCGGAGGATCTCTGGGTCCTGTAGCAAGAGAAGTGGCAGAGATGTCGACAGGTACTATAGAGGGAGGAGCTACGGGAACAGACTGCTGACTGATACCAGTGGCCAGCACACTCTTCATCACCTCGAATGCTCCCCTCCCAGGCAGGTCCGAGAGAACCCGTTCAAGAACTAGGAACTCCAGGGACCACCGAAGGGAAGTCTCCGAGGCAGATGTCGGAGCCGAGCTCACCAAGGCCGAGGCTCCAAGGGGAAGAGCGGGTTCGGACAAGGGTCCGATGCCACTCACCCCCTCAGAGGAGACCATGGAAGCCCGACCACCGAATCCCTCTAAGGAAGGTCTCGAAAAGGAGATAAGAGTAGAGGCTGAAGGAACAGAAGGGGTATCTGTCCTCCAGCCGTAGCAGTAACCTTTCCCATAGACTCCAACTCCTACCTCTGGCGTAGAGTTGTAGGTGGAACTGTAACGGGTGTGGACCAACAGTCGTCTGTTGAGACGGACTATGTAACATTTGGGCCAGTACCTGTGACTTAAGTAATCTGCTGACCACTCTCTCTAGGTCATGGTCTGAAAGTCTGGATGACCTTGAAGATCGGCTCCGATGGCTCCGTTCCGAAAGGAGAGGTGAAGCCGGAGCCGAAAGTATCGGCTCCAAAGAAGGAGACCTCGACCTCTTCCTGGAATGAGCCATCAGAACCGATACTATAGATCCTGTCGGAGCCGAAGACTTATCGGAGCCGACAGGAAGCCTCGATGCATCGGCTCCAGCCGGAGCCGATACAGCCACAAAAGTAACGGTGTCGGAGCCGACACCGATGCCTGTGCCACATGGTGGTCGGAACCGATCGGAGCCGACACCGAAGTGGTCAATGCAGAATCGGCACCGATAGCCATCAGTGCCGAAGTCTTTGTTAAGCCAGAATCGGCTCCAGCCGGAGCCGATCTCGACTCAGAACGAGTCGGAGCCGAGGCCGCAGGCTTAGACACAGAAGCCTGGGCCTTGGAAGATTTGGCTGATTTTGATGGAGCCGACTTAGCCGGAGAGCCCTCCGGCTTAAGAAGGCCCCTAAGTATCAGCTTGTTTCGTCTTTCCTGCAGGACTCTCTGGCTGAAGGAATGACAAATAGCACAGGAGTCCTGCAGGTGAAGAGGCCCCAGGCAATACAGGCAAGAAGTGTGACCGTCTGTCAGAGACATCTTCTGACAGCACGAGTCACACTTCTTAAAGCCTGAGACCCTCTCCTTTGACATGGTGCTTCACAACACACACACACACACCAGTCAAGAATTAAATTAAATAAAATACCAAAAAGGTATTACTATAAAAACAAACACACACACCCTAACAGGGAGGGGATGGGATGGGTAAAGTTTGACTAAAAAAAATTAGAAGAGACAGGAATTTTCTGTCAGAAAATCTATATAATTAACTTAAAACTAAAAATTAAAGGGTTTTTAGCAAAAAGGGGCTTAAATATCAAAATAGTGAATCACTTACCAGGAGCTGGTAAAAGGAGGACCTCATAAGCGAAGCGGCAAACGAGATCTGGGTACTTACCGCCTTGCATCATGGGATATGGGGCTGCCTCGAGCTGGTAAAAGTGACTCTCGAGCTTAGCAAGTGCCGAGTCGGAGCCGAAGGATCGGCTCCGAACCCATCAAGCAAGAATGAAGGCGAGATTGACAACTTAACATTAACAGCATTTTAGTTTTTTTGGGATTTAGGATCAGACGACGTTCAGAAAGCCAGTTTTCTATTGTATTAAAGGTGATCTGGGTAGCTGACCATAACTCTACTGGAGATGTGGCTGAGCAAATCAGAGTAGAGACATCAGCATATTGGATACAGCTGACTTTTGGGATGACAGTATAAAGATCGTTAATGAAGATGGAGAACAGCAAGGACTCTAGTACAGAGCCTTGTGGTACTCCAAGGGTATTAGATAGAAGGTTAGAGAGTTTGTTCTGCCAGAGGCTCTTAAAAAGGATTGGAAGGGAGATTGGATAAGCAATTCACAAAAAAAGAATGGGAGGATATATGTAGATCTCCCAAATATGCAAATAAAAATCTAGAAGATTTAGGATTTTTGCCAGAAAATACTTACATAGATATTTTTATACCCCAAGCAGACTCCGAGAATTTTTCCTCAGGCAGACAGCAAATATTGGAGATATAAAGGGGAAGAAAGAGGAAATTGGGAACATATTTTTCTGGGAATGTGGTAGGTTGGTGAACTTTTAGGATTCTTTGCGGGATGCACTGTTGAAGATGCTGGGTGTGCAGATTGGTCTGACCAGGGAAATGATTTTTCTGAGCTGTGATACAGAATCAGAATTGCCTAGATATGGTAAGGCCTTGCTGTGTCTAATAATGGCAGCTGCCAAAAAAGCAATTACTAGAAAATGGAATCATAGGTTCATAGGTTCATACTAGGCTATCTGCTCTAGGGCATTTATAAGCCTAGCCAGAGTGTGTGTGGCTTTCACCACCCCTTAGGATGAGAATACTATACCCATTAGTTTGCTGTGCCTCTGTCCAGCAGTGATACAGAGATGATTCCCGGGGTAAACCTACGATCTCCCATCCACTCGTCAAGATTTCTCTTGAACAGAGTCAGTGAGGGGCTCTGCCTCACATGGACTGGTATTCTGTTCCATAGTGTAGGGAGTCTCTGGGTGATGAATCTGTCCCTCCAGCACATCATATTTATATCCGTGTTGAGGTTTAAGTCTCTTGCTCTCGTGGCTCTGGTGGATTTGGATTTTTTGAGGTGGAGCATGTCCATTAATTCCGGGTTGGACATGGCCTTGTATGTCAGGCACAGATCACCTCTGAGCAGATGGTATGCGACTGAATAGAGCTGGAGTTTCTTCAGTCGGGCATCGTATGACATATGTTTGAGCCCCTTTATCCTTTTGGTGAGGAACTTTTGGGGTCTTTCCAACTGCTGCAGGTGTCGGGTAAGGTACATTCCGAATGGGGCGTTGTACTCATTCATTGGTCTGATAAGTGAAGAGTACAGGGGTACAATGACCTCTCCTGATCTGGATGTGAATCCCTTCATGATCTAGCTATACTGGAAGCAGAGAATATAGTAACAGAGATAAAACAACTGGAATTGAGATCTTTAGAAAGGGGTAGGAGCAAACTACATAGGAAAAAGATGATAATTGTGGAAACAATACATACAAGAGAGGAATGAGGTTTAAAAGGTGGCAGGACTTAAACGAGCTATGTAATGTTTGAGAGAGAAACATTGGGTAGATTACAACTGATGTATAATGTTTGCAATGGGGAGTGGGTCAGTACAGTCTGTGATGTAAAATGTTTGCAACTAGGATTGTGTCACTGTGGTTTGCTTTCATTTATATCAATGTATGACTGCCTATGTAGTAAGTGATGGTTTAATAAAGATGTTCCTTGTTTAAAAAAAAGGCAGGAATTGAATAATGTATGTAATATTGCTTAGGTTATATGATATATAGCAATATATGTGAAGTATAATATGTTTATGTTAATATAGTTTGATTAATTAATTAATTTTTATATGAGTGTAAATTTGCCTATGTCACAAGTGATCATTCAATAAAGGTATTTGGGGGGGACGACAATGGCCAACTCCTTCCAATCTGTTACTAGGAAACCACTAGAACTTTATTTCTAAATCACTCTCAACTTTTAAGAAATCACATCTAAACTACTGTTCTTTACATGACAAACTATCCATCACGAATGTTTTACTAATATTTGTTTCAGGAAGCTCAAATACTTAATTTGAACTTATTTTTAGCTAGTAACTTACTTAGTACATACATTTTTATCATTACTACAACAATGTTAAAAGATTTACATTAAAAAATACAAACATGAAAAAAATATAACAATTGCCAAGCATTTGATGAACATCAGGGGGCTGTGGCGAGACCAAAGGACAGGGCCTTAGACTAGAAACATCTGCCCCCCCCCCCCCAGCTGAAAGCAAAAGAATCTCCTGGAGTATCTGTCCATTTTTATATGATAGTATGCATCCTGTAACTCTACTATTCTACATATTCGGCTTGACCTTCTTCAACAAAGGTAGTATGGACTGAATCATGACCATCTGGAATTTGGTCGGTTTTGCATAATGGTTCAAGTGACTGAGGTTCACGCTTTTCTTTTTTTCTTTGGCACCATAAAGAATCTTAAGTAAACCCTGGAGTGGTGCTGGTTTTGTGAGACCTCTGGATGACTCATTTGTCTAGTAGCATTATTTTCTGTGCTGCTGCTTTCCGTTGAGTGGGTAGGACATTGGGAAGTTTTCCTGAACAAGGATTTGCTAAAGATAACAAAATGTATAGTTTCTGGTTGTGATTCTTTCTGCACTCATACATCTTGGGTGATGTACGACCAGGCCATGGGGTGAAGAAAGAAGCTTGCCTCCAGATTACAAATAAGGCGCACAGACACATTTGACAGGGAATGGAAAGTGGCCAACTGTGTGTTGACTGCTTTCTCATCTTCCACAGACAAGGACCTAGAGACGGATTTGGTTAGCTCTTTCATGAAATCCCTCTGAAAATGTGTAATGTGTATCAGAGAGTTCAGCACCCTAAAAGCAAAGGTTGCTGAAACATAAACATGCTTGACAAACCTGTCCAACACCCTCATCTCCTGTTAGGGGGATGAACAGTGGACCTCCCCTTAGCAAGGTCCTTCTTGCAAGCTACCATCACCACCACAGAATGTACCACAGGAATCTTGCTCCATAATGGCCTATCTTTAAAGAAAATTTGAATTTTATCAGGCTTCCAGTAACTGGTTCAACCACATCTGGGTCCTTCCATACCCACCTTGAAAACAGATTAACCAGTAAGCCTGTGGGAGGGACCACCCAAAGAGGTAGATGAGCCAGACCCAAAAGTCTCAAGGAATACTGATTCCTCCTGGGAGTGGGCATTGGTGAACCACTCTGTTTTCTGTAGTAGTAGTTTGAGGATCTTGCCAAAGGGGACATCTTCAAGGAGGGACCCCTCCCCTTCAATGAAATCATTATCTCTGGTCAAGGACTCCTGACAGAAGTTTACATGCTTGCTTTTGCACAAATGTTTTCAGTGATCTTCTCCAGTGGGATGCTCTGGAGGAAAACTCTGATGCAGATGGTGAGTCCACGATGTGAACTACCTCAAGACTCCAAGGGGCTGGCTGCCCCATGACAAGAAGTGAGGATAGGGGACCCAAAGAGCTCTGTGGGGGCAAGGGAAGATCTGAGTGGTGAAGAGAAGCCTGCTCCCTAGACTGTGAGAGTACTGTCTTGAAAGCCTCAAAAGCCAATGTCAAGACAGATCCAGAAGCCACCCCTGTAGGCTCCAAGGATCCATACAAAGACAAGTTCCAAGAACCCAACTGGCTCAGCTACAAAGTCAATACTGGAGTTGGGTTTTTGATGTTTGAAACTCCACAAAGAAGGGCTGACTGACCGTTTCAGTGTTGACCCCGACCCTCCTAAGACCCATTGAGATCCAAGGCTCTTGGAGTCAACTGGGTCAGAGAAATGGCTGGCATCAACAATGTCTAGTTCTTCAAATTGGAAATGAGCAAACCTGGGATTCATTTGGATCTATGTGCCCAGAACCCACAGGTCAGATGGGGGAAGAAGTGACAATCAGAGGATGAAGAAGGAACAAGTTTCAAGCCTTCAACAAGGGTCAAAGCTGGGAGAACCACCAACTGGATTTGTATTTGGGTCCTCAGGAATTTCATCATTCTGTCCATGTCTGCTTCAGACAGGCTAATGGATGACTGCAACGATCTTCAGGAAGACAGTGTAAAAGAGGGTCTTGATACCCTGTGAAAAGACCTTTCCTGAAGGAAAGGTGAGCTGAACCTGGGAGTTACTGGTTTCAGAGAGGACCTTGGCCCTGGGAATGGATGAGAGGATGATCTAATCTTGACAGACTCAGCAGAGGTCAGACTCTGAGGCTTGGGGATCTTTAGTGCTGGACAGGACAGACTCAAACATTCTACAGGAGTTCTCCTTATGCTCTCATTGTGATCCTTTTCTTTACTCATCTCCTCTTTACTTTTATCAGCCATTTTCTTTGCTACAGTGGAAGATGTGAAGGGGAAACTTCTCCCACTGTGGCAGGGAAAAGCCCCTTAAGTACAGTACAATTGTGGAAGATCTTATAACAGCAGATGTCTTACCTCTCACAGTTGCAGTACTTTCTATCTGGGATATCCTGCCAAGGACAGCCCTCATGTTCAGCCAGCATACAAAAGCCTTTACACATTACTGGTGTCATACGTTAAACACGCAAGGTATAAGGTAAACATGTGAGATAGGATTGTCTAATCCTCAAAGTATGGTTGTGTAAAATCTTACCATAACAGCAGATGTCCTTTCCTTCACCATTTCAGTATTCCTTACACTTGGAATTCCCTGCCTTGGGTAGTTCGACAGCCGGCCAGTATACAAAAGCCTACTGTAACTTTAAGATATGCCAAACGTCACACATATGCTTCTCACCCAGTATAGGACATAAAAGTGACATCTGGATTTACCATCCTCAGAACTGATTGCCCCAGTAGGAACACCAGTCCAAGGAAACCCAAGAGGTAACCAGTAAAAACAGGAAGGAAATGGAGTAGGTGGAAGGAGAGAGGGACTGAATACTGCAAAAGTGAAGGAAAGGACATCTACTGTTATGGTAAAAATTTTACACAAATTTTCTATGTTTTTCCATTCACTGACTGCAGTATTCCTTACACTTAAGAGACTGCCAAAGCTAAAGAAGAAACTTGGTTGGAGGAAAGACCAGTAGAGCCCTCTAGGAATCCAGGAAGAATGGCCCTAGCAAAACTAGCTCTAGCTCTGGAGATTCCATCCAACTTATTGTGCTTGGTAAAAGTATGTACAGAAGTCCAGGTAGCTGATTCAAGAATATAATTAGTATCCAACCCATTGAAAAAAAGCACCATAAAGAAGCCACAGCTACAGTAGAATGAGCCTTTACAGAAGAAGGGAAGTTCTTACCAAGAAAACTATAACAAAAATAAATAGCCTTTGCGATCCAAGAAGAAATAGTGTCCTTGGATACAGATCCTAGGGACGTAGGATGAAAAGAAACAAGCAACTGATCAGATTTTCTAATGCACTTAGTCTTATCTAAATAAAATCTGAGTTGTCTATGCACATCCAAAGTATGCAGCACCCTCTCCCTGGCAGACTGTGGAGAGGGGAAAAAAGTAGGCAAATGAACATACTAATTAAGGGACAACTCACTAACCACCTTGGGCATAAAAGGATTAGTACGCAAGGACACCCTGTCCTTATGAAATACCACAAATGGAGGACAAGCCATAAGGACTTGAAGCTTAGACACCCATTTGGCAGAAGTAATGGCCAACAAAAGAACAGTCTTCCAAGAACAATGTTGCAAGGAAGCTGAAGCAGCAGGCTCAAAGGGAGCCTGAGTCAACTTTTCTAAAACAAAATTAAGATCACAAGGAGGAAGAATAGACTTCTTGAGAGTTCTAATATCAAAGAAGCCTTTAAGGAGTTGTTTAGCCCAAAACTAGAAGCTAAAGGAGGAGATAAAGGCAGACAAGCAGAGATAGCTGGTTAAGTGGGCCTTAACAGAAGAATAGGTCAAACCAGCATTGAGCAACTCTCACAAATAGAGAGAATCAAAGGAACATCAACAGTATATGGGTCCAGGTTATGAGAAAAACACCAAACAGAAAACCTCTTCCATTTAGATACGTAGGATTTCCTAATAGTGGACTTCCTAGCCTCCTGCAGGACCCTCAGCATGCCCTCAGAAAAAAGGTATCAATGTGAAATCAAAATCCTATCACCCACAGTATCAGTTGAAGAGTGGATAGGTGGGGATGGATGACCGATCCATTGTCTTGTGCGAGTAGGTCCACCCTTTGAAATGACTTGTCCCTGGCTAAATGCAAAAGCAGGAACCAGTGCTGATGCAGCCAAAAGGGAATCACAAACAAGATTTTGGGAGCACCCTGCTGAATTTTGAACAGGACTTTTGGAATGAGAGGAAGGGTACAGAATGCATAAAGAAACATCCCCTTTCAAGAAAAAGACAGGGCTTCCATCTTCCACACCAGAGGACCTGGGACACTGGCACAAAATAGAGGAAAGCTGTCTGTTCAGAGGGGAGGCAAACAGATTTATTTGAGGAGTACCCCACTAGCAGACAATGTCCAGAAACACATCCCTGTGAAGCATCCACTCGTGGGATTGAGATAAGGACCTGCTCTGAGTGTCTACCACAATGTTTTGACCTGAAGGGATGTAAATTGCCTGAGAGTCACTTGATACCGGACAGCAAGTTCCCATACCAGGGGTACCAACCGGCAAAGAAGGTAGGATCCTGTTCCTTCCTGTTTGTTTATATACCACTTCACTGTGGCATTGCTTGTGAATACCTTGAGAGGTCCTGGACAGAAAAGAAGATGAAAAGCCTGAAAAGCCAGCATAAGAGCTTTCATCTCTTTGACACTGATGTGTTCCTTCTGTTAAAGAGATGACCACACCCCCTGTACCCTTAGGGAGCCATCCCATGTCTGAAGCACCTGTGTACAGTTCCAGAGAGGGAAGAGGGGGATGAAAAGGGAGCCCTAGATTCCGAGACAATTGCTGGATCCACTAGTGAAGTTCCTTCTTGAGACAAGGAAGAAAAGGAACTACAAAGTCTAGAGGATGTGCATGTTGAAGCAACACTGACTTCAGAAACTACTGAAACTTTCTCATGTGGAGTTTGGCCAGAGGGAGCATAAGGATGGTGGATGCCATGAAACCCAGAGCTCTTAGAAACTCCCTAGCTGCAATGGAGTCCAATGAAAGAAGAGTTTGAAAGAAGGAAATGAGAGTTAAGGCTTTTAGAGGAGGCAGAGATGCCAGCATAAGCATAGTCTGAATCCTGCAATCCAGAAAGACATGATCCTGAGGAGGAGTCAGAGAAGGCTTTTTGAAGTTTATTGTAAACCCCAGGCTCTGAAGAAGGGAAATGGCGAAATGAAGATTTTGCAAAAGGATCTATGGAGAGGATGCCTGAATCAGCAGATGATCCAAGTAAGGAAATATGTGGATCCCCTGAAGCCTGGAAAAAGCAATCACAGGGGCGAAGCATTTGAAGAATACCCTTGGGGGCAGTAGAAAAGCCAAAGGGCAAAACAGAGAACTGAAAATGCCAGGAAGCAATAGAAAAACTTCCTGACAAGAGGATAGATTGGAATATGGCGATAAGCATCTTTGAGAGCCAGAGACACCACATAAGCCTAAGGGAGCAAAAGAGGAAACAGAGTCTGAAGGGACAACATCCGAAAGGTGGGCACCTTCAAAAAAGTGTTTAGATGACACAGGTCTAGAACTGGTCTCAAAGTACACTTTTCTGAGTACTAGACATACTCTAGAGTAAAACCCCCTCCCCTTTTGGGACACAGGTACCTCTTTAACAGTACCCTGAGTCAAACTGTCAAAGAACCACTGGGGAAAAAAGGAAGTTGTTTCCAAGCAGACCGAGGAATGACCACAAAAGGAGGGGTGGGATTTCCACACCATGAAATAGTCCTGGCGATTAATAAACAGAAGCCAAGAATACTGAGTAATCTGAAGTCAAACAGGAAGAGAAAGTGAAAGGCGAAGAGAAACAGGAATGTGGCAAGGGAAGAGATGGATATTCAAACCGCACCTGGTTTATCAGGAAAGGAAGATTTCAGAGTCCCTGATGTCTGAGTAGCCTTAGCAAAAGGAGCCCACTTGCCACTCTTTTTGCCCTTAGTAAGACAGCAAGAATTCCTGTGAACAAAGGCTGGCTTAATGGGGCAGTTTGTCTGAAATTTAAGCACAGGAGAGACAAACATGTTTGAGTTCCTGAAAAGCCTTTCCCTTATCCTGAAGGGATTTAAACAAAGCAGTAACTCCTTTCCCAAACAAATGTTTATTATCTAGAGAAGCATCCATTAACTTAGCCTTGATATCATCAGGTAAAGACTGAAGCTTAAGCCAAGAATTCCTCCTCATCACTGAGCCAAAAGCAGCATTCCTAGAAGAGGCAGCTGCTGCATCATAACTGCAGTTGATAGAATGATGAACCACTTGGGAGGCAGTCTCTAACAAGGAAAGAACAGAGGTTTTACCCTCAGCGTCAGGGAGATCAGAAATAAGCTGACAAGCCTGAGAAAGGACAGCCAACACATACATGGGACATACGGGTCTGACAATTAATAGCCCTAAAAGCCAGGGTAGCCGAGGTGTGAAACTTCTTACCTAGCCTTTCCATGGTTCTGTCTTTATCAGAAGGCAGTAACTTGGATGAAGGAAACAATTGAGATGGCTTGACAGAGGTTACAGACACCACTGAGGGGTCAGTGGCAGGACATTTATGCAAAATGTTACAATCCTAATGCACCCTATAAAACCTACCAGGCTTCTTGGGAGCAGGGGGCAGAGAATCAGGAGCTTCAGAGACATTGGAAAAACATCCAACAAGGCAACCAAAACAAAAAGAATAGCAGAAGGTTTTAGAGATTCCATCTGCAACAACTCATAGTACCTCTTATGGATTTCAGAGACCTGAGCACAATCCCATTTAAAAAAATTTCATCATCCTGGAGATCGTGTCCCCAAAACAATTTCTTCAAAGGGAGACTCAGGACTATTATATTCCTCTTCTTCTGACCCACAGTCCATAGGAGAAGGAATCTGGGAAGAGTAAGCAAGGAATTCGTCATCAGAATCTGACTCCTCCTCAGAGGAATCCTGTTTCATTGGCATTTTAAGGGGAGTACAGGACCAAGGGGGAGCTGGAACAGAAACCCCCGAGGAGGTTTTATTGCCATCAAAGAATTAAACAAATCCTGAGTAAAGGCCTGCCACTCACTCTGTGGATCCCTAGCAGCAGGAGAAATATGTTTAGTTTTTTGTTTCTTCTTTAAAAGGAACATCCGCTCTATAAAACTTGGAATGTTCCGACCCAGAATGGCATTCAATAACAGTAGCAGGAGCTTCTTCCCTAACTGAAATCAGTGGAATACTGATAGACACCTCAGAAATAGTCAACAGTGGTTCCCCTTCAACATCCAAAACAGACACCTGCAAAGCCTCAATGGACGTGCTGCAAGCCAGATCCTTGCCAGCTCCCAACCCGGTTCTGGAAAAAAAAATCAACAAGAAGACCAGGCGCGCCTCAGGGTTCTCAACGACCTTAGAAGAAATACCCAGTGGAGGCTGGACTGCGCAGAATTCTGTTCTTAGTTTTCTAACCTTCTTCTTCCCGAACGGCTGACCCCAGGGGTAGGAAATTCCTTCCATGGTATCTTTAGCAAGATGCTTAAGGCGCTGATTTGTCATGATACAAAGCAAGGGAAAAAGGCTTACTATGCAGGGTATTCAGAAAGAAAGCCTGACAAATAGAGCAGGTTGTATAGTTATGATAACTTCCTGGTCAAAATAAACACTTTTCGTGACTGTCTTTATGGGGAATCCATCTCCCACATTGGCATTTACCCTTCCTGGATGACATCATCCTCCAGAACAAACAAAAAAGCCAAGAAAAAACAAAACCCCAATAGGGTACTTATCTGCAATACCTTATTTCCAGCAAACAAGACATACGCATTCAAACTGGTGAATGAAAGATACGTTCAAACTGGCAATAAAGACGTAGGCGTTCAGACTGATAATCAAGAGAAGCATTCGGACTGGCGGCAAAAAAGTTGAGGATGGTATATCTGGTCATCACTTTTATGCTCAATGCTATGTGAGGAGCATACATGTGATGTTTGGTGAATCTTAAAGTAACAGTAGACTTTGTATAGTGGTTGGACACTGGGCTACCCAAGGCAGGGAATTGCAAGTGTAAAGAATATTGCAACCAGTGAATGGGAGGACATCCGAAGTGCTGCAGGAGAACCAAAGCAACCCCAAAGAAACAAGATGCTCATCCAGGAAGGGAAACAGAAAGAAACAAGAATGAAAGAGAAAACCCCTCTCTGCCAGTGGTAGAGCAACAGAAAATTCAAAAGTGCGATAGGAGAGAGGGACCGAATACTGCAACAGTGAGAAGTATTGGGCATTTATGGTTAGGGTAAGATCTTATACAACTGTAACATGGCCTTCATTATCACTGTTGCTACATTCTTTATACCTGAGAGAGTACAAAAGCTACTGGAAAGCATGGGAGGAGGAAGGCAGTATACAGTCCTCCACAAAACAATGAAAGATAACCCTAGCAAATATTCAAATTATAATGCCTGGTAAAAGTGAGGACAGGAGACCAAGAAGCAAATATTCAAATTATAATGCCTGGTAAAAGTGAGAAAAGGAGACCAAGAAGGAGCTTCCAAGATGGATGTAGCATCCACATCCTTGAAAAAAGCACCTGAGGAGTCTACTGCACTGCTAGAAAAAAAGGAGTAACTGCCATAAAGGCTTGAAGTTTAGAAACTCCCTTGGCAGAAGTAAGAGCCACCAACAAGACAGTCTTCCAAGTACAATGTTGCAGGGAAGAAAAAAAAAGGCAGGCACAAATGGGAACCGAGTCAATTTTTCAAGAACAAAATTAAGGGCCCCAAGGAGGAGGGACAGATTTTCTTGGGAGGCTGATATGAAGGATGCCTTTTAGGAATTGTTTGACTTAAAAACTAGGCTGATAAATGCGCTTTAACAGAAGAATATGTCAGCTCAGTATTGAGCAATTCACACAAAGAAGAAATGATCATAGGACCACTACAGAAAAAAGGTTCTGGTCATACTTCAGACACCAAAAAGAAAATCTCTCCCATTTAGCCATATAAAATTTTCTTGTAGTGGTTTTTCTGGCCTCCTGCAAAACCCAAAGCACATCCTCATAAAATTGATGCTTAAAAGTAATAAAGGAGGAAGAAAATCGATCCAAAAATGAGGAGATGCAGCACCCAGCAGGATAAAAGCATGCTAATCAAACTAAACAAACAACTTAGAGGACAAATAAAATCTACCAAAACCATATTTGAGGTAAGTTTGGTTTCCCAGGCAAAGGACAACCATAAACCAGTCTTTAGCTATGTCCACAACCTCAAAGGCAAAACGCAATTGTGCGCAGAGCTCATTGTAAATGGAGCACCCTATACTGAGCCAGAAGACATAACAAGCCTACTGGCTGATAAATACAGCACCAACTTTACCCATCTCTCCCCGTCAACCTTCCCTCAGGAAATATCAAATATAACTCTCCCTACTATCAACTAGGGTACAGGTCCTTAATGCTCTCTCTAAGACCAAGAACACTGCATCAATGAGTCCTAACACTATCCCAGGATGCCTTCTATATAGCATGAAACATGACTCTCCGGGCCTCTGGAATTACTATTTAACTGTAGCCTCCAAAAGGGTCCTGTGCCTCATGAATGGAGAAAGGCAACAGTCATGCCTCTGCACAAAGGTGGGCCATCTACAGACTCTGGAAACTACAGACCCATAAGTCTCACTAGTCTTATAGAGAAAGCCATGGAAAGAATTATCATAGAGATGATCAACAGAGACAGACTAAACCTCCAGACACTAGACCCAACCCAGTCTGATTTCGTCAAGGGCAGATCAGGCCTACTCAACCTGGTGGACGTTTTTGAAAAGGCCACCAAAGCAATGGATGAGGGCAAAATCTTTCACACTGCCTACCTTGACCTGGCTAAGGCATTTGACACAATACCCCACTTGGGCATTGTTGGCAAACTCAAGAGGTTAGGTACAAACCTGTATGTCACCCACTGGATAGCCAACTGGCTCACAGACAAGACCCATGAAGTTAAAATTGGGGAGTCCACCTCTACAGAGGCCAGTCACAAATGGAGCCCTCAGGATCAGTCCTTGGACTGCTCCTTTTTGGCATTTACTTCTCAGAAGTCAAGGCCAATGTCAGTGGTCTCTGGCTGACTAAATTTGCAGATGATTGCAAATTAGCAGCTGTCAATGATTCCCACACTGACACAAATATTCTCCAGCAGAGGCTGATACAAACAACTGGTGTCACAGCCATGGACTAACACTAAATGCCAAGAAATGCTTAACAGCATCCTTTGGGAAGTCATCCATCCCTAGTAACTATCAAATTGACAACACACCCCTTGGAGTTCACCCAGTAGTCAGGGACTTATGGACGCACATAGATAGTAATCTAGCCTTTGACCATCATGTGTCTACAGTGATGAGGAAATCATTCTATGTTGCACAACTTATAAACAAAGGTATGGCATCTACAGTGGACATAAAAAGTGTACACACCCCTGTTAAAATGCCAGGCTTTTGTGATATAAAAAATGAGACCACAATAAATCATTTCAAAAATGTTCCCACCTTTAATGTGACCTATAACCTGTACAATTCAATTGAAAAACAAATCTGTTAGGGGAAAAATACAAAAAATAAAATATGTACCATAAGCTGGTTGCATAAGTGTGCACACCCTTAAACTAATACTTTGCTGAAGCACCTATTGATTTAATTACAGCATTCAGTCTTCTTGGGTAGGAGTTCATCAGCATGGCACATCTTGACTGGGCAATATTTGCCCACTCTTCCTTGCAAAAGCACTCCAAATCTGTCAGATTGCGAGGGCATCACTTGCACACAGCCCTCTTCAGGTCGCCCCACAGATTTTCTATTGAGTTTAGGTCTGGGCTCTGGCTGGGCCATTCCAAAACATTAATTTTCTTCTGGTGAAGCCATTCTTTTGTTGATATGATGTATGCTTGAAGTCATGGTCATGTTGAAAGGTGAAATTCCTCTTCATCTTCAGCTTTCTAGCAGATGCCTGAAGGTTTTGGGCCAAATGTGACTGGAATTTGGAACTGTTCATAATTCCCTCCACCTTGACTAAAGCCCCAGTTCTAGCTGAAGAAAGGCAACCCCAAAGCATGATACTGCCACCACCATGCTTCACCGTGGGGATGGTGTTTTTTTGGTTATGCGAAGTATTGTTTTTGTGCCAAATGTACCTTTTGGAATTGTAGCCAAAAAGTTCAACCTTACTCTCATCAGACCATAAGACATTTTCCCACATGCTTTTGGGAGACTTGATATATTGTTTTGCAAATTTTAACTGGGTCTGTATGTTTTTCTATGTAAGAAAAGGATTCCTTCTTGCAACCCTACCCCATAGTCAAGCCATATGGAGAATATGTGAGATTGTTGTCAAATGTGGTACAGAACCAGTACTTGCCAGAAATTCCTCCAGCTCCCTCAGTGTTGCTGTAGGTCTCTTGGCACCCTCCCTGACCAGTTTTTGTCCTGTCTTTTCATCAATTTGGGAGGGACGGCCAGTTCTTTGCAACGTCACTGTTGTCCCACACTTTCTCCATTTTTTGATGACTGTCTTCATTGTGTTCCATGGTATATACAATGCAGTGGAAATTTTTTTGTATCCTTCTCCTGACTGATACCGTTCAACAATGAGATCCCTTTGATGCTTTGTAAGCTCTCTGTGAGCCATGGCTGTTGCTGTAGCAGGCAAATGAGTAAATGTCAGGAAAATCCTACTAGGGCAGCTGAACTTTATTTGTGGTTAATCAGAGTCTCTAATTGATGGCAAGCGTGTACACAAGAAGACTGAATGCTGCAATTAAATCAAAAGGTGCATCAGCAAAGTATTCGTTTAAGGATGTGCACACTTATGCAACCACTTTATTGTACGTTTTCTATTATTTATATTTTCCCCCTAACAGATTTGTTTGTTTTCAACTGAATTGTACAGGTTATAGGTCACATTAAAGGTGGGAAAAGTTTTGAAATGATTTACTGTCATCTCATTTTTATATCACAAAAACCTGGCATTTTAATAGGGGTGTATACACTTTTTATATCCATTATAAGTCCAAGGAAGTCATTGTTCCACTGTATTCGGCATTCATCAGATGTAATCATCAAGTAAAATGCCCCCCCCCATTGGTATGCATCTAACCAGGCATATCCAACAATTGGAACGTCCACAGAGGTTTGTCACTGAAAGAATACAGGGTGCAAGTAAAATGTCCTATGCAAACACCTCAAGGCCCTATCCCTGTATTCTGTCTCCTACAGGCTTTTGAGGGGTGAGCTATGTCTGGCATACAGGACACTGGCAGACCCAACTCTGATGGACCTCCTGCATATCCACAAAACAAATAGCACCTGAATTACCCACTCTAAAGACTTAAATCTTGCCTGTGATACTGAGCTTGATCGAAGGAAGGACACTGAGGAAACTCGGAGCTATAATATTTCTGCTGTTTGTTGTAAGTAGTAGGGATATTTGTAGCATTTCCATATTCAGGCTTGTATTTGGGCCTAGTGTTTGTGGAGGCTGTGTGTCTGAGCACATATTCAGGGACATCTTGGTTTAGCCAAAGCCATCAGGCATTTCAGTGAGAGAGAATTGTTTGAGGTCATTGGCTGACTGAGGTCACCTGGACTACAGCTTAGACTAAGCACCTCATTGGTTCTTTTGAGATTTCTTTCTTAAAAACTGTCTCAGGTTTCAACTTTATGTTACCTAAGAAATTCATTTGTGAGTGTTCTGCCATTTCACACTGAGCTTGATCGAAGGAAGGGCACTGAGGAAACTCGGAGCTATAATATAAAACATTAAGTATCCTTTTTTTTGTTTATTTTGTTCTTTATTTCTTTGTTATTTATAGCACTGTGTACTGTGTATTTTTCTAGCTAGTTTCACTGTGTGTGAGGTATTAACTGGAAATTGTCCACATTTATTAAGCATCTGTTGGGTTGTTTGTTTCTAATAACTTGTTGCAGTTAAACTATGGCTCCTTTAGCTGTTTAAAACTTTCATTTAAAGGCTCCCTGCTGCTTTTCAGCTGTGAGAAACATTTCTGCAGTTTGTTTCTTTATAGTTGGTGGCTTTGCAGTTGCCCGCCCCTAGTGTAAATTTGATCTGGGACCCTCCTCCCAGTCTAGTGTCATTACCTCATTCTACCCAGTACAGGGAGAACATTTGAGAAGGCCAATCAGATTAGTTTCTGCTACTCCTTTCTCTCTTTCCACATAAAAAAAAAAAAAAATATCTGCTTTTACTGTATTTGTGTTTCTTCCTACTTTATTTTGCTTTTGCGTCATCTTAAAAGTACTCAATTGTATTTATTACTGCTTGGTGTAACTCATTCTAAGCCATTTAGTTTAAGCACTTGGGCTTCAGACCAGTTGTTTTACATTAAGAAGGTTTGTGGTCTGCACTGTAGTGCCACAACAGGTAGCTTACATCCTTCTAAGTTGGGAACTGCTGATTGAGGGCTCAGTGTCTGTTATTCTAAAAGTGCATTAATTCTGGTTTAAGCACTTGGGCTTCAAGCCAGTTATTTTACATTAAGAGGGTTCGTGGTCTGCACTCTTGTGGGAGGAGAGGCTGGACTCTGCTCTTCTGAGCTGGGAATTTTTTGTTAAAGGCTTATAGTGCCGGCACATTTGAACTGCTTCTTACTGAAATTGGTACAGCTTGTTTGCTGTAGCATAGACTAGATCCAGGCCTGTTGAATCTAGCTTTGTTTGTATAGCTTGAGCACTAATCCAGGCATTCTTTAAGGTATTCAATTGTATTTATTACTGCTTGGTAGTAACTTGATTAAAGTGTAGCTATCATTCTAAGTCTTTTGGATTAAGCACTTGGGCTTCAGACCAGCTGTTTTACATTAGGAAGGTTTGTGGCCTGCACTGTGGTGGCAGGACAGGTAGCTTACATCCTTCTAAGTTGGGAATTGCTGATTGAGGGCTCAGTGTCTGTTATTCTAAAAGTGTATTAGTTCTGGTTTAAGCACTTGGGCTTCAGGCCAGTTATTTTACATTAAGAAGGTTCGTGGTCTGCACTCTTGTGGGAGGAGGGGCTGGATTCTGCCCTTCTGAGCTTGCAATTTCTGGTTAAAGGCTTATAGTGCCTGCATATCTGAACTGTTTCTTACTGAAATTGGTACAACTTGTTTGCTGTAGCATAGACTAGATCCAGGCCTGCTGAATCTAGCTTTGTTTGTATGCTTGTTGTTTGTTTGCTTGTTATTTCCCTGAAATGCTAACTTCACCTAAAACGCGGCTTTTCAGCGCTTCTGTGGATCCGTAGTGATATCTGCATTGCTTACTGTACTTATTTCCTTGTTTCACTTGAAAGAAAGTTACTGTTTGTCGTTTTTGCATTTAAGTTACCTGTAACACATTGCATTTAAGTTACCTGGCACTTGCTCACTAAGTTAGCACTAAAAAATTAAAAGCACTACACCCTCACAAACTCCCCTTGAGTACCTTGTTCCCCATTGACCCTTTTTTTCAATTATAAAGGAATTCCCAATACTACTCTAGCATGTCCAAAGGTCAGTTGTCAATCTCCTCTCCGGTCCAGCTGGTGAATCTGGGAATCTTGAGGCAATGTTACAACTGCCTCATGTACACAGACAACCCTCTCCTCCTCCCAACAAATTCCAATACATGTGAGAGATGCAACCATATAGCCAAACTGGAGGCTAAGCTCTCTCAGCTCAGTACTGGCGTAACCAGTCAGGAGGAGAAGGAAACCACTCTCACTACAATTCCAGTCTCACATAGATCTACCACGACAGCAAACTAAACACATAAACACACAAAAACATACTCGGAGGCTCTAAATAAAAATCTGCCTAAGCAGCAGAGACCTCCAAAGCAGACACCGAAGCAACCGCTACCCCCAAAACAAAACATGTGCAACACATATCTCACAAAGCTGCCGAACAGTCACAGCCCTTAAGGCTAAACAACACACCTGATACACTTGTAATAGGTGACTATCGTCAGGCACACTGACGTCCCGCTCACCAGGCTGAACAAGGAGAAGGTCATGGTGAGCTGCCTGTCGGGCGCTAGGATCCGCCACATAACACAAGCACTCAGATCACTCCAAGGCAAGTACAAATATGACTCAGTCATTGTCCATGCTGGTGTGAATGACCTGAGATGTACCTCCCTGGACTACATGAAAAGAGACATAGAGGAGCTCTCTGGGCATGTAGCCCAGGCCGGTATGCCTCTGACCTTGAGTAGCATCTTACCCTCACCAAGAATGAAGACAAGATGATCAATTTCAACAATTGGCTTAAGTATTGGTGTCATTCAAAGGGGATCCAATGTCTGTCAGCCTGGGATGACATGCTCGACAAGCCACGATGCTTCGCTAGGGACGGGCTTGCACCTGTCCCCCTGGGCTTTCAGATATTGGCAAAGGCTCTTGCTACCCCCATAGTGCCTTTTTTAGGCAAGGCTCAAAAGACAAACCCACCTCCATAGGTATCACAAGGGAAAAGAAACTAACAGTAATGCTACTCAACGCCAGAAGTCTAAACCTCAAGATGCATGCACTCGAAACTCTCCTTAGCATGGAGAACATCGATATCTGTGCAGTAACAGAAACCCAGTTCAAGGCTCCCGAGAGCACACCAGCACTACCAGGTTATACCTCATACCATGCTTTTCGGCCCCAAAACTTGGACCGAACCACAAAAGGAGGGGGAGTATCAATATTCGTCAAAGATACCCACACCTCCAGGTTGGTGGCACAGCACGAAGCATCAGAGACTATCCATGTGCAACTAACAGTGGGTAAAACTGCCTTCCAGTTTATAACCTGCTACAGACCACCCTCCCAAACCCAGGAACCCCACTTGGCCTTCCTGAGAACACTGGAAAATATGAAGGTCTCTCCAAACACCATTATATTGGGTGACTTCAACTACCCAAACATAGACTGGGAGCATTACTCTAGCTCCAAAACCCTAGCCCAAAGGTTCCTAGAATTTATAAACTCAAATGCTATGGAACAACTTGTTACCACTCCCACAAGAGGGGAAAACATACTGGACCTGATCATCACCAACATGGGGACTCTATGCTCCAGACCAGAAGTGTATTCCTCACTGGTAAGATCAGACCATAAACTAATCTCACTGGATATTCACATCGCGACCCCACCCGCTGCCCAGAAAACCACAGTGAAAAACTTCTCTAAAGCAAATTTCACACTCCTCAAAACCGAGGTGGAATCCTTCAAAGCCCCCGGGCCTGTGGAAAATACGGCCCAGACCACAGAATCCTTTATAAACGCATTCTATGAACACCTTCAGGAATGCATGGATCACGCAATCCCAAATAAAACCAAGACCCAATCCTCCAAAGGCAGACGTCCTGTCTGGTGGACCCCAGCCATAAACAAACTATACAATAGAAGGAGGAAGCTACTACATGATAGAGCAAAATCCCAAAAAGGGAAGGCATTTCTGATCAGTATTAGCAAAAAACTATGGGCACTCATAAAATCGTCTAAGGCCAGCTTTGAGAGAAAAAATTGCACAGGACACTAAGGATAATCACAAGGCTTTCTTTAGTTATGTTAGGAACCTGGGTGGGAATTCCCAGATATGCTCTGAATTTGTCCAAAATGACAAAAAATACACCAAACCCACAGTCATTGCCAACTTCCAAGCTGACAGGTTCAGTGCAAACTCCCCCCCCCCCACCAAAAGTGCAAATATCTATCCCAGCAGAGTGCTGCCCCCCTGAGATCTCAGATGCTCAGGTAAGAGCCGCCCTCTCCAAAGCAAAAAACACAGCATCAATGGGACCAGACGGTGTCCCAGGCTGCGTCCTACATGAACTCCAAGAAGAGCTAAACCCAAACATAAAACTACTGTTCAATCTCAGCCTTACTATAGGATATGTACCCAAAGAGTGTCGTACAGCAACAGTGGTCCCTCTCCACAAAGGTGGTGCCTTAACGGATCCTGGAAACTATCGCCCCATAAGCCTGACTAGCTTGGTCTGCAAAGCTATGGAAAGGATCATCATGGACCTCATAAAAATTTTGGGGACCTACAGACACAGGATCCTACCCAGTTCGGCTTTGTTAAGGGCAGATCCTGCCTCTTAAACCTGGTCAATTTCTTTGAAACAGTCACCAAGGCCATTGACGAGGGGAAGGTGGTCCACACAGCCTACCTGGACCTCGCAAAAGCCTTCGATACAATACCCCACTCGGGCATTATAGATAAGCTCACCAGCTTAAATATAAACCCCTATGTCACTAGATGGGTTGTAAACTGACTCAAGGACAGAACCCACATGGTTAGAATTGCTGGAGCCATGTCAGACTCCAAACCAGTTACAAGTGGCATCCCACAAGGCTCAGTCTTGGGACCTCTCTTGTTCGGTATATATTTCTCGGAGGTACAGGCCAACACGGAAGGACTGTGGCTGACCAAGTTCGCAGATGACTGCAAACTGGGCACCATAATCGATTCTCCAGCCGACACAAGCATCCTCCAAAAGAGCCTCATAGAAACAGACAACTGGTGCCAGAGCCATGGCCTCAAGCTAAACGCCAAAAAGTGTATAGTCATCCCCTTTGGTAAAAACAAAGTGCCCACAAATTACCACATAGGTGGTAATCCATTAAGTACAGAAGAAGTAATTAGGGACCTGGGGACCCAAGTTGATAGCAATCTCTCATTTGACAACTACGTGGCCAAAGTGGTTAGAAGAACATTTTATATAGCCCACCTAATCATGAAGGTTCATAGGTTCATAGGTTCATACTAGGCTATCTGCCCGAGGGCATTTACAAGCCTAGCCCATAGTTTTGTGGCTTACGCCACCCCTTTAGTATGGGGAACTATACCCATTATTTTGCTGTGCCTCTGTCGAGCAGTGACACTGAGGTAATCCCTGGGGTATATCTGCGATCTCCCATCCATTGGTCAAGATTTCTCTTGAACAAGGCCAGCGAGGTGCTCTGCCTCACATATACCGGGATTTTATTCCACAGCACAGGGAGTCTTTGGGTGATGAATCTATCCCTCCAGCACGTCCTATTAATAGCCGTGTCGAGGTTTAAGTCTCCGCCCTTGTGGCTCTGATGGATCTAGATTTTTTGAGGTGAAGCATATTCATCAAATCTGGGTTTGACATGGCCTTGTATGTTAGGCAAAGGTCACCTCTGAGCAAGCGGTGCGACTGAATAGAGCTGGAGTTCTTTCAGTCGGGCAGCATAGGACAGATTTTTGAGACCCTTTATCCTTTTGGTGAGAAACTTTTGTGGCCTCTCCAGCTGCTGCAAGTGTCGGGTCAGATACATTCGGAATGGGGCATTGTACTCAATCATTGGTCTGATGAGTGATGAGTATAGGGAGACTATGACCTCCCTTGATCTAGATGAGAATCCCTTCATGATAAGGTGGGCAATGTAGAAGGTCTTCCTAACTACTTTAGCTACATGGGTGTCGAATGACAGACTACTATCAACCTGGGTCCCCAGGTCCCTGATAACTTCTTCTGTGCTCAGTGGATTGCCACCTATTTGGTAGCTAGGGGTAACCTTGTTTTTCCCGAAGGGTATGACTATGCATTTTTTGGCATTTAACTTTAGGCCATGGCTCTGGCACCAGTTATCCGTTTCTGTGAGACCCTTCTGAAGGATATCTGTCTCAGATGTGTTTTCTACTATGGCCCCCAGTTTGCAGTCATCTGCAAACTTTGTTAGCCATAACCCTCCTGTGTTTGCTTGTACTTCGGAAAAGTAGATGCCAAACAAGAGTGGGCCCAGGACTGAGCCCTGTGGTACACCACTTGTGACAGGCTTTGAGTCTGACATGGCGCCAGCAACTCTGACCCTGTGGGTTCTGTCACTCAGCCAGTTTGCAGCCCATCTTATGATGTATGGGTTAACATTTAAGCTGATGAGTTTTTCAATGATACCCGAGTGGGGTATTGTATCGAAGGCCTTCGCCAGATCGAGGTAGGCTGTATGGACTGCCTTTCCCTCATCAATGGCTTTGGTGACTGTTTCGAAAAAGTCAACCAAGTTTAGAAGGCATGATCTGCCTTTGACAAAGCCAAACTGGGATGGATCCAAAGTCTGCAAATTCCTATGTCTTCATTTATGAGGTCCATTATGATCCTCTCCATGGCTTTGCAGATAAGGCTTGTCAAGCTAATGGGCCGGTAATTTCCAGGGTCGGTGGAGGCACCGCCTTTGTGAAGTGGGACCACCGTTGCAGTGCGCCACTCCCTGGGTACGTATCCAGAGGTAAGACTATGATTAAACAGCTGTCCTAGCTGTGGGTTTAATTCCTCGTTGAGTTCGTGGAGCACACAGCCGGGGACACCATCAGGTCCCATGGATGCTGTGTTTTTTGCTTTGGAGAGAGCAGTTCTCACTTGGGCGTTGGAGATGTTTGGGGGGCTGCAATCGCTTGGTATAGATATCTCTCCTTTTGGGGGGGAGGGGGGGAGAAATTTGCACTGAACCTGTCAGCCAGTATGTTGGCAATGTCTGTAGGATCAGTAATCTTCACATCACTTTGAACTAGTTCTGAGCATATCTGGGAGTTTCCTTCCAGATTTCTAACATAGCTAAAGAAGGCCTTATGATTGTCTTTTGAGTCTTTAGCTATTTTTCTCTCAAAATTTGCTTTGGATGATTTTATGAGAGCTCTTAGTTTTTTACTTATAGTGATCAAGGGTGTCTTACCTTTTAAGGATTTTGCTCTATCTTGTAGTAGCTTCCTCCTTTTGTTGTAGAGTTTGTTTATGGCTGGGGTCCACCAGACTGGACGCTTGCCTTTGGTACAAAGAGTCTTTGTTTTGCTTGGGATTGCCTTATCCATGCAGTCCTGCAGGTGCTGGTAGAAGGCATTTGTAAGTGATTCAGCGGCTTGAGTACTGTTTTCTGCCGCTCGGGGCCTTAAAGGAGACCACACTAGTCTTTAGAAGTGTGAAGTCGGCTTCGAGAAGTTCTTTACTGTGGTCTTTTTATTTCAGGTGGGGTGGGATGAGGACCTCCAGCGAGATTAGTTTGTGATCTGATCTCACCAGTGAGGGGTATACTTCCGGTGTTGAACATTGTGCTCCCATGTTCGTGATGATGAGATCAAGTATGTTTTCTCCTCTTGTGGGGATGGTTCAAGTTGTTCCATGGCATTTGAGTTTATGAATTCCAGGAACTTTTGGGCTAAGGTGTTTGGGCTTGAGTAGTGTTCCCAGTCTATATTAGGGTAATTGAAGTCACCTAGTATGATGGTGTTTGGTGATACATTTATCCCCTCTAGTGTTTTCAGGAAGGCCATGTGAGGTTCCTGAGTTTGTGAGGGTGGCCTGTAACATGCTACAATTTGCAGAGCAGTCTTGCCTATGGTTAATTGCACCTGGATGGTCTCCGATGCATCGTGCGTTGCCACCAGTCTTGAGGTGTGGGTGTCCTTGATGAATATGGATACCCCCCCCTCCTTTCTTGGTATTGTCCGGATTTTGGGGCCGGGATTCACATCTAGATCAGGGGAGGTCATCGTGCCTCTTTACTCATCCCTCATTAGGCCCATAATTGAGTACAATGCCCCTTTTGGGATGTACCTTACCAGACACCTGCAGCAACTGGAAAGACCCCAAAAGTACCTCACCAAGAGGATCAAAGGGCTCAAACAGATGCCATATGCTGCCTGGTTAAAGAAACTCCAGCTCTACTCAGTGGCATACTGCCTGCTCAGAGGCGATCTGTGCCTGACGTATAAAGCCATGTCCAACCCAGAATTAATGGACATGCTGCACCTCAGAAAATCCAAATCCCATCGAGCTACGCGCTCGAGAGACTTGAACCTCAGCACTGAAATAAATAGGACATGCTGGAGGGGCAGATTCATAACCCAGAGGCTCCCCTTCACTCTGCCTAACCTGGACTGGGATTTTATTCCAGAGTCCCTCACTGACTCTCTTCAAGAGGAATCTTGATGAGTGGATGGGAAATCATAGGTTTACCCCGGGTATCACTTCTGTGTCACTGTTAGACAGAGGCACAGTATACTAACCTCGAAAAAGGGCACAGCAAAATTAATTTAAAATGGGTGGCAAAAGCCAAACACACTCTGGCTAGGCTTATAAATGCCCTAGGGCAGATAGCCTAGTATGAACCTATGAACCTGCTGGAGAGATAGGTATGTATCCCAGAGACTACCGCATTTATGGAACAGGCTCCCCATCCATGTGCCATCCATGTGAAGCAGAGTTCCTTCCTAACCCCATTCAAGTGCAACTTAGATAACTGGATGGAAAACCGGAAATGTATCCCTGCTTTGGCACCTAATGGACATAGGTAACCTGTAAATGGTTCATCTTCCAGGCCTATGCTTATACTTATCCAAGGTATCAGAACTTGTCAGAGATTTGGGATGCATGGCTAGACTTAAAAAAGCCCTTGTGATCGTTAGCCTAGTCAACACCTATGAACCTATAAAAACCTTGTCACCCAAAGTGTCAGCTGAAATGTGACAAATGATGGTGAATGACAGACCCCTTGCCTTGTGTGAGAAGATCCATCCTGTGAAGAAACTTATGAAGATTGCCACTGGCTGGGTGAAAAAGAAGGGGGAATCAGTACTGTCTGCCAAAGGGAGTCACCAGTAAGATATTGGTTATGGTCCACATGATCTTGTGCAAGACCCGGGGAAGTACAGGAAGAGGAGAATCGGCAGACAGGAACATCCACTTCTAAGAAAAAGGCATGACGTCCACTTTCCAAGGCACTGGACTTGGAGCTCTGGAAAAGAAATAAGAAAGTTGTCTGTTCAGAAGGGAGGCAAAAAGATCTACTTAATATCCCACTGATGTACAACGTCCAGAAACACCTGTCTGTGAAGCATCCATTAGTGAGGATGTGTCCTGGACCTGTTCAAAGAGTCTGCCATTACATTCTGCTCTGAAGGGATGTAAACTGTCTGAAGAACCAAGTAATGGCAGACAGCAAAATCCCAAAACCTGAAGAGCACGCCTGCAAAGAAGGTAAGACTTGGTGCCCTCCCTGCTTACTGATGTAGCACATGGCTGTGGTATTTTGTGCAAGAATCTGTAAAGGGCCTGGAACCCAAAGGGAGTGAAAGGCCTGAAGAGATAGGATTAGAGTTCTCATTCTTTGACATCCATGTGGTCTGACATCTGCTGATACGACCAAAGACCCTGAACTTTCAGATTGTTGGAAGCTCCCCAACCTTTATCAGAAACATCAGTGCACAGCTCGAGTAGGAAGAGAAACTTTAAAATATGGACCAAGATTTAGGGAGATCTGCAAAATCCACCAGTGGTGTTTTAGAGTTTGTGACCGAGTAAAAGAGTGAATGGAAACTCCAGAGTGTGGCAATGATGGAGCCAAACAGTGTGGAGATACCATTGAAATTTCCTCCTGTGGAGTTTGGCAAAAGGAACCATTTAAACTGGAGGGCTTCTCCGCCATCTTGTCAGTAAAAGGAAAAAATTCCAAGACTAGTCACAACAAATGCAACAACAACAATCTACAATACGCTGCAGAAAATAAAAGGAAAAGGAAGGAAACTACCCCAAGCAGTGCTAAAACACTGAAAAGGTTGTTTTTTGTTTTTTTTTTTGGTAGGAAGAGTAAAAAAGAAAAAAAAGAATAATGAAACCGGAATAACACTGTCCAAAAGGGAGAACAGAATGAAACAACCCACTTATTATCATCTATAGCACTGAGCCAAGAGCTCTGCTTCCATAGCAATCGAGAAGCAAATGATATCTTAAGTAATCTAGCAAAAGCAGGGGATTACTGGCAAGGGAAGGAGCCTGAGCCTTGGATCCAAAGTCAGAGTGTGGCTGAACTCAGATCTGATTGCATCCACAGAATTCATTTGCTGGGGATGGATGGAACAGACATCATCAGATCATTATCTTTTTCCTGACAGGCTAATATTTTACAGTCATGTCATTCTAAATGCAAAATCTTTTCCTACATAAAAAATCTCACCGTCACCTCCTTGAACTGCCATCTTTTTTCAGTTCTCCAATGTAATCAGTGGTTACCTTCTCAACTAAGCTGTTGCTTCTGATAATCTCCTAACTTCCATCTTGTTTATCTTTCTTCTGTAGTCATGGAAATTATTACTAATGTATTTTTAATAAGATGCACCTATAACAGTACTACTCTCCATTACCTGTGATGTCCTCCTTTCTCACACTAACAGCCTAACATGGATTTTATTCTGGATTTTCATCCGCATGTTACTGCTTTTTTTGGCTATTATCAATAACAAACTCAGAAGATCCTTTCAATGTTTTGAGACAGCAGCACAGTCACAGGCCAGCAGAAACTGTCCTTTTGTTAATGTAGCCTAGCTAATACATATTTCTTTACATGCATTTTGCACTGACAGCTTAAAATATGTTAACTCAGTATGGCTAGAAAACAAGTTCCCAATTCCCTATTTCTCCTCCTGAACATCTTTAACACAAACATAAATTATTAGTCTAAGGGAACTTTTTTTAAAGTCTATTCTGTATATAACAAAAAGTACAATTGTGTACCTACCATAAATGTAGACGTTCAAGTGTATTCACTGTTGCAGTCATTACTCTGGGGTTATCCTGCTGGCAGTCTACCCTCGGTCGGCCAGAATTCCAAAGTCTAGGTCCGGCGTCGGTTGCTGTCACCTCTTCCCTGACGTCAGTGTGCCAGGGGTAAAAAAAGATGCAGCCAACACCATTTTCTTCAGTTTTTCTTGCCCCAGATGTCAGGTGCCCCCAAATTGGTAGGCTGAAAAATTATGTCAATAAAAACACATGCACAAAAATAACATTTCCTTTGTCTACAAGCAAATACACCAAATAGGTTGTATAGGATAGAGTAATGTAGAAAGGTCCCAGCAAAGAGAAGGGGGATGGTGGGTGGGTAACCTGGACTGCAACAGTGAATACACTTGAACATCTACATTTATGGTAGGTACACAACTGTACTATGTTCATCATGTTTCGCTGTTGCAGTCATTACTCTTGGGTTGAATCCCAAAGCTGAGGCTGGGCGGCTGGGCTATAAAGGATTAGGAGAGGCTATGAGGCCCTGCAGAACTGCTGTGGCAAAGCCTGCTCTGGACTTAGAGTAAAGAGGTAAGTGGTAGTGCTTTGTGAAAGTGTGCACTGAACTCCCAAGTTGCAGCCTCTAAGATATCTTTGGTTGGTACTCCTCTGAGGATGCTGAAATGGCTGCTGCTCTGGCGGAATGAGGCCTAATGCCCTTAGGCACTGATTTGCCATGTTGAAAATAGCAGAAACGGATGCAATGGTCTACTCATTTAGAAATAGTCTGTTTTGAGATGGCCTTTCCTTGTGATTCTGCAGCATATGACACAAAGTTGCTCAGTTTTTCTGAAAGCTTTAGTTCTGTCCAAGTAGAAACGTAACTGCCTGTGTATGTCCAAAGAATGAAGAATTTTCTCACCCTTGTTCTGTGGATTTGGATAAAAGGTAGGCAAGTGAATGGTTTGGTTGAGGGCCACACTGGATACCACTTTAGGCATGAATGTAGGGTTTGTCCTCAGAGAAACCCTGTCTGGATGAAAAATGATAAAAGGTTCCACAGCCATGAGTACTTGTAACTCCAAGACTAGCCTTGCAGAGGTTATTGCTAGGAGTAGAGCTGTTTTCCAGGATAAAAATTTTATATCTGTTGTTGAAGCTGGCTTGAAAGGAGGCAGTGTGAGTTTTTCCAATACATAATTTAGGTCCCAGGCCAGAATTGGTGCTCTCCTTTGAGGCCTAATGTTTTTAGCCCCTCTGAGGTACTGCCTTATTAAAGGATGAGAAAAGATAGGTGGTTCCGTATTGTAATAGGCTGAAATGGCAGAGGCATGAATCTTAATTGATGAGAAAAAAAGGCCTTTGCTCAGCATCTGAGTTAGGTATTGTAAAATCTGAGGTATATTTGGTACACGTGTCAATGCCTTTTTCCTGGTTCCAAGCACAGAATCTTTTCCATTTTTCTGCATGAGGTTTTCAGGTACTGGGCCTCCTGGCCTCCAAGATAACATCCATAACAGCTTTTGAAAGAGGAGTGTTCTGAATGGTTACATTATCCACCATGCTGCCAGATTTAAGGTCCTGAGTTGGCTGTGCAGAATCTGATTGTTTTGTTGGGTCAGCAAGTGAGGAGTTTGAGGCAATATCCATGCTGGACCTTGAGACAAGCTCTTTAGGACTGGGTACCAGTGCTGGCGTGGCCATTCTGGTGCAATCAGTATAATTTTTGGCTTCTCTTGTCTGACCTTTAGGAGTACCCTGGGAAGGAGAGGCAGTGGAGGAAAGGCATATACCGTTAGATTTTTCCAGCTGAAGGATAGGGCGTCCACTTTCCATGCTCGCTTGTGATAAATCCTTATGCAGAATCTCTGCAATTGGCAGTTGTGGGGGGAGGCAAATAGATAGATGTCTGGGCATCCCCATTTCCTTATTATCATGCTTAAGACTTGTGGATCCAGTTTCCATTCGTGGGGATCCATGAGGTTTCTGCTTAGGTCGTCGGCCAGAGTATTTGTTTTTCCTGGCAGGAATTGTGCTTTCAGGTGAATTTGAAAAGCCAATGCTGTGTCCCATAAGGTCATTGATGTCTGCAGACAGGGTAGGAATGTGTACCTCCCTGTTTGTTTATTTACCACATGACCGTAGTACTGTCTGTTTTTATAAGTAGTTGTCCTGGATGAAGCAGGTTGTTGAAGGCTGTCAGGGCATTTTGAACAGCTAGCATCTCTTTTTGATTGATGTGAAGATGCATCTGGTTTGCAGGCCATGTGCCCTGAATACATTTTCCTGCCATATGGGCCCCCCAGGCATAATCTGATGCATCCATTGTCAGTGTCTGTCTGGCTGTGGGTAAACTGAATGGCAGATCCTTTTTGTGGTGACAGGTTTCTGCCCACCATCGAAACTCCTGTTGCAGGCACGGAATGAGTGCAATTACTGTCTCCAGGCTGTGGCAATGCTGAGTCCAAACACTTTTTATATACCATTGTAGTTTCCTCATATGCAGTCTGGCATATGGAATTAGTAGAATGCAGGATGCCATGAAACCCAGGGCCTGCAGGATTTTCCTTGCAGATAAGTGGGTTTTTGTTGCCAATTTCTTGAAGTAAGAAGTCAGTTGCTTTTGTTTGTCTGGCGTGAGATAAGCCATCTGGGCAGTTGTATTTAAGCTTGCACCCAGGAATATTATCTCTTGAGAGGGCACTAGTTTTGATTTCTTTTCGTTTACTGTATACCCTAGGCCAGTTAGTAATCTTTTTACAAACGCCAGATGCTTTAGAAGAATGTCTTTGTTCTCTGCTTGAATTAGGCAGTTGTCCAAGTAGGGATATATTTGAATTCCTCTTTGTCTGCAAAATGCAATTACTGGTGCCAGGCACTTTGTGAAGACCCTGGGCGCAGTAGTTAAGCCAAAGGGCAGTGCAGAGGATTGGTAATGCATTGAGCCAGCTATGAATCTGAGGTATCTTCTGCAAGATTGTCTGACTGGGACATGCAGGTATGCCTCTTTTAGGTTCAAAGTTACGAGCCAAGCCTTCTTGCCCAGCATGGGCAGTAGCTGCTGTAGAGTCAACATCTTGAATTTTGGAACTTCCAGAAACATATTTAGAATAGACAGGTCCAGTATTGGCCTCCAGGTTCTGTCCTTCCTGGGTACTAGGAAAAGTCTGGAGTAAAATCCTTGCCCCTGCTCTTGTTTTGGTACTTGCTGAATGACCCTCATGTCCATGAGGGCTGTAATTAGTTTTTGAGCCTCTGCCCATTGATTGTGTGGCAGGTCTGGCATAACTTTTGACCTTGGTAGAGTGTGAAAATGGAACCTGTAGCCTTGGGACACTATGTTCAGGACCCATTTCTCTTGGGTAATTATTTGCCAATTTGATGAAAAAAGTGCTAGTTTTCCCCCTAAGGGGGCTGCCAAAAGAAAAGTGCTTGGATCTGGCAGAGGAAAGTCATTGGGACTGTTTCCTGTACGGTTGTGATTTGTCTTCTCTGCTTTTGGAGGTAGGAGCATCCCATTGTTTAGGCCTGTATGAGCCTTGGGGCTGAGATCTGCCTCTGGGACGCCTGTATCTGCCTCTTTGTGGCCTGTCTGACACTGGAAAGGACCAATTTTTAGAAGGCCAGTTCCTGCTAAACCTGGGAGGCTGTACCTGTAAGAAATCCTTGACTGTCTGCATGGGTTTTTCTTTATCCTCCATTTTTTTCAAAATCTCTTCTGCTTTAGTACCAAACAAAGCATCATGCTGCAGTGGTGCATCTAATAATTTTGCTTTAACATGATCAGGCAGATACTGTACCTTTAACCAAGCATGCCTTCTAATAACAGAACCTGTGACAGCGGCCCTGCACGAGGCCTCCAGCGAATCATAACCGCATTGCAAAGTATGCTTTCCCATTTGTTCAGCTGCATGCAATAAATCCTGCAATTCCTTGTTCTCGGAACATTCAGTATTTGTCTACAATTTCTGTTTAAGCAGTGTCATTAAATATTGCTGATATTTAAGCATATGAAACTGACAATTTAAAGCCCTTACAGCCAAGGTAGAAGTGTATACTTTCTTCTCCCATCTGTCTAGAGCCCTGGAATCCCTATCAGGGGGGACACGGTTTTTTTGCAGTGCAGGCTTTAGCCCCTTTGGGACCCTGAGATATAGTTTCTGGATCAGCAGCAGGGTTTTTATAAAGGAATTTATGAGAATCCGGAACCCTGTAGTATCTCTGACTGGCTTAGCAGGTGCAAAGGGTAGAGAGTCTGGGGACAGGCTGGACGCTGAAAATACATCATCTACAATGTCTAAAACAGGTGGAATAGCAAGGGGTCTGTGCTGAGGAAGTAGCAGAAAGTCTCTGAGCCTTTTCTTAGATTCAGAATAATCTTTGCTCTCCCAGTGGAAATGCTCCCTCATGGTATGCAGGGTTTCCCCAAAAGAATAATCCTCAGGAGGAGAGGATGAAGGAATGGATTCTTCAGCAACAGAATCCTCATAGGGAAGCATGGAATAATCCTGTTCAGAAGAGGAATCAGAGGAAATAGAAACCTGATCAGAAGAATAATACTCTGCCTCTTGCCTAGGCCTCTTATCAGGTGGGGGATGGGAGCCCCTGATCAAAGAAATTAGGTCTTCGGCCATTTTGAGCATCTGTTTTTTTAGGCATGGTAGACTGAGTAGGAGAATGCTGTACTTGTTTCTTTGTCTTTAGAGCTACTTTAGTCTTTGAAGCTGAAGATGGCTTAATATATAGTTGTGTAGGTCTGAAGACACCCTCAGAAGCCGAAGCCTGCTCAGCGGCTCCAGACCCATCTGAGGGAATGATTTCCGAGTGTCCAATACCTTGAGTATCCAGAGGCCCAGTCGGCTCCACGTGCGAGTCGGAAGCGGCCTGTGGCTCTGAGGTAGCAGGCGCCAGGGGCTGTAAAAGCGCCTCACTGACAACCGGTGACTGGCTTAGCAGAGGCCTCGTTGTCGGTTTTGGAACTCGGCTGCCTATCCTTTTCCTTGTCCTTGCATTTTTTGTAAACTCCGGTCGTCGGCTGTTCTGACGGCATTATATAATTAAATCTTCGGCCAAAGTAATGAAATGCAAAATCGAACCGACGCTTAACAGTGCATTGGTTAAATCTAGCACAAAACCGACAGCTAGCAAAGTTGTGATCAGGGCCTAGGCAAGGAATACAGTAAGAGTGAAAATCTTTATGAGGTATTTGCTTCCCACAAGAAATACAATTGTTAACTTTTTCTGACATCGGTCTGGACCAAGAAAAAAGTTTCCCCAACGGGGTACTTAGCTTTAATGAAGACTTCGGTTCTGAAATTCGGATTTGAAAATCTCAGGAGTTGGCCGACCGGCACTTGCGAACTGCTTTTGCTTCGGGCACCGCGCGGCAAGAAAGACTGAAGAAAATGGCGTCGGCTGCATCTTTTATACCCCTGGCGCACTGACGTCAAGGAAGAGGTGACAGCAACCGACGCCAGACCTAGACTTTGGAATTCTGGCCGACCGAGGGTAGCCTGCCAGCAGGATAACCCAAGAGTAATGACTGCAACAGTGAAACACGATGAACATCTATGTATACATGCCTATGGAAACATTCTCAACTTTTGCTGTTTGGTGACTTCTTTGGGTGTTAAACATATATCTTGATCCATCTTTCCCCAATTTAAAATTTAAGCAAATTTTATTTTCCAATCCTCCTTTATTTTTTTTTTTTTTTAGATTATTTCTTCTTTTGTGAAGTAATTTGCATGCTTTAAAATCAAATTAATAGCCATGCTGACCAAACCTGTTCTGAATCAAAATTTTTGCAAGGGTTAATTGTTGTGAGACACTTTTTCAATCTGTTTTGGTCTTAGTTAGCTACATGGGGAGACAAAAAAATGTGAATTTATTATGATAGAGGGCAAACTTCTACTGTGTTTCACCCCACAAAGTCTTTACACTACCTACTCCCGGTATCTTTTTTTTTTTAAACACCTTTACTAAATTCACACAATGTTAACAATGACATGGGTACACAGTTACAGAATCAAAATCAAACCACTGTAAATATTTAACACAGGTTTCCTACATTATACATACATGAAAATGCTGATCTGTTGCAACGAATACTAACATATAAACCAAGTAAAATCACAGGTGTCCCAGGGTGATGAAATCTACCATAAGCCACACCACGGTTAGAAAATAAAAGTCTTTATTCCATAAAGAATGTTAAGCGCTTTCATCCATAAAATATATTCAAGGACTTCATCGTTATACATACGTTTTATTTTTTTTTTTAAACAATCATCATTCACTCCAACATTGCAAAATTGTTCAAATCATGCTTTTCCTTAAAAACTCACTCCTCCTCCTGAACATTAGTCTACATTCTGCAAAAACTGAGGGTGATGCTACTCAGTGCTAGAAGTCTAAATCTCAAAATGCACTCACTCGAGGCACTCCTTAATATGGAGAACATCGATATCTGTGCAGTGGCTGAGACCTGGTTCAAGGCTCCAGAGAGCACTCCTGCACTACCAGGCTATAACTCATACCACACTTTTCGGCCATGTAACCTGGACCGGAACACTAAAGGCAGAGGTGTGTCCATATTCATTAAGGATATCCACACCTCCAGTCTAGTTGCTCAGCATAATGCATCCGAGGTTATCCAAGTGCAACTAACTCTGGGCAAAACTGCAATCCAAATTGTAGCTTGCTACAGATCCCCTACCATGCCCCAGGAATCCCACTCCTCTTTTCTTGATGTACTGGAAAATATTAGGGTTCAACCAAACATCCTAATAATGGGTGATTTCAACTACCCCACCATTAACTGGGAAAACTATTCATGTACCAACTCCTTCGCTCAACACTTTCTGGAATTCATAAATTACAATGCCCTGGATCAACTTATCCACACCCCCATCAGGGGCACCAATATCCTAGATCTAGTCATTACCAACATGAGTGACCGGTGTTCCACACCTGAAGTCAACGCCTCATTGGTCTGATCCGACCATAAGCTAATCATCCTAGATATCCACATCCTGCCCCCCACCCCCCATTAAGGAAACCACAGTAAAAAATTTCTCCAAAGCCAACTTCATGCTTTTTAAGACAGAAATGGTGAACTTCATGACACCCATGCAGATGGACAATACAGTTACAACTACTGAATCCTACACAACTGCACTTTATAAGCACTTACACGAGTGCATGGATCGTGCTATCCCAAACAGAACCAAAACGCTATCCTCCAAAAAAAGGAAGCCAATCTGGTGGTTCCCCTGCCATAAACAAACTGTACAACAGAAGAAAGAAACTGTTGCAAAAGAGAGTAAAATTCCATGAGTGGAGGAACTCACTCGTCAGCCTCAGTAAGAAGCTGCGATCCCTGATAAAATCCTCCAAAGCTAGTTATGAAAACAAAATTGCCACTGATTCTAAAGACAGCAACAAAGCATTCTATAGCTATGTCAAGAATCTCAATGGCAACACTCAGATCTGCTCTGAATTACAGCACAATGGCACTAAATATACAGACTCAACTGATATTGCCAACATCCTGGCAGATAGGTTCAGTGCTAACTTTACCTCCCTCTCACTCCCTAAAAGGCCCATCTCTATACCGGAAGAATGCAAAGTTCCTGTAATCACAGCTGCACAGGAAAAAAAAAAAAACCTCTCCAAAGCCAAGAACACAGGATCCATGGGACCAGACAACATCCCAGGCTGTGTTCTACATGAACTACAGAACGAACTGGCACCCCACCTAAGTACCATGTTCAATCATAGCCTCACCCCAGGCTTTGTGCCTGCTGAATGTCGCACAGCGACGGTTATATCATTCCACAAGGAGGGAGACACCATGGACCCTGGGAACTACCGCTCCATTAGCCTGATGAAACTGGTCTGCAAGGCCATGGAACGTATTATCGTGGAAATTATAAACAAGGACATTGGTAATCTCCACACTTTGGACCCCACCCAGTAAAAGGCAGATCATGTCTCCTAAACCTGATAGACTTCTTTGAAGCAGTCACCAAAGCTGTAGACGAGGGTAAGGTGGTTCACACAGCCTATCTAGATCTTGCCAAGGCTTTCAACACCATCTCCCACTCTGGAATTATAGATAAACTCACTAAACTAGGTATATATCTCTATGTCACAAGATGGGTTGCCAAATGGCTCACTGACAGAACCCACACTGTGAAAGTAGCAGACTCCAAATCCAACTTCAGACCAGTGACAAGTGTAGTACCACAGGGTTCAGTCCTGGGTCCTCTCCTGTTTGGTATCTACTTCTCTGAAGTACAGGCTAACACAGAAGGTCTTTGGCTAGCAAAGTTTGCAGATGACTGCAAATTAGGAGCCATAATCGAAACTCCTAACGATGTGGACATCCTACAAAAGGGCCTCACTGAGACAGATGCCTGGTGTCAAAGCCATGGCCTCAAGCCTAATACCAAAAAGTGCATTGTCATCCTTTTGGTAAAAACTTTGTATCCATGAACTACAACATAGACGGTAGTCTACTTAACACCGAAAGTGTGATAAGCGATCTTGGGACACAGGTGGACAGTAATCTCTCCTTTGATAATCACATCACCACAGTAGTCAGAAAATCCTTCCACATGGCACACCTCATCACCAAAGGTTTCTTAACCAGAAAAAAAGAGTTCATTGTTCCCCTTTACTCATCACTCATTAGACCCATTATAGAGTACAACTCCCCTTTTGGTATGTACCTCACAAGACATCAACAACTGGAAAGGCCGCAGAAATACCTCACAAAGAGGATTACTGGCCTCAAGCAGATGCCCTACGCAGACCGTCTCAAAAAACTCCAGCTTTACTCCATCGCATATCGCCTACTCAGAGGTGATCTGTGCCTAACATACAAAGCTATGTCAAACCCAGAGCTGTTGGACAAGCTCCACTTAAAGAAATCCCAATCCCACCGAGCTACATGCTCTAGGGACCTAAACCTTGTCACCACAATAAACAGAACATGCCAGAGGGATAGATTCCTGTCCCAGAGACTACTCATACTCTGGAATAAACTACCTATCTATATCAAACAAAGCTCCTCATTAGCAATCTTCAAGAAAAATCTTGATGATTGGATGGGAAATAGGAAATTCACCCGGGATCACTTCTGTGACTCTGCTCAACAGTGGCACAGGAAAATAATTGTCTTGGGTGGCAAAAGCCAGGGTACCTTTTTGGCTGGGCTTGTATAGGCCCTAGGGCCGATAGCCTAGTACCTACCTATGAACCTATGAACATGTATTGTTCCTACAAACTCCTTTTATTTCTAAGTAATCTTCCCCTTCCCTTTTCTAAGGGTATCACCTGCTAATCTTTTATTTTGTTTACAATATTCAATACTTCAGTTAGATTTTCATTTCCATTTTCTAGTAACTGCCTTTTTTGCCAGCCAGAAGTAATACAAGTAATACAGTCTTACTATTTCTAAGTAATTAATTTCCTATACTCCATCTCAAAAGAATAATTCCCTTACTAACAATCATACTCTCTCCCAAAATTTCTGACAAAGTAGAGAATTTGTAAATTCTGCCAGCTTGTTACAATTCCCCCCTCCCTCTAAAAATGTGCTCAATTACCTTTCCCATTTTACCTCTAGTAACCGCTATCGACTAAAGGAAGATTTCTATGAAATCTGCTTTGAGTATTAAAAATACCTACGAAAACACTTCCAAGAAAAAATCCTAAACTCTTGAGACTTTGACGCATATGTTGGGAGCAGGGTTGCCAGACGTCCCTATTTGGACGGGACTGTCCCGAGATCAGCAGCCTGATCCCGAGTCCCGCCCTGCCGGTTTAAATCCCGGCCAGCCTCCGCTTTGTTTGGTTTTTTTTTTTTTTTTTTGATTGTCCCGTATACCTGGCATATGGGCCAATCAAAAATTGCTAAACACGGAGCTTCTTGTGTTCCACATTAAACACGAGAAGCTCCGTGTTTAGCGATTTTTGATTGGCCCATATGCCGGTATACGGGCCAATCAAAAATCGATAAACACGGAGCTACTTGTGTTTAATGCATTCCGCATTCAACACGAGAAGCTCCGTGTTTAGTGCAATATAGCTGCACTTTACACTGTAAAGTGATATAATATCGGTCATGGCAAATTCTTTGAAGCATTGTTACAACTTCTCTTAATAGTCTCACTTTTCATTATTTCTTCAAAGATATTTATAAAATTCAGCTAATGGAGATGCCAAGAACTGACTGTGCTTCTAGTAGTATGAAACAACCCAGTGACAGAAAGGGGTGAATCTAATTATTTTTCTCTGCTTTATATTCATGGAAATAACCTATCTACATTTGTACTCTGAAGTGTACAATTTAGTATTCAAACAAACACACCAGTCAATAGCATCTAAAACATACTAACCTCTTTCATGTTTGGCTTTAATGTTACTATACTAGGTCAGGGTATTGACCTAGTTTTAGTTCACAACATATTTGTTGTTTGCTGCACACTGTGTTCCAAATTATTTGGCATGCCAGATGCTGGTTGGGAACTGATTTATATGCACGTATTGCACTGACAGAACAAACTTCCTGATGTATTTGTCAGATGTTATCTGAGTGCAGCAAGGTGGAGTTTTTTTTTTTTTTTGTTCTTCAGTTGCCGAAGACCTTTTTTTTTTTTTTGGTCTTCACTTGCCGTTGTCCCTACCTGGGGTGCTGGAAATCTGGCAACCCTGGTTGGGAGCCATACACGTCTTCCCATTGTTCCTCTGTATACCTCCTTCCCATTCTCTCTTCCCAGTCTTTTCTACTCTCTTCTGACTGACTGCTATAGTCATCATGCAATATTTTATATGGGCAACTAATTATCCCTTTATTAACAGCAGCTTATGATACCCCATCCCTTTCTCTTTGCCTATCTCCTGGTATCAATTTCTTATAGAGAAGGAGGTCTCTTACCTGCAGTCCAAACTTTGATTTGGTCTCGTCTCAATTACCTTCCCTTCCATAGTTACTTGCTCCCAGTACCTATGGTCTATTTCCTGCTGCCAATTTTCTCCAATACATTTCAGCTCGCTCTTTTCTATTTTCTATCCCCCTACTTGCAATCATCCCTTTTGGTAAAATATCCCTCCTCTATTCTCATGGTTGCATAGCTTTAGAATACTTACTGCTATTTCAGAAATATAGTACTCTGTATAGTTGTTGTTGTTATTCTCTCCTTAAGGGTCTGCAGTGAAAATCCTACTCTCTCCTTATTTCTTGAACCCCCCCGTGCTTCATCATTGTGCTTTTTCCACCTTGATGTGTAACACTCTGCTTTGGTTACATATATGACATGCAGTTCTAAAATATTCCTTCAAATCAGGTAATCTAGAGAAGAAACAGCTTATCCCACTTAACTCTTGTCCTTGCATATAAATTCCTTCAACTATATTAGGGTATGCAACTTCTCCACCTATTGATAACAAACACCCCTGACCTGTACGTTTACACAGTATGCAAAAAACATAAGGGTTTTAGTTTAGTAGTGATGAAAAAAATATAAGTTTGAAACAACACTGCTGCTTTTTTGAACTACTTGATAATCAGTTTAATGAAAATAGCATTCTACTTCATGCAGTTTCTCACTCTCTGAATCTTCTGCTGTGTATTTTAGTGACTGCTGAAGTTGCCAATGGGCTGCCAATCCCAGAGCTGGCAGGAGAACCTTGAGACACTGGTGTCATGCAGTACGGAGAGTTCTGGCTTGCAGGAGATAGAGACGTATCACTGGGAACACTCAGGCCAATATCTGAAACAAGCACCAAAAATGACAAAGAAATTAGTAAACACTGAAAACATTAGATGTAATCTAATACAAAATGCAAGATCTTAAAAAAGGAGTTAACATTCAAATATCTGTCCTCATATTGAAGCAATACACTTGTGTACAAAAATGAAACGTGAAAGAACGAAAGCTATCAGCTGTTCAAAACAGTTAAGACTATATTCTACCCTTTTATTAAAGTGTAATAATTTAGTAGCTGGATGACTGGGCTAATTACTTTAAGACTCTTTCAGCCACAGCTTTGAGAAATCAATGTAACTGAGCTAAGATACAACATCATACAGAAATTAAAATAAATAATCTAGTAATATTACTGCTTTACAGATCATAAAAAAAGAACACAAACAAAATAGTACATTAATGAGTTACAAAAATCTCTTCCATAAGTACAAACTACTCTGAAAAAATGGGATACACGAAGTGTGGGTAACCAGAGAAAACATGACATCAGTGAAATTAGACAAACTTGTCTAATCATATATTCCAAAATTGTAGCACCTTTCAGGACAAAAGACTAGGGAAGACTGCGGGTCGAGGGGACTGCTATTCACTGAAAGAAGAATGTACAAGTGCTCTTGTTTATAAGAAATTCCTTTTCTAACAAGGAGGATCTTGAGTGGTTGGTCAGTCAGGTGGTTGGTGGTTTACATTTCTTCTTCCTTCCTCTGTTAAGCTGCTTGAAGAAATATGCAGTGCAAGAATTAACTTCACTCTGTCAGGTGACTACAGTATGAACATGATAGACATCATCAAGGATCTGTTTACCAGATCTAAAGCATTTTATGACTATACACAAACCATTAGGGATGCAACAAGGTCCAATCTTAGTTCAGGAAACTTGTACCTTACATCATCCTAAACAAAAGACCAAGTAGGTGCACCAGAATATGCATGTTCTTCATGATTCACTTAATGATCAATGTCTTGTTTTCTTCTTACTGGTCATCATAAAAAGTCAGTACTAAAAAATTTACATTAAGGGATTGATCAAGTTATCCACTGAAAGAAAATCACTTACAGAAATAGAATGTACTGATTTGAACTTGGGAAAGAGTGAAAAGGATATAGCTCTTGCTCAGGAAATCCTCACCAATACACTTAAAATTATACAGTATAGCACAATTCTGCAAACACGATCACTATAACAGTAAATATTTCAGAAATGGGATTATTACTGCAACATGATTACTTAGCCATAGGAATTTATCACTGAGAGATGACTCACCTTTTAGTATGACATCCAGTAGTTTTATATATATGACTAGAGTGGAGACTGAGTCTTTCCACAACCAAACACATTGACCTGATGCACACCTAAAAGGGGAACAGCTTGTGTAATTTTCAGTTCTTTTTAGGAAAAGGATACCAGAAGGTGTGTTGCCACTAGGGGATATAAAAAGCCATGGTGCTCAGTCTGTTAAGCAGACAAGAAGCTAAGCCTAGCATATATGAGATATGTTTGCTCTTGGGTCTCTCTGGGGGGGGGGGGGGGGGCAATATCCTGAGTACTGAGGAATTCCAAGATGGCTACATGCTGATCAACAGCTTAATTTCAACTCCCCCAGTGTGAAAAAAGGAAACTGATAAACAAGAGCCAGCAGCAGTGTCAACATGAGTAAAATGTAGTTACTGCCTAGTAAGTACACTGCCTGGATACCTGCAAAAAAGAAATGTAGAGAACCACAAAGAAAATCACACAGAAAAGTGAATAGAAAACACTGGCTGGGAAGAATCCTATAGCTGTTCAGCAAAAAGCAGTTCAATCTTCAGGTTTGGTGCAAGAGATAGTTTCTAGTAATTTAGAGGAAAAATAACTCAAACGTACTCAGAGGTGATTAAAATAAAATAAACATTGAAGGAGTATATCAACTCCAATAACAGAAGGCTGGAAAAATAAAAGATTTAGCTATTCAGATGAACTGATAAACAGTACAAATAAGAGGCTGAAAAGAAGAAAAGGCTGGATGAGTATAAGTCTTTTCAAGAACAGCTGTTTCATAAAAATAGTAGAGTTAGAAGACAAGATAAATGGAAAGGAATAGACAGTATTAATTGTATTAAAGTGGAAATAAGCAACTGTAATGGTATTCCACAGCAAGATTTAACTGAAAGGACTCAGAGTGTATGCTCCAAACATGGTCATGTGAAAGCAGCCAAGACCTGTATTAGTAAAGATGCAGTTATACCAGCAGAAATAGTTGATCCTGACAAAACTGTAGCAGAAGAAAAATATTTTTTAAAACTGGACACAGCACAATGTTTGTGGAAAATGATTATCCAATGTACACCAGGCAGAAAAGAAACAAATATATCCCAGCAATCAGGGAATGTCAAGAGGCAAGTGTGAGATTCAAGATATTGATCCTAGCTGTTTTTAGAATATATTTTCCTGGAGGATTAATTTTTGATGAAGAACAGACTAACAAGGAAATAAAGTTTATCCAACAAAAACTATGCCGAAAAACAGAAGGGGACTCTGCTACTTATTCTTTTAACAATAAGGTTCATAGAGAGACTTTGCCAGTGAAGCCTTTTCCAATGTTATAAAGAAAAATGCTTAATATACAGGAAACAAACACGAGAGTTGACTGGAAGAAGCCGAAGTATCATGGACTTAGAGCCTGGTGATGGCCCTGGAGATGGATAGAAAAAAAAACAACACTGCAATTAGTGAATAAATGGGAAACTATAAAGCATAATTCTCATTTGTGAAATACGGTTTTCAAGAAAAGTGTCTGAGAAAGAATGGACTTTTGTTGACTCTGTTAAAGTTGTGGGTGGATTGTAAAGCATATACCTCACTTTATTTCATTAATGTTTAGAATGACACTAAATGAGGAGAAAAAAGAAACTAAATAAAACAAATTTTGTTCTCATTAGTATCTATACAAAACATTTAACGACACACATTGCATGTTACATTTAGTAAAGTAGTTGTGTGTAGTCAGGGATATTTTAAATGTGGTGGGGGGGACTTTACAGTGACTGTCATAAATGTTAAAGATATTAAAGTAAACAAGTACTTTCTAGTTGTAAGAAATGTATTTACAGTATAACAAGAGAAGAAAAGTTGGGCAAAAGTATAGGGGTGGGGTGTAAAAGTGACTGATTATTTTATGTATAGAATTAAGACATTTTTTCTTATTTTCACAAGGGTGAATATCTATGTAAATGTCCTTGTCTTAAGCTATAAAAAAAGAAGTTATGTCTTACCATAATGTTCCATCTGTGTTGTCGATCTTCACCAATTCTTGATAGTAGGTTCAGTTCCAAACCTGAAAACTGAGAAGGCCATTTACTTCAGCTCACGCTGTCCAAACTCTCAAGCCAGGCTCTACCCATAATGCTCCTTTCAGAGAATTACTTCAGATCGAGTTTGCCAAAAAGTGGCAGTCAGACATTAAGGGTCATGGATACACGATAGTTAGATGAACTGAGGCCAAATATGAGTCCTTAAAGGGAAACTAGCCAAGGGTTAAATTTGGTCTACTAAGAGTCTCAAGATGGGAGGAGGAGGTTGGGGATGTCAAGGATTGGTGGAGATCGACAACACAGATGGAACATTATGGTAAGACATAACTTCTTTATCTGATGTTGTCAATCTTCACGCAATCCTTGACAGTGGGACAGAGTACCCAGCTACTTTAGCCTTGGGAGGTCTCACGGAAGAATATTCCTAAGCACCATAGAGTGAAAGGATGCTAGTCCCTTTGAGACCTGATCCAATTTGTAATGAGTGATAAAAAGTATGATGAGAAGACCAAGTGGCTGCTGCAGAAATGTCATCTAAAAAAGCTCTGGCATTAAAGACTTTAGACGTAGCTACTGCTCTTGTAGAATGGGCTTGAACTGTTTTCGGAGCTGGATTTCTTTAGAATGAGAAATTAATGTGATGCATTTGGCCAAGGTAACTTTAAGAAACTGGATTACCTAGATGGAGAGAAGAAAATGCCACAAAAAGTTGGTTTGATTTTCTAAAAACTTTAGTCCTGTGAAGATAAAAACATAGTTGTCTGTGCACATCAAGTAAATGGAGAGCATATTCTCCCCTGTTTGAAAATTTTGCGAAAAAGGCTAGTAGCTGTACAGTCTGATTAAGATTACTCTCGGAGACGGCCTTGGGCAGAAAGGAAGGATTGGTTAGAAGTGCAACTCTATCCTTATGAAAAATTAAGTATGGGGGTTTGCACGATAGGGTCTGAACGATAGGGTCTGAAGTTCTGAGACACTTTTGGCAGAAGAGATAGCTACCAAAAACAAAGTTTTCCAAGACAGATGTTTTAAGTCGCAAGTTGCTGATGGTTGAAAGGGGTTCACAGTCAGGGCTTGAAAATCTACAGTTAGATCCCAAGGGGGAAGAGGTTCTTTAAATGAAGGTCTTAGCATTAAGAGGCTTTTTAGGAATGCTTTACACAGTTTGTGTGACATTAGAAGGGCACCATCCATTCCTATATGAAAGTTTGAAATTGCTGCTAGGTGCACTTTAATTGTTGAGGCAGAGAAACCCAACTGGTAAAGTAAAGCCAGAAAATCTAATACTTTGTGGATATGACTGGAATAAGGGTCTATTTCATTATCCAGAGCCCATCTAGCAAATTTCTCCCATTTATTTTGATATAATTTCCTTGTAGACGATTTGTGATGAGAGACAATAATTTATCGGACAGGTGAAGAAAGAGAAGACTGCCTGGCAATCATGGGAACTGGAGAAGCCACACAGTGAGCTTAAGGTTTTGGAGATTTAGATGCACCATGCCCTCTGGGTGAGACAGCAGATCTGGAGCTGGGTCCAGAATCCATGGTTTCCAAATTAAATGAAGCCACAGGAAGGGAAACAAAAACTTGTCGAGGCCAGAAGGGGAAAATGAGAATTACTGAATTTTTCATCCTTATGGCTTTCTTCAAGAACTGTGAAATTAGAGGAATTGGGTGAAAAGCATAGAGCAGACTGGGAGGCCAATCGTGGAGAACAGCGTCTCTGGGTGACTCCATCTGAGGAGGGATAAGGGCAAAGTAACTTCTGCACTTGTTGTTTAGAGGAGAGGCAAGGAAATTACAGCAAGGGTGGCCTCAGTGGTGAAAAATGTTATTTGCCACTGCTGGATTGGGAGACCACTTAAAAGGCAAGAGAATACTTCTGCTCAATTTGTTTGCTATCATGTTGGAGCTCCCCAGAATATGCTTTGCTATGAGAAAGTGGTTGGAAAAAATCACCCCTTGCCAAGCTCTGAGTGCTTCTCGACAACGGGTAAAATTTGGTTCCCCCTTGCTTGTTTATGTACCAGACTACTGACATGTTGTCCATCTGAATCTCTACTATTCTTAGAGAGAGGACATTTTGGAATGCTTACAGTACTGCCCTTATCTCCAGTACACTGATGTGCAAGTTGGCCTCCAATTGGAACCATGTGCCATAGACCGTCCTTCCCAGATAATGCCCCCCCCCCACCCTGTCTGGGAAGCATCTGTGGTCACTATGGCTTGGGGCTGGGGAAGAATGAAATTATGACCCAAGAGAATCTGTTTGGACTGTAGCCACTTCAACAGGTCATGTTTGCAGCGACTGGTAATCAGAATTGGCTGATACATTGGTTGGTGTATGAGAGACCACTGGGACGCTAGCAACCATTGCAATATCTGCATATGGTACCTTGCCAAGGGAACTAGAGTGATTGCTGTTGCCATGGAACCTACTGTTGTGTAGTAATTGACCGATCTGGGATCTTATATGTTGTAGCCTTTCTGAAGGGAGATATGCAATTCCAGAGACAGTGTCTAAGTGTGCTCCAATGAAATCCAGCTGTTGAGTGGGTTGAAGTGTGAATTTTTCAAAATTTACAGCTATTCCTAGAGATGTACAGAGATGTATGGTGTAATCTCTTGCCCATTCTATCTGACGCCTGGAGGTAGCGTTGAGGAGCCAGTAGTCAGATATGGAAATATTTGAAACCCTTGAAGTCTTAGATGAGCTGCTACCACTGCCATGCATTTGGTAAGCACCCTGGGGGCTGTGGTGAGTCCAAAGGGCAGTGCTCTGAATTGAAAATGATTGGCTCAAAGCTGGAAGCACAAAAACCTCCTGGAGCTCTTTTCCATTTTTGTGTGGTAAGAGATCAATAGAGCACATCCACTCATCTTTTTCCAAGAATGGAAGCATTGACTGAACCGTGACCATCCAGAATTTAGTTTGTTGAACTGCCTTGTTGAAATGGCTGAGATCCAAGATGGGTCTCCAGTCCTCTGTTTTCTTGGGCACTAAAAAGAATTTTGAAAAAAATCTGGATCCTTTCTGGTCTAGTGGGACTTTTTGGATCACTCTTTTGCTTAGCAGTTTTCGAATTTCTAAAACTGCTGCTTCCCCGAGACTGGGCAGCAGGTCAGGGAGTTTTTTATGAGGTTTTGGAGGTTGTTATAGAGGAATTTCGTAACCTCTGTATATATATCTCTGCACCCATTTTTTCTTTAACATTTGCCAGGCAGATTGGTGCAGAGAAAACCTTCCCCTGACTGCCTCCAGGGGCGGGCAATTGGGACCCCATTCAGGGGTGCAGGTAGGAAGCTCCAGAGAAGGTCTCTCTGGATCCCTGATTTTGTGGTCCACTTCTGCCTCTAGGGCAGCATCTTCCATTGCTTCCCCCTCTGCCCCAGGGGAAGTCTTTGCCATGTGAATCCTGGAAAGGCCCTTTGGATTTTTTAAACCATAGTCTGCCACTCCTCTGGTTCCTAGAGTACGGTCTCTGAAGAGTGGAGAAATGGATGCCAATGGCAGAAAGGGTCTTACCATCCTTTTCACATCTGGCTGGGGTATCCTTTACCTTGTGACCAAAAAGGGAAGATCCATCAAAAGGAGCGTTGAAGAATGATGCTTTAAATGGCTCCGCAAAGTCACAGAAGTGCATCCAGGAATGCATTCTGATGGCTATGCCTGAACCCGCTGCCCTAATCATCCCTTCAGCTGCATGGGCAATGAGTCCCCATGGACGAGTTAGAAATTGCTTCTAGGGTTGCAAACTGAAAGGTAACTTTATCTTGTATCCCTTTTGCCACTGGTCCTTTGAGGGTATCTAAAAGCTCCTTGATCAGATATGTCTGTAGTCTTGTAAAGTGCACCATATAATTCAAGGACCTTACAGCGAAGGTCGCTGAAGCATAAACATGCTTCCCAAATCTATCCAAAGTCCTAGACTCCTTGTTAGGAGGATAGATAGTAGGACTTTCCTCGGTAAGTTCCTTTCTGGTGGCTGCCACTACCACCATGGTGTGAACGGGAATTCTTTTGGCCCAGTACGGTTCCTCCTTAGGGGCCAATATTCAATCAGGTCTCTTGGAAATTGGCTCTATGGCATTGGGCATCTTCCACGCCCGATGAGCGATCAGTTTAATGAGATCATCAGCAGGTGGAAAAATCCAAGTAGTAGAGGGTTGGGCATGAAAAGCCTCCAGGTATAGTGATTCCTACAAGGAAGCTTGGGAGGAAGACCAGCCACCCATCTGTTTCAGGATTTCTAAGATGTTCCCAAAGGAAACATAATCGGGGGGGGGGTGACTTGGGGGAACCTTCCCCTTCATCAAAATCAGTATCTTCAGTGAAAGACTATTCCGGAGAGTCTATGTGCTTCCTCTTGCACTTTCTTTTCATAGAGACTTCCTCGGGGGATGATCCGGGGAAGTATCTGAACAGGAGACTACTAAGGTAGGTGTTACCTTAGATGTTTGTACCCTCTGTCCTGGGGATGAGACTGATGGTAGCTCAGGTTGAGATACAGAAATCTGTCCTGACAGGGATGGCAAGGACTGTGAGTCTCCAATAGACTATGCCTACTCCATAATCCAGATGGCTGCCCTCCCCACCACAGAGGGGGATGAGAACCTGGAACCAAAATAGACTCCTTTGGAACTGGGGTCATACCCCCCCCCCGGAACAGAAGCCTGGGTGGGTCGATGCTACAAAGACAGAGGCACTGAGAGAAATGGATGGTTCAGAAGGAGCTGAAAAGGTACTAGCATCTCGGCCCTCACCAGAGAGTCTCGACCCCGGGGGGGCCTCCGGTGCCGAAAGCTCGGAGGGACTCAAGGCAGTTCTAGGGAACAGAGTCGAAGATGCTACCGGAACAGCGACAGTTGGAGCCAGGAGATTCAGGATTGAGGTCTCCAAAGGCTCAGCAAGAGTTGGAGGAGGAGGGTATTGGGGTGTCACAGGATGAATGGTTCAGATGCTGCTGTGGCTCAGAACAGAGGACAATCCCCTCGCCACCGCCACCAGCAGCTAATCCACCAGTCTTCATGATATCTGCCTCTGAGAGACTCTCAGTAGATCGAACAGATGCAGTGGAAGGAGATTTAGGGGGGTTTCATTTTCACAAAGGGAGCGTCTTTATAAGGGTCTACAGATGGAGAACAGGATGTTCTTGAGAGCAGAGTCTACAGATGAAGAACAGGATGTTCTTGAGAGCAGAGGCAGCCTTAATTGCTTCAGTATTGATGCATCAGTAGGTGCAGAAGAAGAAGCTGTCGGCTCCGAAGCCAGTTTAGAATTAGTTCCAGTTAAATTTTCTGGTGACGATGAACCCTTCAGTACCAAGGTAGATTCAGCTATTTTCCTTGACGGTTCTGAGGACCTTGGAACACAGGAAGGCCTTTTCTGTGAAGCAGGTAATGAAGATGATGAGGAAGTGCTAGCTTTGGTCCTGGATTCAGAAATTACCTCATTAAATCCGGATTTAAGGAGTCCTTTCAAAATTAGCTTATTCTTCCTTTTAGTTAAAGTTCATAGGTGTGTACTAGGCTAATGGCCCTGGAGCCTTTACAAGACTAGCCCATAGGATTACCCTGGCATTGTGCCACCCAACCTTAGTTCCCAGTGCCTCTGTTGACTAGAGCCACTGGAGTGATCCCTGGGGTAAATCTTCTATTTCCCATCCATTCATCAAGATTTCTCTTGAAGAGGGCCAGTGAGGTGCTCTGTTTGACATGTATGGGAAGTCTATTCCATAGCATGGGCAGTCTCTCGGTTATGAACCTGTCCCTCCAGCACGTTCTGTTGATTGTGGTAATGAGTGTGAAGTCTCTGGAGTATGTGGTGCTGAGGGATTGGTATTTCTTTACACGTAGCACTAACAGAGCTGGATCAGACATGGCTTTGTAAGTCAAGCAGAGATTGCTTCTAAGTAGGCGATATGAGACAGAGAATAGTTGGAGTTTTTGAGTCTGTCCATATAGGACAAGTGTTTATGGCCTAGGATCCTCTTTGTGAGGTACTTTTGTGGTCTCTCCAGTTGTTGCAGGTGTCTAGTGAGGTACATGCCAAATGGGGCACTGTACTTGATGACTGGCCTAATGAGGGAAAAGTAGAGGGAGACAATGACCTCTTTCTTCATGGATGCAAAATCCTTAGTAATGAGATGTGCCACATAGAAGGACTTAGGTTCATAGGTTGGTACTAGGCTATCAGCCCTAGGGCCTATACAAGCCTAGCCATAACAATTCTCCTGGATATTTCTTCCCACAATATTTACTTACCTGGACCCCTGTCTAGCAGGGTGACTGAAATTTCCTATCTCCCATCCAATCATCAAGGTTCCTTTTGAAGAGGGCCAAGGAGGCGCTCTGCTTGACATGTATGGGCAGTCTATTCCACAGTATGGGGACTCTCTGAGTCAGGAACCTATCCCTCCAGCATGTTTTGTTCGTTGTGATGACAAGGTTTAAATCCCTGGAGCATGTGGCTCTGTTGGATGTCCAACAGCTCAGGGTATGACATGGCCTTGCATGTTAAGCAGAGATCACCGCTGAGTAGACGATATGCCACAGAGTATAGCTGGAGTTTCTTTAGACGGTCAGCATATGGCATCTGCTTTAGGCCTGTGATTCTTTTAGTGAGGTATTTCTGCGGCCTTTCCAGCTGCTGCAGATGTCTTGTGAGGTACATACCAAATGGGGCATTATACTCTATAATGGGTCTAATGAGGGATGAGTACAGTGGGACAATGACCTCCTTTTTTCTGGATGAAAAGCCCTTAGTGATGAGGTGTGCCACACAGAAGGATTTCCTGACTGTTGTGGCAATGTGGTTATCGAAGCTGAGACCACTATCCACCTGTGTCCCTAAGTCTCTCATCACACTTTCGATGTTTAGTGTACTGCCAACTATGTGGTAATTCATGGGTACACGTTTTTTTTTTTTCCAAAGGGGATAACTACACATTTCTTGACATTAAGCTTGAGCCCATGGCTCTGGCACCAGGCATCTGTTTCTATAAGGCCCTTTTGTAGAATATCCACATAATTTGGAGATTCAGTAATGGCTCCCAGTTTGCAGTCATCTGCGAACTTTGTTAGCCAGAGTCCCTTAGTGTTGGCCTGTATTTCAGAGAAGTAGATGCCAAATAAGAGTGGTCCCAGGACTGAACCCTGAGGTACTCCACTTGTCACTTGTCTGGAGCTGGATTTGGAGTCGGCTACTTTTAAAGTCTAGGTTTTGCCAGTTGGCAACCCGTCGAGTGACGTAGAGATTTATGCCCACCATAGTAAGTTTATCTATGATTCCAGAGTGGGGGATGGTGTAGAAGGCCTTGGTGAGGTCCAGATAGGCTGTGTGGACCGCCTTACCCTCATCCACAGCTCTGGAGACTGATTCAAAGAAGTCAGTCAGGTTCAGGAGACAAGATCGGCCCTTCACAAACCTAAACTGGGTGGGATCCAGTGTTTGAAGGTTGCCAATGTCTTTGTTTATAAGTTCCATGATAATGCGTTCCATGCCCTTGCAGATCAGGTTTGTCAGACTGATGGGACGGTAGTTCCCGGGATCCAAGCTGGATCCCTCCTTGTGGAGTGGGATAACTGTAGCTGTGCGCCACTCAGTGGGCATGAAGCCTGAGGTGAGGCTATGATTAAACATGACACTTAGGTGAGGTGCCAGTTCATTTTGTAGTTCATGTAGTACACAGCCTGGGATGTCATCTGGTCCCATGGATGCTGTATTCTTAGTTTTGCAGAGTGCGGTTTCTACCTGTGTGGCCATGATTACTGGAATTTGACAATCTTTTGGTATTGAGATGGGCCCTTTAGGGGGTGAGAGGGGGGTGAAGTTGGCACTAAATCGATCTGCCAGGATATTGGCAATATCCTTGGGATCAGTATATTTAATGCCATTCTGTTGTAGCTCAGAGCAGATCTGAGCATTACCATTTAGATTCTTGACATAACTATAGAATGTCTTGTGGTTGTCTTTGGAATCTTTGGCAATTTTATTTTCGTAACTAGCTTTTGAGGATTTTATGAGGGATCTCAGATTCTTACTGAGGCTGGTGAGGGAGTTTTTTGCATCCTGGGATTTTCCTCTTTTATGCACGGTTTCTTCCTTCTGTTGTACAGTTTGTTTATAGCAGGGGACCACCAGACTGGCTTCCTTTTTTTGGAGGAGGGCACTTTGTTTCTATTTGGGATGGCACGATTCATGCACGAGTGGATGTGCTCATACAGTGCCTTAGTGTAGGATTCCGCAGTCGAACTTTCAGATCCCGTCTGCATGGGTGTCATGAAGTTTGTCACTTCTGACTTCAGTAGCATGAAGTTGGCTTTGGAGAAGTTTTTTACGGAGGTTTCCTTACTGGGGGATGTGGGGTGGGATGTGGATGTCAAGGGTGATTTGCCTATGGTCAGACCTAACCAGTGAGGGGGTGACCATTGGTGTGGAGCATCTATTTCCCATGTTGGTAATGACTAGGTCTAGGATATTGGAGCCCCTGGTGGGACAATGGATTAGTTGATCCAGAGTGTTGGAATTTATGAATTCCAAGAACCGTTGGGAAAAGGTGTTGGTACCCGAGTAGTTTTCACAGTTAATGGCAGGGTAGTTGAAATCACCCAGTATTAGGGTGTTTGGTTGTATCTTAATATTTTCCAGTACATTTAGAAAAGTGTAGTGAGAATCTTGGGGCATGGTAGGGGATCTGTAGCAAGCTACAATTTGGATTGCAGTCTTACCTAGTATTAGTTGCACCTGGAGAATTTCAGACGCATTGTGCTGGGCAACTAGCCTGGAGGTGTGAATATGGACATTACTCCACCTTTAGTGTTTCAGTATTGGTTTTGTGGTCGAAAAGTGTGGTGAGAATTGTATCCTGGTATTGCAGGGGTGCTCCCTGGAGCCTTGAACCAGGTCTCAGTTACTGAACAGATATCAATGTTCTCCATTTTTAGGAATGCCTCAAGAGAGTGCATTTTGAGGTTTAGACTTCTAGCATTGAGTAGCATTACCTTCAGATTTTGCATTCTTGTATCTTTTACAGTGGTGGTTTTGTCCTTTGAACCTTGCCTAAAAAAGGCATTATAGGGGTGGCAAAGAGCTTTAGCCAATAACCTGAATACCAGGGGTGACAGGTGCAGACCATCTGGCAAAGCATCGTGGTTTGTCAATTTTGTCTTCCCAGGCAGACAAATGATACTGGATCCCAGCTAAGCCAATTGTTGAAGTCAATCATTTTGTCCTTATACTGTGGTATCATTCTGGGTGAAGGCAGGATGCTACTCAGGGCTAGGGTCATACCTGCCTGGGCCACATGATCCGAGAGCTCTTCCATGTCTCTTTTCATGTAGTCCAGGGAGGTACTTCTAAAGTCTTTCGCTCCAACATGGACAATGACAGAGTCGTATTTGCACTTGTGGTGTTACTTGAGTGCATGCGTTATGTGGCGGATCCTGGCACCCGACAGGCAGCTGACTGTAATTTTTTCCTTGTTTAGCCTGGTGAGTGGGACATCAGTGTGCCTGACTATAGAGTCACCTATGACTAAAGTGTTGGGTACATTGTCTTGCCTTAGGGGCTGTTGTTGGGTGGCACAATGATGTTGTGAGCTATGTGTCACTTTGGTTGCGACTGGTGTTTGTTTGCATTTCAGCTTCGGAGATCCTTGCTGCTTGGGCAGGTTAGTGTTAAGGGCTTCCACATATGTGGGTTTAGTGTTGCTATGTGTGGGTGTTGATGGTGTGGGTTTTGAAGGGCCATGAGTTGCTTGAGGTGTAGTGCAGGTGTTAACCTTCTTCTCTTGACTGTCTAGCACAATCTTGGCTGGAGAGAGCTTTGCTTCCAGTTTGGCTATGTAAGTGCATCTCTCGTAGGTTTAGGGTTGGGTGGTAGGAGGAGAGGGTTGTCTGTGTACATGAGGCAGTTGCTGCATTGCCCCAGTATGCCCAGATTCACCAGGTAGACAGGAGAAATCATTGGAAGCTGACCCTTGGACATGCCTGTTTAGGTGCTTTTTTTGTAAAGTACAAGAGCTGTTTTCCCTTACCTTTGCAAGATACTTTGCAATTATAGGCTGTTTAGTGCCTACAATTAATTTCTCCTTACTGACCAGGAGAGTTAAGTGCTTGTATCAGTTTCAGGCTTCCTAGTGCTTTCCAGCAGGTTCTAGAACAAGTGTTAGTCACAGGGGCTCAGATTTTAGTGCTACTAATGAGAAACCAGCTAGTTCTAAGGGAAAATTTCAAGAGCAGACTTTCTGGCACCTGGAATAGTTTAACTGTAGCCCCGTGGTGCTGCACGATGCAAAAAATGCACACACACACACACACACACACGCATTTTTAAGCCAGAAAGTTGAAAGGGATAGAAATCAGCCCAAAAAGACTAATACAATTACAATTTCAGAGCGGGAAACCACTTCTGGCCACAGTGACAATGTAGTGGCCAAAAGAGAGGTTGCTGTCAACCTGTGTTCCCAGATCTCTTATAACGACTTCTGCATTAAGTGGACTACCATCCATGTGATAATTCTTGGGAACTGGGTTTTTCCCAAAGGGGATGACGACACATTTTTTTGGCATTGAGCTTAAGGCCATAGTTTTGACACCAGTCATTGGTCTCAGTGAGGCCTTTCTGTAGGATGTCGACATCACTTGGGGAGTTAATAATAGCTCCCAACTTGCAATCGTTTGCAAACTTTGTCAGCCAGAGTCCCTTTGTGTGGGCCTGAATTTCATTTCAAAGTAGATACAGGAGAGGACCCAGGAACGAAAACTGTGGGATTCCACTCATGACTGGTCGGCAGTCTGACATGGAGTCAGCTACTTTCACACTGTGGGTTCTATCTGTGAGCCAGCATGTAACCCACCTAGTGATATAGGAGTTGATACTTAGCTTAGTGAGCTTTTCTATGACTCGAATCTTATCAAAGGCCTTGGCCAGATCAAGGTAGGCTGTATGAACCACCCTGCCTTTATCCACAGCTCTGGTGACTGACTCAAAGAAGTCGACCAAGTTGAGCAGGCATGATCTATCCTTCACAAAACAAACTGTGTCGGATCCAGAGTTTGGAGATTCCCTATATCCTTGTTTATTAGGTCCAGGATGATGCATTCCATAGCTTTGCAGATCAGACACGTCAGGCTAATGGGGCGATAGTTCCCAGGGTCTGTAGTCGCTCCTCCTTTCTGGAGAGGGATGACTGTAGCAGTGTGCCATTTGGTAGGGACACAGCCTGAGGTAAGGTGCCAGTTCACTCTGTAGTTCATGTAGGACACAGCCAGGGATATTTGTCAGGTTCCACAGAAGCTGTATTCTGGCCTTGGATAGTGCTGTTTTAACCTGTGCAGCAGTAATACTGGGTGCCTGGCAATCTACTGGTATTGTGATTGGTCCTTTGGGGGAGGGGTAAAGTTGACACTGAATCTGTCGGTCAGTATACTGGCAATATCTGTTGGCTCGGTAGAGAAGGTACCATTGTGCAGTAACTCAGAGCAAATCTGGGTATTGCCGTGGAGTTTCTTTACATAACTATAGAAGGCCTTGTGGTTGTCTTTACTATCTGCTGCAATTACGTTTTCATAGTTTGCTTTAGAGGATTTGATGAGGGATGTCAACTTTTTGCTGAGGCTGATAAGGGAGTTTGTCCAGTCTTGGTGACTTAACCTTATTCCGCATCAGTTTCCTCCTCCTGTTGTAGAGTTTGGTTATGGCAGGGGACCACCAGATTGGCTTCCTTTTTTTGGACGAGATTGTCTTGGTTCTGTTGAGTATGGCGAGATCCATGCATTTGTGTACGTGTTCGTACAGTGCATTGGTGTATGATTCGGCAGTCATGCAACTATTCTCCATTTGCATAGGTGCTGTGAAGTTAGTCACCTCTGTTTTTAGGAGCCCAAAGTTAGCTTTGGAGAAGTTTTTCATGGTGGTTACCTTTGCAGGGGATGGGTTGGGAGGGATGTGGATTGCCAAGGTGATTAGTTTGTGGTCGGATCTAACCAGGGAGGAGTTGACTACTGGTGTAGAGCAATGGTCACCCATGTTGGTAATCACCAGGTCAAGGATGTTGCTACCTTTAATGGGGGAGACTATGAGCTGGTCCAGGGCATTGGAATTAATGAATTCCAGGAAACGTTGGGCAAGTGTATTGGTAGATGAGTAGTTTTCCCAGTTAATGGAGGGGTAGTTGAAGTTGCCCAGTATGAGAATGTTAGGTTGGACCCTAATATTCTCCAGGGTGCTTAGGAATGTGGAGTGTGAGTCTTGGGACATGGTTGGGGACGTATAGCAGGCTACGACCTGAATTGCTGTCTTACCCAATGTTAGCTGCAGCTTAAGTATATCTGATGCATAATGTTGGGCTACCCGTCTGGAGGTGTGCACATCCTTTATGATTATGGAAACACCACCGCCTTTGGAGTTTTGGTTCAAGTTCTGGGGCCGAAAGGTGTGGAATGAGTTATAGCCTGGTAGTCCAGTGGTGCTTTCTGCTGTCTTGAACCAGGTCTTTGTTACAGCAGAAATGCCAATGTTCTCCATTTTAAGGAGTGCTTTGAACGAGTGCATTTTGAGATTTAGACTTCTAGCGCTGAGCAGCATAACCCTCAGATTGCATTTGTTTGTAGCTGTTATGGGGGTAATTTGGTCTTTGGAACACCCCCTAAAAAGGCAATATAGGGGTGGCAAGAGCCTTGGCCAGTATCCAGAAGCCCAGGGATGACAGATGCAAGCCATCTCTGGCAAAGCATCAAAGTCCATCATTCATGTCATCCCAGGCAGACAAATACTGGATCCCCATAGAATGACACCAGAAACTTAGCCACTTGTTGAAATCAATCATTTTCTGGTTGTACTGAGGTATAATTCTGGGTGATGGTAGGATGCTGCTCAGGGCTAGGGTCATACTGACCTGGGCTAAACAATCCGAGAGCTCCTACATGTCTCTTTTCATGTAGTCCAGGGAGGTACGTCTCAGGTCATTCACATCCACATATACAATGACAGAGTTATATTTGTACCTGCTGTTGAGGAACCTGAGTGCATGTGTTATGTGGCAGATCCTTGCACCTCACAGGCAGCTGACTGTTACATTCTACTTATTCCAACCTAGTGAGTGGGACATAAATGTGCCTCACTATTGAGTCACCTATGACTAGTGTGTTGGGCATGCTGTTTTGCCTTAGGGGCTTTGGTTGAGTGGCACACTGTTTAGGAGGGTTGTGTGTCTTGTGATTAGTGTTGTGTTGTGGTAGTTGAGTGCATTTCTGCCTTGGATGTCTCTGCTGTTTGGGTAGATTTTTATTGACAGCCTCCGCGAAGGTGGGTATGTGGTTTGTGTTTTTATGTGAAGGCAGTGCTGGTGTGTGCTCTGGAGGGCTGTGTGTTCCATGTGGTGTGGTGCAAGTGTTGACCTTCTCCTCTTGACCAGCTATTCTGGTCTTGGCTGGAGTGCGCATGGCTTCAAATTTGGATATACAAGTGCATCTCTCGTAAGTCTGAGTGTTGGGAGGTAAGAGGAGAGGGTTGTCTGTGTACGTGAGGCAGTTGCTACATTGCCACAGGATTCCCATGTTCACCAGGTTAATAGGAGAAAGCACAGGGAACTGACCTTTAGACATGCCTGGAGGAGAGGGCTTTAATAATAAGTGTACTGGAACTGTTTACTTGTAGAATGTTTAGTGCTAATACCACTTTTGTGTTACAATAATTGCTACAAGTAGTCTGGTAAAGTGCTAGACTAATAAGCTAGTAAACGTGCAGTAGAGGAGAGAACTAGCAGATCTAAGGGAAAAATGGAAAAGCAGACTTTGGCACCGCCCAGAAGATTACAAACAGTCCTGGATACAGCAAACCTGCATCTGGACTAGACTAGTCACAGGAAAGGCAGGAAACAAGCGCAAACATGGGCTCTTAAACCAGAAAGTTGAAAACCTTTCTTGTAGGTGTATTTTACCAAGACAGTAAAAGCACAGAGTACACCCATCTGAATTAAGCACTTTGCCCTCACATTTTTTACACCTTTTAAACCCGGAGGTGCCTTTAGAGGGTTTAGTAGGAAAAGGTTTTTCCTGTTGTTTGACCATAATAGCCACTAGAAACTGTCACCCTATCACACAACAGAGCAGAGTGAGAGAAGTACAATTAGCAGGACACCTTTTTTTTTTTTTTTTTTTGTACCAACAATGGTATGCAAGAATACCTTAGAAAGGTAAACAAAGGAGGGGAAAGAGTACCAACGATGGTACTGGACAGTCTGCCAATGGTAGAAGTAAATAGGAAAGAGGAAAAATAGCTTCAAAAAGAAAATGAGAAGCGCTGCAGCAGGTAGAAACACAAACAGTTATAAAGAGAGAAATATAGAAGTTTTCAAAGAAGGAAGTCTACAAATCAGACAATACTCACAAAAAATACGCCAAGGCTTGAGAGAAGGAAACAAATGCATCTGGCCTGCGAAGAGGCAAACAAGATCTGTGGTAATCTCTGAGAGGAGCATTATGGGTAGAGCCTGACTTGAGAGTTTGGAGACAGCGGGCTGAAGTAAACAGCCATCTCAGTTCCGAAGTTTGGAACTGAACCCACTGTCAAAAATTGCGTGAAGACTGACAACATCAGATCAAGTGTTTTGGTAAGCATGTAGGCTTAAAAATAATACAAAATAATAAAAGACATGAAAAAATGCTAAGTTTCTTACATCTGCAAAGTTATTACCTTGTTTTTTTTTTCATTAGCAAATGTTCACTGGGAATCAAGAAGTCTACAGCTAAAGGTGGTTGGACATTGTGTTCTGAGTGAAATTTACAAAGATTCATTGCGGACTACTTTTACATGGAGACAAGCAGTCTGCAGATGCAAGCATTTAATCTTGAAAATTCTGAATATTTTTTCCAAAGGAAATGCAAACTGTAAAGGCAGTACAATGGCAAGCAGTTTGGTGAAAATTAAGTTTGAAATTATGGGAAGTGAAAAGGAGATAGATAGTAGCCTCTCTAGCAGCCTTAACACTTTAATGCATTTAACAGAAAGTACAGTTTTGTACCTACCATAAATGTAGATGTCCGAACTGGATAGCATCTGCAGTCATAACAACTGGGTTGTCCTGTCGTCAGGCAGCCCTTCAGTCGGCCGGATTCCAAAGTCCGGGTCCGGCTTCGGCTGATGTCGCACTTCACCCGACGTCATCTCTACTGGTCTCCGGGTATAAAGGCATCAGCCGACGCCATTTTCTTCAGTGTTTCTTGCCCCAGATGCCAGTTGCCCTTCCTGGAAGGCTAATTTTTGGATAAATGCCAATGTTTCCAAAAGGATAGAAGGCAAACTCAGAAATAAGCATGTATGTACATATATACAAACAAATACACCATAAGAGACTCCCCCCACTAGCTAGCTATTTGGAGGGTAAATACCCTAGGAGTACCACAGAGGGGAAGGAGGGAGGGTAATCCTGACTGCAGATGCTATCCAGTTCGGACATCTACATTTATGGTAGGTACAAAACTGTACTATGTCCTTCATGGATGCATCTGCAGTCATAACAACTGGGTAGAATACCATAGCCAACTAAGGGAGGAGGAAAAAATTAGATTATGGTGTGGTTAGGATCCCTTGCAGCACAGCAGTGGCAAACCCTGCTCGGGATCTGGAGTACAAAGGTAAGTTATAATGCTTGGCAAATGTATGCACGGAGGTCCAAGTAGCCGCCTCAATAATGTCCTTGGTTGCCACTCCTCGTAAGAAGGCTGTGGTAGTGGCTGTTGCCCTTGTAGAATGAGGCCTTATGTTCTGTGGGATTGGTTTTCCATGGAAGGAGTAACAGAATCGTATGCAATTTCCTATCCATTTGGAGATTGTCTGTTTGGAAATAGCTTTTCCTTCCCTTCCTGTTGCATAGGCTACAAAAAGCTGGTCAGTTTTTCTGCTATTTTTTGTTCTGTCCAGGTAGTAGCGCAACTGTATGTACATCCAAGGAATGCAGCATTCTTTCCCCTCTGTTTTGTGGGTTGGGAAAGAAGGTAGGTAGGTGGATTGCCTGGTTTAAAGACACTCTGGATATCACCTTAGGCATAAACGTAGGATTAGTCCTCATGGACACTCTATCTTGGTGGAAGATTAGGAAGGGCTGTACTGCCATTAAGGCCTGAAGCTCAGAGACCCTCCTTGCTGAGGTTATTGCCAGTAGGAAAGCAGTTTTCCACGATAGATGCTGTAGGTCCGCTGTAGCTGCTGGTTCAAAAGGTGCGAGTGTCAATTTTTCTAGCACAAAGTTCAAATCCCAAGCTGGCAATGGTGGTTTCCTTGGAGGTTTTACATTCTTGATTCCTCTGAGGAACTGCCTGAGTAAAGGATGTGAAAAGACAGGTGGATCAAAGCTGTATTCTGCTGAAATAGCTGATGCATGTATCTTGATGGAGGAATAGAACAGGCCTGTATGTAGAAGCTCTGCCAGATACTCCAGAATGTTAGCCATATCTATAATTGACACATCTTTTCCTCTTTCGGTGCTCCAAATGACAAACCTTTTCCATTTTCCTGCATAGTTCCTTCTTGTTGAAGGTCTGCGGGCTTCAAGGATAATGTCTTTAACCCTTTGGGAAAGTTCTGGGTTAGTTGCTGCTATGTGATGTTCCATGCAGTCAGTTGCAACGTTTTTAGACTTGGATGCATGATGCTGTAGTTGTTCTGAGTTAACATCAAAGGCATCAGGGGTATTGGCCACATGTTGTCCCGAGACATGCTCCTCAGTAATGGGTACCAGTGCTGTCTTGGCCAGTTTGGAGCTATCAGGGTTATCCTTGGACGTTCCTCCTTGATTTTTAGCAATACCTTGTGTATCAAGGGAAGAGGTGGAAATGCATATGCTGTTAGACCTTTCCAGCTGAAGGAGAGCGAATCCACTTTCCATGCAAGTGGGTGGAATGTCCTTGTGCAGAATTTTTTGAGCTGGTGATTGAGAGGGGAAGCGAATAGATCTATCTGTGGCCTTCCCCATTTCTTTGAGATGGTCTTGAAGATGTCCGGGTGTAGCATCCATTCGTGGGCATCCGATGTGGTTCTGCTCAATATGTCTGCTAGAGTATTGTCCTTTCCCGGTACAAATATTGCCTGTAACTGGATGTTGTAGCTGAGTGCCAGGTTCCAAAGCTCCAAAGTCATTCTGCATAGGGGGTATGAATGAGTGCCTCCCTGCTTGTTGATGTACCACATGACTGTGGTGTTGTCTCTGTCCTTATCATCAAATGGCCCTCTTTGAGAAATGGTCTGAAATTTTGGATTGCCAGTTTTACTGCCAGCATTTCTTTTAGGTTGATGTGCAGGTGGAGTTGATCCTGCGTCCACAATCCTTGTATGCATTTGTCCAGCATGTGAGCCCCCCATCCTAGGTCTGAGGCGTCTGTTGTGATGGTCTGGCTTGCTTGATAGCTGTGAAAGGGTAGGCCTGGGTTTGACTGGCATGCTTGCGCCCACCATAGGAACTCCTGTTTTAGGCATGGGATTAGTGGAATTTCTGCTTCTAGGCTGTGCCTGTGTTGGGACCATAAATTCCTTAGGTACCACTGTAGTTTTCTCATATGTAGTCTGGCATGTGGAACCAAGATTATGCATGATGCCATGTAGCCCAAGGCCTGCAGGACTTTTCTTGCTGTTAACTTGTTCTGTTTTGTTAGAGCCAAGAAGTAAAGAGGGAGTTCTTTTGTTTTTCTGCGGTTAGGAATGCCATTTGTTTTACAGTGTCCAATTCCGCTCCCAGGAATGTCCTTGTTTGGGATGGTATCAGCCTTGATTTTTGTAAATTGACTGTGTATCCCAGTGCTTGTAGCAAGTAAATGACCCTTTGTAAATCTGTTGTCAGTTTGCTTTTGTTGTCCCTTGTAGCAGGCAGTCGTCCAGGTATGGGTAAATTTGGATTCCCTGTAGTCTGCAGTGGCGATTACTGATGCCAGGCATTTTGTGAATACTCTGGGCAGTAGATAAGCCAAAGGGCAATGCTGAGAATTGATAATGCTCTGATCCTGCAAGAAATCTGAGGTATCTTCTGCAAATTGGTCGAATGGGGACGTGCAGGTATGCCTCCTTGAGATCTAGAGTTACCAGCCAACACTCCTTGCCCAGCATGGGAAGAAGTTGCTGTAGGGTCAGCATTTTGAATTTTGGGACAATGATGTATGTATTTAAGGTGGACAGGTCGAGAATAGGTCTCCAACTTTTTTCCTTTCTTGGAACTAGGAATAGTCTGGAGTAAAATCCTTTGCCTTGTTCTGTTATTGGCACTCTTTCCACAGCTCTCATCTTCGCTAATTGCATTATCTGCTGTAGAGCTTCTGTTTTTTGATTTGGAGGCAGGTTTGGCATTCCTCTTTTGACTGGTAACCTTGGTCTATGGTTTGCAAAATCCACTTGTCTTTTGTGATGTAGTGCCAGTTTTTCAAAAATAAGGTTAATTTTCCGCCTAATGGGGCTGCTATTTGTTCCCTGGTAGGCGGATGTAGAGTTAAGTCACTGTGATTGTGCTGTTGTAGTGGTAGTGGCTGTGTCTGTGCCTCTGTTATTACCTTGCCACTGTCGTCCTCTGTAGGCACCTCCTCTGGATTGGTTTCTGCCTCTGGAACGTCTATTCCTGCCCCTTTGGGATCTTGTGGAGTCAGGAAAGGACCAATTTTTGGCAGGCCAGTTCCTGCTAAACCTTGGGGGCTGAACCTGCAAGAAATCTTTAACCGCTGGAACAGATTTTGCCTTTTCTTCCATTTTCTTCATTACCTGCTGGGCAGGTGTACCAAACAAACTGGTCTTATCCATAGGAGCATCTAATAACTTAGCTTTAACATGATCCGGTAAGACTTGTTCCTTCAGCCAGGCATGTCTTCTTATCACTGTGCCAGTCATGGCTGATCTAAATGAAGCCTCCAGTGCATCATAGCCACATTTTAAGGAATGGTTACTAACCTGTTGTATGTTATTTACCATTTCTAATACATATTTCTTATCTATAGAGTCATCAGAGGATAGTTTTTTAGTTAACTGATCAAGCATAAACTCTTGGTATTGTATCATGTGAAACTGACAGTTTAAAGCTCTAGCTGAGAGAGTAGCTGAGGTATAAACTTTTTTGCCCCATCTGTCTAAAGACCTGGCTTCCCTTTCAGAAGGAATAGGGTTTTTTGCTGTGGTCGAGGCCACTGCCTTAGGCCCCTGGGATATAGTTTCGGGGTCTGCAAGTGGGGCCTTGTATAGGTGATGATGAGTGTCAGGTACCCTGTAAAATCTGTCTGGTTTGGCAGGGGCTGGAGGTAAGGAATCTGGTGCAGAGCAGACATCATTAAAAGCATCGTCCACAACAGAGAGAACAGGAGGTATAGCTAAGGGTCTGTGTTGTGGAAGGTGCAGGAAAGTCCTAAGTCTTTTTCTGGAATCTGAGAAATCCTGTTGCTGCCATTGGAATTGTTCTCGCATGGCATGTAAGGTTTCCCCAAAGGAAAATTCTTCTGGTGGAGAAGCAGCTGGAATGGATTCTTCAGCATCTGAGTCTTCATAATTGGAGAAAGGAGCCTCTGGCTGGTCTGTAATATCTGAGTCATCCGCAGAATCATCAGAGGACACAGGCTCGGGGAGCTCTGCCCTAGGTCTCTTCTCTGGGGGCTGAGAGGCCCTGTCTGGGTGAGATTGAGATCCCCTAATTAAGGATATTAAATCTTCTGCCAGAGTAAGCATTTGTGAACTAGAAGTAGGCCTGGTAGAGGGGGGTTTAACAGGCACTGATTTAGTAGACTTGGCTGCTTTAGCCCTGGCAAAAGCCTTAATGGACATGGCTGCAGGAGGCCTAGCAGCACCACGTGCTGGGGTAGAGACATCCAAAGGGATGGTGTCTGATAATTCACTAGAAACCACTGTAGTAGGTAAAATTTCAGAGGCCGATTCAAGTAAGGTAGCAGGAACCTCAGAAGTAGTCAAAGATTCAGCTGTGCTTTGATCAGTTTTCTCGGTTTCGGCCGAAACCGAGACACTCGCGGTTTGCTTAACCATGGTTTCGGCCGAAACCGTGGACCGCGAGTGTCGGTCTTTTCTTTGCGTTTAACAATTTGGGTAGTCGGAGGATCCGACGGCATAATGTACGCAAAATCTGAACCGAAAAACTGTTCAGCAAACTCCGACCGACGCCTAAGCGTTAAATCGGTTGAAGGAAGCACAGGCCGAACAGGCTGCTACGCCGTGGTCTGGGCCTAAACAAGGCAAACAGTAAGAGTGGAAATCTTTATGAGGTATTTGTTTCCCACAAGTTAAACAGTTATTGACTTTTTCTGACATCGGCTGAGGCAAGAAAGAGTCCCCAACGGGTACTTAGCTTTAGAAGTCTTGTAGTATTCGGTAGTAGTAATCTCTGGATCCGACCGACCGGCACTTGCGAACAGCTTCTGCTTCGGGCGCCACGCGGCAAGAAAGACTGAAGAAAATGGCGTCGGCTGATGCCTTTATACCCGGAGACCAGTAGAGATGACGTCGGGTGAAGTGCGACATCAGCCGAAGCCGGACCCGGACTTTGGAATCCGGCCGACTGAAGGGCTGCCTGACGACAGGACAACCCAGTTGTTATGACTGCAGATGCATCCATGAAGGACATCAGTGTACAACGAAGCTTTGTTTGTTGGTACACTTTTTCTTAGGGCTAAAAGTTAATGTTTTCTGAAAGCATACAAGTTGTTTTTCACATCTGTGAGGGAAATAGAGATAAGAAAAAAACCCAGACAGCAGTGTAAGTGAAACTGTAGAATGCGTTTTAGCATATGTAACCTTAATTTTAGGTTAGGTAATGCCTGTGGTGCAGCTATAGATTTCAGACAACTGTTCCTATCTGGAGGGTTAAACTTAATTTTTGGAAGATGCATACAGTTTTGTGGGTGTTGGTTGTTTGAAAAATTATTTAGATTTTTGAGTGTTTTCATTAAAACAAAAAGTCTTGAAAAATGAGACATATGTTCAAATGGAGATGAGAAATAGCCGTAGAAAAGATCAGCCTGCCAAACAGTGCATGCATTTAACACGAAAGTTGGAAATACACATTCAAGCAAACTGATATATAATACATGGGAACAATAGCTTTTTTCACAATGGCTATGCTAGCTGTAATATCTTGGTAAATAAATGACCTTACAGGCACAGACACAAAGGAAAGAGATTGAATTATATTAAGTAATGCAAAGTGCAAACAGCAATGCTTCAGGAGACAAACCTGGAAAGAAATGAGCAAGTGAATTTGACAAAGAAAGGATTTCAGGATGCCTTCTCAATAGGATATCAGGGACAAAGGCAAAGGGGAGTAATTATACTAATTGATAGAGTGGCTCCAAAAGTGAAAGAGGAGGGGGAAGACAATAATGGTAGATTTGTGGCATAAAGGGACTATTGGCAAGGGAATAGGATTATGCTGACGTGTATTTATATTCCTGGCCAGCATTAGGCACCCGCGGGGAGCCCCCGATTACCTCCACGCGAATGAGGGTCCCCATCCAGCAGCCACGGGTTGGTCCGACCATTACTGTTCCTCGGCTCAGCTCCTCCTGGACGTCTGCACAGTTCTCTGACATCACCGTGAAAATCAGAACTGTGTTTCCATTTTTTTTTGATTCGCAGGCAAGCTGCACTCAATCAGGTCCGCTCACTGAAACATGGGATCTGATTGGCTGCAGAAGGCTGGGAACCAACTTCTTGTTTTGTTTTTCTTTTTTTAAAGTAGAAAGTGATGAAGCAAGGACCTGATTTGGTCCTTGCAAAGCACTTCCTGTACAAACTGCCTTCAAAAAGGCACTTGTGGGTTAATAAGGATCACTTCTCTTGTTTTTAAACAGAGGAGTGTTCCTTAGCAGCAGAGTGTGGAGATCGAGCCGGGTTTGGACCAGCGTGAGGACCGACTTCATCGGAGAATGGATCCGTGGTGGATTCAAGCCTTTGGAGCAGTTATGGTCATTGGAAACTACTCCTTTCAACTGTCCTTCTATGGGCAATTTCTCAAAAGTTCTGAAAATCTTTCCTTTAAAGGGCAGTTTCAAAAGGACTGCAGCGGTCTAAGGAAAGCAAGCAGAGCAGGTGAGCCTTCAGTCATGAAGAAGGAGCAGAGTATTAGAAGCAACCTTCTGTAGAAAGCATAAAATTAGAAGTTATGTACCTACAATAACGTTCCATGTTAGTTGTCTTCTCTCGCCTTCTTTCTTGCTGGATGGGTTCGGAGCCGATCCTCGGCTCCGACTCAGCACTTGCTAAGCTTGAGAACTCCTTTTACCAGCTCGAGGCAACCCTATATCGCATGATGCAAGGCGAGACTACCTCAGATCTCGTTTGGTAGCTATAACACCCTGCTAAAATAATACAATTCCCAAAGGAAGAGCAAAGACTAGCCTAGAAGAACCAGGCAAAAAGTTCTTAAGATAGACTCTTTCTACTGAAGACTCAGGAGAGTGAAACCTGAGAAAGAGAAGCCCTTCAAGATCTGTCCAGGCCAGGGGGAAGGAGGGAGGGACGCAAGAAAGAAGGCGAGAGAAGACAACTAACATGGAACGTTATGGTAGGTACATAACTTCTAAATGTTAAGTTGTCAATCTCGCCTTCATTCTGCTGGATGGGACAGCGTCCTAGCACCTGTATCCTGGGTGGCTCAATGGAACAGACTCTTGAGAACTGTGGAACCAAAGCTGGCTCTGTCCCTGGAGGCCAAATCTAATTTATAATGAGACACAAAGGTATGAGGAGTGGCTCAAGTAGCTGCTGCACAAATGGTATCAATGGGTAGCCTATCCTGAAAAGCTATAGATGTGGACAGGCTCCTGGTTGAATGCGCTTTCGGTTTTGAGGGTAGTTGCTTGCCTCTGAGCGAATACACATAAGAAATGGTAGAAGACAACCATATGGATAAGGTCACTTTCGACACTGGGAGACCTTTCCTGTTTTCTGCATAGGAAACAAATAATTGATCAGATTTCCTGAAATGTTTAGTTCTATGCAAATAATATCTGAGTTGACGATGGACATCCAAAAAATGAAGTTTTTGTTCAGCTCTGTCCGAATAATTAGGGAAAAAACTGGTAGATCGATGGATTGATTAATATTAGTCTGAGAAACAACTTTGGGCAGAAAAGATGGATTAGTTCTTAAGGATACCCTGTCCTTGTGAAAAACTAAGTATGGGGAACGGATACAGAGGGCTTGTAGTTCAGATACTCTCCTTGCTGAAGTGACAGCCACCAAGAATATTGTTTTCCAGGTCAGCAACTTTAAGGAGCATGAAGCAGACGTTTCGAAGGGGGGTAAAATCAAGGATGCTAACATCAAATTCAGATCCCATTGTGGAGGAGGCTTTAGAAGAAAAACATCTCTCAGAAAGGCTTTGCATAGTCTGTGCGACATTATGTTATGATCTTGCAAGCCCACATATTTAGAAATTGCTGCCAGTTGGACTTTAACTGTCGATGAAGAAGATCCTGACTGAAAAACTTCAGCCAGAAAATCCAAAATTGAATGCACTGGCGCAGTAAAGGGATCAATGCGCCTGGAGTTTGCCCATAGGGAAAAACGTCGCCACTTGCTAGCATAAACCGTTCTGGTGGACAACTTTAAGGAAGCCATTATGATATCTCTGACAGGATCAGAGATCATAGGAAGCCTGGTAGGGAAGGAAGTGGAGCAACCAAGCAGTGAGGTTGAGAGAACGAATGGCCCGGTGCTGTTGACCCGTTTGGTGGAATAGAAGATATGGAACTGGGTCCAGATGCCAAGGCTGCACCAGGAGATGACGATGTAGGGACGGGAACCAAATTTGTCGAGGCCAGTAAGGAGCAATGAGAATCAACTTGGCTCTCAAAACGGTAGCTTTCTGAATGACCTGTGGAATTAAAGGGAATGGGGGAAAAGTGTACAGAAGTCCCCGGGGCCAATCCTGGGTTAGAGAGTCTCTCAGGGGATGGCCTGGTAGGGGAAAGAGGGTGAAGAAGTCCGGGCATTTGCTGTTTTGGGGTGTAGCAAAAAGGTCGCAACAAGAGGTGCCCCACTTCTGAAAAATCTCGTCCACTACCGATTGTTTGAGGGACCACTCGTGAGGCATGAGAATAGCTCTGCTCAGTCTGTCCGCTAAAAGGTTGGATCTTCCGGGGATGTGCGTTGCTATCAGAAACCGATGAGAGGAGATTGCCCATTGCCAAAGTCTGAGAGCTTCTCGACATAAAGGACAGGACCTGGTCCCGCCCTGTTTGTTGATGTACCAGACTACAGACATGTTGTCCATTTGAACTGCAATAGTCCACAAGGGAAGAAAGTCGTTGAGGGCTTACAACGTTAAAAGCACCGCTCTCATCTCCAGGACATTGATGTGCAGATGGTATTCTGTGGGTTGCCAAGTCCCATGGACCATCCTGCCCTGATAATGCCCCCCCCACCCGATCAGAGAGGCATCCGAAGTGACTGTGGCAACCGGAGATGGGGGAACAAACGGTCGGCCCTGATGGAGTAGAGGAGAAGATATCCACCAGGTTAGATGAGTCCTGCACGATTGTGTGACCAGAATTTCGTGCCTCATGGGTAGGTTCTGGAACGACCACTGAGTGAATAACATCCACTGCAGAAGACGCATGTGGAAGCGAACTAATGGTAGAAGTACAATGGCCGCAGCCATAAGACCTAGAACCTTCAGAACCAATCTGGCTCTGACCTTGTTGCTCAGTAATATGATCCAAACGTATTTTTGGATGTCCAGAATTCTCTGATTTGTTAGTCTGGCTAACATACTGACGGTGTTTAGTTCTGCGCCTATAAAGGTGATAGATTGGCAAGGCAGCAGAGAAGATTTTTCGAAATTCACTGAGATTCCCAACTGTTTGCAGATCTGCAGAGTGTAGTCTCTGCTTTGAAGAAGCTGATGCTTGGTGGTGGCGGAGAGGAGCCAGTCGTCCAAATAAGGAAACACCTGGAATCCTTGCCATGCATTTGGTAAACACTCTGGGGGCTGAAGTGAGGCCAAAGGGCAGGGCTCTGAATTGATAATGACTGGTCCCCAGCCGAAAGCGGAGAAACCTCCTGGAGCGTCTGTGTATCTTTATGTGATAGTACGCATCCTGAAGGTCTATCGAGCACATCCAGTTGTCCTTGCCCAAAACGGGCAGAATGGACTGAAGCATGACCATCTGGAATCTTGCCTTTCTGACAAATCTGTTTAGATTGCTCAGGTCTAAAATTGGTCTCCAATCTCCCGTCCTTTTGGGGACCAAAAAGAATCTTGAGTAGATGCCGGATCCTACTTGGTCTGCTGGAACTATTTGGGCGGCTCTTTTTTCTAGGAGCTTTGAGACCTCCTGTTTTGCCAAATCCCTTTGACCAGGTGAGATGTCTGGAAGGGATTGGTGAGGTACGGGATACCTTTTGAAAGCGATTTTGTAACCCTCGGATATGATCGACTGTACCCATATGTCTTGAGAGAGGGAACGCCAGGCTAATGGGTACAGCGATATCCTTCCCCCGACTGCCTCCAAGGGTGGACAGTCGGGCAACACCTCAGGGATGCTGAAAGGGCTTGTCAGGAAGAGGCTCCCTGCTACCCTGATTCTGGGGACCCCCCCTGCCTCTAGGGCGGCGTCTGTTATTGTTACCCCCTCTGCCTCTGGGGGTAAACTGACCACGTGTGTCCGGCGTAACTCCTTGGGCTTTACGGAACCACATTTTTCCTCCTTTCTGACCTTTGGGATAGGGTCTTGAAGGAGTGGAAAAATGGACTCCTACAGCAGAAAGGGTTTTGCCATCTTGTTCACACCTGGTCAAGGTCTCCTTCACCTGTGGTCCGAACAAAGCCGAACCGTCAAAAGGGGTATTGGTGAAGGACGCCTTGAAGGGGTCCGCGAAATTACAAAGCCGCATCCAGGCCTGACGTCTAAGTGCCACTCCTGTGCCTGCTGCTCTACTCGCTCCATCGGCCGCATAGGATATGAGCCACATGGAGGAGTTGGTTAAAGAATTTAGGATTGCTAGCTGTGAGGCAATCTTGTCTTGAGCCCCAGCAGCTGAAGGATCCTGAACCACCTCACCTAGTTCTTTGAGAATGTCTCTCTGAAGTCTGGTGAAATGACAAAGGTAGTTCAGCGAACACATAGCAAAGGTCGCTGAAGAAAACATCCGCTTGCCATACCTATCCATGGTCCTAGAGTCTTTGTTAGGAGGATGGACAGGCACGGAAGGATCCGCAAGTTCCTTCTTGGTGGCCGCCGCCACCACCATAGCATCCACAGAGACGCCCTTAGAAAGAAACTGCTTGTTTGAAGGGGCTGTAATAAATTTGGATGGCCTCCTGGGGACAGGTTCCACAGAATCCGGGGCTGCCCACGCCTTCCGGGCCACTACCTGCATAAGTGGGTTGAAAGGCGGAGACACCCAGGAGGTGGAGGGTCGGGATCCAAACGCCTCCAGGTATACCGACTCATCCTCGGAGGGGTCAATGGAAGGCCAGTTCCCCCTCTGTTTGAGGAGTTCCAGGATGTCTGAAAAGGAGACATCCTCAGAGGGGGACCGGGGGGAACCCTCCGACTCATCTAAGTCGGTATCTGATGTTGTAGACTCAGGGGAGTCTGTGTGTTTCCTCTTACACGTCCTCTTGCGCGGGGGTTCTCCTGCGGGATCAGGAGACACCTCAGAAGAGGAAGTTATTCCCAATGGGGAAACCTGGGGCGATGGATCCCTGGGCCTGGGAGCAAGAGACTGGCAAGAGACATCAACAGGCACCAAAGAGGGAGGAGCTAAAGGAATGGACCGTTGACCTGGCTCAGGTGCCAAGACACTCCTCATCACCTCAAAGGCTCCTCTCCCAGGGAGACCAGAATACTCCTGCTCCGAAGAGACAGGAATTCCTGGCTCCACTGAAACAGAAGGCTCCGAGGCCGATGTCGGTGCCGAGTTCACCAAAGCCGAAGCTCCGAGAGGGAGAGCGAGGTCGGACAAGGGTCCGATGCCACTAGCCCCCTCGGAGCCGACAATGGAAACTCAACGACCGGATCCCTCCAAGAAAGGTCTCATGGAGGAGATCGGAGCCGAAGACGATGGAGCCGAGCCGAAAGGGGATGTATCGGCCCCGGCGCCGACACGGTCACTGTCCCGAAAAGCTCTGGCTCCAAACTCTGGAGGAGAGTCGGAGGAGGAAGTTCAAGGGGAAGAGCAATAGCCGAAGTCTGCTGAGACGGGCTACGGAGCATTTGGGCTAGTGCCTGTGACTTCAACAGCCTGCTTACCACCCTCTCTAAATCGTGGTCTGACAGCCTGGACGATCTCGAAGATCAGCTCCGATGACGCCGTTCCGATAAAAGAGGAGACCTCGGAGCCGAGCGAATCGACTCCAGAGAAGGGGACAGAGATCTCTTCTTGGACGGAGCCATCGGAGCCGACGACCTCTCGGTTCCAGATGGAGCCGAAGACTTTTCGGCTCCGATGCTGGATAACACCTCGGCACCAGCCGGTGCCGACAAGGAAACTGGAGACTGTGTGTCGGAGCCGGAAAGAACCGACACTACCATATCCGTGGTTGAAAGATCGGCTTCAGCCGGAGCCGATCTCGACTCCGAAGGAGTCGGAGCCACCGGGGAAGGCTTAACAACCGTAGCCTGAACCTTAGGTGGCTTGGAAGGTTTACCCGACCCAGTCTTTGTCGGTGAACCTTCTGGCTTTAATAAGCCACGGAGGATCAACTTGTTCCTCCTCTCCTGCAGGACTCTCTGGCTAAAAGAATGGCATATAGCACAGGAGTCCTGCAGGTGTAAAGGCCCCAGGCAGTAAACACAAGAAGTGTGACCGTCTGTCAGAGACATCTTCTGACAGCACGAGTCACACTTCTTGAAGCCTGAGACCTTTCCTTCTTTAGACATAGTCTAATAAAAGACAAAACACACACTCAACAAAAATCACACAATTAACCCCAAAACACACTGAAACTGACAGGGATTAATGAACTGGGAGGCTTAGGCCTAACAGAAAAGAAATATAAACTTTTACCCAAAAAGAGGAATATAGGGTGGGAACTATAGTATAGCTATACACACTATTATATAAACTAACCAAAATAAGAAAAAGGGAGAATTACCCTTGAATAACTTGTTTAATTAGAAAACTCACCTGAGCTGGCAAAAAAGAGACCTCTTCGCGAAGCGGCAAACGAGATCTGAGGTAGTCTTGCCTTGCATCATGGGATATAGGGTTGCCTCGAGCTGGTAAAAGGAGTTCTCAAGCTTAGCAAGTGCCAAGTCGGAGCCGAGGATCGGCTCCGAACCCATCCAGCAAGAATGAAGGCGAGATTGACAACTTAACATGGTAAGTTTTTGGGTTTAGTTTAAACTTTATTTTTTGTGTGGGGGGTGGCTATTTTGTTTTGTGCATATTTCTTGTGCTAACAGGTTTGGGGGGTGAGAACTGTGGTTGTACCAGTTTTATTTTGGCTTTGTGTAGAGATTTTGTGCCAAGAGGTTGGGGGGGGGGGTGAGGGCTGTGGTTGTACCAGTTTTATTTTGTGGCTGTGGTTGTACCAGTTTTATTTTGGTTTTGTGTAGAGATTTTGTGCTAAGAGGGTGGGAGGTGAGAGGCCGTGGTTGTACCAGTTTTACTTTACTTATTTTACATTTGTTTACTGGATAGTCTGACTAGGATATAACCCGTTTTCAGTGGAAGCTCAGGGAGAAATGCTTATCTTAGTACACAAGTGCTAGAAATATGCAAAATAAGTTTGTTTTATCTGTTTGTATGAAGGACAATATAAGGGAATGTGAAATGCAATATACATTTCATTTTGATTGCCCATTGGTTAGGAGTGTGTGTAAGTTATCTATTGGGGGCAAGAGGTAGAGTTAGCCCGTTATTTTTTTTGGTAGTATCTATGCTGTATATGTAAAAGGTAGAGAGAATGGGATGGGGTGACGAAAGGGAGGGGGAGATAAATAATGGAAAAGAGAAGGATATTGTAGCTGGCTAGAGCAAGGATAGGTAGGGCAGTCTTGTGAGGTGCTAAATGAATAGTCTTAGGCATATGGGGTAAGTGGTGAAGATTAGCTTATTTCAGCCTAGGTTGGGACATGACCTGTTGCATGGTAGATGTAACACAAGTGTATCGGTGTCAGCATATTGGATTGTGGGTGCTAGAGATGTGGTTGTACTGAGGTTGATAATAAATCCACTAAACTGAAGTGGATCCAGGCTGGAGCCTTGTGAGACTCCTAATGTGACTGGGGGTAGATCCTGGAGATATTTTATAGCTGTTTATGACCTGTTGGGTAGCTTTGGAGCCAGTGGAGGGCTGGGGGGATGCGATTAAGGTTGGTGAGAGTAGTTAGCAGTTTGTTGAGAGACTGTGTCAAAGGCCATTAACAAATTGAGAAAGACAGATGATCCTATTTTACTTTCATTTCTAAATTGAGGGTGTTGGTATAACTGAGGAGGGCAGTTGCAGCATGAGGCCTGAAGCCTTGTTGGGATTTGGCAAGGGAATTATTGGTTGACAATGAATGCATTCCTCTAGGAGTTCAGATAGTGGGGAAAGAATTGCTCTGGGCATATATTTTGTAAGTTCTGTCAAGTTTCCACCTTTGTGCAAGGGTATAATGTATATTTTCCAGATGATTGGGACGTATTGCTCAGTAATGGATCTTTTAAGTATTTGGGAAAAGAACTGGCTTCAGCTGCTATTTTTTGAAATTCTGCTGGTAGATAGCTGAATTTGCAGTAGGTTTTGAGTTTTTTACAAGTTTTTCAAACACTGTTCTGCTATCTAGGTTTATAGTACTGCTTAACTATTCCTGATGTTATGCCTTGTTCTGCAGTTTTTTGGCTGTTTGAATTATGCTGAGGGGTTAGGAGGTTGATGGGGCCTGTATGTTGTTTAAAATACCTAATGTGGGGAGGGTAGTTAACGCTGTGAGAATGTTGCTGAAGGTATAGATGTTTTGAATGTATACTAATGCAAACCCTGTTATGCTACTATTGTGTATAACTGCAATGTTCAACTCACTGATGCAATGACTGCAATTTTTTTGTTATCCATAGTTAATGTGTTGAAAGTTTGGGAGTGTGGTTAGGGCCTGTGAGAATGTTGCAGTGTTCAATGTTTGCCTGGAAGTTTTTTAATGGGGGGTCACGTACTGTATAAGCACATTGTTAATGCTATGCCTTTGTTTTTTTTTTTCCACTTCATCTACAACTATTGTGCTGAGACTTTTGGGGGGGGGTGAGAGTTCTTTACAGTGTACGATATCTTAATGCATGCTAATGCAAACACTGTTCTGTTGTCTAGGTTTATAGTACTATTTAAATATCCCTGATGTTACAGCTTGTTCTGCAGTTATTTTTGGCTGTTTGAATTATGCTATTTGGAGGTTGATGGGGCCTGATATCTTAATGCATACTAATGTAAACACTGTTCTGCTATCTAGGTTTACAGAACTGTTTAACTGATGTTAAGCCGTGTTCTGCAGTTATTATTGGCTGTTTGAATTATACTCTTTGGAGGTTGAGGGGACCTGCACATTGTTTACAATGCCTAATAATGGGAGGGCAGTTAGCAGCTGTGAGAATGTTGCAGAAGGTACAGATGTTTGAATGTATGCTAATGTAAATCCTGTTACGCTACTATTGTCTTAACCAATAATGTACTACTGATGCAAGGACTTAACTTTTTTCATTGTCCATACTTATTGTGTTGAAAGGTTTGAAGTTTGGTTAAGCCCTGTGAGAATTTTGCATTGTCCATTGTTTGCCTGGATTTTTTTTTTAATGGGGGGGGGGGGGTCACGGACTGTATAAGCACATTGTTAATGCTACGCCTTTTTGTTTTCACTTCATCCAAAATTGTTCCGAGACTTTGGGGGGGGGGGGGAGAATTCCACAGAATGTACTGATATCTTAATGCATGCTAATGCAAACACTGTTCTGCTGTCGAGGTTTATAGTGCTGCTTAACTCTCCCTGATGTTACAGCTTGTTTTGCAGTTATTTTTGGCTGTTTGAATTATGCTATTTGGCGGTTGATGGGGCTTGTACATTGTTTAAAATGCTTAATGTTGGGAGAGTAGTTAGCGGCTGTGAGAATGTTATAGTGTTCAATGTTTGCCTGGAATTTTTTTAATGTGGGGCCAAGCACTGTATAAGCACATTGTTATTGCTATGTCTATGTTTTTGGTTTTCACTTTATCCAGAATTACTGGGCAGAGGCTGGTGGGTGGGGGTGAGAATTCCGCAGAATGTATTGATATCTTAATGTATACTACTGCAAACACTACTCTGCTATCTAAGTTTATAGCAATATTTTAAACTAGCCATGATGTTACGCCTTCTTCTGCAGTTATTTTTGGCTGTCTAAATTATGTCGATGGTTTAGAAGGTTGATGGGGCCTGCGAGAATGTGCACAGTGTCCAGATATTTTTGGTTTTTGGCCTGTTCTCTCTCACAAAATGATTGCATAGGACAATGCGGAGGGCTGAGGCTACTAGCAGAAATGGACTTCATGTTTCATACCCTCCACGTAATGCATGGTACATTCCCTGGCTTTATGCTTTTGTACACAGATCCTGTGCTAAGGGGGTTGTGGGAATGTCTCCCGATGTTTGTGCCCCTTCTACATCCCTCACAGATGAGGTTTTCCAGAAAATCCATGATTTTACTCCTTTGTTCAATCAATGATTTTGGTTTGCGCAAGTGTGCCAAGAGATTGAGAGGTAGTGGGCAGGTGTAGTCTTTTTTTTGCACCATAACATTCCTCTTGCCTCATAGTTTGGTGTATTCCCCTTCAGACTTGTGCCTCTCCTAGTCATTAGTTCTTTCAGACTTTAGTCTGTTCCTGAGAACTTTTAATATCAATATTTTATGTCGTTTGGGGCCTCTTCACATGTTTGGGGGATGAAAGGGGAAGAACTGTGTAGAAAAAGATCAAGTTCACCTCTAGTGTTAGGTATTTAACATAAAACTGTAACTTGGGCCTTTCTCATTTCTTTTTTGAGCCTACTGGTTAGTCCTTCTTTAGTCTTTCTGCCTGTGGTGTAATAGTGATTGATGTCAATGCAAGTCATTATGCAATATGTATTTTGTAATGCACTTCAGTTGTGCCTATTGCCTATGTTAGTTTTTCACTACTGGTTACTGTTACTCAGCAGTTTTTCTGCCTTTCAGTACGATACAGCATACTGTACAACTTGTTTATGAACAGCGTTCAGTATTAGTTTGCTCATTCTTTTGTGCCTGCAGTCATAGTAACATTACTTTGGAACCTAATCCATTTTTCTGGCTTATATGGTTGCACGCCATTCTTACTGCCTACTGGTTCTTGTTTCTCTTCAGTTCTGCCTACAGTGTAATACCATCCTTAGAATGTGTTCGGAATGCTAATGTTTGTCATTATGCAGTCCGGGTAGGTCAAAGAAAGTTGCATAACATGCACCTGAAATGTAGTGCTTTTTACTAACAGTATGACAAAAGGACCCAATGCCTGCATGTGTAGTCAATTTGCTTTACTTCCATTCCTAGTTAGAGATGAAGCATACATATTTGTCAGGAGCAGCAAAAAGAAAGCTTCAGGAGTAGAAAAATAAGGATGCAAAGAGACAGGGTTCTATTATGAAAATTTTCTGTGGGTCATCGGAGAGGGGAAATTCAGGAAAAAGTCTGTCTTCAGGAGAACACAATGGTTCTTTTATTATACATATTTTAGTATGCATATTTCAATGTAAATAATATTTGAGCCTAAGATTGTACGAACAGTGTCCGATAAATGGTTCTGTGCTCATTGGAGAAGCAACTCCAGCTCCTATCAGAGCGGATGGATCAATGTGACTGTTCCGATTATTATGCCTTTAATGCTTGGGTTTGTTGGCTATGGCTTTCTAGTGTAAATATATCTTTCAGGAGTTCAGCCTTTGAACATTGTTCTCAGGTTGATATGAATGGATGCCAGAACCACGTTTTATGCAATGGCTATTAATATAAAATTAGTTTGTTTAGGAATATAGCATGATTTCAGGCTTATATCACATGTTTATGTGCTTGCTTATGTCTTCTGTATCCACGTTTATATAACGCTGATGTGCCTGTAGTGCAATAGTTACTTAGTAATATATTTAATGTAAAAAAATATTTAGGCTTAAGACTGTACGAACAGTGTCCGATAAATGATTCTGTACTTATTGGAGTAGTAACTCCAGTTCTAACCACAAAGGACGGATCAATGTGACTGTTCCGATTATTATGCCCTTAATGTTTGGGTTCGTTGGCCATGGCTTTCTAATGTAAATATACCTTTTAGGAGTTCAGCCTATGAACATTGCTCCCAGGTTGACATGAATGAAAGCCAAAATCATGCTTTATGAAGCGGATATTAATATAAAATTAGTTTGTTTAGAAATATAGCATGATTTCATGTTCATACTATATGTTTATGTGCCTGTTTATGTCTTCTATATCCTTGTCTATATAACGCTAATATGCCTGCAGTGTAATAGTTGCTTAGCAACATGTATACAATTTGATTAACTTATTAAGTGGTTTGTTAATTGTTTTATTTCCCGCCTTTGGCATTATAAATAACTAGGCTCATACACTGAATTAATGAAATCTGAAGATGCGTGGTTTTACCGCGTGAAAGCGCTTATTTTTTCTGTTCACCATTAAAAGATTGCTTATTTTTATGACGGAGTAGCATCTTTTTATATTATTGAAGGCATTGCAGTTCTTCGTGTAGTCTATGGACAGTTTTGCTCAATGTTTTGGTGATTTAACATCATTGGTTTCAGCTATTCGAGCTACAGGAATATTTTGCTGAACGGTCCTGGTGGTTGGTTCACTACTTCTGTTTTCATCATCCTTAGAATGTGTTCGGAATGCTAATGTTTGTCATTATGCAGTCCGGGTAGGTCAAAGAAAGTTGCATAACATGCACCTGAAATGTAGTGCTTTTTACTAACAGTATGACAAAAGGACCCAATGCCTGCATGTGTAGTCAATTTGCTTTACTTCCATTCCTAGTTAGAGATGAAGCATACATATTTGTCAGGAGCAGCAAAAAGAAAGCTTCAGGAGTAGAAAAATAAGGATGCAAAGAGACAGGGTTCTATTATGAAAATTTTCTGTGGGTCATCGGAGAGGGGAAATTCAGGAAAAAGTCTGTCTTCAGGAGAACACAATGGTTCTGCATTACAGTCTGCCCACTGTGAGGCCAGCATCATTCTGACAGAAAGTGACCACTCTCTTGCGGCTACACCACAGGCTACCTCCTGTGGACCTACAGCCATTACCATGGGTGAAAGCATGTTAGCAAATGCAGATTCAACTGTAGAGGTGTTGCCTGGATCACCAGACTTATATACAGAAGGAGGCCATACTTACGTAGTAACAGATGTGGCCTATGACTTGCAGGGAGTGTCAGATATATCTTCTGATCTACGAACTTGGCCAGACTTGATAAGGGATGAGTTTAGGGTAGCTGCCATTCAGCATGGACCTGTGCAAGTGGTGTTGCCACAGTTCCCAGTCAATGAGCAGAAAAGAAGATTTACATTGGAGAACTATTTCCATGTGCTGCCTAATGGAGAGAGAGCAAAACGCACTTGGCTGACTTATTTGGTCTCAAAGGCTGCACTGTTTTGCTTTGCATGCAAATTGTTTGGACATTCTAACCATCTTCTCAAGTCAGGTGGTTACAGAGCATGGAAAGAGATGCCTAAACCTTTACACAGCCATTACCGACCACCGGAGCATATGGCATGCATGCTGAACTGGAAGGAACTGGACAATAGAATAAAGAGTAGGCAGACTATGGACAATAAGAGACAAGTGGTGGTTGAAAAGGAGATAAATCAATGGTGTGCTGTGTTAGAACGCATTATTGCCATTGTCCAATACTTGGCAGAACGGAACATGGCATTCCATGGTACAAGTGATGCCCTGGACACCTATGGCAATGGCAATTTCTTAGGCCAAGTGCAACTTTTGCCGCAGTTTGATTCTGTCATGGCTGAACATTTGCATCGTATTCGGAATAAAGAGGTAATGGATCATTATCTTGTGAAGGACATACAGAATGAAGTTATCCAGCTGACTGCAAATGCTATTTTAAGGACCACTGTAGGGAAGGTGAAGGACACTAGGTACTTTTCCACGCCAGACATCAGCAATCAAGTGCAAATGACTGTAGTAGTTAGGTATGTGGATATTTCAAGGACTGCAGCCACAGTTGAGGAACATTTTCTGAGATTTGTGCCTGTGAATGATACAACTGAGGCAGGACTTACAAAAGCTCTTCTTCAGACTATTCAAAATTATCAACTGGACATTAACAACTGTCAACGACAAGGATACGACAATGGCAGCAACATGAAAGGGAAATGAGTTGGAGTGCAGGCCCAGATAAATTCAAGGGTTTTTTATGTGCAGTGTGCCTGCCATAATTTAAATCTTATAATTAGTGATAGAGCACATTCATCACTACAGGCAGTGTCTCTCTGCAGAACATTTACGTACTCTGCTCAGCATCAACAAGCTGATGGCAGATCTTGAAACGGCACACAAATGTCACTGTTGGAGACTCGCTTGGAATGCAGGATAGACTCTGTCAAGGCAGTAAGATTTCAGTTGAAGGGAGTCATTTAAGCAATACAGGAGATAGGTCAAGCAGTATGTACAAATGATGCTGCAACATATCAACAAGCAAGGGGACTGTGCTGAGAGCATATATCATATATGCTTAGGGGTTTGGTATGATGTGCTGATAGAGGTAAATCATGCAAGCAAAGTTCCGTACAGTCCATCTGTTGATATTTCGACATGCGTCAAAGTGCTGGCATGAACTATGGACCTGCTAAAGAATTACAGACAGACAGGATTTCAACATACCATGGGTGAAGCCTCCAAGATAGTGGAAGAACTGGATGTTGGCACCACATTTAAAGAAAAGAGGCAGAGGAAAGTAAAGTGGTTCTTTGATTATGAAGGAGAAGATGAGACTGTACAGGAGTCAGCGGTAAAATTACAAGTAGAGTTCTTCAGTGTGCTGCTGAACACAACAATCCAATCAACTGACCGGTTTGAGCAGCTTTCAGAGTTTGATAAGGCCTTTGGATTTTTATCAAATATTAAAGCCTTGAGTGATGTTGCAGAACACACATTGCTCCAACACTGCAAGGCTCTGAAAGAACAACTGACTTGACAGGATAAGTCGCCACTGTGACATTGATGACTGACCTTAGACACGATCTTAAAAGCCTTTCTCGGATGACTGATAATGAAAATCACCACTGACTGTTGAATTTCCTCATTCGCAACCACTTGCAAGACAAATATATAAATACTTGTGTTTCACTGCGCATTTATTTGACTGCACCCATTAAAGTGGCTACTGCAGAACGCAGCTTTTCTAAGCTGAAACTCATAAAGACATACCTGCATTTGTCAATGAGTGAGGAGAGACATTCAGGCATAGCTGTGCTCGCAACTGAGCATGAAAGGAAAAAGTGTATCACATGGCAGACTCAATGAAGACTTTGTCCAGAAAAAAATTTGTAAGATCCCATTAAAACTCTAGGTATGTGCTCATATTTTCTTTCCGGTAATCTTTTATAATGCTGTCAGGCAGTAAATTTCACGTAGCACCTTAGTGTGGCTTGTACACTGTGTATTCACTTTTTTTTTGCTTACTCCAACAGGTAGAACCATGAGGATGGAACTGGCAGGATGTTAGGCAAAGGCAGCTAGGAGTGGCAGGACTTGGGAGCTGCAGGACTAGTCAGGAGGCTAAGACAGTTGGGAGCAGCAGGACTTATCGGGGAGCTAGGACAGAAGCATAGGAAGAACAGACAAGTGGCAGCAGTCAGAAGCTGAGGAGGTAAATGCACACGGAAGACGAATGACACTCTGGTCTTCACCTTTTTCTTTCTAGGTTTGAGTCTGCCTGTGTCAGACTTAGTAATGCCCATTATTCTCTTGTGCATGGGTTTGAATCTGCCTCAGACTCAGTAATCCCCATGGCGTTCCCTTGTATGTTGTGTCTGTAGTCTTTTCTGTGTCCCATGGCTGTGTTGTGTACATCTGCAGTGTGACTGTTCTGCATGTCAATAACTGCCTCGAGTGATGTCAGTTTCTCTAATGCTGCTTGTTTCAGTCTTGTTGTACTGCTGTCATTGTCTTGTGTTTGGGAGTGGTGCCTCAGTTCTGTTTTGTGGTAGTGCTGACTTAATCTTGTGTGGGTTTATGTTCAGTCTTGCAGTAGATATGTCCTGGTCTTGTCTCTGTACTGTGGGGCTGGGTGCCTCTGTCCTGTGTCTGTGTGGGTGTTAATGTTCAGTCTTGCTGTAGTGCAGTCTTTATCATGTCTGGGTGTCTGTCCTGCGTGCAAGAGTCTCTGTTTTAGTGTGCTTCTGTCCTATGTGAGGGAGTCTGTGTGTCTGTGTGGGAGTCAGTGTGGGTGTCTTTGTGTACCTCTGTTGGACTGGTTACCTTGATGCAGTACAGAGGATTGTCGTAATGTAACATTGCTACTAAATGACAGTCAGTGCGGGTGTCTCTGTGGGGTCTATATTAGATCACCGACCGCTTAAAAAAGCGAACGGTGATTAATCGACCCTATGTAAGCAAAAGCTTACAATTTCAAACTTTTTGAACAGCGATTTTTTTCCTAGGGGAAAAAAAAAATCGCTGTTCCAAAACACATACACACAACACAAGCACACCAAACAAACAGCAATCCACACACATACACCTTAAATTTTACACCTAACCCTACACTAAACTATACACACACCACTAACTATCCACTTACCTTAACCCAAACCCTAACCCTAAACTCCATCACTATCGCACACTCACCTCACCTGCTCCCTAACCCTAACTCATCTAACCGCCCTAACCCTCACGTCCACACAATCGTCCACATACCTAACATGCTCCCTAACCCTAACTCACCTAACCCTCATGTCCACACAATCGCACACTTACCTGAACCCGACCTGTAACTTTCCACCACAGCGCTGAAAATACGAAGCAACAGAAACTGAAAACTGAATTCTTTCCCTAGGAAAAAATTAGTTTTTCTGTTGCTTCGATATTTTAAGCTTTCGCTGCATAGGGTTTGATATTAGAACATTCAAAGGTTTGAAACCTCAATATTCTAATATAGACCCGTCTGTGTACCTCTGTGGGACTGGCTACCTTGATGTGGTACAGAGGCTTGTCGTAATGTAACAACATTGCTACTAAATGCATGTCAGTGTGGGTGTCTTTGTGGGGAGTCAGTGTGGGTGTCCTTGTGTACCTCTGTGGGACTGGCTACCTTGATGCAGTACAGAGGCTTGTCATAATTTAACAACACAGCTACTAAATGCCAGTCGTAGCTCTCAGTCTCATGGCACAAAATCTGGACAAAGCCACAGATAATGGGGTTACAGCCCCAAAGATCTGGGCAAACATTAAATATTGCTCTTATAAACTGAAGAAGTTGCTACAATAAAAGGTGTTATCATGCATGTTGTGAAGGATATGAAGTTAAACTGAATTGCCTGTCATTTAATGAATTCAGTCATGAATGATTTGCTACAAAAAAAATCTAGAAAACTACAAATTGTGAGAAACAGACCAAACATGAGTCACATCTGGACATTCTGTGAAAATCTGGGCAGTTGAGTATGCAGTCAGTGTCTGCACCTGTGAGTGGCTACCTTGCTGTGGTACAGGGGGTTCTATATAATGTAACATTGGTACTAAATGCCAGTATGTACCTTGGCACATCAATTATTAATGATCTGAATGTAGTGACACTATAGTGGATAATGGTGCTGGATGAGCTTGACAGGGAAGGGGGTGCGTTGGCAATGTGGTCACACTTGATATTCTCCTGAGTAAGGCCCCCAACTTGAACCTTGCTGGGGCCCCCCAAAATGCTAGCATCAGCCCTGTTTATATTCCACCAAAAATTGCTGTTATGGAGCTTAAGAATTTTTTGGGGATACAATCAGCTTTCAGAAGGGAATATTACTTACAGGTTAGGACTGGAGCTTGATTTGCAACAATGAGGATGTATAAGGGTAACCTAGAAGGGAAAACATAACAAAAAGAGGGTAGATTTCTGAAGAAACTGATGAACATATCTGGTATGGAAGATATGAGTTCAGTAGTAGGATCTTGGACAGAACTTACATATTTCCCGAGGTACAGTAACTGGGCTAGACACTGTATTTCACAGGACAAAGCTTTGACACACATCCATTAATTATGTCAGATCATGCACCGATAAAAAAACAAAAAATTCCGGGTAATGAAGTAAATATAAGAGACTGGCATTTTCCCGCCCACCTGTTAGAAAGAGGGGACGTTAAGGAATTTAAGGATGAGTAGTGGAAATTATTCGAGAGTTACTAGGGAAAAAAGAAATATTTAGTACTTGGGATGAAATGAAAATGGAGTTTAAAAATAGGGTAAATAAACAGAGATATGGTCTAGAAGTAACAGCAATTACTTAAAGGGGCTGGCAAAGATTAAAGTAATGCAGAATAATGGGAATTTCATAGAACACGAAGAGGAGCAAATACAGAGTTTAGAAATATTGTCGCTAAGCGACTATTTTTTTTTGATAATTCCAGAGCACAAAAACTTTTAGCACAATGACTTAGGCAACAGAAAGTAAAAAGGGTTGCTGCCAAACTTTGGGAGTCTATAACAAGAAAAAGACAAGATCCTGTAGAGGTTTTAGAGATATTTTGAAAAATGTTATTAAAATTTGTATTAAGTACAGAAATGTGGACAAAGTGTACAAATGGAAATATTTATGGAAGACTTAATTATGCCAAGGTTAGAGTCAAATGCAGCTCAACGACTAACAGTTAAGATAGGAAGACATCAGATGAAAATGGGGATGTATAAACAGTCTTCTGGAAAGTCTACAGAGACAGATGGTGTTCCTGTGCAAGTCTGTAGGGAAAAAAGCGCTAAAGATCTGGAGGATTTTGTTTAACAGTATTTTAAAAGGGAAGGGGGGAGCACTAACATCTTGGAAGAAAGATGTGGTGGCTGTATTACCTAAAGATAATAAAGACTTGTCAGACCCAGCTTTATATAGACCCATTTCAATTTTAAACCACAATTATAAAGTATTATGTCTACACTAGCTAAAAGAATGACAAAGGTGTTACCAAAATTGACAGATACAGATCATTGCAATTTTATGGAGGAGATGCAAACATTTCACAACATTAATGCGACAATGATGACCCAGAGGGAAGTAGAATGTAAGAAAATATAGCTGTTAGTCTTGATGCAGAGAAAGCATTTGGCAGAGAAAGCTGGAATCGGATGAGTAGGACAATGGAAGCATCTGCATTCTCTGATACAATAAAAAGGTTAATTAGGAGAATATATGAAGGACTGGAGGCAAGAATTAGAATGGGAGGGTTCCCCTCTAAGTTATGTTTGAATCAGGGAGGGGTGTCCTCATTCATCTTTGTTTTATATTTAGAGCCATTGGCAAACAAAATAAGGTACTCTGAAATGCAAGGATATAAACTGGTACAGTAATCAAAAAAGTTGGCTTTATTTGCAGGTATAATTTTGTACCTGATAAATCCAGAAAAGCGTATCTCACTGTTATGGAACATTTTGAGACAGTTTCAATAAACAGGCTGTGGGCGTAAATTATGTACCCACACACAAATTGGTTCAGCAATCCCCATATTTATGGAAAAACAAGATGACGGATTTGGGAATAATGATTAAAAAAGATTCTGTTACGGCAGCTAAGGATATGTGGGAAGAGACTAAATAAAAGATAATACAAAATGGAGAAAATGAAAGCTCTTGTTAATGGATATGGATAGTGAGATACAAGCAGTGAAAATGTTTTTAATCCCTTTAGTTTTATACACAGGTCAAGCATATTGTTGTCAACCAAAAAAGAAGGTGTGGACAATAAAGTAATGATGAGTTGATGGAATTTATCTGGGCAGGGAAGAGGGCAAGAGTTAAGTGGGATAAGTTAATACTTCAAATAAAACAAGGTGGTCCATGAGCTGGTGGGGGGTGTTACAAAATGGAGAATGGGATTTTGTATGCAGACCCTTTTTTGGGTTTTTTTTGTTTTTTTTTTAAACAAGAAACATCTTTATTAAATTATTATGTATGAAATAGGCCATGTTACATTTATATAATCTCAGCTGCAAACATTATACATTCTAAACCTTGCTGACACAACTGTAGCTGCAAACATTACACATCACTTTTAGCATATCCAGTCATTGCTAATCAGCCATTACATAGCTCATTCAAATCCTGCCTTCTTTTAAATCTCACTCCTCTTCTACATGTACTGATCCCACATTTCACATTTTTCCTATGTAATTTGCTCTTACCCTTTTCTAAAGATCCTAGTTCCAGTTGTACTAGCTGCCAAAATCATGGCTGTCTTGACTGGATATGAGCTACTAAAAGGATTCTAGCTTTGTCAGCTAGGCTTTTGCAGCACTCTGGGAATCAGGTTGATAGGAATGGGGTACAGAAGCTCTCTTTCTTTAGGGACAGGGAAGGAATGTGTTGCTCATGCTTTCTTGCATCAGTACCTGGAACAAAATCTTTCCATCAGGCAATTCTCCTCCAACATGAAAAAATCTATTAGTGAGAGACTCAATCTTGGATTCATGGCAGACTTTGGGGTCCAGTATCCATTCATGTTAGCTGGACCTGGTGTTGATCTAGTTCTGTACATGTTTGTTCTGGTCTGATGAAATGTAGGAGGTCTGAAGATGAAGGCCTAGTTAGTAAAACACAAACAACTGCAAGGCCACCACACCCACTCTGTATAAAGGAAAGTTGTGTAAAAACTTACCATAACCATAGGTGTCCTTCTCTTCCATGTTGCAGTATTCTACTAGTGGGTTTACCCTTCTTCCGATCAGCTTGTCTGGCCAGGTTTCCAAAGCTTTTCCAGTGCCTCTTGGTGTGTCAGACTTCTGACGTGGAGGCAGGTACGTGGGCCATAAAGGTGACGTTTGTATGCACCAGTCCTCAGAACATAAAATAAAGCTCTAGATGGAGCCAGTCCTGAGGGACATAGCCTGTCCCTGAGCCAGGGAGAGCAAGTGCAAGGTTAAGAAGGGGGATGGTAGGAGGGAAGGAATACTACAACATGGAACAGAAGGGCATCTATGGTTATGGAAAGTTTTTACACAACTTTCCTGTGTCTTTCTCTTCCAATGTTGCAGTATTCTACTAATGGGTGAATACCAAAGCTCACTAAAGATAGTGGGGTGGCCTGGTAGAGGACTCCAAGAATCCATACAGGATAGTCCTGGCAAAACCTGACCTGGCTCTGGAAATATGGTCCAGTTTGTAGTGCACCAAGTGGCTGCTTCCAGAATGGAGTTAGTGTCCAGGCCTTTGAAAAAGGCACCAAAAGAGGCCATAGCTCTTATGGAGTGGGCCCTGACATTGCCTGAAAGTGTCTTCCCATGGTGTGTGTAACAAAAGGAGATAGCCTTGGCAATCCAGGCTGAACTGGTCTGTTTGCCCACTGCTTTCCCCAGAGCCCTGGGATGGAATGAGACAAACAGTTGGTCTGATTTGCAAAAAGGTTTAGTTTTATGCAAACAGAATCTGAGTTGCCTGTGGACATTCAGGGAGTAAAGGACTCTCTCACTTATCTCCCTGTGGGTTAAGGAAGATGATAGGCAGATGGACAGCCTGATTCCAGGAAAGGTCATTGACCACTTTGGGGGTGAAGGAAGGGTTTATCCTTAGAGTGACCCTGTCCATATGGAAATCCAGGAAAGGCGGGATAGCCATAAGGGTTTGAAGCTCTGAGACTCTCCTGGCTGATGTCAAAGCTACTAGCAGGACTGTTTTCCACATGCAAAACGTTAAGGTGGCCTTGTCAGCTGGTACAAAGGGTGGTAAAGTGAGTTTTTCTAGCACACAACTGAGATCCCAGGGAGAAGGGGATGGTTTCCTGGGGGGTCTTAGGTGCAGAACCTTCTTCAGGAAGAGTTTGGCTGGTAATCTGGATGCTAGTGGAGGGTCCATAGGCAGGCAGGCAGAAATGGCAGACAGATGTGATTTTAAAGAGGAGTATGACAAAACCTGTCTTCAGGAGTTCACACAGGTAGGACAGAATCAGAGGCAAGTCACTGTCCAGTGGCTCCATCGGTCTTTCATGACACCAGAAGGAAAACCTTTTCCATTTGGAGAGTTAAAATTTTCTTGTGTTGGGTTTCCTGGCCTCCTGCAGGACTGAAAGCATGTCCTCGTTGTACAGGTGCCTGAAGGGAATCAGAATCCTATCCACCACAGGGAGAGGAGCACAGACCGCCACTGTGGGTGTATCGGTGTCCCCTTATGCTGTGCGAGCAGGTCCACTGAGGAAGGTAACTTGTGGTGATTGCCCTTGGAGAGATGAAAAAGTAGAGGGAACCCAGTGCTGCCTTGGCCAATAGGGAGTCACCAGCAAGATTTTCGGTGAGACCTGCTGAAATTTCAGTGGACCTGCTGAAATTTCAGTAAGACCCTCTGGATCACAGGGAAGGCATAAAGGAACCTCCCCCCTTCTATGACACTGAGAAGGCATCTGTTAGCAATGTCTTTGGGTCGTGAGTTCTGGAGCAGTAACTCTGGAGTTGCCTGTTTATGGGGAAGGTGAACAGGTCTATCTGTGGAATACCCACTTGTGGACCAGACCCTAGGAACACCTCTTGACAGCATCCATTTGTGGCGGTTTGATATGGTTCTGCTTAGTGAATCTGCCTGAGAGTTGTGCTGGGATGGGATGCAGGCTGCCTGGAGGGAGATTCCCTGAGAGATAGCCCAATCCCATACCTGCAGAACTAGTCTGCAAAGGAGGTAGGACTTTGTTCCTCCTTGCTTGTTTAGGTACCACATCACTGTGGTGTTGTCTGTGAAGATTTTTAAGAGGCCCTTCTGGAGGCAAGGTTGGAAGGCCTGCAGGGTGAGGAGTATTGCTGTCATTTCCCTGATACTGATGTGCATTTGTTTGTGTCTGTCCACAAACCTTGCACTGTCCTTGGACCCAGAGTTGCCCCCCAGCCCAGGTCTGAGGCATCTGTGTGCATGATCTGGGAGGGGGTGGACATTTGCAAAGGCAGGCCCAGATTCTGGGCAACTTGGGCAAGCCACCATTTTAATTCTTGGTGAAGACATAGGGAGGAGTGGAACCCTGGACTCGAGAGGATGTGAGTGCTGGGTCCACACCAAACGAAGGTACCACTGAAATTTTTTCATGTGTAACCTTGCTAGGGGCAACATAGAGATAGTAGCTGCCATGTACCCCAGAAGTCTTAGGAATTCCCTTGCACTCAGGGCTGATGAATGGAGGACAGACAAAGTGATGGGAGAGGGACACCACTTTTTCCTCTGGAAGGGAGGCCATGCTGATGTCTGTCCTGATTCTGCAACCCAGAAAGACAATGTCCTGTGTAGGATGGAGTTGGGACTTTGGGAAATTTATTAGGAACATTAGAGACTGCAGCAGGAGCAGGGGGTCCTTGGTGTGAACAAGGAGGATCTGTCTTCTGCCTGAATGAGTAGGTCATCTAGGTATGGGAATATTTGTATTCCCCTTGTCCTGCAGTAGGCAATGACTGGGGCTAGGCACTTTGTGAATACCCTTGGGGCAGTGGACAGCCTAAAAGGCAATGCACAGAACTCAAAGTGAGAAGAGCCTGCTATGAATCTGAGATATTTCCTGGAGGTAGGCTTTATGGGGATCTGAAGATAAGCCTTCTTTATTACCATGAAGGCCTGAGATAGAATGAGGGAAAAGAGAGTGGGTAAGGTGAGCATCCTGAAGGAGGGAACCTTTAAAAAGGGGTTGAGGCGGGAGAGATCTAGGATGGGTCTCCATGGTCCTTCTTTTCTGGGCACCAGAAAGATTCTGGAGTAGAAACCCTTCCCTCGAGTGGAGGAGGGGGGGGGGCTAATTCTATGGTACCTTGCAGTAGCAGGTTGTGTAAGACCTGGTGTAGGAGGAACTGTTGGGATGCGGGAGGGGGTGGGATAGGCAGTCTTGGAGGAGGAGTGAGCCACATCATAAAGTATCCGTCCTTCAGGATGGACAAGACCCATTTGTCTGTTGTTACTAGGGACCAGGCAGGGAGACAGTGAGAGAGATGGGCGGACAAGGGGGTGGTGGTAGGAGGTGGAGGGAGGAAAGGTGGCAGGCAGTCAAACACTCCCTGCCCTATCTGGAAAGGAAGGCCTCTAATCAGGGGCCTGAGAAGTCCTTGGCTGGGCAGTTTGTTTCTTGGGAGGTCTTCTAGACCCGGGGGGGCGGCTGAAGGCCTTGATGCCTTTCTTATAAATTGTGTCTTAGCTGGGACGTTCCTCTGGAACTTTGAGATTGGAGAGAAAAGGAAGTGCTTGAGGTCCTGAATCTCTTTCCCTTTCTGCTGGAGAGACTTGAAAAGATCAGCCACCTTAGCACCAGTGAGGGCCGAATGGTCCAAGGGGGCATCCAGGAGCTTGGCTCTGATGTCATCAGAGAGTGACTGCAGACTTAGCCAGGAATATCTTCTTAGCATGGATGCTGATGCAGCTGACCTGGCGGAGGCCTTAGCTGTATTGTATGCACACCTAAGGGAGTGCTTGTTCACTTGTGAGACAAGCCCAAGTAAGGAAGACAAGGATGCTTTAGCAGCACAGTCAGAAATGTCATTAAGCTCTTTGGAGGCTTTATCCAGAAGAGCCAGAGAGTACTTGACCACATGAGACTAAAAGCTAGGGTAGCAGAAGTATAAATATTTTTTCCCCACCTCTCCATGGCTTTGCTGTCCTTATCTGCAGGCAGGACAGCAGTAGTAGGTTGGATTTTGGATGCCCTCTCTGTAGAAATGGAAATAGTGGCAGGGTCTGCTGGGGGGCAGTTGAAAAGGAATTTGTCTGAGTCAGGGACCCTGTATAATCTGTCTGCCCTTTGAGGAGCAAGTGGTTGGGCATCTGGATTAATGGATGCAGTAGCAAATTCACCCAGGAAGGCAGGTGGGGTAGGTGACGGATTAGGTGATTCTATCTGAATCAGATCATAAAATCTTTTTTGTGCTTCAGACATGTCTGAGCATTCCCACTTAAAGTGTTCTCTCATCAGGTTAACAGTGTTCCCCGAAGGTTAAGTCTCCCACTGGGGAATCAGGATCAGCAGAGGCCTCTTCAGGGGATCCATACCCCAGGGGGGAATGAAATCCGGGAAGAGTAGGACAGGGAGTCCTCAGAGGAATCAGACAGTTGCTCCTCTGCAGGATGGCTCTCAGTCCTTTCAGGTAATAAAGGCCTAGGGCTGAGAAGAGGTGGTGCCACAGGAGTGAACTCAGAGGAAGGCCTGAGGGCCAAAAAAACATTCTAGAAACTCTGGCTGAAGGCCTGCCAGTCAGGTAGGGTCTTTGGTGCCAGAGGAATATGTCTGGTCTTTTGCTTTTCTTAGAAGGCTTAGCCGGCATCTGGCTGGCGGTAGGCCTGGAAGAAATCATTGGAGCAGCGGAGGCTGGGTCCGAAGTGCCCATCAAAAGTACTGGTTCCCCCCGGCATCTGTAGCAGGTGCCGGTACATCCTCCCTGGATGTGTAGTCCACTCTAGATTGTGCAGCCTCCTGAAAGGTACCTGCTGTATCTGTAGTGGCAGAAGCCAGGTCCTCAGCCAATATGATGGCAGATACAGGTTGAGGAGTGGCACTGGGAGGCGCAGTGGAAGAAGTAGGCCGCATGGTCTTGGCCCTCTTCCTTGGTGGTTCAGATGCGGCATCGGAGGCAGCTTCCATACCAAGAGCTATCTGTCTTAGGAGCTGGTTCTCAAGGTATAAGTTGAGAGCCTGTAAGCAGCAGCGAAAGGTCTTTGGGACGAATGATTTACAGTTTTTGTAATCATGATCCCTACTCAGACAGAAGAGACACTGGTCGTGGGTGTCTATGTGGAATTTGACGACCACAGTTGCATTTATTCTTGCCGGACATGAACAGACTATAAAATACAAAAGGACTGAAGAAAAAGGCCCCAACAGGGTACTTATCTTTAATGCGAAACAGATCTGATGTCCGCAAGTAGCAGAAACACCTGGCGTATGGCTGGTGGCTGAAAAGTTCTGAAGGTTGCTGCGTACAGACGTCACCTTTACAGCCCATGTACCTGCCTCCATGTCAGATGTCTGGTGCACCAGAAGGGGCTGGAAAAGCTTTGGAAACCTGACTGGACAAGCTGATCGAAAGAAGGGTAAACCCACTAGTAGAATACTGCAACATTGGAATAGAAGGACATCCGGCATAAGTGTCTTCATCCTTGTTTGTTTACACAGCATAAAAATGTAGTGTTGCCCCTTATGATCTTCAAAGTCCCAGGTGCCATAATGTCTTGAAGGCTCCCATGGCCAAAATCAGGGCTATTATTTCTTTAGACTGATATGCTTCTATATCATACAGTTGCCCATAAAGCCTTGAATTAAATATGTCCCTCAGGCTAATTATGTGCTGTATGTAGCTATGGAATGATTCTCTTCCAGAATCACAAAGGGTATCCTCCGACTGTTTTCATTTACTAAAACTGCCAGAAAAGCCTATTCTGACAGACAGGATCTGGAGTAATACTTTCTGCAAAACATGGCAGTGTGGTTTCCATAGATTTCCAAGACAGAACTGCAGTCTCATATGCAACCAGCTCAGAGGTCCCATAAGATGGAGACTGACATATAGCCCAATGCTCTTAGGACTACTGCTGCTGACAGGCAGGCTTCCTATTACGGATGTGAAAAGAAAATTTTCATCTGAAAGGTCTTGTCTTCTAGTAGTAACTCTGCTTTGCTCTCTATCCATTAAGGTGCCTAAGAATATCTTGGCCTTCCAAATTGGACAAATTCATGGAGAATAACAGATTGGCTAGAGAATGCTACTCTACCTCAGAGATTCAGGAATGCTCTCCACAGAGTTTGGCTGAATTAAACAGTCATTTAGATAAAGCTAAATATGGAGCCTCTGAGGTGGGCAAACACTGCAGCTAGGTCATTTGTGAACACTCCAGTTACAGTGAACAGACCAAAAGGCAAAGAAGTGATGTGGAAATGGTCATTTCTTGAAGTCAGCCTCAGTAAAGTACAGTTGCGTACACTTACCATGAATGTAGATGTTAGAGTGTATTCACTGCTGCAGTCATCACACTTGGGTCATCTGCCTGCAGGTAACCCTCAGTCGGCCCAAATACCAGAGCCTTGGGATTTCTAAGTCGGATGCTGTTGCCTCATCCATGATGTCAGGTCGTCAGGGGGTATAAAACATGTAGCCGATGCCGTTACATCAGTTTTTCTTGTCCCAGATATCAGGAGCCCCCCAAAATAGGAAGCAATCAAATGGAGTAGAACACCACCAGTAAAAAGTAAATACCATCCCATAAGATATGGCCAAAAAAGAGGATAGGTAGAAAGTACAGAAAAACAGGGGGCTGAAGGGAGGGTAACCAGGACTGCAATGGTGAATACACTCTAACATCTACATTTATGGTAAGTGTACACAGCTGTACTATGTTCTTCATGTTCCACTGTTGCAGTCACCACACTAGGGTTGATTCCCAAAGCTGAGGAAGGGTGGAGGCAGTCAAGAAGTAGTAGGGCTGGCTAGCAGGCCTTTTAAGACTGCTGTGGCAAATCCAGCTCTGGATATAGAAAAGATAGGTAAGTGGTAATGCTTGGTGAAGGTGTGTACAGAACTCCAGGTTGCAGCTTCCAGGATATCTCTGGTAGGGACTCCCCTGAGAAAAACTGTAGACGTTGAGGTAGCCCTAGTGGAATGAGGCCTGATTGCCTGTGGGGGTAGCTTTTCCATGGTGTTTGTAGCAGAAATGGATGCAGTGTGCTATCCATTTAGAAATGGTTTGTTTCAAAATGGCCTTGCCTCTGCCCCTGTAGCAAAGCTGACTAGCAGCTGGTCAGATTTTCTGAAAGGTTTAGTCCTGTCAAGGTATAACCTGAGCTGTCTGTGCATGCAGGATCCTTTCCCCTTTACTGTGAGGATTAGGAAAAAAGGTTGGCAAATGGAGGGATTGGTTTAAAGCCACACTGGTTACCACCATGGGCATAAAAGATGGGTTAGTCCTGAGGGAAACCCTGTCCGCATGGAAGATAATGAAGGGTTCCACAGCTATAAGGGCCTGTAACTCAGACACTCTTCTTGCTGAAATGATGGCTAGCAGTAAGGTTGTTTTCCAAGACAGGAATTTTAACTCTGCTGTAGCAACAGGCTGAAAAGGGGGAAGCGTGAGCTTCTCTAGTACAAAGTTAAGGTCCCAGGCAGGAGTGGGAGCTCTCCTTGGGGGTCTTAAATTGTTAGCTCCTCTTTGGAACTGTTTGATCAGAGGGTGAGAGAAGAGGGGTGGCTCAATATTGTAATGTGCTGAGATGGCAGAGGCATGAATCTTAATTGATGAGAAGGATAGGCCTTTGTGGAGCAGCTCTGCTAGATAATCTAGGATTTGCGGCAAGAAGAGCACGGCTGTGTCCTTCCCTTGAGACTGGCACCAAGAACAGTATCTATTTCACTTTTCTGAATTGGCTTTCCTAATACTGGGCCTCCTGGTCTCAAGGATAACATCCAGCACCTGTTTGTTGAGGGTTGCTGGTGATGTATTCAGGGAATAAGCCAGGCTGTCAGGTTCAGGGTTTGCAGCTGAGGATGTAAAATCTGTCCTTCCTGCTGGTCTGATGTAGGTGCCAGGGTGGCACTGTTGTCAGACTGTGTAGGAGTGGGTACCAGTGCTGGCATGACCAGTCTGGTGCAATAAGGATTGTCCTTGGCCTGTCCTGTTTGATCTTGAGGAGTACTTTTGGAAGGAGGGGCAGAGGGGGAAAGGTATAGATTGAGAGGTTTTCCCATGTGAAGGATAGGGCATCTACTTTCCAAGCTTGGCTGTGGGGAATTCTGGTTCAAAATTTGTTTAGTTGATGGTTTTGGGGGGATGCAAATAGGTCCACCTCTGGTGTCACCCACCTGTGTATTAGAAGTTTGAATGAGTTTGGTTCCAGTTTCCACTCATGTGGGTCCATTAGATTTCTGCTTAAGTCATCTGCCAGTGAATTTTGTTTGCCTGGCAGGAATTGAGGTGCACTTGGTTGCTTAAAGCTGTGTTCCACAGAACCATGGCTAACCTGCAGAGTGGGTAGGAGTGAGTTCCCCCCTGCTTGTTTATGTACCACATAACTGTGGTGTGGCCTGTCTTTATCAGGAGTTGTCCTGGCAGGATAAGGTATTTGAAGGCTGTCAGTGCATTCTGTACAGCTAACATTTCTTTTTGATTGATATGCAGGTGAATTTGTCCTGGGCTCCATTTACCTTGAATGCATGTGCCTGCCGTGTGAGCCCCCCATGCATAGTCTGATGCATCTGTTGTCAGGGGGGTTGTGGGAAAGGGAGTTCCTTGTTGCGGTTGCAAGCCTCTGCCCACCAAGGGAACTCTGTCCTTAGGCAAGGAATGACAGGAATCACTGTTTCCAGGTCCTGGGAATGTTGTCACCAGAGACTTTTTAAGTATCACTGAAGTTTCCTCATATGCAGTCTTGCATATGGAATCAGTAGAATACATGAGGCCATGAACCCTAGCGCTTGCAGTATTTTTCTTGCAGATAGCTGGGTTTGGGGGCCAGCAGTTTGAAATAAGTTGTTGAATAAACTTGCTTTTCTGGAGTGAGGAATGCCATCTGGGAAGTTGTGTTCAAGCTTGCTCCCAGGAATACAATCTTTTTGCTGGGTAGCAGATGTGATTTATTTTCGTTGATGGTATACCCCAGAAAAGTTAGGAGTCTCTTTACAAATGTCAGGTGCTGAAGTAGCAATTCCTGACTGTCCTCCTGAATCAGGCAATCATCCAAGTATGGGTAAATTTGAATATTTCTCTGCCTGCAGTAAGCAATAGCTGGAGCCAGGCACTTTGTGAATACCCTGGGCGCAGTAGATAAGCCAAAAGGAAGTGCAGAGAACTGATAGTGCATAGAGCCTGCCCTGAAACGTAGATACTTCTTGCAAGATTCCCTTATGGGGATGTGCAGATAAGCTTCTTTTAAGTCTAGGGTGACTAGCCAGGAGTCCTTGGCTAAAACTGGAAGGAGCTGCTGGAGTGTAAGTATTTTGAATTTTAGTACCACCAGGAAGGTGTTTAGGGTTGACAGATCCAGAATAGGGCGCCAACAGTTCTCTTTCCTGGGCACCAGGAACAGCCTGGAGTAGAAACCCCTGTCCCCTTTGCTCTGTTGGCATAGGTTGAATAAGCCCTGATACTGAGAAGATAAAGTACTTGCTTTTGGGCCTCTGTCCGCTGGTTTGGTGGAAGGTCTGACAATCTACATGGGGTTAGCAAAGAGTGGAAATAGAATCTGTATCTCTGGGATACAATGTTTAAGACCCATTGATCCTGGGTAATATACTCCCAGTTTTCTGCATGCAGGGTGAGTTTTCCTCCTAGGAGTGCAAGTACTTGGGCATGGCTGGGAAGGAATAAGGACAAGTCATTGTGAACTTTTTCCATAGGAGGGTGTGGCTTACCACTCCCACTTTTCGAGGAGGAAGCACTTCATTGTTTAGATCTGTGCATACCCTGAGACTGTAGTCTTTGTGGTCTGTTGGCCCTGGGTTTGGGCTGAGAAGGTCTGGAAGGGACTGGAAAGGACCAGTTTTTTGATGGACAATGCCTACTGAATCTAGGTGTCTGTACCTGTAAGAAATCTTTAAAAGTTTGCATAGATTAAGCTTTTTCCTCCATCTTTTTAAGAACAACTTCTGCTTTAGAGTCAAACAAACCATTCTTGGTTTAATGGAGCATCAAGTAATTTTGCTTTGACATGGTCTGGCAAGATTTGTTCCTTCAGCCAAGCATGCCTTCTCAGAACAGACCCAGTGACAGCAGCCCTGCAAGATGCTTCTAAGGCATCAACTAAAGCATCAAAACCACACTGCAAAGTATGTTTACCAACTTGGTTTGCAGAAGGCATTACGTCTTGTAAGTCCTTATTTTCTGCACAATCAGGAATCAGCAACATGTTTTGTTTAATTAGATCAATAATATGCTGCTGGTACTTCAACATGTGAAACTGGCAATTTAAAGCCCTGATGGCTAGAGTTGCAGAGGTATAAACCTTCTTACCCAATCTGTCTAGAGCCCTAGAATCCCTGTCCGAAGGGGTACGGTTTTTGGCTGTAGAAGCCTTAATACCTTTAGGTCCCTGGGAAATGGTGGGATTTTTAAAGAGAAATTTGTGAGAGTCAGGTACTCTGTAGTATCTGTCAGGCTTTCTAGGAGCAGGTGGTAAAGTATCAGGGGTAAGGCTGGATTCCATGAAGACATCATCTACAATATCCAGGACAGGGGGATAGCTATAGGCCTATGCTGAGGCAAGTCTAAAAATTACCGGAGTCTCTTTTTTGGACTGTGGGTAGGTAGACCTGGCATTCACAGTGGAAATGCTCTCTTAGGGTATGCAAGGTTTCACCAAAAGAAAGGTTCTCTGGGGGGGAGGCTGAGGGAATTGAATCCTCTGCATCTGAGTCCTCATAGGTAGATAAGGGTATGTCCCGGTAATCACAGGGGTCACAGTCATCAGACTCATGGTCTGAAGAATCAGAAGGAAAATCAATTATTTGTCTTTTAGATGGGGAAGGCTGGCTTCCCCTAATTAAAGTAATAAGGTCTTCCGCCATTCCAAGCATTTGTTTCTGTGGCATGGGAGCTTGAGAATGTGCTTTGGTTGTCAGTTTCCTAGGTGCAGTGCGAACTCTGGGCCTGAGAAATTCGGTAGATTTAGTCATTAATGAAGTAGTCGGTTTGACATGAACATCTGAGGATCTGAATACACCCTCAGAAGCTGGTGCCTGCACAGCGGCTCTGGATCCATCCAAGGTAGAGACATCCACATGTTCCATAGTCGAAGAAGCATCTCACGGTATACCGGACTCTGAATGGGTCTCAGTAGAGGACTGCGAATTTGTAAATGTGGGTAACAGAGGCTGCGAAAGCGCCTTACTGAGCACTGGCGGACTGGCGACTAGCTTAACCGAAGCGTTGTCGGCAGTTTTGGACCTATGCAGTCTGTCTCTATCTGTCTTTATCTTTGTGTTTTTTTGGAAAATCGGTAGTCAGGTGGCTTACCGAAGCCATTTCAGAATACGGAGAACAAGAGCGAAAGAATTTAGTGACAAAAATAGCCTGACGACGAATAGCTCAGGCACTGAACAAAGCACAAAACCGACAGCGAGGGACATCGTGGTCTGGGCCTAAACAGGTGATGCAGTAAGAATGAAAATCTCTGTGAGGTATTTGCTTTCCACAGGCAAGACAACTGTTAACTTTTTCTGACATCGGTTAGAGCAAGAAGAAAGGATCCCCAATGGGGTACTTAGCTTTAGAAGACTTCAGGTTTGAAACTCGAAAAACAAAAATTCCAGGCAGCTACCAACCGGCACTTGCGAACTGCTTCTGCTTTGGGCTCCTGCGTGGCAAGAAAAGCTGATGTAATGGTGTCGGCTGCATGTTTTATACCCCTGACGTCATGGATGAGGCGACAGCATCCGACGCAGAAATCCCAAGACTCTGGTAATCGGGCCGACAGAGGACTACCTGCAGGCAGATAACCCAAGTGTGATGACTGCAATAGTGAAACACGAAGAACATCTGCCTGTCTTTCCTGAGACTGGAGATAGCATACATCCTTCAGATCCACAGTGACTTAAAAAGAGTTTTTGGCAAGAGAATCAGAAACAAACACTGCAGTGTTAACTCTGTGAATTCAGTAACCCTCAGATTATTATTCATCCTAGACAAGTCAAGAATCTTATTTTCTGAAACTAAAATGATCTGAAATAAAATTCTTTTCCCTGCCTGAAGGGTATTGTCTCTATAGCTCCAAGTCTAAAAGTTGTACCATCAGTACAGTTTGTGCTCACTGCAACTCATCCATTGCAACGCAATGCAGTCCCATGAAAAGCAGAAATGTCTTGTACTCTTATCTTGTAGCTTGAGGCTATAATCTTTCATATCTATTTGTGCAATCTTTCATATCTATTTGTCTGATGTCAAGATGAATTATTTTTCCTCAAAATGCAACTTAAGACTATCAGTTGGTAGGAAAAGTGGTGGTCAACTTAAGACTATCATTTGGTAGGAAAAGTGGTGGGAAGGGACAGGAGAGTTTTGGAAGCAGAGAAAGTACAGCCTATTTCCATCTTGGGAGGGAAGAGACTTTCCTATTATTTCCCACCTATACCTCTTTCACTTCTCAATGTATGCTTCTTCTCAAATGTGGTCTTTGGTTTAACCTGGTTGTTTTTAAACTGTTTGCTACAAGAAGGGTCTCAGCTTTGTAGAAAAGTTCCTAATGAGCTCTGTACTGGGGAGTGGAATACCTATGTATCAGACTCCACATCTTTTCTCTTACTTTTTAGTCTTAAAAAATTCTGTAAAGGGGATAAAAGCATTTTACTTTTACTCGCAGGGGTTACATCAACAATCAAGCATGTTTAAGTACAGTTGCCCCTGTTGTTGTTCTGTTGAATGTATTGGCAGCATTATGTCTACATTTGATGTCATGCTTCCCAACTTTAAATGCCATCTGCCCAGCTCCGTGGCTCAAAGGGATAACATGCAAACTATGTCCCAAACTTCCCAAGCTCAAGTAGTGGCTCAGGAGCTGGAAGGGTTATGCAAGGGAATGTAAGAATGAATGGTTGAAGCTGGATCATGCACCCTGGAAGAAAGGAATGCTGATTCCAATAAGCTGACACCAAAATGGCTAGGGCCATGGCTGTGGGCATGGCATTTCCACGCTGGTGGCGGCAATCCTCAATTATGTGTAGATGGTTTTGTAGGACCAGTTGTGATGCTGGTGCCCATATCAGGGAACGATGTTGGAGTTAGGGCTAAAATTGAAAAACTCATTTCCAGGATGCTGGTGAGGACAAAATTACCTCAATGACTGCTTGGATGATGGCGCTCACCCTCATGCCAGGGATTCCCTAGCAGTAGGAGATCAAATGCTCAAAAACATATATGGAAGGCCTGATGGCTGCCAGGCACCAGAGCAAAAAAAAAAAATTTTAAAAGCTGCCCAAATTAATAAACAAATTATGTCCCTGAAGGCCACATCTGGCATTTCTGCTACCATGTCTACCACACGTTGAGGATCTCCCCTCTGATATTTAATAATGTATGTTTGCAGTTAACAGCCATAAATGCTACAGTAAAAGCGGTATAAGCCTTATTTTGCAAAGCAATTTGCACTCTGACTACCTTTATAATCTAGAAGTATGTTGAGTCCTATAGCAAGTTTAAAATCCCTTGTAGCATTCTGCATGGAAACCACTGCATGACCACTACCGGCTTTTATATTAATACTTACAGGTGTCATGCACTCTGCAGAACCTACTGGGTTCTCAAATAGGGTACTTACTACTAACTTTCTTTTTTTGTATGGGAGGGACAGATAAAACCAGCTGCTTTTTCTGGCAAAAACAATTGAAAATGGTGAAGACGCCTCCTATTTTAGAAATCATCATGCCGACATCCTGAGTGGGGAGGAAGGGAGAAGTCTAACTCCTCTTTGGGATACTCACAAAACCAAAGGAAATCATACTGGAGGCACAAAAATCCACCTGCCATAAACTCCTGTGTATAAGCAATCATACAGCAACAGTGATCTTTTATATGAAATAAAGGTTAATCTCACAGGTGGCTCTATGGCACAGAGGGATGGTGCACTGAAGGCATTCTAGACAACTCAGGTGGGGGAATAGGGTGGCCAGATCATCTATGCTAGAGGGAGAGATGGGGTTTATAGCCAAGGAGTAGCTGCAGTTCATGAAAACCAATGACTCTCATCCAGATGTATTTACATACGTCATCTATATTGAGAACTGGGGTGGGACGGTGGGTAGGAATGTACAAAAATAGAACACCATAGGACACTATGATTTTCTCTCTGAACTCTAGCCCTGGGGATTTCCCTACCCGGCCATGTATCATATGAACTGCTCCTTAAGGGACTAACAATTACTCAATAAATTACTGCATACATACAATATCTTAATACTTATCCTCTATGTAGTTCCATAGCATGCCATTAGGATCCGTAAAAATATTTGTTCGAATTTACAGATTCATGGGTTAATATCAGGATACCGATATGGGTGACCATTTGTAGCTCAGCCACAAGATCCCAATTAGAATTTTCCTGGACATGAATTAATACTACACCCCAATGGAATGAAGTACATTATATTTAGTTTTGAACCCTTTCCATAAGGGATTGAAGGGTCAGAATAGGATGTACTTAGGAATGCACATCTTACAGAGTCAGGGAACTACTTAGCTTTACATCCATGAAGAGTCTGTTCCATAAAAAGAGGATTCCCTGTAATAGACAAATATCTCGCCAGCCGGTCCTGTTAATGTTTCAGTAGAAGTTTAAAACTCAAGTGGGTGTTTAGGGTGTTATCAGTTTGGTTCATGTGTACACGATCACACAGGAATGGATCCTCTGAGGGTTTGTATGCTGAACAGATGTCTCCCCTCAGAAGTTGATAGGAAATGGAAAAGAGAGAAAGCATTTCAAGGCAAGATTTGAAGGCTGCCTATGTCCTTGTTAAATTCCATAATTGTGTGCTTCATTGCCTTACAAATAAGGCTTGTGAGGTTTATGGGTCTTTGGTTACCTGGATCAGTAGTGGGTTCCTCTTTATGAATGTCAGACGACTACAGAACAGTCCTCCATACCGCTGGCACAAATCCAATGGAGAGACTGAGACTAAACAGACCTGCAACTGGTGTGCCAGACAATACTGCAAATAAAAGACAGCTTTGCACATTACCTGGGCCCACAGACCTACAATTCTTGGCCTTGAAGAGAGCACTCAGGACTTCCCTGGAGGAGAGGAAGGGTGATGTAGGCATGGTAATGTGTTATGGGAGGTTTGGGGGAGATACGGGAGAAATGTCTGAGCTGAATGTGCCCACTAGTATGTTGGCTATGCTTTCAGGGGATGAATATGTGGTGTTATTTTCTATCAACTCAGAACATGCTAAGTATTACTTCTAATGTTTTTTGACATATCTGAAGAAGGTGTTGTGGTTGCCCTTAGCATGGGTGGCAATTTTCAATTTGTGCTTACTTTTGGAGGATTTAATTTTGTTTCTAAGTTCTTTATTGATCTTTCAGAGTTCTCCTCTAGATGATGAGGTGGTTAGGTTTGATCTATGGGCTGGGATTTTACTGCTCTCATTATACATTTTATTTATACTGGGATTACACTAAATGGGTTTGTTCTCAAATATGGCACTGTACCTGTGCCTTATGGGGACTGAAGCCTCAATGCAAGCTTGGAGGTGTGCTTAGAACTTATTCTTGAATATGACAGAGTGCGAAGTGGGGCCATCAAAGTGTAAAGGGTGTTTGAAATTCATCAGGTCATCAATTAGCTGGGGTAGCTTTGCCTTCAAGTAGTCAGTAATGACAGAAGGGTTTTGAGGCAACTTAGCTCTGCCACTTAAAGTGCTATTGCACTGTGGTCAGATTTGATAAATATGGGTGTTAAGCATGAGGGGATTACACTGATGACAACCAGGTACAATATTTTTGAGACCCTTGTTGGGATTTGTACCAGTTAGTCTAAGGAGCTGGCATTAATAAAGCCCAGACATCTCCTTCCAGGCTGGTATATATCTATTGAGATATATATATATATATATATGTATGTGTGTGTATATATATAATACATGTATGTATATATAATATATATATATACATATATATATATTTACATGTGTATATATAGTATATATCCAGTAGTCAGGAAATCTTTCTACATGGCACACCTCATCACAAAAGGGTTCTCATCCAGGAAAAAAGAGGTCACTGTTCAACTCTACTCAACACTCAGACCCATTATAGAGTACAACGCCCCTTTTGGAATGTACCTCACAAGACATCTGCAGCAGCTGGAAAGGCCACAGAAGTACCTCACAAAGAGAATTACTGGCCTCAAACAGATACCCTACATTGATAGTCTCAAAAAACTCCAGCTTTACTCTGTAGCATATCGCCTACTGTGAGGTGATCTCTGCCTAACATATAAAGCTATGTCAAACCCAGAGCTGTTGGACATGCTACACCTAAAGAAATCCCAATCCTTCCAAGCTACACGCTCTAGGGACCTAAACCTTGTCACCACAATAAACAGGACTTGCTGGAGGGATAGATTCCTGTCCCAGAAAATTCCCATACTCTGGAACAAACTACCCATCTATGTCAAGCAAAGTTCCTCATTAACACTCTTCAAGAAAAATCTTGATGAGTGGATGGGAAATAGGAAATACACCCCGGGGATCACTTCTGTGGCTCTACTGGACAGGGGCACAGGAAAATAACTTTCTTGGGTTGGCGTAAGCCAGGGAACTTTGTTGGCTAGGCTTATTTAGGCTCTTGGGCCGACAGCCTAGTACCTACCGATGAACCTATATATCTATATATATATATATATATATCCTACTCATTATTATTTTCACACCCATTTCAGATGCATATTCAGAATGCTTCATTATGTCCCTTTTCTTATGATCCAAGGAGGTGCGTCTCAAGTCATTCACTCGCAAATACCAACTCATATGTGTAATTGGGGTGAAGGGACTTGAGGGTCCAAGTGACAGTGCGATCCTTGCACTTGAGAAACAGCTAAATGAAATCCTGTCTTGGCTTAGCCTGGTGTGTGGAGCATATGGGTGTCTAACTATGGAATCACGTATGATTAAAATGTTGCCAGAAATGCTACCTAGGTCTTGCTGCCTTAAGTGCTTCTACATACTAGTTGAGTGACCCCTTTTCATAGATGCATTTTCTATGGTATCAGAGAGTACTGTATGTTGCTTATGACCTGTTGATGGGGGGGTAGTATGCAGGAGGTAAATGTGAGGGTTCAGGCTAATGCCTAGATTTAGAAGGCTTGAGTAGAGATCTTTTTTAATGGCAACAGCGTGAGATGGTTTTGTGGTGACAGTCTGTGGATGCTGCATAGGTGTGGGGTAGGGGTAAGAAAGTGTTTTGCTCATTGCATGTGCCTGACTGAGACAAAGATACCTTCAGTTTAGTTAATTATTTACATCTCTCACACACAGGGCCCTTTGGGAAAAGCAGGAATTCATTTTCAGTGAGCATAAAGCAGTTCTTACACTGCTTTAGGATTCCCTGTGCTACAAGGCTGGCAAAAGAAGAGCTGTTGTCTCTCCATGATGACAGTGGTGCCCTGTGATATGGTTTATGAGGAAGTAAAGAGGGTGTGGGGAAATATTATAGGGAGTAAAATTTGTTGTCTGGACAGTGTGTTCAATGCAGGGCTATACAGAACAGTGGAGCTGCTATATGAACTGCTCCAGCCCACATAGCTTAGAGAAAGATTTTGCAAGTCAGAGCAAGCTGTTTCAGCAGGACAGAGGTGGTTTATTAAGTCACATACATTGGAAGAAGGCACACTTTCATTAATTTGAGACAGAGAGATACTTGCACCTACCATCCACTGTAGAACTACAATTACCATTGCAATATGCTCAGTGCAGCTCTGCACATTAAGTATTAAATAAGAATACAAAAGAACCAATGAAAAACAAGTGAAAATTTTAGCCAGAATGCTCTAAGCTAACCAGTACCTGCAGCAATTAGTGTAACTCACTCTCTTGGATCAATCAGTACTTAAATTCAAAATGGCCATTATACTAGGCCAAATAGATTTACTCAAAGCAGCAAATAAACTGAAAAAATAAGCAGTATAAGACAATGCTGAAAACAGCACTAAATGGTTAGACCAGTTAGACAACTAAAAAAGCAATTTCCTGGCTTTTTTCCACAGTTTTAAAATCAAGCAAATTAGTCAAACAGCTGACCACATTACAGTGTGCATTGTAATTACTTAAATAATGAGGTAATACTGATTTCTAACATACTCTTGAAACTTCCACTATACACAACTGACAGAAAATAAACTGAAACTAAAGATCTCATCATAAGCAATTGGGAAACACCTCCTTTAAATACACATCCCCCACAACTCCCATACTTGAAACATGCTAACGCCAAAGTCAAAGTACATCTAAATGGATGAATAAAGTACAAGCATAAACTGTGATCTAACAGTTTAAGTATAATAACATGAGATCAAGTAAACCAAACTTGGGGAATGGGATCAAGGAATTATTGCATGACAAGGCATATGTTGACCACAAGCAAGTAACTTGTGGATGTGTCGACAGAATTGTACAATTCTGTTCATCTCACTCATGCCTTAAACACCTTTTTCTATGTATTTCTATTTAAGAGCCAGACCTCCGTATGGTGTTCTGACATTTTCTGGGGTGGTGGTGTGGCACTGGCTTCCTTTAACAAAGGGACTTAATTAAATATAGGCAGCAAAAGAAAGGGCATGGTGTAAGAAACACGACACCAAGACTGTTATTCTGGGATGTCCTCCAGTGGAGATGTGAATTGCCGTTTACTACTTGTTATTCATATTTTCATATTTGCTTTCATATTTTTACAACTGAGAAAGCCACATATCATTGCAAGGCATGGCGTGAAATGTCATGGTGGGACACAAAAATATACTACACCACTCAAATGTCCAGATTTTCACAGAATATTCATATTTTTGATTTGTTCCTCATAAAAATTGCAATTTTCTGGCAGATCAATGAGGACTGAAGTCACTAAATAATGATACACATTTGAGTTTCCGGGTTCACATCCTTCTTAAAATGCATGCAAACACAAAAATTGTTACTCTATCAACTTTCTACGTTTAAGAGAGATAACTAAAATATGTCCCTGTTTTTGGGGCTGTGTTCCTCCATCATTTTGGACTTTGTCCAAATTTCTTGCTCTAAGAGGTTGAGAGGTATGATTTGTCGCTGTCCATATAAAGTGTGTTATACTGAAGACATTGCTAGCTATTTGCTAGTAACTACAAAGATGTGCAATATTTCCATACACACAGTAATATTATTAAAACTAAATTACTTATGAATTATTTCGTGGCACCAGATGAAAAGTACAGTTGTGTACACTTACCATAAATGTAGATGTTCGAGTGTATTCACTGTTGCAGTCATTACATTTGGGTAATCTGCTGGCAGGTTGCCCTCAGTCGGCCTGAATTCCCATGTCTTGGGTCCTGCGTCAGTTGCTGTCTTCTCTTCCATGACGTCAGGTTGTCAGTGGTATAAAACATGCAGCCGATGCCATTTTCTTTAGTTTTTCTTGCCCCCGATGATGTCAGGTGCCCCCAAAAAGGTAGCAATATTATATATATATATATATATATATATATATATATACACACACACACACACACACACACACACACACACACACACACACACACACACACACACATCAATATAAACTTTACCTTCATCTACAAGCAAATACACCACATATGTTGTAGAAGATAGAGAAGGAAAGATAAACTTTAGAATGACAGGGGGATATAGGGAGGGTAAACTGGGCTGCAACAGTGAATACACTTGAACATCTACATTTATAGTAAGTGTACACAACTGTACTATGTTCTTCGTGTTTCACTGTTGCAGTCATTACATTTGGGTAGAATCCCAAAGCTATGGTTTGGAGGCTGAAGCTAAACAGCATTAGGTGCAGCTATAAGACCCTGCAGCACTGCAGTGGCAAAGCCTGCCCTGGACTTAGAGAGGCAAATGGTAATGCTTTGTAAAGGTGTGAACAGAACTCCAAGTCGCAGCCTCTAGAATGTCTTTGGTTGGTACTCCTCTGAGAAAGGCTGCTGAAGTAGCCGCAGATCTGGTGGAATGAGACCGAATGCCCTTGGCACAGGTTTACCATGGTGTAAGTAGCAGAAACGGATGCAGTGGCTTATCCACTTTGAAATTGTCTGCTTTGAAATAGCCTTGCCTTCTGAGGCTGCAGCATATGACACTAGTAATTGCTCAGTTTTTCTTAGAGTTTTAGTCCTGCTCAAGTAGAATCTTAGCTATCTGTGTACATCCAAGGAATGCAGAATTCTCTCCCCTTTGTTCTGCTGATTTGGATAAAAGGTTGGCAGATGAATTGTTTGGTTAAGAGACACACTTGAAACCACCTTAGGCATAAAAAGTAGGATTTGTCCTCAGAGACACTCTGTCTGGGTAAAATATGATAAAAGGCTCTACAGCCATGAAGGCCTGTAACACGGAAATTCTTCTTGCTGAAGTAATTGCCAGTAGCAGAGCTGTCTTCCATGATAAGAACTTTATATCAGAGGTAGCAGCTGGTTCAAATGGCAGCAGGGTGAGCTTTTCCAACACATAATTGAGGTCCAATGCAGGCAATGGTGAACTTCTAGGAGGCCTTACATTTTTGCTCCTCTAAGTGGTGGCTCTGTATTGTAATGAGCCGAAATGGCAGAGGCATGGATTTTGATTGATGAGAAAGATAGGCCTTTGTCAAGCATCTCAGTTAAGTATTGTAATATCTGAGGAATATGTGGTTTTGCTGTATCCGTTCCTTGTGCTTGATTCCAAGCACAGAATCTCTTCCATTTGTCAGCAAAAGATTTTCTAGTACTAGGCCTTCTGGCTTCCAAAATGACATCCATCACAGCTTTACTGAGAGGTGTTGTTTGTATGATCACATGATTAGCCATGCTACCAGGTTCAGAGTCTGTAGTTGATTGTGCAGGATCTGATTGTTTTGCTGGGACAGTAGTTGTGATCTTTGAGGCAAGGTCCAAGCTGGGTATTGTGACAAGTTCCTTAGGATTGGGTAACAGTATTGGCGGGGCCAATCCAGGGCAATTAATATCATCTTTGGCTTCTCTTGTCTGACTTTTAGGAGGACCTTGGGTAGAAGAGGCAGAGAAGGAAAGGCGCAAACTGATTTTTCCAACTGAAGGATAGGGTGTCCACTTTCCATGCTTGTCTGTGATAAGTCCCTGTGAAGAATCTATTCAGTTGATAATTCTGAGGAGAGCCAAATAGATCTATGTCTGGGCTTCCCCATTTCTCTGTTATCATGTTGAAGACTTGTGGATTTAGTTTCCACTCATGAGGATCCATAAGGTTTCTGCTTAAAATCATCTGCCTGAGTGTTTTGTTTTCCCAGCAGGAATTGAGCTTGAAGATGTATTTGGTAGGTCAAAGCTGTGTCCCACAGTACCATGGATAATCTGCAAAGGGGTATGAGTGTGTGCCCCCTTGCTTGTTTACATACCACATGACTGTGGTATTGTCCATCTTTATCAGTAGTTGTCCTGGGTGAAGTAAACCCTTGAATGCTGTTAGGGCATTTTGAACAGCTAGCATCTCTTTCTGGTTGATATGTAGATGCATTTGTTTTGGTGCCCATATGCCCTGAATGCATCTTCCTGCCATGTGGGCCCACCAGGCATAATCTGATGCGTCTGCTGTTAAGGTTTGGCTGGCAGGGGGAAGAGTGAAGGGCCATCCCATGTTTTGGTGACAGGCCTTTGCCCACCATAGAAACTCCTGTTGCAGGCAGGGAATGAGAGGAATCATTGTTTCCAGACTGTGAGAATGTTGACTCCATAAACTTTTTAGGTACCACTGAAGTTTCCTCATATGCAGTCTTGCATATGGAATTAGTAGGATGCATGATGCCATGAAGCCCAGAGCCTGCAGACTTTGTCTTGCAGAAGACTGGGTTTTTGTTGCCATCAGTTTGAAGTAAGTAGTCAGTTGCCTTTGTTTGTCTGGCGTGAGGTAAGCCATCTGGGCAGTTGTATTCAAGCTTGCACCCAAGAATGTTATCTTTTGAGAGGTACCAGTTGTGATTTCTTTTCGTTTACTGTGTACCCTAGGCATGTTAGAAGCCTTTTCACAAATGTCAGGTGTCGAAGAAGAGTGTCCTTGTTCTCTGCTTGAATACAGTCGTCCAAGTAAGGATATATTTGTATACTTCTTTGTCTGAAAAACACAATTACTGGTGCCAGGCACTTTGTAAAGACTCTGGGCGCAGTAGATAAGCCAAAGGGCAGTGCAGACAGTTGGTAATGCATGAAGCCAGCCTTGAATCTGAGGTATCTTCTGCACGACTGTCTTATTGGGACATGCAGGTATGCCTCTCTTAGGTCTAGTCAAAAGCCAAGCATTCTTGCCCAGCATGGGCAGAAGCTGCTGCAAAGTCAGCTTTTTGAATTTTGGAATGTCCAGGTATGTGTTCAAAATCGATAAATCCAGTATTGGCCGCTAGGCCTTGTCCTTTCTGGGTACCAAGAGTCTTGAGTAAAAACCTTGTCCTTTTTCCTGTTCTGGTACTGTCTGAATGGCCCCCATATCCATGAGGAATGTAACCTGTTTCTGTGCCTCTGCCCATTGATTTTTTGGCAGATCTGGCCAACCATTTGCCAATGGAGTGTGGAAATGGAATCTGTATCCCTGTGATACGATGTTTAGTACCCACTTGTCCTGGGCTATTAACAGCCAATTTTGAGCAAAAAGTGCTAATTTTCCCCCTATGGGTGCTGCCAAAAGATAAGTGCTTGATGTAGGCAGAGGAAAGTCATTGGGATTGCGTTCTGTAGGTTTGTACTTTATCTCCTCCAGATTTGGAGGTGGATGCGCCCCATTGTTTTGACCTGTATGAGTCTTGCGCCTGGTATCTGGAACTCTTAGGGCATCTGGATTTGCCCCTTTGAGCTCTGTCTGACACAGGAAAGGACCATTTTTTGTAGGCCAGTGTCTACTGAATCTTGGTGGCTGCACTTGTAAGACGTCTTTAACAGTTTGCATAGACTTAGCTTTGTCTTCCATTTTCTTTAAAAACTCTTCTGCCTTAATAACAAACAGAGAATCATGCTGTAAAGGTGCATCTAGCAATTTAGCTTTAACATGATCAGGCAAATTTTGTTCCTTTAACCAGGCATGCCTCCTAATCACAGATCCAGTAACTGCGGCCCTGCAGGAGGCCTCTAAAGAATCAAAACCACATTGCAAAGTATGCTTTCCAACTTGTTCAGCTGCATGCAATAATTCCTGCAATTCTTTATTTTCTGCACATTCTGAAATCAACATAATTTTCTGTTTCAGCAATCCCATAACATGCTGTTGGTACTTAAGCATATGAAATTGACAGTTTAAGGCCCTGATTGCCAAGGTTGCAGACGTATAAACCTTTTTTCCCCCATCTGTCCAGTGCCCTTGAATCTCTGTCAGAGGGGGTAGGATTTTTTGCTGTTGAGGCCTTAACACCCCCTTTGAACCCTGTGAAATAGTTTCAGGATCCGCAGCAGGGTTTCTAAATAAAAATTTATGTGAGTCAGGTACCCTGCAAATCTGTCAGGCTCACTGGGAGCCGGAGGTAAGGAGTCAGGAGTCAAGCTTGACTCTGAAAACACATCATTCACAATGTCTAAAACTGGGGGAATGGCTAAAGGCTTGTGCTGAGGGACAAGAAGGAAATCCCTGAGCCTCTTTTTTGATTCTGAAAAGTCTTGACTCTCCCAGTGAAAATGCTCCCTCAAAGTATGCAAGGTTTCTCCAAATGAATAATCCTCAGGAGGAGATGCAGATGGAATAGACTCCTCAGCATCAGAATCCTCATAAGGAGGTATAGGATAATTCCTGATCAGAAGAGGAATCAGAAGAAATAGAAACTTGATCTGAAGATTCATAATCAGTGTCTTGCCTAGGCCACTTATCTGGAGGGGGGATGGGTGCCTCTGATCAAGGTCTTCAGCCATTTTGATTATCTGTTTTTTAGGCATAGAGGCCTGCGCATGTGGCTCATGCGTCATTTTTTTAGTTTTAGAAGTTGCTTTTGTCTTTGCAGCTGTCGTCGGTTTGATATAGAAATGTTGAGGTCTGAATACACCCTCAGAAGCCGGTGCCTGCTCAGCGGCTCCGGACCCATCCGCAGGGGATACATCCGTTGGTCCAAAACCTTGAGTATCTTGCGGCATGCCGGACTCCACATGGGTGTCGGTAGAGGCCTGCGACTCGAAGGTAGCTGGTATCAGGGGCTGCGAAAGTAACTCATTGAGTACCGGCTAACCAGCGACTGGTTTAGGAGAAGCTTCAGTCGGTTTTGGATCTCGACTGCCTTTTCTCTGTCCTTCTCTTTGCATTTTTTTATGTACTCCGGTAGTCGGATTGCTATCCGACGACATTTCTGGGTAGTTAAATCGGTTTCCAAAATACTTTGATGCAAAAATATACCGACGCTTAATAGTGCGTTGGTTAAATCTAGCACAAAACCGACAGCCAGGCACATTGTGATCAGGGCCTAGGCAAGGAATACAGTATAAATGGAAATCCTTATGAGGTATTTGCTTCCCACAAGTAATACACTTATTAACTTTTTCTGACATTGGTAAAAAGCAAGAAAAAGTTTCAACGGGTACTTAGCTTTAGTGAAGACTTCGGTTCTGAAACTCAAACTCGAATATTTCAGTAGTCGGCCGACCGGCACTTGCGAAATGCTTCTGCTTCGGGCAATGCGCGGCAAGAAAGACTAAAGAAAATGGCGTCGGCTGCATGTTTCATACCCCTGACGACCTGACGTTATGGAAGAGAAGACAGCAACCGAAGCAGGACCCAAGACTTTGGAATTCAAGCCGACTGAGGGAAACCTGCCAGCAGATTACCCAAATGTAATGACTGCTACAGTGAAATACGAAGAACATCTTTAAATGATGCTGAAGAAAACTGTAGATTTTTATTTGTATTTATTTTGGTCAGCTTTAAATTAAATTGGTCTACATGGTATACAACTATGCATGTATGTATGTATGTATATATATATATATATATATATATATATATATATATATATATATATATATATATATATCTATATGGATTATTTTCACATATGTATATGGGCTATGTTCACTTTGTCAAATTATTTGATCAACAGAGTGAAGTTTGCGAAAATCTGGTAGAGTGCAGTTATGTTTGAGTGATGCTAATGTTGAAAGGAGGAAAATATATTGCTGTAGGTCTTTGCTTTGGATGCTAATGCTTAAAGTTTCCGATAAACTGAAATTTAGGTATTAGGGGTGAGAGTCACAGTGTGTTTGTGTTTGTGTGTGGATTATAGTTAGAGTAAGAGATAGGTAAGGAGAAATATTTAGTGGTGTGCATATGTGCTGCTATATGAGGTGTGTGTCCGAGTGACTTGTGTAGTGGTAATTTTGTAAAAAGGTTTTTTCTAACTTAAGGTGAAGGGATGGGTTTAGTGGCAAATGCAACATTAGTGTTAGGGTAAACACATTTTGGTAAGGTGAAGCAGGAGGGCTTCTCATACTTTGAATAGCTCTTCCTGACATTTTTTATCCTAACAGACTTGATGAATGGCAAAGTATTTTTATTTTATTTATTTATTTATCATTTGTTGACCGGGAAAGTCTGACTAGGTTCCACAGAGCCTGTTTTCAGCGGAGGCCCGGGGAGAAATGCTCCAGATGCATGTCTTTGGAATGTGGGAGGAAACCGGAGTACCCGGAGGAAACCCACGCGAACACAGGGAGAACATGCAAACTCCACACAGAAGGCACCCCAGCCGAGAATCGAACCGGAGAACCTCTTGCTGTGAGGTGACAATGTTAACCACTGCACCACTGTGCCGCCCATTCCAAAATTCCATTTTGCCTCTGAAGCTGCATTAATAAAACAATGTTTTTATTTTAGAAGTTGGTTAGGTTGCAATCAGAACTCGAACTAGAAAAGCAAACTGTTCTTTAGACATGGACTACACAAATTCAGCCTATGTGACTTCAAAATGCTTTTTAAAGGGATGATCAAAGTTGTTTAAAACCTATGACAATGCAATATCTAAGTTATATTTTCATCCGACACTCTGACACTTGATTTGCTATTTGCTTGAATGCATTAGCAAGACACACTAACCTGCTAAATGGATACCAAGTGTCTAGTGATTGAAGGATATAAAATAAACCATGGAAAGAATATATATCTGACATGAAATCAGAAACAGCACCAAGAACTTCCAAGGTGGCTGTACACTGAGTAGCAGGTTGATTAGTCTCTCCCAGTGTTAAAAACTAAGAAATTGATAAAGAGCTAGTAAAAGTAATCAATTTCAATAAAATTCAGTGACTGGTTAGTAATTACATTACCTGGATACCAGTAAAGAAGAAATTTGAAGAAAGTAAGAGTAATGGTCCACAAAAAAAACAGTAAACAAAAAAAAAACATGTTTTTTCAAAGAAATACCCCATTGCACTGCTCGATGAAATGACAGAATTTGACCCACAGGGACATGAGTTATCCACCTTTGATCCATTTCCCAGAGTTTTCTAACATAGACAGTAAAGTAAAAAAACTTTCACATCATTCATGATTTTGACTTATGATCACAATGTTATTAAAACAGCAAGGTATATTTTTGAAAAAAAAAATGGAAATGTGTCTTTGAAAGTTTTGACCTTACTGAGAAACTAGTTAGTAATCTTGTTTTTTAATAAGGAAAAAAAACTCAAACTGTTTTTGAGAGGTAATAATAGATCTGTCAAAAACTAGTCATCCTGCAAAAGGTATGAAAAAATGTGGTTCATGTAGGCAGTATAGACTTATTAACGAGACAACAAACATTGTGATGGGTCATTACTCGAAAATATTTAAAACACAGGAAACATACGATTCTCATACTAGTGGGGAAATTTATGTGGCAACTTGTTTGTCCTGTACAGTGCTTTATACTGGAAAAAGCAAAAAAGTTTAAAAGTTAGGATTTATCAGCACTGTTATGCCCTAAAAAGAAACGACTATACTAATTCACTGGCTAAGCACTCTAGAGTGCACTAATTTTAATAAATTTATTTTTTGTATTTTGGAAAAGGTTAATTGTGATCTAAGGGGAGGTACTGGTCAGCTTTTTTGGAATCTACAGAAATACACTTGGCAGGTGTTACTTACTTTAACACGGTATCCAGGTATTAACAACAGAATATGACTTACTAGTTTTACCAAGTCTAACAGCAGACAAACTATAAATTCCATTTATTTGTTGGTCTTTCATTATACTGACAAAGTGCAATATTACTTTGCTGACATATTAGAATTCTGACTTTTTTAATGGCTATGTCTGTAATTATTAACTAGAATTTTTTGTGTTGCTTTTGATTGGTTGTCTTGATGTTTAAAGGACTTGTAAATATTGAGTCGTTTAGTCTGAAGAAGTTGTACTATAATAAAGGAAGAACAAAAGTGCTCACAACACATTTTTTGAGTTTACTTGGAGAAAGTAAGAGGAAATCAACCAGAAAAGAAGAAAAAGCCCAGGATGGGAAGAACTATGCAGCTGTTCAGCAGTTATTTAGACAAAAAATACACCATACGCACTCAGAGGTACTTAAAATAAGTGAGGCACTGGAGGAATATATACAGTCAAATGACAAAAAGCTGTAAAAAGATAGAAGAAGCTTTAATTAGCTATTCAGATGACTGACTAAACTGCAAAAAATCAGAGGATGAAATAGAGGAAAGACGGGCTGAAGGTGTTTGCCTGTCTATATGAGCTGGGAAGCTCTCCAGAGGGGCTCAAGGAGAGTAGTTGTTTTACTGGTCAGTGAGCTCAGGAGTTAGATTTCACTTTCATTTTTGTGTCTATAAATTAGGCATTTTTGTGCAGAGCTGCTCACTTTGCCAAAGTGGTTGGCAGTGCCTTGTACAGATGCCAACATCTGGACAATTACGTTTACCTACAAAACTAGTACTAGGACTATAACCTGTAATTTAGTGAAGCACTGTGAGGAGTTAAGCTCAGAGAAGCTAGCTTGCATGTCAGACGGTGCTAAAACCATACCACAGCACTATCTAATACCATATCCTAGCACTCTTCAACTCTAGTCCTTAACCCGAGGAGACCAATTTAAAACATAGTCTTCAAATCCTAACAGCCCACCCTAATGCAAGTCTTGACAACATGGATATGAAATTTCCAAACTTCTTCATAGTCAGCTTGTTAGATAGTGACATCCTGAGGCAATGTTGCAACTTGTCTCACACTCACAGACAACCGTTTAATCCTTAAAGAAACTAGCACAGTATGCAAGAGATGTACATACACATCTACCCTGAAGGCAAAAATCTCACTTACAGACAAGGTTGTCAAGAACGCTGCCATCTTATGCTGAGGCACTAAAAAGCAATTTCCACAAACTTCAAAGATCTTCTAAGCCTGCAAATGGCAATGTCTATCCCTCAGCGATTTCTAAAGCACACACCAAAAGCAACACCAAACACCACACATAAGCCTACACTCAAAGGGCCCCCTAAAAACAAAGCACATAAGGCAAGCAAACAATTTCCTCAGGACTCTAATCATACTGCACTACACTGTATGACACTCGGATGCCCCATACATCAGACTGGGCAAGGAGACTACTGTCAGTTGCTTATCTGGAGTCGGGATCTGACAAGTTACCCAAGCACCCAGGTATCTGCACCACATGGACACATACGATTCTATCACAGTCTGTGTGGGCATAAATGACCAGAGACGTGCCTCTCTGGACTATGTGAAGACAGAGATTAATGATCTCTTTGAATATGAGTCTCAGACAGGTATGTATCTTGTATTGTGCAGCATTCTGTCTTCACCAAGGATGATGTGACACTATGAACAAAAAAAATGATCGCCCAACAACTGGCTTAGTTTCTGGTGTCAGTCCAGTGGGATTCAATATCTGTCAGCCTGGGAAGACATGGTAAAAAAAAAAAATGTTACTTTGCCAAAGATGGCCTGCACTTGTTTCCCATGGGCTCCTGGATTTTGGCTAAAAGATTTTTAACCTCCCTTAGAGCCTTTTTTTTTGGTAATGCCAAAGTGACAAATCTACCTACATAGAAAATAATACCCAAAGGAACTTAAACGTGTTACTGCTCAATGCTAGGAGCCTTAACAAGAAGCTCTACACCCTATAAGCTTGCCTCACTCTGGAGAATACAGACAACTGTGCCATTACAGAAACATGGTTTAAAGCTGCAGAAAATACTAGAGCAGTGCAAGGCTACAGTACCTTCCACACATTTAGAACATCAGACACATAGACATGGGATAAAGGCCGAGGTGTATTACCTACACTAGCAACAAGTATACCTCAAGTTTGGTTAAACAAAATTATACCCTGAAGTTCATGTACATGCAAATCACCCTTGATAGATTTCCTTACCATATCTTAGCAAGCTATGGGTCACCATCTATGTCAGAAGAATAACACAACTCCTATCTAGACCTACTGAATGCACTCTCTATTCAACCAAACACTCTATTCATGGGAGAATTTAATTACCTCACTATAGACTGGGAAATAACACAATGGACTTTATTAAAACAAATGCTTAGATCAGTAAGTGTTCACAGAGTTTCAACCATATTGGACCTAGTCCTCACCAATACGGGAGAGTGCTGCAGATCCCCCCCCCCTCCCATTTTATGTCCTCACTGGTGAGTTTGGATCACAAAGCTGTCTCCTTTGAAATAAAAATCAACTTGGAAAACCCAGCAAAACCTGTTACAGTTAGGAACTATTCTAAAGCAAACTACATCCTATAAAATTACAGTTTCTTAAAATTCAATGCAAATTTGCTGGCTGACAAAGTTCAAACTTCAGCTCTGACTTTCCCGTCATCTGTCGTGAAACCCCTACAAGCATAACCCCTCCAACTATCAGCAGAGAGAAGGTCATAGCGGTCCTCACTAAGGCGAAAAACACAGCATCAATGGGACCAGATATAATCCCAGGTTGCCTTCTAAATAGCGTGAAACATGTCCTGTTAGGATCACTCAAGTCATCTTTCAACTACAGCCTCAAAACAGACTACATACAAAGTGAATGGAGGATAGCAACAGATATCCTCCTTCACAAGGGTGGCCCATTAACTGACCCCAGAAATTACAAACCCATTAGTCTAACTACCTAATATGCAAAGCCATTTAACAAATTATCATGGAAATGATCAACAAAGACATTGGCAATCTACACACACACTGGACCTACCCAGTTTGGTTTTGTAAAGGAAAGGTCATGCTTATTTAACCTGGAAGATTTCTTTGAGAATGTAACCAAGGCAATTGATGAAGGGAAAACAGTGCATACTGCCTATCTAACATTTGGCTAAGGCGTTTGATACAATACCCCACTCAGACACTGTGGACAAACTTACTAAACTAGGCATAAATCGTACATAACTGACAGCTGGTTCACAGATAGGACCCCAGAAGTCAGGACTGGTGAGGCCACCTCCACCAAGAGGTAAGTCAGCATCGGATACAACAGGGCTCTGTGCTAGGCCCTCGCCTGCTTGGCATCTACTTTCTAGGAGGTCAAGATTAATGTCAAGGAACTCTGGCTCACCAAGTTCACAGAAGATTGCAAATTGGGAGCTATCATAAAATCCCCAAGGATACCAACATCCTGCAAGAGGGTCTTAACAAGACAAATAAAGCCAAGCCACAGATGAAAACTCAATGCAAAAAAGTGCATTATAGTGCCTTTCAAAAAAATGTTCACCTAGGCAAACTACTCCACTGATAAAATAACCTCCTAAGAGTTGACCTAGTAGCTAGAGATCTAGGAGCATATGTAGACAGCAATCTGGCCTTTGACCAACACGTAGACAAAATAGTAAAGAAAAAATCATTATGCAATGCCCAAAGTAAGGGTAAAGCATCCAGGTCTAAGAATATTGTAGTGCCACTGTACTTGGTCCTTATCACACCCATCATTGAGTACAATATCCCTTTCAGCATGTACCTGACTAGGCACATGCAATAGCTGTAACTCCCACAGAGGCTCTTTAGCAAGAGAATCCAGGGTATTAGCACACTGTCCTACACAAATCATCTTACAGCATTGTCTCTATACTCATTTTCCTGCAGCTTACTGACAGGTGATCTGAGCTTAGCATATAAGGCATCCTTAGATCAAGCCCTGATGGTGCTTTTGCACATCTGCAAAATGAACAACACGAGAAACACTAGATCCAGGGATATAAACTTTGCTTGCGACAAAAACAGAGCATGCTGGCAAGACAGTTAAGTCTCTCAAAGGATCCTAATGCTCAGGACTAGGCTCACCATTCACGTGAAGTAGAGTCCACTCCTATCACTATTCAGATGTAACCTTGACCATTGGATGGGAAATTGTAAACTAATCCCTGGGCTAGCACCCATGTCTCTTGCAGTCAGAGGCCAACTTCTATCATTCCCTAACTAACACGCCCCTTTCTCATGGAACTTTTTAGCAACTCCTAACAAACATACCCCTCCAATTTGGATGCATATGTTATAAGGGGAAACAATTGGGTTGGTTTTGGTGGCAAGGCTTAAAAAGGCCCTGGCTGATCATTAGCCTACTATATACCTATGAACAGGAGTCTTATCCAGAATAACTTCTTCCAAAAATAGGAGAAACAGGTTATTCTGAGAAAACCTGCATTCGTTTTGCTATGCCAGAGAAAGTAGAAGGCAAATGTGGTGTTAATTTTATGAAATTATGAAGATGCAACTGGAGACTGGTGTTCCACAGCAGAATTTGTTACTTGAGAAGGCAGATCATATTTATGCTCTAAATCTGGCCCAAAGAATGCAGCCAAGACCTACATTAGTAAAGATGTAACCATACCAGTAGAAAGAGCTGTTCCTGACAAAACTGTGGAAGAAAGGAAAACATTAAAACTTAGGGACACTGAACGGTTCTGAAAAATGACTATTTAATGTACACCAGGCAGAAGAGAAGCTAGTTTATGTTAACAATTAGGGAATGTTGACAGGCAAATGTGATAATCCGGTTCTGTATGCAACCATCTTCAGACTATTCAACGAAAACCAAAATAAAAAAAAAATCCAAAACTACAAGGAATAAAAAAAACTGCCAACTTCAAATTAAAATGATGTTAACATATCAAAGTAAAGACATTTTTTTATATAGTGTTCTAAAAAGAGGTTATAAGGTGTATAGCAAAGATGAAAAACCTTATTAAAAAACACTACAATTAATTTTGAATAGTACTGGTGTCACTTTATTTTTAGCTATACAACCAAAGCTCTTTGCTTTAATATTGGCATCAAAGAGATATTATCATTGAGCCCCGGTGCAAATGTAGAGTTTAACCCAAGTTGTCATCTTACCTCTCTTGCCTCAACCTCCAATTTATCATCACCTCCATTTTCTTTAGCTAGAACTCCATCACAAAAAAGCTGAACCTTTTAAAAATAAGGATGTGCAAAATGCTCTCTAGTTTCATAGCACCAAATGTACCCATTTTAAAATGTTCATCTGTTTATGACACTATATAAAAAATGTCTTTACTTTGATATGTTAATGTCATTTTAATTTGAAGTTGGCTGTTTTTTTAAATTACTAAGAGGTATGTGATTGGTTGCTTTATTACAAGTGATTATGTTATTTAAGGGGGGTGTTCTATTAATGGTAAATGACTCTGAAGAAGCGTTTGAATGTTTAAGGCAAAAGGGCTTAGTCGTTTGCATTTTAATAAAAAGTTTCTCGTTTACTCCTTGTGGTTCGGGACTGTTTTTTATTTTGGTTTTCCTTGAATGGTCAGTGTGCCTGTTGGCACGAGTGGTGTGTTTCCGGTAATATCTTTATAATATTTTTTGTTCCTGGAGGACCAAAGACATTTTTAGATTTTGAACAATCTAAGGAGGAAATAAAAAAAGGTTTAGCCAACAAATAAGAAGTCGACAAGCTGAAGGGAATTCTACTTCTCAGTCTTTTGACAATTAAAAAATGCCCATGGGGAAACTTTGCCTGTACAATATTTTCCATTCTTTCAATGGAAAATGACTGAGACACAAAAAAAAAGTTCAGGGGCTGACTAGAAAAAATAGGAGTACCTTAAAATTGAACCACAGACTGATGATGGGTGGTCGAGATGATGTAGAATACCATAAACAATGTGAAATTAGATGTAGTTTAGACACGAACTGTGCTTCTGCAAGAAGAACTAGCTGAAAAAGACTGGAAGCTTAATTACGTAGTTAAAATTATTGGATAATTCCAAAGCATGCACCCTATGTCATGTCAATGTTTAGAAGGACATTGACGGGATAAACAGCTTTTGTTCTTATTACTACTTGTATGAAAAATTATGATACAAACTGCATGTTATATTGCAAAGCAGTTCTGCATAGTATCCAGTTAGAAGTATTTTTTAATGTGAGATGGGGACAGATACACTGACTGCTGTATATATTAGTGATATTAAAATAAGAAAGTACTTTTTTAACTGCAAAATACCCAAGCTTTACAATGTAACAAGATAAGAAGAGCTGGAAAGAAGCAAGTTAAAGTGAATACAATGCCATGAACTTGGACTGCTAATGTGTACTGACTCTACTTCTATGCAGAATTAAAATATAGCAATTTCCACTATTTTATGGACGTGGAAGTCTGAACAAATGTCACTAATTCAAGCCACAGACAACTTCTTGTTAAGTAAATAGACTTGAAAAATATAAGAAAATGATGAAAAACACAAATGATTATAATGCTTTCTTACATTTGCAAAGTTATTCAATATTTATTTTTATATTAGTATGTGCCTGTAGTTGGAGATGAGGAACAAATAGGTGCAAGTAATTAATCATGACAGGTATGACTAGTGTATGCTGAGAGAAACCTACAAGGGGTTCTTTCTTGGATTTACAAAGCAGTAGATGTTTACCCCACTAGAAAATGCTTTTAGTTGGGAAACAGGACCTGCAGGTACAAGCAATTAATCAGGAAGAGTCTGAACAATGTGTTCTGGGTGAAATGTACAATCTGTAATATAATACATTTTTGAAGGGGAACTGGCAAAAAGTTCAGTGAAAACTAATGACATTTGAAACTGAAGGGAGTGAAGCGTGAATAGTTACACAAGTAGTAGACTTCCCTGTAGCCCAACTACTTTTAATGCATTAAACACAACAATATACATTTTCATTTATTTATTTAAGGGTAACCAGTGCACTTTTTTTTAAAGTTAAAATTTAAAGTTAACTGAAATTATACCAGTTGTTTTTCACATCTGGGAAGAGAACAGAAAGAAGATGAGGAGAAATGCAATTTGTGCAAGAGAAAACACAAGCTCTAAAATGTGCTTCAGCATGGTGAATCCTAACTTTATAATACAGGTAATGCCTGCTGTTGCAGCTGCTGATTTCGGCAATTGCTCCTACACAAAGAGGTAAACTTCCTTTTCAGAAAGTGTATACTGTATCATGTTTGATGCAAGTAAAAATTAGTTGGCGGGTTAAAATGTGCTTAGATTTCTGTTTTTAGAATTTTTTATTACTGCAAAATAAAAATGTCTGGAAAATGTGACATAGTTTCAAATAAAGATGAAAAGAAGCACCTACATACAAAATCAGCCTACCAAATAGTACTGTGTGCATATAAGCTGCAAGTTGGAAATGCATCCAAAACAACTGCCATGTATAATATGTGAAAATAATAACTTTTTATCAGACTGTATGCTCTGTTAATATTAGCATTGAATGTAAATGGACTTACAGGGGTAGACAAAACTAAGCATGTGAATTTGACAAAGAAAGTATTTCATGATGGATAAGCAGTAGAGTATCAAGGGGAAGTGATAAAACTGATTGTGAGAAGGGTTCCAATAGTGCTAGAACAGGAAAAGATAAAATATTGTCTGTTTTGTGGTACAAAAGAGGTTACTAGCAGGGGAGACGCATTACACTTACATGTACTTGTATTCTGCCTAAATTACTACTTTGGATGGCATGATGCCAGGGAATCTTCTTGGGTTAGGTTTATATAGCCTCCAGTGCTGTTAGCCTAGTACACACCTATGGAGCTTAGGAAAAATTATGAATGTTCAGCAGGAAATATTACTTATGCATGCAGGCTGCACATACTTGTTTTCTGCCTAAATTACTATTATGGAGCTAAGGAGAAATTATAAATGTTCAGCTGGAAATATTACTTATGGGTGCAGGCTGGAAATGGATTTGCAACAGTGAAAATGTATCAGAATTAGAAGGGAAAATACAACACAGCAGGACAGATTTCTAAAGAACTATATGAGAATATTTGGTAAGATACCAGTTTAATAGCTGGGACTCAGACAAAGCTCGCATCTTATTCCCCAAGGTACAATAACTGGGCTACATTGGACAGAAATGATATTTTACAGCAAAATACATATTTACTTGAAGGCTTTGAGACTCGTTAACTATATCAGATCTTGAAGCAATAAAACTAACAAAAAGATACAAAGTAATGATGTAAAAATGAGACATTGGCGCTTTCCTCCATATCCGTTAGAGAAAAATTAAAAAAAATGGATAGTGAATATAATTTGAGAGTTTTTAGGGAAAACAGGAATTACATCAGAAGGGATATTTGTTAAGTGGGATAAAATGGAAATGGAGTTTAAAACATAGTAGAAATGAGAGAAAGACAGAGAGATGAGACAGAAGTAACAGAAATTATTTAAAGGGTTTGACAAAGGTTAGCATATTGCAGAAAAAGAAAAATCTTGCATGACAAAACAGAAGCAATTAAAGACAGCTAGTAGGAAAATAAATGGAGTATCTGGATAGTATGTCTGAGCTAAGAAGGGTTGTCGTTAGACAACTATTTCTGATAACTGTAGAGTGCAAAACTTTTTACACAATGCCTTATGCAACATAAAGAAGAAAGAGTTATTGTAGACAGACTTAGGGACCCTATGACAAGAAAAAAAGCAGATATTCTGTAGAAGTATTAGATATATAATGGAAATTTGAACTAATAAAAGGCACAAATGGAAATATTTACATAATACTTAAATGTGCCATAATTAAAATATGACGAGGCTCAGAAATTAATAGTGAATATAAGAAGAGATGAGACATAAAAGTTGATGTGTAATCAGTCAACAGAGAAGTCTCCAGAAACAGACAACATTCCTTCTGGAAGAAAATTATAAAGATCTGGATGGCTTTGTTTAACAATATTTTTTTTAAAACTGGGGTCACCAGCATCTTGGAAGTAATGTGTGGTGCTTTTCTTACCCAAAGAGTGTAAAGATCCTTCAGATCCAGCTGCATATAGACTGATTTTGGTTCTGAACCATGATTATAAAGTGTTTATGTTTATATTAGCTAACTGAATGGCAAAAGTGTTTCCAACATTGATAAATATGGATCTGCATGGTTTTGTGAAGGGGTGGGGGCATTTCATTAATACAGCAATGGTGATCCAGGGGGAAGTAGAACATAAATATCTCTATTGCTTGTGTATCTTGATGCAGAAAAAGAATTCACTAGTCAGCTGGGATTTTACGAGTAGGAAATGAAACATCTGCATTCACTGATGGAATAATAGGGGTAATTGGGATGATATATGAAGGGTGGGAAACAAGACCTGCCTCTTCAGACAAGCTGTGTTTCAACAGGGGAACCAGGCATGGATGTCCTCTTCCCCTTGCTTTTTGCTTTATATTTTGAGCCACTGACAAAGAAAAAAAAGATACTTACAAATTCAAGGATAAAACTGGTATGGTAATAAAGAAAAGTTAGCTTTATTGCAGATCATTTGATTTTGTACCTGATATATCTAGAAAAGGACATTTCAGTACTGTGGAACATTTGAGACAGTTTCAAGTCTTTTTGGGATATAAAATTAATGAATATAAAACAAAGGCTATAGCAGTAAACTATGCACCCACACATTAATTTGTTTAGCAAAATCCACATTTATGGGGACACACTAAGATAAATTATTTAGATGTATAGATTAAAAAGGTTTATGTTGTGGCAGTAAAGGATATGTGGGAAGAGGCTAAGCAAAAAATACAAAAACTGAGTAAATGGAACCTAAGATACAAGCACTGAAAAATCTCTAGTCCCTACAGTTTTACATACCAGTCAGGTACATTTTTATGTACCAGAGGAGAATTTGTGAATGATGGCAAACAGTTGAAAGAATTTACCTGGGAGGGCAAAATGGCATGAGACAGTTGGATAAGTTGACCTCCCCACTGAACAAGGTGGTTTAGGATTACCTGATTCAAATGTATACTTTAGAGCTACATAGTTAAGGCTCATATATAAAATACAAGTAGAAGGTTATAAATAGAAACTGAAAAGGGATGATAATGAAACGGGGGGGGGGGTTCAAGAAATAAGCACAGAGTTGGATTCTGGTAGCAGAATCATAAGAACAACAAACACACATATTATTATATTCATCACATAGCAGAAAGCATTCTAAGAACTAAACCAACATGGGACTAGAAAAAGATTTTGCCAGTAAGGACGAGTGCAAGTAAAGGTACAGAAAACAGCCAAGAGGGGAATGGAATTTACCGGAGAAAACTGGCAAAGGAAAGAGGATATTGTGATCAAACTAGAGAGGGAAAGTAACAGAGTAGGATGAGGCAGAAGTTTGTATTGCAGACTGGCTTCCATACTAGGGACTGAAATAAGAGTTTAGAGAAAGAGAAATGGATGGCAAAGTACTAAGTGAAAGTCAAGCTCTGGCAGAGAGTTTCCAGTCAAGTCTACAACAGAAGCTGCTGTTAAACGGACAACTGGTGGGGTATATATATATATTGAATGACAATTGTAATAATCAATCAGAGGAGGTTAGAAAATATTGGGAAAAGAGAATGGAAAAGCAGTTTACAAAGGAACAATGAGGGGACATCTGTAAACTCCCAAGTACGCAACAAGGCAGTAAGTTTAGGATGTTTGCTTGAAAGTGTTTGCAAAGGTATTTTAATACTCCAAGCAATCTTCAGAGAATTCTTCTTTAGGAAGATTTGTTAGAGATTTTAACTGGGAACATTTGTTGGGGGGGGTGTAATGAGTTAGCCAATTTTAAAAATTCTCTGAAGAGTACTCTGTTAGAAATTTTTGAGGAGCAAATGGCTGTATCTAAGGGATTATTCTTTTGAGATGGGACACAGGATCTGAATTGCCTAGACATATAGCAAGGCCTTAGCAAGTGTAATGCTATTACCTGCCAAAAAAGCAAATACTACAACATCGAAATCAAAATCTATACCAACTGAGATGGAAGAACTGAATATAGCAAAAGAGACAAAATAACTTGAGGTGGATCTTTAGAAGAGAATGTACAAGTAAAAGAAATACAATGACATTCTGGGAACAAAGCATGCAGAATAATGTTCAACAGGAAGATTTAAGGAAGGTAGAAATTGAATAAGTTACGTAATGCTGCAGTGAATAATTAAATCATTAAAATAAGGAAAGAAGTACAGTTGTGTAAGTAAACTTACCACATCAGCACGTTTGAATGATTACTGTTGCAGTATCCTTTTCTGACATGTATGGGTCATATCCTTCCAAGGATATAACAGCCAGCTAAGCCACCACAGCTTCAGGGCACCTTCCATGCATTCAAACTGTCTGGCAGTTTGAGCTGAGCTGACTTCAGAGAATTCCTGCCAATAGATCATGACGGGGGGGGGGGGGGAACTGAGCCCCTAAAGGACAATGGTAGGAAGAACAAAAAAATAAATAACCACACCCTGCCATAAACAGCACACCAAAAGGGGGAAATGGGAGGGAGGGAGCAACTATAAAGTACAGTTGTGTACACTTACCATAAATGTAGATGTTCGAGTGTATTCACTGTTGCAATAATTATATTAGGGTAATCTGCTGGCAGGTTGCCCTCAGTTGGCCTGAATATCAAAGTCTTGGGTCCTGCGTCAGTTGCTGTCTCCTCTTCCATGACGTCAGGTCGTCAGGGGGTATAAAACATGCAGCTGACGCCATTTTCTTCAGTTTTTCTTGCCCCAGATGTCAGGTGCCCCCCAAATGGGGAGCAAAAATATCTATATATAAATGCAATTGTAATAACATAAACTTTACCTTCATCTAAAAGCAAATACACTACATAGGCTGTAGAATATAGTGAAGGAAAGAGAAGTTCTAGAAAAAAAGAGGGATGGTGGGTGGGTAACCCATACTGCAACAATGAATACACTCAAACATCTACATTTATGGTAAGTGTACACAACTGTACTATGTTCTTTGTGTTTCACTGTTGCAGTCATTACATTTGGGTAGAATTCCAAAGCTATGGATGGGAGGCTGGAACTAAATAGCATTAGGAGTGGCTATAAGGCCCTGCAGAACTGCAGTGGCAAAGCCTGCCCTGGACTTAGAGAAGAGGGGCAAATGATAATGCTTTGCAAAAGTATGAACAGAGCTCTAAGTAGCAGCTTATAGAATGTCTTTGGTTGGCACTCCTCTGAGAAACGCTGCTGAGGTAGACGCAGCCCTGGTGGAATGTGACCCGATACCCTTGGGCACCGGTTTACCATGATGCAAGTTGCAGAAAAGTACAGTTTTTACCTACCATAAATGTAGATGTTCGAGTGTACATACTGCTGCAGTCATCACACTTGGGTTATCCTGCCGTCAGACGGTCCCGCAGTCGGCCAAATCCCAAAGTCTTGGTCCAGCTTCGGTTGTCGTCGCTTCTTCCATGATGTCAGTGCGACAGGGGAATAAAAGAGGCAGCCGACGCCATTTTCTTCTGTTTTTCTTGCCCCAGATGTCAGGTGCCCCCAACTAGGAAGGCAATACAAATAACTATGCAGAAATACCTTAGTAGATAAACAATAGTATTAGCTGTTAGCAAATACACCATATAGGCATGCATCCAATAGATTGATGTACATGGAGTTATAACTAACACCCTGGTATGTAGAGGGGATGGTGGGAGGGTAACCTGGACTGTAACAGTATATACACTCGAACATCTACATTTATTTTAGGTACAAAACTGTACTATGTTCATCGTGTTATACTGCTGCAGTCATCACACTTGGGTTGAATCCCAAAGCTATGGATGGGTGGCTGGTATTAAACTGGGTTAGGTGAAGCTACGATGCCCTGCAGAACTGTAGTGGCAAAACCAGCTCTGGTTTTTGAGTATAATGGAAGGTGGTAGTGCTTGATAAAGGTGTGCACTGAACTCCAAGTAGCTGCCTCCAGAATGTCCTTGGTTGGAACCCCCCTGAGAAAGGCTGCTGAGGTTGCTGTAGCCCTGGTAGAATGGGACCTAATATTAACAGGCACTGCTTTCCCATGGTGCGAGTAGCAAAAGCGGATACAATGTGCTATCCATTTGGAGATGGTCTGTTTTGAAATAGCCTTTCCTTGTGAACCTGCAGCATAGGATACAAAGAGTTGGTCAGTTTTTCTGAAGGTCTTTGTCTTATCCAAATAGTAACGTAGCTGTCTGTGAATGTCCAAAGAGTGAAGGAGTCTTTCTCCTTTATTCTGGGGGTTTGGATAAACGGTGGGTAAATTAATGGTCTGATTCAAAGCCACACTGGATACTACCTTTGGCATAAAGGTAGGGTTAGTTTGTAAAGAGACTCTGTCCTGATGGAAAATGATGAAAGGTTCCACTGCCATAAGTGCCTGTAGTTCTGAGACCCTGCATGCTGAGGTGATAGCCAGCAACAGAGATGTTTTCCATGGCAAGTATTGTAGTTCTGCTGAGAAGGCTGGTTCGAAAGGAGGCAGTGTTAATTTTTCTAAAACAAAGTTGAGGTCCCAAGCTAGCGTTGGAGGTTTTCTGGGGGGTCTTATATTCTTAGCCCCTCTGAGAAACTGCCTTAGTAAAGGGTGTGAGAATATGGGAGGATCGGTATTATACTGAGCTGAAATGGCTGAAGCATGGATCTTAATGGATGAGAAAGAAAGGCCTTTGTGTAGCATCTCAGTTAAGTATTACAGTATTTGAGGAATGTTTGGTATCCAAGGATTTTGGCCTTTAGCCTGGTTCCATGCACAAAATCTTTTCCATTTGTCTGAGTAAGTTTTTCTGGTGCTGGGCCTCCTGGCCTCCAAAATGACATTCAGGACGTCCTTTGAGAGAAGTGTTGATTGATAATTCAAGGTATTCTCCATGCAGCTAAATTTAAAGTCCTGAGCTGACTGTGAAGGATCTGAGAGTTTTGCTGAGTCAACAGAAGTGGGAATTGAGGTAAGAACCATGGAGGGCTGTGAGTCAAGGTCCTTAGTAATGGGTACCAGTGCTGACGTGGCCAGTCCAGAGCAATGAGGATAATTTGAGGTCTCTCTGATCTTTCTTTCAGTAATACCTTGGTCAAGAGAGGTAGTGGTGGGAAGGCATAGACTGTCAATGCTGTCCAACTGAATGATAGGGCGTCCACTTTCCAGGCTAGGGAATTATAAGTCCTTGTGCAAAATTTCTGTAGTTGGCAATTGTTGGGGGAGGCAAATAGATCTATGTCTGGGCGTCCCCACCTTTGAGTTATCATTGAAAATACTTGTGGGTGTAGTCTCCACTCGTGAGGATCTGCCAAATTTCTGCATAATTCGTCTGTCAATATGTTTTCCTTTCCTGGCAGGAATTGTGCTTGCAGTCGTACTTGGAAAGTCAATGTTGTGTTCCACAAGGTCATTGCCTGTCTGCATAAAGGGTAGGAGTGTGTTCCTCCCTGTTTGTTTATGTACCACATAACTGTGGTGTTGTCTGTCCTTAGTAGTAGTTGTCCTGGATGCAAGAGGTCCTTGAAGGCTGTCAGTGCATTTTGCACAGCTAGCATCTCCTTTTGGTTGATGTGTAGATGCATTTGTTTTGCGGACCATTTGCCCTGTATGCACTGTCCTGCCATGTGTGCTCCCCAGGCGTAGTTTGAAGAATCTGTTGTCATAGTTTGGTTTGCTGGAGGTAAGACAAAAGGAAGACCCTTGTTTAACTGACATGCTTGAGCCCACCCTAGGAACTCTTTTTGAAGGCAGAGAATGAGAGGTATACTTGTTTCGAGTCTGTGCCTGTGTTGAGTCCATACACTTTTCAGGTACCATTGTAATTTCCTCATATGCAGCTTTGCATGTGGAATTAGTTGAATGCAGGATGCCATGAACCCCAATGCCTGCAAGATTTTCCTTGCAGTGAGCTGGGTAAAAGTTGCCATCTTTTTGAAGTATTGAGTCAGTTGTTTTTGTTTGTCTGGCGTGAGATGAGCCATCTGGGCCATTGTATTTAAGCTGGCACCCAGGAATATTATGTCTTGTGAGGGTATTAGCTTTGACTTCTTTTTGTTTACTGTGTACCCTAGGCAACTTAGCAGCTTTGTTACAAATGCCAGATGCTGTAATAGAATGGCCTTGCTGTCCACTTGGATCAGGCAGTCGTCCAGATATGGATAAATTTGTATTCCTTGTTGTCTGCAGTATGCAATTACTGATGCCAGGCATTTCGTAAATACTCTGGGCTCAGTAGATAAGCCAAAAGGCAATGCAGAGAATTGATAATGCATTGTACCTGCCAAAAATCTGAGGTATCTTCTGCAATCATGTCTGATAGGGACATGCAGGTATGCCTCTTTGAGGTCCAACGTTACCAGCCAAGACTCCTTGCCCAGCATGGGAGGAAGCTGCTGTAGTGTGAGCATTTTGAATTTGGGTACCTCCAGGTAAGTGTTTAGAATTGAGAGGTCTAAAATGCGTCTCCAGGCTTTGTCCTTTCTTGGTACTAGAAATAGTCTTGAGTAAAAACCTCGACCTTGCTCCTTTGTAGGTACCTTTTGAATTGCTTTCATATCCATGAGAGCTGAAATTTGCATTTGTGCCTCTGCCCATTGGTTTGGAGGCAGATTTGGCATGCCTCTCATCTGTGGTAAAGTGTGAAAATGAAATCTGTAGCCTCGGGTAATAATATCCAGAACCCATTTGTCCTTTGTTATGATGCGCCAATTTTGTGGAAATAGAGACAGTTTTCCTCCCAAAGGTGCTGCCAGGGCAATTTTGCTTGGCAGGCGAAGAGGGAAGTCATTGTGTTTGTTTCCTGAAGGGTTGAGATCTTTCGTCTCCACCTCTTTGAGTTGTTGTATGCCATTGTCTAGGCCTGAAAGAACCTTGTGGCTGGCCTCTGCCCCTTGGTCTGTACCTACCCTTTGGGGTCTGTCTGATGCAGGAAAGGACCAGTTTTTTGATGGCCAGTTTCTGCTGAAACGAGGAGGTTGTACCTGTAAAAAATCTTTAACTGTCTGCATAGATTTTGCCTTTTCTTCCATTTTCTTTAAAACTTCCTCTGCTTTGACACCAAATAACACATCTTTCTGCAATGGAGCATCCAATAACTTTGCTTTGACCTGTTCTGGTAAGGCTTGCTCTTTTAGCCAAGCATGTCTGCGTATTACAGATCCTGTGACAGCTGCTCTACATGAGGCTTCCAATGAATCAAAACCACACTGTAAGGTATGCTTTCCCACCTGTTCTGCTGCATGCAGCAAACCCTGCATCTCTTTGAAATCAGGTTGATCTGTCTGAGGGATCATTTTCTGCTTTAACTGTGTAATCAAGTACTGCTGGTATTTTAGCATGTGGAATTGGCAGTTTAAGGCCCTCATGGCCAAAGTGGCAGACGTATACACTTTCTTCCCCCATCTTTCTAATGCTCTGGAATCTCTTTCAGAAGGTAGAGGATTCTTAGCAGTAGAGGCCTTAACCCCTTTGGGACCCTGGGAAAAGTTTTGGGGTCTGCAGCAGAGCTTTTATATAGAAACTTATGAGAATCAGGAACTCGGTAGTATCTATCTGGTTTAGCTGGTGCAGGAGGTAAGGAATTTGGGTTTAGACTAGATTCGAAGTAAACATCATCCAAAATGTCTAAAACTGGAGGAATTGCAAGGGATCTATGCTGTGGGAGAAGAAGAAACTCACGGAGTCTTTTCTTAGTCAGAGTAATCTTGGCCTTCCCAGTGGAAGTGTTCCCTCATGGTGTGTAAAGTTTCCCAAAAGAATAGTCCTCAGGGGGGGGAGACAGAGGAAATGGACTCTTCAGCATCTGAGTCTTCATAAGAAGGGAAGGAATAATCCTGGTCCTCAGAGTTAGCTGAGGAAATGGATGCTTGGTCAGAGGAAGGATAATCTTCCTCCAGTCTAGGCCTTTTGTCAGGAGGGGGTTGTGAACCCCTGATAAGGGTAATTAAATCCTCAGCCATCTTAAGCATCTGTTTTTTAGGCATAGGGGCCTGTGGACCCGTTTTCCTAACTTTTAAGGGGGCTTTAAGTTTAGCATAAGACTTAATAGCGATAGTTGTCGGTTTGAAGACACCTTCAGAAACCGAAGGCCTGTCCAAAATCTCCGGATCACCGTCAGTGTTGGTGTCTGAGGGGTGAGATGGAACCGGCTCCTGAGGCCCAGCTGATTCGGTCTGAGAGGCCGTCAGAATTTCTAAATCTGCGGTAGTCAGGGGCTGTGTAGGTGCCTCGCTGAAAACCGGAGAACCGGCGGCAGGCCTTGCTGAGGCCTCGGTATCTGGTCTTGGCCTTGGTTGCCTGTCCTTATCCTTGCGTTTTTTAATCATTGCTGATGTCGGTTGCTCCGACGACATGCTATAATTAAATTTTCTGCCAAAATAATGTCGAGCGAAATCTGCCCGACGCTTGATTGTACGTTTGTTGAACCTAGCACAAAACCGACAACCAGAGACGTCGTGGTCTGGGCCTAGGCAAGGAATACAATAAGAATGAAAATCCTTATGAGGTATTTTCTTCCCACAAGAAATGCAATTATTAACTTTGTCTGACATCGGTCTGAGGCAAGAAAAGTTTCCCCAACGGGGTACTTAGCTTTAGAGAAGACTTTGGGCTGAAATTCGATTCGAAAATCTCAGGAGCTAGCCGACCGGCACTTGCAAACTGCTTCTGCTTCGGGCACCGCACGGCAAGAAAGACTGAAGAAAATGGCGTTGGCTGCCTCTTTTATCCCCCTGTCACATTGACGTCAGGGAAGAAGCGACGACAACCGACGCCGGACCAAGACTTTGGGATTCGGCCGACTGTGGGACTGCCTGATGGCAGGATAACCCAAGTGTGATGACTGCAGCAGTATAACACGATGAACATCGAATGCAGTGGCTTATCCACTCTGAAATAGTCTGCTTTGAAATAGCCTTCCCCTCTGATTCTGCAGCAAATGCAGCCAGTAGCTGCTCAGACTTTCTTAGAGATTTGGTCCTGTTTAAGTAGACTCTTAGTTGTCTGTGTACATCCAAAGAATGCAGAATCCGCTCCCCCTTGTTCTGTGGATTTCGGTAAAAAGTTGGCAAGTGAATAGCTTGGTTAAGAGCCACACTGGATACCACCTAAGGCATAAAGGAAGGATTGGTCCTGAGGGACACCCTGCCCGAGTAAAATGTAATAAAAAGGCTCCACCGCCATGAGGGCCTGTAGTTCTGAAACCCTTCTTGCTGAAGTGATTGCCAGAAGGAAAGCTGTTTTCCAAGATAAAAACTTTATATCTGCAGTAGCTGCTGGTTCAAATGGAGGCAGGGTGAGCTTTTCCAACACAAAATTGAGGTCCCATGCAGGAGTTGGTTATCTTCTGGGGGGCCTTAAATTTTTGGCCCCTCTAAGATACTGTTTTAGCAGATGATGAGAAAAGATGGGAGGCTCTGTGTTGTAATGAGCCGAGATGGCAGAGGCATGGATTTTTATTGATGAAAAAGATAGGCCCTTGTCAAGCATCTCAGTCAAGTATTGTAAAATCTGAGGAATACTTGGCTTTTCTGTGTCCGTTCCTTGTGCTTGGTTCCAAGCACAGAATCTCTTCCATTTATCAGCATAAGATTTTCTAGTACTAGGCCTTCTGGCTTCCAAAATGACATCCATCACAGATTTACTGAGAGGAGTTGTTTGAATAATTACATCAGCCACGCTGCCAGGTTCAGAGTTTGGAGCGGATTGCTCTGCTGAGACAGTAAATGAGGTATTTGAGGCAAGTACCAAGAAGGTAGGTAAGACATATTCCTTAGAATTGGGTACCAGTGCTGGTGAGGCCAGTCCGGGGCAACTCGGATAATTTTTGGTTTTTCCTGTCTGACCTTTAGTAAGTCCTTGGGAAGAAGAGGCAGAGGAGGAAAGGCGTAGACTGATAGGTTTTTCCAACTGAAGGCTAGGGCATCCACTTTACATGCTTGTCTGCAATAAGTCCTTGTGCAGAATTTGTCCAGTTATTAAGTATGGGGAGAGGCAAATTGATCTATGTCTGGACTCCCCCATTTCTCTGTTACCATGCTGAAGACTTGTGGATCCAGTTTCCACTCATGAGGGTCCATAAGATTTCTGCTTAGGTCGTCTGCCAGAGTATTTTGTTCTCCTGGCAGGAATTGAGCTTGAAGATGTACTTGGTAACTCATGGCTGTGTCCCACAATACACTGGCTAGTCTGCAAAGGGGGTAGGAATGTGTACCCCCGTGCTTGTTTATGTACCACATAACCGTGGTGTTGTCCGTCTTTATCAGTAGTTGTCCTGGATGAAGTAAGTCCTTGAAGGCCGTCAGGGAATTCTGAACAGCTAACATCTCTTTCTGGTTGATATGCAGATGCATTTGTTTTGGGCTCCATATGCCCTGAATGCATCTTCCCACCAGGTGGGCCCCCCAAGCATAGTCTGATGCATCTGTAGTTAGGGTTTGGGTAGCAGGGGGTAGAGTGAAAGACCGTCCCATGTTCTGGTGACATGCCTCTGCCCACCAAAGAAACACCTGTTGTAGGCAGGGAATGAGAGGGATCATTGTTTCCAGACTGTGACAATGTTGACTCCAAAAACTTTTTAGATACCACTGTAGTTTCCTCATATGCAGTCTTACATATGGAATTAGTAGAATGGAGGATGCCATGAACCCCAACGCCTGCAGAATTTGTCTTGCAGATAACAGAGTTTTTGCTGCCATCTGTTTGAAGTAAATAGTCAGTTGCCTTTGCTTGTCTGGCATAAGGTAAGCCATCTGGGCAGTTGTATTCAAGCTTGCACCCAGGAATATAATCTTTTGAGAGGGTATCAGTTGTGATTTATTTTCATTTATTGTGCACCCTAGGCATGTTAGAAGCCATTTTACAAATGCCAAATGTTGAAGAAGAATGTCCTTGTTTTCTGCTTGAATGACACAGTCGTCCAACTAAGGGCAGAGTTGTATGCCTCTTTGTCTGCAAAATGCAATTACTGGTGCCAGGCACTTTGTGAAGACCCTGGGCACAGTAGATAAGCCAAAGGGCAGTGAGGAGAATTGGTAATGCATGAAACCAGCCTTGAAGTGGAGGTATCTTCTGCACGATTCCCTTATTGGGATATGCAGGTATGCCTCTTAAGTCTAGAGTCACTAACCAAGCGTTCTTGACCAGCATGGGCAGAAGCTGTTGGAAAGTCAGCATTTTAAATTTTGGGATGTCCAAGAATGTGTTCAAAATCGATAAATCCAGTATTGGGCGCCAGGCATTGTCTTTTCTGGGTAAAAGGAACAGTCGAATAAAACACTTGCCCTTTTCCTGTTCTGGTACTGGTTGGATAGCCCCCATATCCATGAGGGATGTAACTTGTATCTGTGCCTCTGCCCATTGATTTTGTGGCAGATCTGGCCAACTGTTTGGAATTGGCAAGGTATGGAAATGAAATCTGTATCCCTGGGGATACTATGTTTAGTACCCACTTGTCCTGGGTTATTAACTGCCAATTTTGAGCATGAAGTGCTAATTTTCCCCCTAAGGGTGCTGCCAAAAGATAAGTGCTTGATGATGGCAGAGGGAAGTCATTGAGACTGTTTACTGTAGGGCTGTGCATTGTTTCCTCCAGATTTGGAGGCAGATGCACCCCACTGCTCTGACCTGTAAAACCCTGTGATTGGTATCTTGAGACTTTTGAGCGCCTGGATTTGCCCTGTGAGGCTCTGTCGGACACAGGAAAGGACCAATTTTTTGTAGGCCAGTGTCTACTGAATCTGGGTGGCTGTGCTTGTAAGAAATCTTTTACAGTTTGCATAGATTTAGCTTTGTCTTCGATTTTCTTTAAAACCTCTTCTGCCTTATTACCAAACAGAGTATCATGCTGCAAAGGTGCATCCGACAATTTAGCTTTAACATGATCAGGCAGATTTTGCTCCTTGAGCCAGGCATGCCTTCTAATCATAGATCCAGTAACTGCGGCCCTGCAAGAGGCCTGCAAGGAATCAAAACCACATTGCAAAGTATGCTTTCCAACCTGTTCTGCTGCATGCAATGACTGTGTCTTTCAGCTTTTCCCGGTTAGGGGTCGCCACAGTGCTAATGATTGGTAGTGGATTTTTACGTATCGGGTTAGCAGCCCTGACGCACAACCTTCAACGAAGGCACGCCCCATTCACGTATGCCTCCACACAGAAGACGCTCTAGCTGAGAATCGAATGGGACAACGTCTTGCTATGAGGAGGCAATGCTACAGCAGCAGCACCACCACCGCAGTCTTCTGCTGCATGCAATAATTCCTATAATTCTTTATTTTCCACACATTCAGAAATCAACATAATTTTCTGTTCAATAATCCCATAACATGCTGTTGATATTTAAGCATATGAAACTGGCAGTTTAAGGCCCTAATTGCCAAGGTTGCAGATGTATAAACCTTCTTTCCCCATCTACCCAGCGCCCTAGAATCTCTATCAGAGGGGGTAGGATTCTCAGCTGTTGAGACCTTTACACCTTTGGGACTCTGTGAGATAGTTTCAGGGTCAGCAGCAGGATTTTTGAATAAAAATTTGTGGGAGTCAGGAACCCTGTAATATTTGTCTGGCTTACTAGGAGCCGGAGGTAGGGAATCAGGAGCCATGCTTGATTCCGAAAACACATCACCAACAATGTCTAATACAGGAGGTATAGCCAAAGGCCTATGCTGAGGAAGAAGAAGGAAATTCCTAAGCCTCTTTTTGGATTCTGAGAAATCCTGACTCTCCCAATGAAAATGTTCCCTTAAAGTATGCAAGGTTACTCCAAAAGAATAATCTTCAGGAGGAGATGCAGATGGGATGGATTCCTCTGCATCTGAATCCTCATAGGGTGGTATAGAAAATTCCTGATCAGAAGAGGAATCAGAAGAAACAGAAACCTGATCTGAAGATTCATAATCAGTGTCTTGCCTAGGCCTCTTATCGGGGGGGGGTTGGGAACCCCTGATCAAGGTAATTAAGTCCTCAGCCATTTTGATCATCTGTTTTTTAGGCATAGAGGCCTGAGCATGTGGCTCATGCGTCGTTTTTTTAGCCTTAGAAGTTGCTTTTGTCTTTGTTTTTGAAGCTGACATCGGTTTTATATAGAAATGTTGAGGCCTGAAAACACCCTCAGAAGCCGGTGCCTGCTCAGCGGCTCTGGACCCATCTGAGGGGCAGACATCCGTGGGTACAATACTCTGAGAATCTCGCGGCATGCCGGACTCCACATGGGTCTCGGTAGAGGCCTGCGACTCAAAAGTAGCGGGTATCAGTGGCTGCGAAAGCCCCTCACTGAGTACCGGCGACTGGCTTAGGAGAAGCTTTGTTGTCAATTTTGGACCTCGACGGTCTGTCTCTGTCCTTTTCTTTGCGTTTTTTGTGAACTCTGATAGTCGGATTGCTATCCAACGACATTTCAGGGTAATTATATCTGTTTCCAAAATATTTTGAAGCAAAGATATACCGATGCTTAATAGTGTATTGGGTTAAATCTAGCACAAAACCGACAGCAAGGCACGTTATGATCTGGGCCTAGGCAAGGAATACAGTACAAATGAAAATCCTTATGAGGTATTTGCTTCCCACAAGTAATGCAATTATTAACTTTTACTGACATCGGTAAGGAGCAAGAAAAGGTTCCCCAACGGGGTACTTAGCTTTAATTGAAGACTTTGGTTCTGAAACTCAAATGCGAAAATTTCAGGAGTCGGCCGACCGGCACTTGCAAACTGCTTCTGCTTCGGGCACCTCGCTGCAAGAAAGTCTGAAGAAAATGGCGTCGGCTGCATGTTTTATACCCCTGATGACCTGACGTCATGGAAGAGGAGACAGCAACCGACGCAGGACCCAAGACTTTGATATTCAGGCCGACTGAGGGCAACCTGCCAGCAGATTACTCTAATGTAATGACTGCAACAGTGAAACATGAAGAACATCAACAATAATCATTCAAACATCTACTGTTATTGTCAGTTTACTTACACACCTGCTCTATGCTCATCATATTGATCATTGCTGTAGTAGCCTTAGCTATACGAGTAGTTTACCCCAGCTTACTAAATTTGGGTGGAAGAAGACGAGACCTGGAGAATGGTCCTTGCAACACCTGATGGAGACCTAGAGAAGGAATCAAGCTTATACTGCTTTGTAAAAGATGTTATACACAGAGGGCCAAGTTCCAGCTTCTAAATACTTCTAGAATCCAACCCTTTCCAAAATGCCACATATGGAGCCAAGGTCCTGGTAGAGTGGGCCTTGACCCTGCCTGGAATAGCTTTGTTGGGGTGAATTTAACAAAAGGCAACAGCCTTAGACAACCATTTGGAAACAGTCTGTTTTGACACAGGTTGTCCCTTCTTTTTACCTTCTCAAGAAATGAGCAACTGATCTAATTATCTGAAAGACTGGGTTCTGTCAAGATAATACCCAAGTTGTCTATGGATATCCAAGGCATAAATAATCCTTTCTCCCTCATTTTTGGGTTCAAGAATGAAAAAGGGAGATGGACAGTTTGGCTTAAAGTAAACTCAGATACCACTTTAATCACAAAAGAAGCATTAGTTCTTGAAGAAACCCTGTTCCTGTGGAAAATGAGATAGGGTTGACTCATTGTAACAGCTTACAACTCAAAATACCCTTCTTGCAGAGGTCAGTGCAGTCAGTAAAACTATTTTCCATGTAATAACCTCAGGCCATCTTGGTTAGTTGGTTCAACTAGATCAAGTGTTAGCTTCTGTAACACAAAATTAAAATCCCAAGGAAGAGCCACTGCCTTTTTTTTTTTTGAGGCCACTCACTTAAAGCCCCTTTAAAAAACATTTTGACATGAGAATGCATTGAAACAGGAGGATCCATGGGGAGACGTGCTGAAATGGCTAATAAATGAACATTGATAATGGAGTATGAAAGGCCACATGACAGTAATTTGCTGCTGCGGCAGCGTTGGCGCCTCACAGTTAGACGTTGCCCGTTTGATTCTCAGTTAGAGCGTCTTCTGTGTAGCGACATGCTTCGTTGAAGGTTGTGCGTTAGGCCTGGCAAGCCAGTACGTAAAAATCTACTGCCAATCATTAGCAGACCGGAGTTCCGCTGTGGCGACCCCTAACCGGAAAAAGCTGAAAGACACAAATTATAAAACCAGAAAACAACTAGCCCTGAATGGGAGCTGGTTATGCTGTTGGTGCCAACTACAAAAACTTTTCCATTTACTAATACATGATTTCCTAGTAGCAGGCTTTCATTTCTCTATAAGTACCTGTTGCATGTCATTAGTAAACAGGTTTCTAAAGAGAATTAAGACCCTATCATCCAGGCTATCAGTTGAAGTTGATTGATGTTGGGGTGTATTGAACCCAACTGTTCTTGTGTGAGCAGATCCAGTCTTTGAGGAAGTTTCCAAAAGAATGGAGAACAACAGTAGCCTGAGTCACCCCAATGACCTTGGAGATTCCTTCTGAATCTTCAAAAGTACCCTGGATGTTAATGGAATAGGTAGAAAAGCATAAATTAACTTTTTGTCCAAGGAAAAGTAAAGGCATTTTGTTTGCAGGCCTTCTTGCATGGAGACCTGGAACAGAATGTTTCCAGTTGTCTGTTCAGAGGAGACCAAGAGGTCTATACTTGAACTTCCCACAGATGGATCAAATCTTGGAAGACCTCCTGATCTAGTATCCATTTGTGGGGGTCTGCCCTTGTCCTGCTCAGCTTGTCTGCCCACAGTTTTGCTCTGATGAAATGCTGGTTGCTGAAGAGTCAGAATGGGCTGTGAAACTTTATGCCAGGTTAACATGGTTAGTCTGAAAACGAAATGCACTCCCTGTTGACTGCTGATGTACCACATGAATGTGGTATTGTCTACAACAACTTGAAGAGGTCCTGGGGATCAAAGATGATTCAGAGTTGTGTGTCTTGATAATGGTAGACATCTCTTTTACATTTATGTGCTTGCATCTGTCCTGTGTGTCCCACACACCTTTCACTTTTATCCCTCATGAAACTGCTCCCAAAAGTCAGAGGCATCTATGGTGACTGACTGCTTTTGGAACAGGGAGGGAGAAGGAGAGACTCAGACTTAGAGATACCTTTTGCCTCCACCAACTGAATTCTCTTCTGACAATCCCCAGCACTTGGATCTGAAAAGATAAGAAGTGTTGGTGCTGGGAACAGCGAGACTTCAGGTTCACCTGCATCATTCTCATATGAATTTTTGCTAGGGGTTTCATGAGAATCACAGAGGCCATGAGAGACAAAATCCTAAGGTATTCCCTCACACTGACCAAAGTCTGACAGGAAAATGCCCAAAACAGATCTAGATATACTTTTTTTTTCCTATGGAAGAAAAACTCTTTGAACTGTTGCATCTACTTGATATCCCAGAAACACAATCCTGTAAATAGGAGTCAAAAAATACTTCTGAATATTCTCTTGGAATCCCAGCTTCTGTGAAAGATCTCTCACCCAAGAGAGAGAGACTCCTGACATTTTGAAAAACACTCTGCAAAGATAAGCAAGCCATCTGAACATGGAAAAATATGGATGCCCTGCATAAAGCAATGAGCTTATAACTGGAGCTTGGCACTTTGTGAAAACTATTGGATGTTGTTCGTCTTTTTGGCTTTTCCTGGTTAGGGGTTGCCACAGCGGAACTCAGCGAAGGCACGCCCATTCATGCATGTCTTTCGGAGGCCACTCGACCGAGGGGAGTTCATGCAGACTCCACACAGAAGGCACTCCAGCCGAGAATCGAACAGGAGAACCTCTTGCTGTGTGGTAGCAATGCAACCGCTGTACTACCGCGGATGATGGATAATCCAAAGGGTACAACAGAGAACTGATATGATCCACACACGCAAAACCTTAAGAAACCTCTGAAGTCTGGATGAACAGGAACATGACAAGAATATTTTAAATCTAATGTTGTAAGGAAATTTAAATGAGGAAGAAAAGGTAACATGTTGTGAAGTGACAATTTTGAATTTGAGCACTACCACAAACAGGTTTAGGAAAGAAAGATCCAGAACTGGTCTCCAAGCATTTTTTTTTTGGCACTAAAAATATCCTTGAATAAAACCCCTTTCCCACCTGGGGCGTGGGACTGGCTCTATCACTCCCTGGGACAAACAAAAGATTCTAGTTTGAAGAATGAGGAATTACCCCCTGAATGGCTGATTTCCTCCCACTACCATCTGTAACCTTGATGAATGACATTCAGAAACCATTTGCCTGAAACTATTTGCTGCCAAAGAGTAATGTATCCGACTTTCACAAAGGAAAAAAAGGGCTGCCAAGGTGAGGGGGGAGGGGCAAAGTCTCTTAAATAATCATTCTGACTTATTGGACTGCCCTTGGTTTTGGGAGTTTCCAGAATTCTTCCTGGAACCCACTTGTCACTTCTGTTTACCTGTATTTTGTTGAGACTGCATTTTGTTTCTTACCAAAACTAGATGAGGAGTTGGAGAAGATCTTGGAAAATTTGGAAATACAGGGCTGAAAAATCTTAGAGACTACCAGTTTCAGTTTACCCCCTTTCATGGCACTTTTTGATTACCTCTGCAGCAGGGGAGCCAAATACTAATCTCAATGCAAACAGGAATTTAAAATCTCATTTTATCATCATCTGGGAAGTTCTGAGAACCCAGTCATGCAAACCTACTCAAAACAGTACCAGTGGCCATAGAAGTTGAAGTATCAACAAAGTCATACATAGTCTGTAAACAATGAGTAAGTGATTTGAACAACAGAACAAACTCAGTTATTTAAAGCAGATTTTTCCTAACAAAAAGAAGCTGCAGATAAAAATTCCTCATACTTTCACAATTAGTCAGAACTAACCTTACAAATGAACCTGCCAATTCAAAATTCTGAAAATTAAAGTAACAGAAGCATCCACTTTTTCCCATACATATCAATAATATTCCCATCTTAATTAGAAAGAGTAGGATTGAAATTGACTAACTTTGTAAAATAGCTGCTGGATCCGGTTTGGGAAGAGCATATAAAATTTTAAAAGAATAAAGAATTTTATGCATCCTATCCAGCTTTTTTAGAGGCAGCTGTCTGTCAAGAAAATTGCAATAAGTAACGCATACAACCTCCAAAGCTGACAGAACAGGAGGAATATGTGCAGGCAGAAGCATAGCTAACAACAGCAGTGCCCTGGGCCAGTACATCAAACAAACACCCCACCCCTTCAGCTCTACAAATAAAGACCAAAAAATAAGCACAAACACTACTCTGTGGCTGCAACCAATATCAGCTTATTTCAGTTACATTCACACACACCCAGCTCTTCCACTGAAGACAGAGAAAGAAAAAAAGTAATGTTCCTTCTACTGACACTAAGCAGGTAGCCAAATGCATGACACACCACCCCTTTAATCACTGCAGCCATTCAGGCCTTATTTCTATGCGCTACTCAGACCCTATCTCCACACATTTAACATGCACAAAAATAATTTCTTCTTTAGACTGTTATCAAACCACTTGCTATAAATGTAGCAAACAGCTGCTACAGTTCATACCCTACCTGCATGGAGTGCTAAGGAGTCCATGTTTTAGTTAAGATAAAAAAAAAAAAACTTGTATCAAACTGCAGCAAACTGCTTGCTACAAATCTAGCAAAGTTGCAACAGTTTAGGCCACACATGGAGCACTGCATCGCTCAGGTTTGACCACAAATGCAATACAGTCATTTAAAAGCCAGTACTGTACTGACTGATTAGGATTATGGATGGCCAATCGCACCCACCCAAAACTTTGCTCCTTGGCTATTACCCCTCTGGCCCCACCCTATAGCTATGATTCTGAGAGCAAATTTTGGAAATGCCTTCTGTAACAGCTCATAGTGTTTTCTGAGGGACTGAGAAACCCAAGTGTTCTCCCACAGAAAACACTGGCACTTTCTAGAAATAGTCTCAGTGAAAGAAAACTCCCCAGAGGGACAGTCAGAAACCTAACAGTCCTCAGAGTATGAATCAGAAATCTGAGGAAAAACAATGTATCTTTCCCTTCATTTTCCTGTCCGGACTCAAAATCTTGACTCTGTTCAGGAAAGGAAGTATCCTTTTTTTTTTTTTTTTTTTTTTTTTTTTACCAGAAAATACTTTAAAAGAAGGATCAATATCCTGGATTAAACCCTGAACTAGACACTGCAAACTACTCCTGTCTAAGGAAATTTGAAAAGCAGATGTTTCTTTTTGATGGGAAAATTGGACTAATGGTACTATTAGTGAGAGCAGCAGCTTCCCCAGGGATAAGCACAAAACTCTCCCCGTTCCCTCTCCCAGGACTGACAAAAGTGGCTCCACCTTGCACACTGAGGAGACCTCAACAGCTGCAAAAGACACGGCTAACCTTCCCCCCAATCCACAGTGGCTGTAGGTGCTTCACCAAAGGAATCCAGAGGAAAGACGAGTTGTCTGAGGTACAACTTATGGCCACAACAGAGTCACCTACCTGCAGCTGAGGCAAACTGCTAGCCTACTGTGATGGCAATGTCTATTGCCCTAACTTTTTCTTTTTCTGGTTGGGGAAGGACACACCATGGGACCAACAAATTATTTCATGTTCATGCTGAAAATGGTGCCTCTTTCTCAAAGAAAATAAATAGGAAATGCCAGTAAAAACTAAGTCTTTAAAAGTCACTTATTCATAAGAAACACAGTAAAAAGCACTTTAAACCTCTTTGCTCACCGACCAAATTAAAATAAACACAATTTCTACATAGAAAAATAATTTTCAGTTGCTTCAAAAGACTTGTAAACTGAGGAAAAAAGAGCACTCTCACTTAAAAGTACAGTACAGTCTCATGACAATCCTTTGAAACAAAGTCTTAGCTTTAAAATAAGTTTTCTGAACAGTAAAGAATTAATAATTAAAAAATACTGAATGGAAGTTTTATTTTTATTACCCAAAGGGAACGTTTATGCCCAGCAAAAGAACAGCACAAGCCAGCTGTCAATCCAAGGTGTGGTTATTTACTTTTTGCTGTTCCTAGCAGGGATCACCCTCCCACTTTCTGTTGGCATGAGAACTCTGAAGTGTTTTGCCCCAAACCTGTCTTTTTATTCAGCTCAGCTCAAGGTGACTGACAGTTTGGCAGCATAGAAGATGCACTGAAACTTTGGAAACTGTCTGGCTGTTATATCCTTGGCAGGATATAACCCGTATACCTAAGGCTAATGCAGCAGTGATCCATATGGTGATCATATGTAACGTACGATGCATGAAAATTAAAAATGTTAACATGTTTTTTTCTATTCTATTAATGCATGTATGCTTATGTCTTAACTGATAATTTAATCAGTTGTTTAAAAATAGTTGTGCAAGTGCATAAGAGACTTCAACAGCTTTCCATTTATAGTGAAGTACCCTATTTCTCCTTGGTAAAGGAAGATATTTGTCCTTCTATTTAATACTGCACTCCAGTAATTAGTTAAGATGACTGGGACCACCAGGAATTGCTACAACTCTCTGGAAATGTCTTTAAGTTCTTATATTTTTAAATGGATTACAAACAGAAATGACTATCCATTTTGAATTTCAATAACTTAATCCCATTCACAATATTCCACCACTTATTAAAAATTAATCTATCTTTATAGTAATTTGTGACCATTAAATAATTACTGCAACTTTTGTTCTTTGTAGGCACCAAAATTCGCACAGACATTTCATATCCAGTGCGAAGATTTGGTAAAGACAGGTGAAGGCTGCCAGCCTAGCCTGACAGAATTTTGGAGATAATTTTGTCATCTGTAAATATTAATGTAAACCACAGGCTTGTCTTAAATGGTAAAAATAGTGTTACATGTGGAACTGGAAAAAAATGTAACAACAAAGCACTCTGCTGACCAAGTAGAGCATGCTGTGACCCTTTGATGTAAACACGGCTTCGTCCAGTCTAGGTGAAGGAATTCTTGCTATTGTTTTAAGGCCAGAGTTAATGGTCAGAATTTGCATGCATAAATGTCCTTTATGACTTTGCTTCCTGACCTGGTGTGAGCTTACTAAATAATGTAGCATGTTAGCCTGGGAATGTAGGGAAATGTGAAGAATGGTGTAATGTGAACCAGGAATGTGATTTTAAAAACAGAGAGAATCAGAGAGCATTAAGCATTTTTGTCTTGACCATCCAACTCATCAGCACTCTGCCTTTGCTCTATATGAAAGTTTATCTTAGACTTGTGCTTTCTCTTAGAAATAGCTAGAAACTAGAAAGATTAGACTAAGTGTTTTTCTGTGATGTCAGAACTGTACTACTGAATTATTTTAAGTATTTCTCTGTGATCTCTGAACTTTTGACTAGCACTGTGTAGTAAGAAGTATTGTCTTGTGTTTTTATTATTTATTATTAAATATTTTAAACCCTTTCAACTGTGACGGTTTTGTGTTGTGATTAAGAGTACATTGCATATGTATAGTGATCCTGTACCAAGTCACTCTAATAAGCCTTGACTGTTTATTCGCACTTACCAGTTGGATAATAATATTGCACAGTAATAACTAGATACCCTTTTATGGGCCTTTAGGTAGCTGATAATTATTAGCTGGGTGGTGGCAGTGATTTCTACCGTATAGTCTGGGTAAAAGGGGGCACAGCTGGCAAACCTGTGCCAGCCTTTCCCAGGAGTGTCTGTGTGGTTGTATAAACTCTTCTTAAAGTGTGTGTGTGTGCACGCGTGTGTGTCAGCTACTTGGGCAGGGACATGAAGCACTGGTTGAACAGAGAGGGTGCTGGAGGTTTTAGCTTGCCCATTAGGCTGAGATCTGGACCCTATAGCTGTGCCAGTGGGGAGACTTATTGGGGATCTGGAGTGCAAGGGAGCGACCAGCCTCAAACTGACTGTGATCTCTGTGTGCTCTTAAAAGAAATTGCACTTTACTGTGTGTATTTGTTTTCCTTTCCTCCTATATGAGACACCCCTTACTGGTGTTAGTGGTGAGGATAGAGGCTCCTTTATTGCTGTGCCAGGGCACGGGTGTCATATATTAACTGTTTGGCAGTGGTGGCATATCCACACCACATATTAATTGGTTGGCAAATACTAATTGGCTTGTAGTGGTGTGGGTAGAGTGAATTCCTGTAGCTTGTGTACAGTGAGCTTTAAAGGTGTTTTATACTGTAAATCAGCCGCGCAGTGAATACTCAGAGTTCAGATCACAATTGTTTATTTTCTTTTGTTAGTTTAGTTAGTCAGGGTGAGCAGGCAGCATGTCAGCAGAGGAGCATGGAAAGCTGACAATGAGCTAGCTGGCAGGGATGTGCCAGGCTAGTGGACTGGTGCATGTAAACCTGACTAAGGCAGGCCTGATTGCAGCCTTGGTTACAGCTGCATCAGAAAACAGCAACCAGGAGGACAATCAGACTGGCAGTGGAGAAGCTCCCCCTATTCATCACAAGCCTAAGGAATACCTCCCGCCAATACCCCTGACTCTTCTCTGGAAGTTGCTGGCTATTGTTGGACTAAAGAAGTACTACTGAAGACTGCCCCTGAGTAACTTTTGTGAATGTAGGTAGCCTAACACCACCTACTGTCTTTGCAAACTACCTACTTAACGTTTGTCTTTTCCTATAACTTCCATTGTAAGTGAGCCAGCAGCCTACTGTAGACCTCTAGACCTTACTCCCCTCCTCTGGTCATCTGAGTCCTACATATTTTCCCGCCGTACAGGTTAAGTGTCCTCCACCTCCTTTTTAGCCTGCCTATCTCTATTTCACCACTAGGTGGCAGCACCTACCATCCATAGGGCAATATATCTTTTATTTATATTTGGCTCCCCTCCTAAGTAGCTGCCCAGGTATCTCTCGAGCCATTGTTCTCCAACTATATCCTGGTTCTTCCACCCCTGAACAGATAAAGTACAGTTTTGTACCTACCATAAATGTAGATGTCCGAACTGGATAGCATCTGCAGTCATAACAAATGGGTTGTCCTGTCGTCAGGCAGCCCTTCGGTCGGCCGGATTCCAAAGTCTGGGTCCGGCTTCGGCTGATGTCGCACTTCACCCGACGTCATCTCTGCTGGTCTTCGGGTATAAAGGCATCAGCCGACGCCATTTTCCTCAGTGTTTCTTGCCCCAGATGCCAATTGCCCTCTTGGAAAGCTAATTTTTGGATAAATGCCAATGTTTCCAAAATAGTAGAAGGCAAACACAAAAAATAAACATGTATGTACATATATACAAACAAATACACCATAAGAGACTCCCCCCCAGCTAGCTATTAGGAGGGTAAATACCCTAGAGGGGAAGGAGGGAGGGTAATCCTGACTGCAGATGCTATCCAGTTCTGACATCTACATTTATGGTAGGTACAAAACTGTACTATGTCCTTCATGGATGCATCTGCAGTCATAACAAATGGGTAGAATACCATAGCCAAACTAGGGGAGGAGGAATAATAATTATGGTGTAGTCAGGATCCCTTGCAGTACAGCAGTGGCAAACCCTGCTCGGGATCTAGAGTATAGAGGTAAATTATAATGCTTGGCAAATGTATGCACGGAGGTCCAAGTAGCCGCCTCAATAATGTCCTTGGTTGCCACTCCTCTTAAGAAAGCTGTGGTAGTGGCTGTAGCCCTTGTAGAATGAGGTCTTATGTTCTGTGGAATTGGTTTTCCATGGTAGGAGTAACAGAATCTTATGCAATTTCCTATCCATTTGGAGATTGTCTGTTTGGAAATTGCTTTTCCTTCCCTTCCTGTTGCATAGGCTACAAAGAGTTGGTCAGTTTTTCTATTACCTTTGGTTCTGTCCAGGTAGTAGCGTAACTGTCTATGTACATCCAAGGTATGCATTATTCTTTCACCTCTGTTTTGTGGATTGGGAAAGAAGGTAGGTAGGTGGATTGCCTGGTTTAAAGACACTCTGGATACCACCTTAGGCATAAATGTAGGATTAGTTCTCATGGACACCCTATCTTGATGGAAGATTAGGAAGGGTTGCACTGCCATTAAGGCCTGTAGTTCTGAAACCCTCCTTGCTGAAGTAATAGCCAGTAAGAAAGCAGTTTTCCATGACAGGTGTTGTAGATCTGCTGTTGCTGCTGGTTCAAACGGAGGGAGTGTCAACTTTTCTAGTACAAAATTCAAGTCCCATGCTGGTAATGGTGGTTTCCTAGGAGGTTTTACATTCTTGATCCCTCTGAGGAACTGCCTGAGTAGAGGATATGAAAAGACAGGAGGATCAAAGCTGTATTCTGCTGAAATAGCTGATGCATGTATCTTGATGGAGGAGTAGGACAGGCCTGTATGTAGAAGTTCTGCCAAGTACTCCAGAATGTTAGCAATATCTATGTTCGACACATCTTTTTCTCTTTCAGTACTCCAAATGACGAACCTTTTCCATTTTCCTGCATAGTTCCTTCTTGTTGAAGGTCTGCGGGCTTCAAGGATAATGTCTTTAACCCTTTGTGAAAGGTCTGGGTTAGTTACTGCTATGTGATGTTCCAGGCAGTCAGTTGCAAGGTTTTTAGGTTTGGATGTATGATGTTGTAGTTGTTCTGAGTTAACATCAGAGGCATCAGGGGTATTGACCACATTTTCTCCCGAGACATGGTCCTCAGCAATGGGTACCAGTGTTGTCTTGGCCAGTTCGGCGCTATCAGAATTATCCTTGGACGTTCCTCTTTGATTTTCAGTAGTACCTTGTGCATCAAGGGAAGAGGTGGAAATGCATATGCTGTCAGGCCTTTCCAGCTGAAGGAAAGAGAGTCCACCTTCCATGCAAGAGGGTGGAATGTCCTTGTGCAGAATTTTTTGAGCTGGTGATTTTGTGGGGAAGCGAATAGATCTATTTGTGGCATTCCCCATTTCTTTGTGATGGTCTTGAAGATGTCCGGGTATAGCATCCATTCGTGAGCATCCGAGGTGGTTCTGCTTAAAATGTCTGCTAGGGTGTTCTCTTTTCCCGGTACAAATATTGCCTGTAACTGGATGTTGTAGCTGAGAGCCAGATTCCAAAGGTCCAAAGTCATTCTGCATAGGGGGTAAGAATGAGTGCCTCCCTGTTTGTTGATGTACCACATGACTGTGGTGTTGTCTGTCCTTATCATCAAATGACCTTCTTTGAGGAATGGTCTGAATTTTAGGATTGCCAGTTTTACTGCCAGCATTTCTTTTTGGTTTATGTGCAGGTGCAGCTGGTCCTGAGTCCACAGTCCTTGTATGCATTTGTCCATCATGTGTGCCCCCCATCCTAGGTCTGAGGCATCCGTTGTGATGGTTTGGTTTGCTCGAAAGTTGTGGAAGGGTAAGCCTGGGTTTGACTGGCATGCCCGAGCCCACCATAGGAACTCCTGTTTTAAGCATGGGATTAGTGGTATTTCTGTTTCTAAGCTGTGCCTGTGTTGAGACCATAAATTCTTTAGGTACCACTGTAACTTTCTCATATGCAGTCTGGCATGTGGGACCAAGATTATGCATGATGCCATGAAGCCCAAGGCCTGCAGGACTTTTCTTGCTGTTAGTTTGTTCTGCTTTGTTAATGCCAAGAAGTAAAGAGGGAGTTCTTTTTGTTTTTCTGCAGTTAGGAATGCCATCTGTTTTACTGTGTCCAATTCCGCGCCCAAGAAAGTTCTTGTCTGGGATGGTGTCAGCCTTGACTTTTGTAAATTGACTGTGTATCCCAGGGCTTGAAGCAAGTAAATGACCCTTTGTAAATCTGTTGTCAGCTTGCTTTTGTTGTCCGCTTGTAACAGGCAGTCGTCCAGGTATGGATAAATTTGGATTCCCTGTACTCTGCAGTGAGCGATTACTGATGCCAGGCATTTTGTGAATACTCTGGGCGCAGTAGATAAGCCAAAGGGCAATGCTGAGAATTGATAATGCTCTGATCCTGCATGAAATCTGAGGTATCTTCTGCAATTTGGTCGAATGGGGACGTGCAGGTATGCCTCCTTGAGATCTAGAGTTACCAGCCAACACTCCTTTCCCAGCATGGGAAGAAGTTGCTGTAGGGTCAGCATTTTGAATTTTGGGACAATGATGTATGTGTTTAAGATGGACAGGTCGAGAATAGGTCTCCAGTTTTCTCTTTTCTTGGTACTAGGAAGAGTCTGGAGTAGAATCCTTTGCCCTGTTCTGTTATTGGTACCCTTTCCACAGCTCTCATCTTTATTAATTCCGCTATCTGATGCAGGGCTTCTATTTTTTGATTTGGGGGCAGGTTTGGCATTCCTCTTTTTACTGGTAAAGTGTGGAAGTGGAACCGGTAGCCTTGGTCTATGGTTTGCAAAATCCACTTGTCTTTTGCAATATAGTGCCAATTTTTCGAGAATAAGGCTAACTTTCCGCCTAATGGTGCTGCTATTTGCTCCCTGGTAGGCGGAGTCAGAGCCAAGTCACTGTGATTGTCCTGTTGCAGTGGCAGTGGTTGTGTCTGTGCCTCGGTTATTGCCTTGCCACTGTCGTCCTCTGTAGGCACCTCCTCTGGATTGATTTCTGCCCCTCGAGCGTCTGTTCCTGCCCCTTTGTGATCTTGTGGAGTCAGGAAAGGACCAATTTTTGGCAGGCCAGTTCCTGCTAAACCTTGGGGGCTGAACCTGTAGGAAATCTTTAACTGTTTGTACAGATTTTGCTTTCTCTTCCATTTTCTTCATTACCTGTTGGGCAGGTTCCCCAAATAGACTGGCCTTATCCATAGGAGCATCCAATAGCTTAGCTTTAACATGATCCGGCAAGACCTGTTCTTTCAACCATGCATGCCTTCTTATAACTGTGCCAGTCATGGCTGATCTAAATGAAGCCTCTAGTGCATCATAGCCACATTTTAAAGAATGGTTACTACCTGTTGGATGTTATTCACCATTTCTAATACATATTTCTTATCTAAAGATTCATCAGAGGACAGTTTTTTAATTAACTGATCAAGCATAAACTCTTGGTATTGGATCATGTGAAACTGACAGTTTAAAGCTCTAGCTGAGAGAGTTGCAGAGGTGTAGACTTTTTTCCCCCATCTCTCTAATGACCTGGATTCCCTTTCAGAGGGAATAGGATAGTTTCGGGGTCTGCAAGTGGGGCCTTGTATAGGTGGTGATGAGTGTCTGGCACCCTGTAAAATCTATCTGGTTTGGCAGGGGCTGGAGGTAAAGAATCAGGTGCAGTGCAGACATCATTAAATGCATCGTCCACAACAGATAGGACAGGAGGTATAGCTAAGGGCCTATGCTGTGGTAAGTGTAGAAAAGTCCTAAGCCTTTTTCTTGAATCTGAGAAATCTTGTCCCTGCCATTGGAATTGTTCTCTCATGGCATGTAAGGTTTCCCCAAAGGAGAATTCTTCTGGTGGAGAGGCAGCTGGAATGGATTCTTCAGCATCTGAATCTTCATAATTGGAGAAAGGAGCCTCTGGCTGGTCTGTAATGTCTGAGTCATCCGCAGAATCATCAGAGGACACAGGCTCGGGGGGCTCTGCTCTAGGTCTCTTTTCTGGGAACTGAGAGGCCCTGTCTGGGTGAGATTGGGATCCCCTAATTAAGGATATTAAATCTTCTGCCAGAGTAAGTATTTGTGAAGCAGAAGTGGGCCTGAGTGAGGGTGGTTTAACAGGCAGTGATTTAGCTGATTTGGCTGCTTTAGCTCTGGCAAAGGCCTTAATAGACATGGCTGCAGGAGGCCTAGCAGCACCACGTGCTGGGGTAGAGATATCCAAGGGGATGGTGTCTGATAGATCAGAAGGAACCACAGTTGTAGGCAAAATTTCTGAGGCTAATTCAGGTAAGGTAGCAGGAGCCTCAGTAGTAGTCATGGATTCGGCTGTAGATTGACCAGTTTTCTCGGTTTCGGCCGAAACCGAGACACTCGCGGCTTGCTTAACCGTGGTTTCGGCCGAAACCGCGGACCGCGAGTGTCGGTCTTTTTCTTTGCGTTTTTTAACAATTTGGGTAGTCGGAGGATCCAACGGCATAATGTACTCTGAGCTGAAAAACTGTTCAGCAAACTCCGACCGACGCCTAAGCGTTCGTTGGTTGAAGGAAGCACAGGCCGAACAGGCTGCTACGTCGTGGTCTGGGCCTAAGCAAGGCAAACAGTAAGAGTGGAAATCTTTATGAGGTATTTGTTTCCCACAAGTTAAACAGTTATTGACTTTTTCTGACATCGGCTGAGGCAAGAAAGAGTCCCCAACGGGGTACTTAGCTTTTTAGAAGTCTTCGAAGTAGTATTCGGTAGTAGTAATCTCTGGATCTGACCGACCGGCACTTGCGAACAGCTTCTGCTTGGCCACGCGGCAAGAAAGACTGAGGAAAATGGCGTCGGCTGATGCCTTTATACCCGAAGACCAGCAGAGATGACGTCGGGTGAAGTGCGACATCAGCCGAAGCCGGACCCAGACTTTGGAATCCGGCCGACCGAAGGGCTGCCTGACGACAGGACAACCCATTTGTTATGACTGCAGATGCATCCATGAAGGACATCCATAGATAACCATAGATAACTTAACGTAGAGGTGGTTACTGACTTGAAACTGTAGTTTTATTTTCCCTTTTGGGTCTATTCCTGCTTCTTTCCAGCCCCTGCCATCAAGCACGCTTTAACATGCTTTAGCGCGATTTAGCGCGGAGTTGCCACTAGAGCAGCATCGGGCAGCGCCGGTTAAACAAGGTTAAACTCTTTCTGGCTCCAGAAAGTCTGTTCTTCAATTTTTCCCTTAGAACTGCTCTGTTAGGAACCTAAACAGTTTACACCTACACTAAAAAGTGCAGCACTTGTTCCAAATAGCTTTTCTTCTCAAAAGCTCAGCACTTGTCTTATAAGCATATCCCTTGTCTTATAAGCATTCTCTTTGCAGGTCAAGCACTCCTATATTATACAAATCTCTCACTAGCAAAACCCCCAGGAGTGCCCACTTCCCTGCTAAGCCCACTACTTTTCTGTCTCATACCAACTCATAATTCTTTCTAGCATGTCAAGGGTCAGATGCTGGCGTCCTCTCCTGCCCATTTGGTGAATCTGGGAATTCTGAGACAATGTTACAATTGCCTCATGTACACGGACAACCATCTCCTCCTCCCATGTAACACTAACACTTGTGAGAGATGCAGCTATTTAGCCAGACTGGAGGCTGAGCTCTCTCAACTCAGGACTGGCAAGACCAGGCAGGAGGAGAAGGCAACTACACACACCACAATACCAGTCTCACATAACTCAACCACACCACTGAATCAAGCACATAAACACACTAAGACATACTCGGAGGCTCTGAGTAAAAATTTACCTAAACAGCAGAGGCCTCCAAAGCAGACACCCAAGCAACTGCAAACTCAATACACCACACAAACAACACATAAACAACAAAATCAGTGTGCAAAGCAGTCACTGCCCTTAAGGCCAATTACAACACCAAACATACTTGTCATAGGTGACTCCATAGTCAGACACAATGACGTCCCGCTCACCCGCTCACCAGACTGAGTAAGGAGAAGGTCACAGTAAGCTGCCTGTCGGGCGCTAGAATCCGCCACATAACACAAGCACTCAGGTCTCTCAACAGCAGGTACAAGTACGACTCAGTCATTGTCCATGCTGGTATCAACGACCTGAGACGTACCTCCTTGGACTACATGAAAACAGACATTGAGGAGCTCTCTGATTATGTAGCCCAGGCAGGTATGACCCTGACCTTGAGCAGTATCCTACCTTCACCTAGAATGATGCCACAATACAGTGATAAGATGATCAGCTTTAATAATTGGCTTAAATTCTGGTGTCATTCAAAGGGGATCCAATGTCTGTCTGCCTGGGATGACATGCTGGACAAGCCACGCTGCCATGAGGGACGGCTTGCACCTGTCACCCTAGGCTTCCGGATATTGGCAAAGGCTCTTGCCACCCCATAGTGCCTTTTTAGGCAAGGCTCAAATTCTAAACCTACCACCCTAGAACACAAAAAGTAAAAAACTAAGGGTAATGCTGCTCAATGCCAGAAGTCTCAATCTCAAGATGCACGACTCGAGGCCCTTCTCAGTATGGAGAACATCGATGTCTGTGCTGTGACAGAAACCTGGTTCAAGGCTCCTGAGAGCACCCCAGCACTAGCAGGTTTCACCTCATATCATGCGTTCGGCCCCAAAATCCGGACAACACCAAGAAAGGAGGGTGTCCATATTCATAAAGGACACCCACACCTCAAGGTTGGTGGCAACGCACGATGCATCGGAGACCATCCAGGTGCAATTAACCATAGGCAAGACTGCTCTGCAATTTGTAGCATGTTACAGGCCACCCTCTCAAACTCAGGAACCTCACATGGCCTTCCTGAAAACAATGGAGGGATAAATGTATCTCCAAACACCATCATACTAGGTGACTTCAACTACCCTAATATAGACTGGGAACACTACTCAAGCCCAAACACTCTAGCCCAAAGGTTCCTGGAGTTCATAAACTCAAATGCCATGGAACAACTAGTCACCATCCCCACAAGAGGAGAAAACATACTTGATCTCATCATCACGAACATGGGATCACAATGTTCAACACCGAAGTATACCCCTCACTGGTGAGATCAGATCATAAACTAATCTCGCTGGAGGTCCTCATCCGCCCCACCTGAAACAAAAAGACCACAGTGAAAAACTTCTCAAAAGCCGACTTCACACTTCTAAAACTAGTGTGGTCTCCTTTAAGGCCCCTGAGCCAGTGGTAAACATTACTCAAACCGCTGAATCACTTACAAATGCCTTCTACCAGCACCTACAGGACTGCATGGATCAGGCAATCCCAAACAAAACTAAGACTCTTTGTACCAAAGGCAAGCGTCCAGTCTGGTGGACCCCAGCCATAAACAAGCTCTACAACAAAAGGAGGAAGCTACTACAAGATAGAGCAAAATCCTTGAAAGGTAAGACACCCTTGATCATTATAAGTAAAAAACTAAGAGCTCTCATAAAATCATCCAAGGCAAATTTTGAGAGAAAAATCACCAAGGATTCAAAAGACAATCATAAGGCCTTCTTTAGCTATGTTAGAAACCTAGGAGGAAACTCCCAGATATGCTCAGAATTAGTTCAAAATGATGTGAAGATTACTGAACCTACACACATTGCCAACGTACTGGCTGACAGGTTCAGTGCAAACTTCTCCCCCCCCTCCCCCCCAAAAAGAGAGATATCTATACCAGAGGATTGTAGCCCCCCAAACATCTCCAACGCCCAGGTGAGAACGGCTCGCCCCAAAGCCAAAAACACAGCATCCATGGGACCGGATGGTGCCCCGGCTGTGTGCTCCATGAACTCAATGAGGAATTAAACCCGCAGTTAGGACAGCTGTTTAATCTTAGCCTCACCTCAGGATACGCACTCCAAGGAGTGGCGACGGCGACTGTGGTCCCACTTCACAAGGCGGTGCCTCCACCGACCCTGGAAATTACCGTCCCATTAGCTTGACAAGCCTTATCTGCAAAGCCATGGAGAGGATCATAATGGAACTCATAAATAAAGACATAGGGAACTTGCAGACTTTGGATCCAACCCAGTTTGGCTTTGTCAAAGGCAGATCATGCCTTTTAAACTTGGTTGACTTTTTCGAGACAGTCACCAAGGCCATTGATGAGGGAAAGGCAGTCCATACAGCCTACCTTGACCTGGCAAAGGCCTTGACACAAAACCCCACTCAGGTATCATCAAAAACTCATCAGCTTGAATGTAAACCCATACATCACAAGATGGGTTGCAAACTGGCTAAGTGACAGAACCCACAGGGTCAGAGTTGCTGGAGCCATGTCAGACTCAAAGCCTGTCACAAGTGGTGTCCCACAGGGCTCAGTCCTGGGTCCACTCTTGTTCGGCATCTACTTTTCTGAAGTACAAGCAAACACAGGAGGGTTATGGCTGACAAAGTTTGCAGATGACTGCAAACTGGGCCATAGTCGAAAACACATCTGACACAGATATCCTTCAGAAGGGCCTCACAAGCGGATAACTGGTGCCAGAGCCATGGCCTAAAGTTAAATGCCAAGAAATGCATAGTCATACCCTTGGGAAAAACAAGGTTACCCCTAGCTACCATATAGGTGGCAATCCACTGAGCACAGAAGAAGTCATCAGGGATCTGGGGACCCAGGTTGACAGTAGCCTTTCGTTTGACACTCATGTTGCTAAAGTAGTTAGGAAAACCTTCTACATTGCCCACCTGATCATGAAGGATTCACATCTAGATCAAGGGAGGTCATCGCCCCCTGTACTCATCACTCATTAGACCTATGATTGAGTACAATGCCCCATTCGAATGCATCTGACCAGACACCTGCAGCAGCTGGAAAGGCCCCAAAAGTTCCTCACCAAAAGGATAAAGGGTCTCAAAAATATGTCTTATGCTGCCCGACTGAAAGAACTCCAGCTCTATTCAGTCTCATACCGCTTGCTCAGAGGTGACCTGTGCCTGACATATAAGGCCATGTCAAACCCTGATTTGATGAATATGTTTCACCTCAAAAAATCTAGATCCCTCAGAACCACAAGGGGGAGACTTAAACCTTGACACGGTTATTAATAGAACATGCTGGAGGGACAGATTCATCACCCAGAGACTCCCTATGCTGTGGAACAAAATCCCGGTACATGTGAGGCAGAGCACCTCGCTAGCCTTGTTCAAGAGGAATCTTGACCAATGGATGGGGGATCGCAGATATACCCCAGGGATTACTTCAGTGTCACTGCTTGACAGAGGCACAGCAAAATAATAGGCATAGTTTTATTCAAACTAAAGGGGTGGCGAAAGCCAAATAACTACGGGCTAGGCTTATAAATGCCCTTGGGCAGATAGCCTAGTATGAACCTATGAACTTGCCCCTCTGTTTCTCTTCTGATAGTTACCTTACCTTTTTGTTTACATACTCTACCTGCTTATATTGCTCTCACAGCTGCAGTGGCTGATACTTTTTCTGCTGCTGGTTCTTCCTTCTGTTCTTCTCCGCTCTGTTCACCCTTCGGGCTCACTCCGCTCCCCTCCCCTACCCCCAAATCCTACCCACCCCCACTGCATCCATACTTATACCCACATAACCACACCTACTTCCTCTCCCACAACTCCTCCCCTTCCTCCTTTATTTCCCTCCCCTGCACAACTTTCCTCCACCACAGATACCATCAACCCCTTTCTCTATACACCACTCATCCCTAATCTCTCTAACTACTAACCATAAATATCCCATAAAAACCCAAACATGCATCCAAAGTATACACTCTTCTCCATTCAAATACTTCTCCTACTTTACCTAACCTTCATCTACTACCTTACCCAGCCTAACAAGCTATCTCACTCTCCATTCTATCACACTACCTCCTCTCTCCACTTACTCCACCCCTACTCTATCATACCAATATCTCCTACACTTTACCCTATCAAACCCAATCTCTGCTTTCACTTCAAATTTATTTCACTAACGACTACTACCCACACCCTACCAAACATATCTCCTACAACCTCTACTATTTATGACAAAAAACACAAAAACCCATACTACACAATACAAATTCTAACATCTCTACTTTTAGCTGGGGATATACATCCTAACCCAGGCCCAAACACCTCCCCCCTTCTTCAAAATCCATTCAATTTGCATCCCTGAATGCACAAAGCTTAGCGAACAAAGCTCCAACCCTTCAAGCCTGGTTACACTATAATAAACCAGATATCTTAGGCATTTCTGCAACCTGGTTAAAACCACATATAAAAGATATGGAGATAATTCCTGCCAACTACTCCATTATCAGAGCAGACAGAACCCAGCGAAAAGGAGATGGTGTAGCTCTACTATACTCATCCTCCCTATCCATTACTCCTTACAATAAAGTTATTCCTCAATTCAACAATGCAGAATTAATAATTGGCCTACTTCGATTAAATAAACACAAAAATATATGCATAGCCTCACTCTACATTCCCCCTGGCGACAATATCCCCACACTGGAAGATATCCTCTCCTGGTTCTCTTCCAATATTTCTAACGAAACCATCATCATGGGAGATACTAACATCAATTGGTCTACCATTCAATCCCTTACCCCCTCCATTAACATCAACCTGTATAACTTCACTCAACTCATCAACTCCACTACTAGGCCCTCTAAAGACTTCTCTTCTGGCAGTACTTTAGATTGGATATTAGTCTCTCACCCCCACAATTACCCTGATAGTGGAATTCTTCCTGACTCCCTAAGTGACCACCTTCCCATCTTTGCCATACGCCTCTCTTCTTCCCTACAAGTTTCTCATAACTACATCACTTTCAGAGACCAAAAAACTTCAACACAGAAGCCTTAACTGGTACCCACTAAAAACTCTTCCTCTGGAAAGTGCTATCACTCACTTTAATTCCACTTTCTTAAACCTGTTAAATGCACATGCTCCCTTAAAAACCAGAAGAATAAAAAACAAAACTACCCCTTGGCTAACCAAAAATACACTAACAACCATGCAACTAAGAGATAAAGCCTGGGCATGCTATCTGAAGCACAAATCTCCCACTACTCTTAATGACTACAAAACTCTTCGTAACTCAGTAAAAAAGCTTATCACTGCAGACCGACACAACTATTACTCTTCTCTTCAAAGTAAATACAAAAACGACCCACAAAACTTCTGGAGAGGTATATCCTCTCTCTTAAAACCCGGTACAACTGAAAACCCAAACCCCAACCCAAGCATACAAGACAATGACCTTGCCACCGAGTTTAACTCCTTTTTCACTGACTGCATTTCCAAACTAACCTCTTCCTTCTCCTCCATCCATCCACCTCCAACTCCCACCCCCCCACTCCTCCCCCTGCTCCACTCTGTCATCCTACTACCTCCCAACCACTTGAATTCTCCCTGGAACCAATCCCTACTTCCACTATCAAAAAACTTCTGAAAAAGCTAAAACCTTGCACAAATGCCCCCGATAACATCCCCTCACACTTCCTCAGTATAGCTGCAGATGCTATCGCCCTGCCAATTAGTATCCTAATCAACCGCTCTATCCAAGAAAGTCGCGTTCCTCAAATCTGGAAAAAGGCTTATATAATTCCCTGCCATAAAGGAGGAAATAACACTAGCATTACCAACTTCCGCCCCATTGCTATCCTCTCTCCTATTTCAAAAATTCTAGAGAAATGTATTCACCTCCAACTCCTCCCCTACTTACTAGACAAGAACCTACTAACTTCTACTCAACACGGCTTCCGTCCCAATCACAGCACTATGACAGCTCTCCTATCATTCCTCGAAAATGTGAACAAGGCTAGAGACTCTGGCCTCACTGTATCTACCATTCTACTTGATCTCTCCAAAGCTTTTGACACTATCTCCCATAACTTGCTTCTAACTAAACTCTCCAAGCTAAACCTTTCACCTTCTGCTCTAAATTGGTTCACCAGCTATCTCTCAGACCGGCATCAAGCTGTTAAGTGGAAAAACATCCATCTCCTCTTTCCTTAAGAGCCCTACAGGTGTTCCACAAGGTTCCATATTAGGACCCCTTCTCTTTAGCATCTTTATAAATGACTACTATCACTCTATCCCCTATGCCAACATCATCCAATATGCAGATGATTCTACAATCATCTGTGCTTCATCTTCCATTTCAACTCTCCAAAAGCTGACTCAAGATCCCTTCTCCACCACAGAACAGTGGATGAAAGACAACCATCTTGCACTTAATGCAGCTAAATCAAAACTAATGATATTCACCCCCTCCAAAACCAACACACTGGATCAACAACCATTCTCCATCACCAGTCAAAATAATAACCCACTTGAACTGGTAACTGAAACCAAGCTTCTAGTAGTCCAAATTGATAATAACCTTACTTTCAAGTCCCATCTACTACAAAACATTAAAAAAACCACCAAAAACTAGGCCTGCTGTATCGTCACAAACAATTCCTCTCACCTACTACCAAACTCTCTCTCTCTACCACATTTCTCTTACCCTCCCTCCTTTATGGTGCCCCTCTTTTAACTAATCTACAATCATCTCTCAAAACAAAACTTTCAACCTGTTATAATAAAATAGCCAAATTTGCCACTAGCAATAAATCTTCAACCCATCACTGTGTACCACTCCACAAACTAAATTGGCTTGAACTTCCCAACTACCTCTCCTACACTCAACTAACATATGCACACAAACTCATCTTTCAACCATCCCTCTGTCCCTCCCTGTCCACTACCCTTAAAATTCACCATACTCAAAGACTTCTTAGATCTACTAATCAAAACATAATAGAAGTCTATAGACCCCATCGCCCCCCAGGACAAAACCTCCTCTCCTATTCACTAGCACGCCTATGGAACTCCCTCCCACCCTCCATTCGTACCATCACCAGCCTTCCTACCTTTAAAAAATCACTCCACTCCTACCTATCATCCACATGGGAATGCTCCTGCTCCTACCCCACATAATCTTTCTATACTCTATACTGTACTCCCCCTTTTACTCTCTCTACCTCAGACAGTAATCTATTCCATAATACTTCCTATCCTCCTGAAAGCCTTATGCACCTATCTACTCACTTCCTTATCCTTGTGCCTATGATATTATTTGATTTCAACTTTAATATGTTTTATTATTTGATTGTATTAATGCTTAACTTTACTCATTGTATTCACTGTTCCTCATGTCACGTACAATAATTTGGATGTAAATCTCTATAATATGTAAACTGCATATAATTCTCTATAATATGTAATCTGTAATGGAGCTTTTCTCCCTAGGACTCCATTGAAAATGGGTTCTCTTGGCCCAATGGACTATCCTGGTTAACCAACAGCAAATAAAATAAAATAAAAAATAAAAATATAATACCCTCGGAGAATGGACAGCTCAACCTTTCTGCAGAGGACTTAAAAATCCATCTGGAGCTAAAGAGACTCGAGTTGGAGTCAAGACGTTCTGAGATGGAAGCAGCTGAGAGACTGAGGAGTATACAGGCTGTGGAGAATGAGAAACTGCTATTCCTGGAAGCCGTGGAAAAGGAGCGGCAGAGGATGCATGAGAGGGAAATGCTGACTCTTCACCAGAGTCATGGAGGTAACAGGGAAGGGAATAACTAGACCCCAGAAGCACAAAAGGTCAGTAAATTTCTTCCGCAGTTTAAAGAGGGGAATACTTTTGATAGTTTCATTCATAAGTTTGAGAGGGTATGCAATCAGTATGGTGTTGACCAAAGACTCTGGGTACAGTTCCTGACCCCCTTACTCCACAGTAAAGCTGTAACTGTTTTGTCAAAAATGTCTGATGTTGCATGTTTTGATTATATTGCTGTTAAAAATCACTTGTTAGAATTGTTTAAGCTAACACCTGAAATGTATAGGAAATGTTTCATGAGCATAGATGCAAGGCAGGTGAAAGTGTGTGTGACTATGTTGCAGAACTGAGCACTTATTTCCATAGGTGGGTGAGTGGATGTCAGGTCACCACTTCTGAACGGCTGGCAGATCTTTTGGTGAGGGAGCAAGCCCTTAGCACTTTGCCTGAGGACATGAGGATCTGGTGAGCTGATAGACAATGTGCCACTTCAGATGTGTTGGGGAAGAAGGGAGACCTATACCTGGCAAGCAGGACAGCCCTGCACAGGAAAGGGACCCTCAGTACTGCTCATGGGTCTAAAGGAACCCACGGTGGACAGCACAGACTGCCCCAACAGAATCTGCCAGTAGCAGGGGAAGCCACTAGTCCAGGTACACGTCTAGGAGCTCGGCTTAAATGTTTTGAATGCAACCAGTGGGGCCATGTGGCATACAGGTGTCCACGGAGGCAAGGTGGGGAACAAAAGGTGAGGGAGCCAGTAAGTGGGGAAATACAAAATGCCAATAGTAGGTTGTCCTGAGACAACAAAGGTACCAAACTACCATCCTCCAGATGTCCTGACAGGGAAGGATTTCGATGAGGCAGTACCATGTGTTTGTGCAGTTACACGCAGTGAGGTTAGGAGTCAAGCATGTGGGTCTGGTAGCCTGGGGGAGACCCAGACAGACTGCATACTTGCAGCCAGGAGGTTACTTCAGGGAGGGAGCTACCCTGTAGCAGTGAGACTAAAGGTGACCTGCAACTACTTGGGGATACTGATGGTCCCTTGTGCAGAGTGACTGCAAAGGTAGAGGTGAGTAGGAGTACCCAGGCTGACAGTGAGGCACCACTGTCAGAGGATGCCAGACGTCCTGTAGAAGGGGAGCTGGGAAGGGTTACAAGGAGAGAGTTGAGACAGGCTCAGCTCTCAGTCCCTACATTGCAAGGCCTGAAGCAGGTAGCTAGGGAGGCACCTGATTCTCAAGGAAAGGGGGAAATCTGTGTACTGGGACAAAGGGTTACTGTACAGAAAGTAGAGCCTGAGGGAGGGGCCAGAAGTTGAGAGAGTACAGCAGTTGGTAGTGCCTAGAGCCTACCATCTGACACTTCTAGCCATAGCCCATGATATTCCCTTTGCAGGTCATATGGGCATAAAACGTACAAAGAGGCGGCATATTATGCAGAACTTCTATTGGTCTGGAATTTCCAGAGATGTAACAGGGTACTGCAGGACCTGTGAGCAGTGCCAAAAGGTAGGCAAGACAGGAGACAAGGCGAGAACTCCTTTGATGCCTTTGCCTGTGATTGAGGAGCCATTTCAGATGGTAGCTATGGATATTGTGGGTCATCTGAGTACCCCAAGTTCCACAGGGAAAAAGTATATCCTAGTGGTAGTGGATTATGCTACACAATAACCTGAGGCAGTGGCTTTGTCCTCCATTGAGGCAGCGAGGATGACAAATGCTTTGTTAGAGATTTTCAGCAGGGTAGGTTTCACAAAAGAAATACTTACTGACAGAGGTGCCAATTTCATGTCAGACCTGCTGGCTTGTCTGTGGAAGTCCTGTGGGGTGAAGCACATGAAGACCACCCCCTACCACCCCCAGACTAATGGTCTTGTTGAGAGGTTAAATTCTACAATAATGTCCATGCTACAGGCATTTGCATATCAGCTTAAGAGAGAGTGGGACAAATATTTGCCCCATCTGTTTGCTTACAGAGAGGTTCCCCAGGAATCCACAGGTTTTTCACCCTTTGAGTTGCTGTATGGGCATAGGGTGAGGGGACCTCTAGATTTAAATTTGAGATGAGTGGGAAGGTGAGTGCGAGTCTCACAAGGAGTCTGTTGTGGCATACGTCCTAAACCTCAGGACAAGGCTCAGGGAACTCATGGGCTTGGCCCAGGAGAACCTGGCAGAAGCCCAACACCAGAAAAAGGTGTGGTATGACAGGAATGCTCAAGCTAGAGAGTATGCTGTGGGGCAGCAGGTAATGGTTCTCATTCCTGTCAGACTCAACAAGCTGCAAGCAGCTTGGGAGGGACCCTGCCAGGTGGTAAGTAAGGTTAGTGATGTTAACTACATGGTGGAACTGCTAGGCAGAAGGCACGGGCACAAACTGTACCATGCTAACATGATGAAACCTTACCATGATAGGGAGGCCCTTGTGCTGAGCATTTGTAGTGGATTGCAGGAGGAGTCTAAGGGAGATCTGGGGACTGATGATCTCAGTGAGGCTCGGGCTGATACCTCAGTGGAATGGGTAGCAATGTCCCAGCAGCTATCTCCTTCCCAGGTACGAAAAATCTGAGCAGTGTTGCAGGAATTTGGGGACATGTTCACTGGGAAACCAGGGTGCACTCACCTGGGGCAGCACCAGGCAGATACAGAACCCCAAAGGCCTATTAGGCAGGTCCATTACAGAGTGCCTGAGAGAGTCAAACAGAATCCAAAAACCACAAAACTCAGAAGTCACCAGGTGAGGTAAAAGGAAGACTTCTTTATTCCATAACACAGCATACGTTCTGGTATCTCGGCAATTCGCCTTCATGGAACAATTATCATCAAACTGCATCTTCCTTTTAAATGCTTCTCAATTAAGCAATTAAATCATTAAACTCTTCACATTATTTAACTAATCATAATACAATTCATGAAATATCATTAAATACAAATATCAAATATACAATTATCATTCCAAATATTTTTTTCATATAAATATAATTAAATATGTATTACTACTGAAAGCATAAATTTAAACATAATAATAATACAAGTAGCGAAAACTATTAAATATACTAAATATATCATAAATATGACTTATTTTTAAATTACTAAACATTCAAACTTTTTTGGAAAAAATAGACATTCAAAATTTCATAACACAAGCCCACTTTCCAAATTCATGCCCCTAGGGTATAATGTGTGGTATCCCAAGATCATTTTGTGTTCTAATCTACATAGTGCACTCTTGAAATTATCTGCACATATATGGGGTCTAAACAACACACTAAATAGAAAACCATACACATTCCCATTATGTGCATTAATAAAATGGGAGGCTACTGGACTATCCATATTTCCCCTTCTTATATCCCCTAAATGTTCCAAGATGCGCACTTTAACCTTTCTCGTAGTTTGCCCAATATAACGGTGTACTACAATTGCATCCCAAAATATACACTATCCCTGATTGACAATCGGATTTTTCAAATGCAAAATATCTTTTGCCATTAATTTTGAGTCCATGCATATTTTTAACTTTCACACATACCGAACGTCGACCACAACGAAACATCCCAACATCCCCATCAGTAAACTTCATTAACTTTCTATTTAGCAATTCTTTCAAATTTGAGTATCTCCCATAAGAGAATGTAATATGTTTAGAAAATAAATGCCCCACATTTGGATTATCACAAACCACATGCCAAAATTCTCTCATAGCTTGTTCAACCATTAAAGAGAAATTAGAAAATCTAGATACAAAAAATATCCTATCCTCTGCTGAACTAGTTGGCATGCGAAAATACTTTTTGTGGTGTCTACCCCCTGCAAAATTTCTAGTTCGACATACTTTTTCTTTAATATTTAAAAGTCTGATGCTATCATATCCCCTTGAAGTTAGTCTAGTGACAATTTCTTCACAAGCACCTTCCCATAAATCGACCACAGAAGTGTTTCTCAAAATTCCTTTGAATTCTCCCTCTGGTAAAGCCTTAATCAAATGAGGTGGATGCATACTAGTGGCATGCAAGAAATTATTTACTGCTGAAGGTTTCCTAAAAGATTTACATTGTACAGTATTCTCCTTTCCTATGTAAAATTCCACATCCAAAAAGGAAATATTACATCGAGAGTATTGTGCAGTAAATTGAAACTCATGAGGGTTAGCATTCAAACGTACCATGAATTGTTCAAACATGCATGTTTCACCCTTACAAATAAAAATGAGGTCATCAATGAAGCGTTTGTAAAAAGAAACAACATTATTTACAAAAAAATTGCATTGAAACATGAATTCTTTTTCAAATTCACCCATATAAATGACAGCGTAAGTGGGTGCAAAAGCTTCACCCATCGCTGTTCCTTTCTTCTGTAGAAAAAAATCCTTGTTCCATACAAAATAATTATGTGTAAGACTAAACTCTAACAGACCTAATAAAAATGTAGTATGTGGTCCCTCACCCATTATTTTCTGCATGGCTTCAAGACCCCATATTTTCCCAATATTGGTGTATAAGGATGAGACATCAACTGTAGCCTAATAATAATTCTGTTCCCATTTCAACCATTGTAGTGCGAAACATACATGCTGGGTATTTTTTTACATGCGAAACAACTTTGGGTAAATACTCCTTAAACTGAAAATCCAAAAATGTATTCACCCTTTCAAGATAAGAACCAATGCCTGAAATTATGGGTCTGCCAGGGGGGGGATTGACCAAACTTTTATGAATTTTCGGAATGATGTATAAATATGGGTGACGAGGTTCCATAACTGCTGACTTATTAATATCTTTACTAGAAAGAAAACCTAATCTCTCCCCTCTTTCCAACAATTCCATCAATTCCTCTGAGAATTGTTTGAGAGGGTTCTTATTTAATTTAACATATGTTTCATCTCCTAGTAAAGCATTAACAATACCTTCATATTTCATGGTATCCATAATTACCCAATTTCCTCCCTTGTCAGCCTGTCTTTATGGTTATATTTCCCAGGTTAGACCTAAGCTCTTTAAGGGCCAACCATTCCGATTTATTCAAATTAAATTCCTTATTTGTCCTGCAAAATTCATCATATCTTTTCTCAATGCAAGCACACACTATAAGTTCAAATGCATTGATCGCTAACGAAGATTTTGGAGGGGAAAATTTACTAACACTAGTAAACCTTGGGACCTCAATTCGACCATAGCCTGCTCCAAAATTGTCACCACCACAATTAACATCATCATAATATGCCATATTAACTTCGACACCATTATCATCATTGGGCAACATTCCATCAAATTTGTAGATACTCAAATTCATTAAATCATCATCTATTGTGTCATCATTAACATTCTCCCCATTTAAAGAACTTTCAGAAAAGTACACCTTTAAATTTAACTTTCGGACAAACTTTTTCACATCTAATATATCATCAGCAAGTTCTGGTATCTTAGTTGACACAAATTTAGTGCCTTTAGATAGAACACAAAACATTTCATCAGACAAAGTCATCTTTGAAAGATTTACCACATTTAAATTATTATTCAAAGAGCCAGAATTGTCAACAGGAATATTCCTGTCGGCATCAACAACACTGAGATCTAATTTAATGTTCACAATAGTCCCGGAAGAGTTCTCAAAACAGTCCCCATCTAAACTTCCAAGCACAGTGTAATCAACGGTCTTCAGTGTACATATATCAGTCAGTCCCCTCACAACAAGCGGACTCGCAGATCTTATTTTGGGTTTTTTGTCACAGCATGGGACATACCAGGCGTTTTAATTGTATTATGATTATTTAAATAATGTGAAGAGTTTAATGATTTAATTGCTTAATTGAGAAGCATTTAAAAGGAAGATGCAGTTTGATGATAATTGTTCCATGAAGGCGAATTGCCGAGGTACCAGAATGTATGCTGTGTTATGGAATAAATAAGTCTTCCTTTTACCTCACCTGGTGACTTCTGAGTTTTGTGGTTTTTGGATTGTGTTTTTTTTGCGGTTTCATCTGGTTTTTCTATAATGAGAGTCAAACAGACTCTGAGGGAAGAGGTACAGGAGATGTTGGAACTAGGGGTGATTCAAGAGTCCAACAGTCCCTGGGCCTCCCCAGTGGTGCTGGTGTCAAAGAAGGATGGCAGCACCAGGTTCTGTGTGGACTACAGGAAATTAAATAGTCACACAGAGTCAGATGCTTACTCCATGCCTAGGACAGATGAGGCCCTACAGCAGCTGTGTGGGGCTAAGTATCTTACAACCATTGATCTTACCAAGGGTTACTGGCAGGTGACCTTGACTCCCAGTGCTAGAGAGAATTCAGCCTTTGTGACTCCTTTTGGCTTGTATGAGTTCACAAAGATGCCCTTTTGGATGAAGAATGCCCCAGCAACTTTCCAGAGGCTGGTGGATCATATCCTAGCAAGAGGGTTTGCCCCTGCTTACCTAGATGATATTGCCATCTACAGCCATTCCTGGCAAGAGCATCTTCAACATGTCAGGAAGGTACTGGGCAGACTACAGAGTTGACCATTAAGCTGGGCAAATGGCAGGTGGGTACGGCAGAGGTCTCCTACCTAGGACATAGAGTGGGGAGAGGTAAGATGAGGCCAGAAACCGCCAAAGTGGAAGCCATTCAGGCATGGCCCGCAACTGTTACTTAAAAGCAGATGAGGGTATTTTTAGGGGCAGCAGGGTACTACAGAAAGTTCATCCCCAGTTATAGTACCATAGCTGCTCCCCTCACAGATCTGACTAGGTAGAACAGGCCAGATAAGGTAGTGTGGACCCCAGCCTGTGAGCAGGCATTCCAGAAGTATAGAGAAGCCTTGGGAGGACCCCCTGTGTTAGCCAGTTCAGACTACGGCAAATAATTTGTTGTGCAGATGGATGATTCGAACCATGGAGTGGGGGCTGTACTTAGCCAGATTTTTCAGAGGGGGAAGAGCACACAGTGGTTTACCTCAGTCATAAGCACCAACCCAGGGAGGAATGCTATGCAGCTGTAGAAAAGGAATGTCTAGCCATAGTGCGGGCACTGCAGAAACTTCAGCCTTATCTGTATGGAAGGAAATTCACTGTTAGAACAGATCACAACCCCCTAACATGGTTAAACAGAGCCAGCCAGCAAAATGCCAAGTTGCTAAGATGGAGCCTGGGGTTGAAAGCATACATGTCCGTGCAGCACCGCAGAGTGGGATTAGCAATGCCAATGCAGATGGGCTCTCAAGAGAGGGAATTGGGTAAGGTACACTCAAGATAGAACTAACTCCCTAAAGCAGCATTTCTCAAGGGTCACTTGAAAAACTAGCTTGAGTTCTCCAGGGGGGGGGAGATATGTGAAGACTGGCTGAAGATAGGTGAAGGCTGCCAGCCTAGCCAAACAGAATTTTGCAGACAATTCTATCATCTGTAAATATTAATGTAAACCACAGACTTGTTGTCTTAAATTGTAAAAATAGTGTTACATGTGGAACTGGAAAAAATGTAACAGCAGTGCACTCTGCTGACCAAGCAGAGCATGCTGTGCCCATATGATGTAAACACGGCTCCGGCCTATCTAGATGAAGGAATTCTTGCTATTGTTTTAAGGCCAGAGTTAATTGTCAGAATTGAATGCATAAATGTCCTTAATGGCTTTGCTTCCTGACCTGGTGTGAGCTTACTAAAGAATGTAGCCTGTTAGCCTGGGAACCCAAGGAAGTGTGAAGAATGATGTAATGTGAACCAGGAATGTGATTTTGAAACAGAGAGAATCAGAGAGCATTAAGTATGTTTGTCTTGATCATCCAACTCATCAGCATTCTGCCTTTGCTCTATATGTAAGTTTATCTTACACTTGGTGTTTTCTCTTAGAAATAGCTAGAAACTAGAAAGATTAGACTAAGTGTTTTTCTGTGATGTCAGAACTGTACTACTGAATTATTTTAAGTATTTCTCTGTGATCTCTGAACTCTTGACTAGCAATGTGTAGTACGAAGTATTGTCTTGTGTTATTATTTATTATTAAATATTTTTAAACCCTTTCAACTGTGGCTGTTTTGTGTAGAGATAAGTTAAGCTCTAAGAGTACATTGCATGTGTATAGTGATCCTGTACCAAGTCACTCTAATAAGCCTTGACTGTTTAATCACACTTACCAGTTGGATAATATTGTACAGTAATAATTGGATACCCTTTTAAGGGCCTTTGGGTAGCTGATAATTATTAGCTGGGTGGTGGCAGTGATTTCTACCGTATAGTCTGGATAAAAGTGGGCACAGCTGGTAAACCTGTGCCAGCCTTCACCAGGAGTGTCTGTGTGGTTGTATAAACTCTTCTCTAAGTGTGTGTGTGTCTGTGTGTCAGCGACACAAAGCACTGGTTGGACAGAGAGGGTGCTGGAGGTTTTAGCTTGCCTACTAGGCTGAGATCTGGACCCTATAGCTGTGCCAGTGGGGAGTCTTAATGGGAACCTGGAGAGCAAGGGAGCAACCACCCCCAGACTGACTGTGATCTCTATGTGCTCTTAAGAGAAATAGCACTTTACTGTGTGTATTTGTTATCCTTTCCTCCTATATGAGAGGCCCCTCACTGGTGTTAGTGGTGAGGATTGAGGCTCTTTGATTGCTGGGTCAGGGCACGGGCGTCACATCCAGTTTCGCTTTTCACTTCACTGAGCCATATGTTCCTGTGATGCATGCACTTCCTGCAAACAGATTATTTCCTTCTTCTTGACTTGCTTAATTTTCCTGGCTTGTTTAATGTGGCTTATTCAGACTTAACACAACATAGGCTAAAGTATGAATTGGTACACAGTAAGGTATATATACATAACTGGGGAAGACTTAAACAGGTTTTTGAACAAGAATGAAAAAAAGGAAAAGTCCAGGTACCAGCAGATCACTGGCAGAGTTGGGCACACAGCCGTCATGTACATCTTCACTTACCAAAATTCAGAAGTATACCATAAGAAGTATCAATAGCTCTTACTGCCTTTAATTCTGTTTCAGCCTCTAATAACACAGTTAAAGTGGAAACTCTTCCAGATTATCTCTCAATGTAGCTGGGAAAATTATGTAAGATTTAACATTTTTTAACATAAAATTCTTTTATATGTAAACATTTTCATTATGCATTTATAATCTGCTAAGGGAGGGCCATGACTATTATGAACAACTTTATTCATCACACTGTTGATTCACAACATCAGATTGCATACATTAATTAAAATGAAAACAGAAAAATCTCCATAATACATTTCCATTCTTGAATACACACATTATAAATATCAGCTCTGCCATAATTCTATTCTTTACCCATATTACAGCATACGAAATATTTTTAGAGAGTCTTGAACGGTTTACTATTGAAATGCCGAATGGCACTACATCGACTGTACTATAGTCGAACACGGAAGTTCGAAAATAGTAATGTCGACGACAAAAAAACAATCTAGGACTGTGTTTTAACATGGGTCGAGGTAGGGGAGATGTTTGTAGTTCTGAATAATACTGAACACCTACCTCGACACATGTTAAAACCATTCCTAGATTGCTTTTTTGATGTCGACATTACTATTTTCGAACTTCCGTGTTCGACTATAGTACAGCTGACGTAGTGCCGTTCGACATTTTAATAGTAAACCGTCTTGAACACTGAGGTGATTGCATCATCTGCTCCCAGTAAATGGTCAACACGGACTATACAGTATTCAAAAACTTCTAACACTCTGGTAAAAATTTCTGTCTGACTTGGGAACTAAATCAATTTTTCTCTCCTTGCCATGAAATGCCAGTTTATCATGATGTTACAAAAATATTTTTTCACCACTTCTTTCAAGCCTTCCAGGATTTTTTCATCTGGAAAGTACAACACCTCAAATCTCTCAGAAGTTTGGTGGAGTACCTGCTATAGTATGCTTCCACCCAAAGATGAAAAAAATTGATAGGAAGATCATTTATTTATTTTTTAAAAGAAACTACCACCTTCTCCACTTTCATAAAGATAGTCTGTAACTGCTTAAGCAATTTGGTCCCCATCTGCTGTGGGGAGCCAAAATGGGATAATGAGCTCATTTCCTCATTCAAATTCTCTGTCCTTTTTGTGTAAAATGTATCCACAGATCACGCATGCTTGGGATGGTTTATTTATTCTAGTATTTTAGGTACTGCTTGCTCCAGGCAAGCTTCAGACTGTTCTTTCACCACTTTCTTTAACCATTTGTCTTGAAAGTCTGGCCTTTTTTAAGCTTTCAGCAATGTCAGCTCTTGTCCTGGGCTTGAAAGCCCTAGCTTTTATCCTGTGAATCTTGAGTTCTCAGGGCCTGCCCACTGTTTAGTGAGAGGTTTCAGTATTCTCCTTATCCCTACTATTACTCAAGAGGACAAGCTTTACCTCAACTAAAATGTTAACATTAATTGATTACCGTTACTCCTACTTAACTACCAAATCTGCTGCTATTAGTTTGAGGTACAGACAGCTATACTTACTAAATGATCTCAAATAACTGTTGAAACAGAATGTCCTGCAATCTCTCAACATCTAGTTACACGTCTTTAGTTCCCAGATTACCTAGACACACACACACTAGTTTTGAAACATGTTCTAAACTACAGCAAAAATACTTTACCAAGAAAAGCCAATAAAATGCTAAATTCACTTTATCCTAAGAAAGGAGAAATCGGATACCTTCATATTACTCTATGTTGCTTCTGCCCACCTGCATTAAAGAATACCACTTAATATTTGCACCTCTCTACTTTCACAAAAACAGGAAAAAAATCACTTGCTTATGGCTGTTACTGTACTCTGAATAATTTGCCTAGGCAAATAAAGTTATTCTCCTGATATAGGCCAACAATAAGGCAATATCTGTGGCAGGGCCAGGCACCCAGTGGCATAAACATTGGCTCTAGATGACTGTCACTACTGATGTGACACCCTGACTCCATGTACAAAAATGGCAAAAGGGGTTGTGGATGGATGGATGCCTTATGCCGTCTCCTCTTATAGCATTTTTAATAACTCAGGTGTTATGGTTCACCTGTAGCCAGTATTCATACCTTATAACGTGTTGCAGTAATCCACTAAATCTGAGAGTAAGGCTAAGTTTAACTAAAAGCAGCTCATTCCTTCAGTATAAGAACATTTTCTTCTTTCCGTGTTTAAACTTTTTTTTTTCAATTATTCATTGAGAAATCTGCTGCTTCAACAAACATATACAGTTCTCTAATGTCAAGATAAAGTAATAGTCAACTTTCTCCAAAAGATACAAGCTAAAGCACTTGGGTTAGCACCACAGTTCAGTCAGAGATTAACAACGCCAATAACATTTTTCACTCACTATTTGTTAGTTCCTCAATCAACATCTAAAGCTAGTGGCATCCTATGAAGGTAGAGGGATTATTGACATATCTGAAAGCTACACAAGCCACAAAATTACAAAACGTAGGATCTCCTCACCATTTTCCTCATCTGCTCAGGGGTGGAGCAGTACTCTGTACTACCTAAGAAATACACTACATCCAATGATTTACCAGCTGCCTCCAATCCTACCTGTTCTATGCAAACACTGATATTCAGTCCTGCAGTTTCTTTTCAAACTGCCTTTTTTGATTACATAATTGTTTCTAAAACATATAACCTGGTACAGAGGAATGAAACTGTCTTCATACATTCATTACATGTTTTTGATGTGATTGTTATTTTATACGTTTTCGTCTCCTCTGGGCTGGTCTGAAAAAGGTTTTGTTTCGAGAAGTGATCTGCCCTGGTTAACAAATCTTAATCAAAAGTAAAAAATAAATAAGTATATGAAACAAAAATCTGAACCATGAAAAAAGTGCAGTTGTATAAAATCTTGCCATAACAGTAGATGTCGTTATCTTCTCTGTTGTAGTATTCTTATCTAAAGGGATTTCTGCCCATGGGTAGCCCAAAGTCTGGCCAGTATACCAAAGCCTTAGGAATTTATAGACGTTGTACATCATGCATATGCTTCCCGCTCAAAGCGTTGGGCATAAAGGTGATGTATGGACGTATGTACCTCAGAAATGAATAGCCCAAGGAGGAACATGTGCATCCAAAAAGGAGGAAAAAAGGAAGAGTAGAAGAGAAGTGGGAAACGGGAGGGAGCAAATACTGCAATAGTGAAGGGGGGGACATCTACTGTACACAACTGTACTATGTCCTTCCATATCACCACTGCAGTATTCTTAACTAAAGGGAGATAACAAAACTCAAGAGGAAACTTGGGAGGAGGAAGGTCCAGAACAGCCCTCAAGGAAACCCCTTGCAGGACAGCTCTGGCAAAGCCAGCTCTTACGCTGGAAACAACATCCAGTTTGTAATGCTTAGTAAAGGTATGGAGAGAGGTCCAAGTAGCAGCCTCAAGGATTCAAATGGTATCCAATCCTTTGAAAAAAGCACCAGAGGAAACCATAGCCCTGGTAGAATGCATCTTTACAGAGGCATAAAACACTTCTCATGAAAGCAGTAACAAAAAGAAAAGGCCTTGGAGACCCATGAAGAAATGGTTTGCTTAGAAACAGCCAAACCTAGAGATCTGGGATGAAAGGAAACAAAAAGTTGCTCAGATTTGCGAATGGCCTTAGCCTTATCCAAATAATATCTGAGCTGCCTATGCAAATCCAAGGTGTGAAGAACCTCACTAACAGACTGTGGAGAAGGAAAAAAGGAAGGCAAATTAACAGACTAAGAAACAATTCATTAACCACCTTGGGCATAATAGAAAGAGACATACTATCCCTATGAAAAACTAAAAAAGGAGGAACAGCCGTAAGAGGGTAGAGTTCAGACACTCTCTTAGCTTAAGTAAGGGCCAAAAGAAAAACAGTCTTCCACATACACTGCTGTAAGAAACTCTTAAGCTGTAGACTCAAAAGGAGCCTGAGTCAATTTTTCAAGAACAAAGTTAAGGTCACTGGAAGGTGGAATAGGCTTCCTGTGAGGTCTGATATGAAGGACGTCTTTAAGAAATTGCTTGACCTTAAACCTAGAAGCCAGAGGAGGAGATACTGGCAAACAAGCAGAAATAGCTGAAAGGTGAACTTTAAAAAAAAGAATATGCTAACACAGCATGGAGCTATTCATATAAATAAGAGAGAACCAGAGGGATCTCCTCAGAAAGTGGATCCTGGTTAGAAGCAAGGCACCAAAAAGAAACTCTCTTTCATTTGGACATACAGGATTTCCTGGTAGAGCCTTTCCTGGCCTCCTGCAGAACCATAAACACATCCTCAGAAAAAAGATGCCTAAAAGAGATCACAGCCCTATCGCCCACAATGTCAGTTGAAGAGTGGACAAGTGAGGATGGATGACAGACCCCCTGTCTTCTGTGAGGAGGTCCATACTGTGAGGTAAAGCAGTGATTGACCATGGCTAGATGCAGAAGAACCAGTGCTGTCTGGGCCAAAAGGGGGTCACCAACAAGTTTTGGGACAGTCTTGCTCTATCTTGAGCAGGACTGAGCAGGACCCTCGGAATTAGAGGAATGGGAGGAAAGGCATACAGAAACATCATCCCCTTCTAAGAAAAAGAGGAAAATGTCTGTTCAAAGAGGAGGCAAAAAGATCTACCTGAGAAGTACCTCACTAATGGACAATGTCCAACAACACATCTCCATGAAACATCCATTCATAAACCTGTGTTCTGGACCTGCTCAAAAATGTCAGCCACTATATGTTTTGCTGTGAAGGGATGTATACAGCCTGAAGAGTCACTTGATACCTGACAGCTAGATTACAAACTTGAAGAGCTAGCCTGCAAAGAAGGTAAGACCGTGCCCCCCCCCCCCCCCCACCACCACTGTGGCATTGTCTGTAAAGATTTTGAGAGGGTCTGGAAGAAATAGGGAATAAAAGGTCTAAAGGGCAAAAAGGAGAGCTGCCGTCACCTTGATACCTCATTTAAAGAATTCAATCATACAAGAAATAGCATCTCCAAAAGAGAGTTCTCCAAAGGCAGAGCCAGGGCTAATAAACTCTTCCTCCACAGAGCCATAATCCAATGGAGAAGGACTCTGAGAGGAATATGTCAAAGATTCTTCCCCAGAATCCAACTCTTCAGAGGAGTGCTTCTTCGTGGGCCTCTAAGGGACAGAACGGCTTCAAGGCCATGAGTACATTAAGTAATCCCTGTGTAAAATCCTGCCATTCACACTGAGTATCTTTAGAAGTGGGGGAAACATGCTTGTTTTTTTGTTTTTCCTTTTGAGGGAAGTCTGCCCTAAACACTCTAGGAGGTTCAGACTCTTGCCTAAATTCAACTAAAATAACAGGTATCTCCTCCCAAATAAGTATGTGCAGAATTCCCCTCTGTCCCTTTGAAACAAATAGCTGAGGTTCCCCCTCAACATCCATAATGGATGTATGAAAAACCTCCAAGGACATGCGAGATGCCGGATCCATGCCCGCCTCCGATATGATCGTGGCAGAGGAATTCGATGGAACAGCCAGGCAATCCTCTGGGCTTTCACCAGCCTTGAGACAGACGTCTCGGGGAGGTGGGACATCAGCCAAATCAGACCTAACTCTTTTGGCCTTTTTCTTGGCAAGCCTCTGACCTTTGGGACAGGAAGATTCCACCATAGCACCGTGTGCCAAGAAGTTAAGATGCTGGTTCTCCAGGTAACTAGATAAGGAGCATAGATGACTACATACGGTCTTAGGGACAAACGTTTGGCAAATATAACATGTATGGTTGTGGGAAGCACAAGGGTTGGGAGGGTGGCCTAATGGTTAAGGTGTTTGCCTTACAAACACAAGCTGCAGGGTTTGAGTCTCACAAGGGATAATTGGCTAAGCTTAAAATGGCTCGCAAGGGCAGTTAGCTTAGTACTAATCTATGAACCTATGAACCTATAAACAAAAGAGGCACTTCACATCTCATGATGATCCTTATGCTGAATCTGACTCTCACACTGACATTTTCCCTTTCTGGATGACATGGAAAATCACAAAAAAAAAAAAAAAAAAGTACGAAAACTGAAGAAGAACCCCCAACAGGGCACTTATCTGAAATACGGTTTGGTCACCAGCACAGAGGAAGAAGAGTTCAGACTGATTATCAATGATGGTGTTTGGACTGGCGGCAAAGAGTTCTGAGGTATGTATGGCTGTATGTCATCTTTATGCCCTACACTTTGAACAGGGAGCATATCCATTGATGTACGATGTCTATAAAATCCTAAGGCTTTGGTAAACTAGCTGAGCCTTAGGCTACCCATGGGAGGGAATCCCTTTAGTTAAGAACACTGCAACAGTGATATGGAAGGACATCTTAAGAATGGCTGCAACATAACCATCCCTCTATCATCTACCTTTTTATTTAACACTCTTCCTTTTATAGGGCTAGGTTGTGAAATCCACATAAGGCAAAAGAACAAAGCTCTTTCTTAAAATTCTCAGACAATAAATACGCTCCAGCAATACAAACTGACAGCCACTGAAAAGTTTTCAACACAAAGACTTTCTCCTCAAACACGATACTATTCTCATAACCTACAGATGTCCCTCATTTTTCATAATACCCTCCTACACTCCTGAAGCCCCTAACATTTTCTGAATTCCAATCCTACCACTAGTACAAAATCTCATCCCCCCCTACTTTTAAGAACATTCACATGAATTGCCACCATTCTACCTCTCATTTCGTCTTTCCCCAAAAATGGTCTTATCCTTAACCCTCAAGATTATGTCATCCACATGCAGTAGTGCAGCTGCACTACTGACACGGTTTTCCATAAACCATCTACATCTCACAAATTATACTGCAGACTACCCAGCAATAAAAGCATAAAGCAAGCAAATTAAAGAAAGGTCAAAGGAGACCTCTGCTTATCCCTTTAAAAATTTACAGTCCCTTCCTAGCCACCTAGTTACTTAAAGGAAAAACGTAAGACTAACAGTAAATATCTACAATAAAGTACACAGAAAACATCCCTTACTTTAAAAATTCATAAGGCTCTCAACAATGTTTGATGTTTTAAAGTATCAAAATCCTTTTCCCAACCTATAATAAGCTTGTTTTGTTTTGTCTGTATAGATCGGAACCACTGTTAACCATCACAAAATTACACAAATATCCTTCTTCTGCTCAATACTTCTAACTCATCTCCAAAAAGAAAAAAAAATCCATAGTCTTTTTCAATTCTGTGCAATATAGTTCTAGCCAGGGTTTTATAATTCATATCTAGAAGGGAAATAGATTTCCAGTTTTGTCATAATGTACTCCTTTCTTCAAAATATAAAAATTTTGCATTAACAAGCGTAACACCTAAAAAGAGAAAACTTCTCTCGTCCCCTAGTTGGGAGGCATCCATGGTCACTGTGGCTTAGGGAGGGGCTGCTATAAAAGTTCATCCCTCATTTAGACTCAAGGAGAGTATCAACCAGAGGAGGGACTGCCTGCAAGCTTTGCTTATATGAATCGGATGCGTCAATGGTAGATCTAGTAGTGACCACTGAACCGCTAGTGTCCACTGTAGTACCTATATATGCAGACGAGCACAGGGGAGAATAATAGTGGCTGCCATGGAACCTAGGGCTTGCAAAACTGCCTCGGCTGGAGAAAAATGAGACTGAAGGATCACTGACACATGAAGTTGTAAGTTTCAAACTCTCTCTGGAGTTAAGACCTTGGTTTGTAACATTATCTATTCTAGCTCCAATGTAGTCTAAGACCTGAACAGGATCTAGAGAAGACTTGAATATGTTGATTGCAATGTCAAGCAAGTCTGACAATTTCAGGAAACAGTCTCTTGCCTAACAAAGTAGATGCCTGGTGGAAGCGCCAAGGAGCCAATAGTCCAGGTGCAGGTAGACCTGTATCCTCTGAAGCCTCAGGTGAGCCGCTACTACTGCCATGACCTGGGTGAACACCCTGGGGGTTGTGGTGAGACCGAAGGGTAGGGCTCGGAATTGATAGTGACTGGCCCCTAGCTGAAAGCGGAAGAACCTCCTGGAGCATCTGTGCATCTTTATATGGTAGTACGCATCCTGGAGATCTATTGAGCACATCCAGTCGTTCTCCTGCAGGTAAGGCAGGATGGATTGTACAGTGACCATCTGGAACTTTTGTTTGGCAACTGACAGGTTCAGGGTGGAAACGGCTAGAATAGGCCTTAGGTCCCCTGTCTTTTTTGGCACTAAAAAGAATCAGGAATAGATGCCTGATCTGGACTGATCTTGGGGGATGGGCTGGACGACTCGTTTTCTGAGCAGCTTTTCTATTTCGAGTGCTGCTACCTCCCTTTGGGCGGGGTGGAATGTCTGGGAGGTGTTTTGGGGGGATGGGAGGTGCCACAAAGGGAATGGTATAACCTCTGGATATTATTTGAAGCACCCAACGGTCTGATGACACGGACTCCCATGCTGTCAGGTGCCTCAAAAAATGACCCCCGACTGTCTCCTGAGCACAGCAGTTGGGCAACCCCTCAGGACTGCTGCGTGGGCCTGTCCAAGAATGGTTCTCGAGACCTGAAATTTCTTGGGACACCCCCCTGCCTCTGGGCTGGCGTCTGTCTTGTCCTCCTCTGCCTCTAGGGGAAGATGAGTCCTGAGTGTCCCAGGAATACCGAGACTTCCAGAACCACATCTTCTTTTGCCCCCACAGATTCCTGGAAAAGGACCTTTGGGGGTTAGAGAAGCAAATCCCGATGGCAGACAGTGTCTTCTCATCCTTTTCACTCTGGACCAATGTCTCACGAACCGTCTTCCCAAACAAGGAAGAGCCATCATAAGGGGCATTCGCAAAAGATGCCTTAAAGGGTTCCGTAAACTGACACAGCCTGAGCCAGGCGTGTCACCTCATGGCAACGCCGGACCTGGCCACCCTTGCCGCTCCTTCAGTGGCATGCGAAAGGAGGTGCATGGATGTATTAGAAACCGCTTTGAGAGAGGCCATTCACACAGAGAATATGCGTTTATCCTCCAGTGACATGGACTCCGGGGGCGACTCATTGAATTCCCTGTCCAGGTCTCATTGCAGCTGAGTTATGTGACCCAGATAATTCAATGCCCTTATAGAAAAGGTGGGTGAAGCATAAGTCTGCTTTCCCAGATGGTCCATTGTCCTGGACTCTTGGTCGGGGGGGATGGAACGTAGAACTTTCCTGGGCCACTACCACCATGCCGTCCACTGGGGGACCCTTTGTTCCAACTAGGTCTGTCTACAGGAGGGCTCAGGATTTTGTCGGGGCACTTGGGGATTGGATCCACAGTGTCCAGCTCCTTCCATGCCCTGAAGGTAATAAGGTCCACCAAGGGATCCGTGGGGTTGACACCCAGGAGGTAGTCTGGCCCATGCCGAAGGCCTCCAGAAATACCGACTACTCCGAAGAAGGCTTGGGGGCAGACCAACCCCCTGCTAGTGCAGGACTTCCATGATGTCTCCAAAGGAGACATCATTGGGGGGTGATCTGGGGGAGCCTTCCCCTTCCTCCAAATCTGTATCCTCAGTGAGGGACTCTGGAGAGAGGAGTCGAGGTGCCTCCTTTTGCATATTCGTTTGTGAGGAATCTCTTCAGTGGGATTCTCCGGAGAGGGATCGCACACTACCTGTGGTTCCTCAAGGGAAACCGTTTGGGTCACATCGAGCACGGGCTGTTCCTGCATGGGAAAAATGGCTGAGGACGCACCAGAGGTGACTGAGTCAGGCCGGAGTCCGAGGAGATAGTCAGGGACCTTGATCCACTGGAGAGAAACTTCTCCACCACGTAGAAAGCCGAGGGGGAGCGAGCTTCCCGGGAAACTAATAAGGAAACTGCTCTCCCCGGATCTGACGTGGGGATCGGAGCTGAGCCCGACGAAGCTGAGATGCCAAGAAGAGGGCCCTGACCAGACGTCGGCACCAAAGGAGAAAGACCCAACCCCTCAAATCTGATGCCTAGGCTTCAGCTCCGAGAGCCGCTCAGGTCAAAACTAGTCGGATCCGATGTGCTCAAGGTAACGGCCGACATCGAGGTACTTGGTACTATAGGTGCTGACCCAGACTCTGGGACCTCTCGGATCCAAAAACTCTGATACCGGGGGTCAGACCGGAGAAGGAGATATCGGGGCAAAGAATGGAAGTGAGATCCCCCCTCCAGAGGGAGAAGGGGCTGGCAAGACCCCCATCTGAACCTGGGTGCAAATAAACCTTTGCATCATTTTGTCCATGTCCGCCTCACACAAGCTTCTGGTGGACCACTACGAGGCCACTGACACCAACTGGAAGGGTCGATGTACGGAGCCCTGGAAGAAGGTCTAGGCTCCTTCGGCTCCAGTGAGAATCTAGGCGATCGGAGCAGAGGAGAAATTGGCCTGGAAACTACCTGCTGCTTCGGAGGAGGATCCACTGGATCCATCCGGTCCAGGGATTTCTTCCTCCCTTTGTCTCTCTCTCTCTTTTCTAGGCTCCCTGTCCCCAGGCCTATGTACCAGAGGTTGAGTCCTAGCCTGGGAGGGAGTGGAAGAGACAGTATCTGAAGAAGTGGTCATGGCTGTGACCATAACAGACGTGGAGGCAGCTGCCTCCAAAGTAGGGAGAAGTCCTTTAAGGATCAGTTTTGCTCTGTGATCCATCAAGGCGCTGGGGTTGAACCCCACACAAATAGGGCAAGTCCATGGAAAGATGAGCTGCCCCCAAACACACCACACACAGAGTGCAGCCACCAGCCAGTGGCAACTTATGGCCATACTCTGTGCATTTTCTGAAGACCAGTTTAGCTTGCTGATCTGCCATGCCAACAAAGTAAAGAACGAGGCACAAGGCCTTAACCAGCCCAACCATAGCACTCACACACACATTCACTAGCAAGGAGGGGGAAGGGAGAGAAAGTCTACTCTAACTACTACAGCAAAACTTTTTTTTTTTTGGACAGAAATGCGATGCAAAACGAAGGGAGGTTAAGCAAAGGGACAAGGGAACCTGCCTGAACTAACAGCAACACTAACACCCAAAAATAGCCAAAAAACACACCTACCATGTCTGCAACTCTGGGACCACGCTGCTTGGCAAAGCCGCGGCAAACGAGATCTGTGGGAAGGAAGGAGATGGAGGGGTATTATGGATAAGGGGAAGAGCTTGGAGCTCGGATCAGATATTGGTGAAGCTGCCGTCTTGGATCCGACATCCCACAGGTTGATGATCAAATGAAGTCAACTATTTCAGATCCTCCATTTACTAATGTTTCATACTCTTTTTTTTTTTTCCACAAGGCAAAAAAAAATAAAATCTGGTGGATAAATAAGACTAACATGTTTTTCTTCCCTATATTCTTCATGTAATCTCACCTTCCACAATTCAGACAACTTACTAGCCAACAAAGTACCTTTCATGCCAGTACCAGATTCTAATTTAATACATTGCTCATCTAAACTGGAAGCCCTCCGCGTAAACAAAATCCACATTTTTCTAGGCAAGCACATACCTATACTCCCTTATGGGTTTATCCTTCCAATAAATCTACAAGACTATCCATTTCTCAGAAAAAAATCCCTCATCCCACCATGATAAAACTACATGAAAATCCATAAACTTTTTTTTAGAAATAACACATCAGTGCTTATTTTAACAATCCTTCCCCATTTCACTTTTCATAACATTTTTCCTCATGAAAACTCACTAGAGCCCTGAAGCTTGAAAATCAACTAGCCACAACTCTGAAACCCTTACAGGTATACAAAAAATGTCCAAAATGGAATTCAGTGGCAAACCTTGTTCTAAAATATTTTTTCCATCTTAACCAACCAATACCATACCCCACAGAATAATAAATCCTAATTTTCAGTTTAGTAGTCTGCAACCTCATATGACAACTAAAATCCTCTAAAGACAAATATTTATTACCATAAAACCACCTAAAGGTTTGAAAATGTTATACCTTCCTAACAATTACAGCTGCATGCAAATAATTCCACTCTAAACAACCATCCCTCAACCCAATAGTACACATATACCATTACCCTTTCCACAGCAGCATCCAATGTCTCAGATTAAAATGCAGTGAATTAAATATCCACATTTACACAGTGGAACACTACTCAAAACAAATGAAAAGCAAGACTTCTCATTTCCAACAGCCTGTAGACCTTTTTAAAACTGAGAAGGAATGAATATCCTGTAAAAAGAGAATTTTACAGTTCTGTTCCTTAAGCCAATCAAGAATAACTAGTCTCACCCTTTTCAATTTTCACTCAAAATATTCAACCCCAGTGAGAGTACATCTTATGATGATTTGCATGTTATTTTGAATCAGCCTCCTTACCCAAAGTCACATTATGGTCAATCACACAAGGATCATCCTTCCTCTGAACTTCCTTGTGTTCAAAATGGCAGTCATGCTGTTGGGGTCCTTCCTTCTCTATCACTCACAGTCTTACTTTGCCTCTTGACAACATGAGTACAAAAATGGATAGATTTTCCACAATTCATACACTTAGGACTACATTCAACAGTAAAACAACCGTCTGTCTAACCCCAGGTACAGAATATATCAGAGCCAATTATTAGCCATATGATTTTCGGTTTTCCCCCTAAACAGCAAGATTTCATTAAGGACAACAATTTCATTTTACATACTAGGTAATCCCCATGCATGCTGCACTTATTCAGCACTGACTGCTGACACAACCATTTTATAATTAAATGCTTATACCATACTAATATACTAAACTCATGTCAGACAATCTATGTTTAAATTTAACTTTTGAAAACTCACCAATTTTAAGCATGGAAAACCATATACCACAAACAACTTTCCCATTTAGTCCTAATCTGCAGATTGATTTAAGATTGGCCTTTAAAACATTTAAACTCACAGATTAACTATTTATGGCAAAAAAGGGTTGAGGATGGATGGATGAACTACTTACAATATAGTCTGCAATCAGAAATTAATTAGTGATCATACTGTTTTATCACTATAATGCAAATCTTAACAACTGGACCAGTAGCTTCATAACTTGTATTACAATCATTACAGTCAACTTTATTAAATAATTTTAAATCTTAAGTGTTTTGTTCTCTGGCAGTGTTATTTTCAAGCTCAGCCACCACTCCCAAATCCCATAAAGCCCAGTTTTTTACGATGGAATTCTGTTATTAGTTCTTAATTCCATACATTTAATCTTTGTAATCATGGTTTATTTTATGTTTTCCATTTTCTAGTTATGACTTTGTTACCTACCATCAGCACTAAAGATAGCAAGTCTTTCACTTCTTTAGTACAGCTGAACAAGAACATCTCTATACTATGTTAAAATTTTCTTCCAAGTTCAAAGACTTAGCATATTGTTCAATTTGCTACTGTACAAAAGCAACACCATAAATTCCCAAAATACATGCTACCATGAACCTCTTTCTGAACCACCACCTCTCAAATATATGCCTGTTATCTGTTAGAACATTTCTATCAAGTCTTTTAATAGCACAGAAATATTGTGCAAACACTTCCATGCAAAAAATTCTATATTTTCTCAACTTAGCTGCTTATCTAGGAATAATACACATTTCCCTCCACTGATCATCTGTAATATTTCTATTTAACTGTTGACACTATTCTATTTTTAATGATATATCATATTGACTTCTTAAGTTTAATACATCAATACACATTCAACTTAATACTCTGGTACCATTGTCTGTTCTAACCTCGGTCATTACAATATACTATCCAGCCTCAGCACATATTCTTTCAACTTCAACATTACAGCTGCATATGCAATCTGATCAGAGTTTAATAATCAAAAATTTTGTCTAGCTTCATCCTATTTGATTACCACATCTCCTTTTATCACCTACTCCCAAAATCTGAGTTCTTTGTTCTTTCTTTTCCAAATTTTCATTATATTTTCTTCTTTATTTTTCTTATTGCCATACACGGTATAGCACATTCATTCTATTCTACATTTCTAAAGTCTAACTTCCTTTGAAGTTGCATGTTTAACAGTTTTATTTATACAAGGTTGTACATAACCACACTTTATATTAATTTCCTACCTAAATCTGCTCAAATTCTCACTTCTGATGCTGTTGTTGTATCGTTGAGCACTATGCCTATCATGAGCACATATTCAGAGTTCTGAATTAAATTTACTGATGAAAGCTGTGTGGCTTTAAAATAAGTTTCCAAATCTGGTAGTCGCAGACCATGTTCCTTTCTTATAATCAGTTTTTCCTATTGTTCTTTTTCTCTATTATTATTATCCAAAATAAACTCTGCAATTTCCTTTTTCATATACAATCGCTCGGTTGATACATACACATTTTTTTAAAACACCTCTAATAAATTATCTTTTAAGACACAGACAAACAAATTAACAGAAAAGAAAATAAACCATTTAACATTTTTCCATTTAAATACAATATACATTTCATACATCTTCGTTGCTACTATCATCAAGCCAACATTACAAAAAACTGCTGACTTTCTGCCTTCCCTTAAACCTCACTCCTATTCCTCCTGAACATTATGCATGTACTGTTCCCCACAATTTCCATTTACTTCTATGTGATTTGCTCCTTCCCTTTTCTAAAGATCCATATTCCAGTTCTTTTATCTCTTTTAAAATATTCAATACCTCAAATACAGTTGATGTAGGCTTTAATTTCCTTTTCCAGTAACTGCTTTTTTTGACAGCCAAAAGAATTAAACTTAATACGGCCTTACAATGTCTAGGCAAGTTTAGATCCCATATCCCAGCTCAAAAGAACATTTCTTTACTTACAGGAATTTGCTCACCCAACACTTCTGATAGAGTACTCTGTAGGCAATTATTAAAATCTGCCAATTCATTACATTTCTCAAAACATGTTTCCAGTTACCTCTTTCTTCTCCATCACACTGCTAACATTTGATATCTACCCGAGGAAAAATTATTTGAAATCTGATTGGGGTATAAAAATACCTACGCAAACACTTCCAAGCAAAGATTCTAAACCTTCTGTACTTGGTTGCATACTTGGAAGCCAGACATACATCTTCCCACCGTCTTCCTGTAAATTGCTTTTCTAGTCTCTCTTCCCAATCTTTTCTATCCTTCTCTGATTCTTGCAGTTATTATGCAATACTTTATATGCTTTATTAATTACCCCTTTTTAACAGCTGCTTCTTTCCTAGATTCAGCTAAAAAACTCTACCATAGCAGGTTTTTCACTTAAAATCCCCCTATCCCTTTCTCTTTGCCTGTATTCTGAGATAAAGCCCTGATGAGGAAGGCAGTCTCTAGCCTGCAACCCAAATGTCTTGTTGGCCTCATCCATACTTTAGCTTTACTACTTTAGTTATTCTTAATATGTTTGTTCCTTGGCAAGGTTTCTCCAGTAAATTCCATCCCCCTCTTGCCTATTTTCTGTACCCTCTACTTGCGGTCATTCCTATTGGAAAAATCTGCTTTCTCCACTCTCATATCAGCTTAGTTCTTTGAAAACCTTCTGCTACTTTATGAATATAATATTATATATGGTTATTATTCTCCTTAATGATCTGCATCCAAAATCCCACATGCTCTCTATTTCTTTTTTTTTACTCAAATAATTTAAATTTTTCTGTTAAAATTATGAGATAATACATTCTAAAAACATAAAACTGATTATCAGAATTACACACTTAACTACATACAGTATGTACATTGGGCTGATAGAGAATAAAAAGAGCTCTGAATAATACATTCCTACATAAAATTATTCAGAGCTCTTTTTTATTATAAGCAAATAACATAAAATAATTTTCAAATACCATTAACTCATTCCCTCCAGTACAGCTCTTTTGATTTTTATCAACCAGTGAAGAGTTGTTAAGAGCTACACAGTTAAGGGTCATATGCATAACACAAGCAGAAGGTTATAATTCAAAGTGGGAAAGAATGATGATGAAGCTTTTCTTTCTACTAATGTATGTGTGCCTATGTCAGCTCATTCCCTCCAGTACAGCTCTTTTGAGTATGTACTTTTAACTCCCAGTAGATGTGGCTTGAGCCTTTAAAAATAAAGTTATCACCTTACAGTTCAAACAAATATTCATATATCTGAAATAAGTGTAAAAAGAAAATTGTAAACGGCAAACTATTCAGGATAAATCTTTACATTAGTGTCATTCATTCAGTTGGATGCTTTAAACTGGACTTTATCAGTTAAAATAAAGGCACTGAACATTAATTCTGTAATGTTGTATAAACAGATTACGAAATCTCGGTAACCATACAAGCAAGACACATATTGCCAGCCAGATTTTCTTCATATAGCTGTGAGCTTTCATTTGAGGATATTGAAGATCTTTCTGTGCTACCTGAATGTTGAGATATTTACAGAATTATGAAAATCATTACAATAATAAACAGTATACAAATAATATTCAATATCTCTTTAGCTGCATTAGACAGAGGTCAAATATCAATATAATTGAATTTGACATCACGTATGCTTCAAAATAAAATCTTCTTATACCTTGTATGTTGCATGGTTTTGGAATTACTAATGCAAATATGAACAAGCAATATTTGGCACCTAGAGGCACAATAGGAGGTAACCAATGCCTGAGGTGCACTCAGCTGCAATGAGTTAAAGAGAGTTAGTCCATTTGAAGAGTTTCAGTGAGAGAGATACCTTTCTTCCAAGGATTTCTGACAAAAGGCTTGCTCTCTATTTCTTGAACTTCCTTCCTTGCTACATCATCATCCCTTTCCACTTTGAATTATAAGCTTCTGCTTCTGTTATGTATATCAGCCTTAACTGTTTAGCTCTTGAATATCCCTTTAAATCAAGTAAACCTAAACCACCTTGTTCCACTGGAAGGATCAACTTATCTCAACTTTTGCCCTTTTTCCTCCCCGATGAATTTCCTTCAATTCTTTATTAATTATTGTCCACAACTTCTCCACGGGTTGATAAAAGTATGCCTGACCCATATACACGACTAAAGGGACTAAAAACATTTTAACTGCTTGCATCTTATTATCCATACCCATACATAAGAGCTTCCAATTTCTCAATTTTTGTATTATCTTTTGTTTAGTCTCCTCCTATGTATCTTTAACTGCCATAACAGAATCCTTTTTAATCCATGCTCTTAAATACTTCATCTTATCTCTGCATAAACATGGGTATTGCGGAACCGATTTGTGTGAGAGTACATAATTTATGGCTATAGCCTTTGTTTTACCTTCATTCATTTTATATCCTGAAAAGACTTTAATCTGTCTCAGAATGTTCCATAACACTGAGATGTCCCTTTCTGGATTTAACAGGTACAAAATAATATCATCAGAGAATAAAGCCAACTTTTCTTGATTACCATACCAACTATATCCTTGTATTTCTGAGCCCTTTATTTTCTTTGCTAATGGCTCTAAATATAAAGCAAATAAAGGGGAAAGGGGACACCACTGCCTGGTTCCTCTGTTCAAACACAACTTATCCGAGAAGAACCCTCCCACTTTAACTCTTGCCTCCGATCCTTCAGATATCCTTCCAATTAACCTTATTATTATTATATCAGGGAATGCAAATGCTTCCAATGCCCTTCTCATATAATCCCAACTTACTCTGTGAAATACTCTCTCTCCATCAAGACTCACCAACAACACAGCTATTTTCTTACATTCTGCTTCCCTCTGGATAATCCTTGTTCTGTTAATGTTGTCAAATGTTTGCCTCTTCTCCACAAAACCACACTGATCCATATCTATCAATTTTGGCAACACCTTTGCCATTCAATTAGCTAGTACAGATATAAACACTTTCTAAGCATGGCTTAAAAATGAAATAGGTCTATATGAAGCTGGGTCTGAAGGGTCTTTGCCATCTTTAGGTAACATAGCTACCACAGTCTTCTACCAAGATGCTGGTACTTCCCTCCTTTTAAAATACTGTTAAAAAACTAAATCTTCCAAATCTTTATCACTTGCGTCCCTCCTAATTTCCAAACTTCCACAAGAATACCATCTACTCGTGGAGAATTTCTTGAAGACTGACTATACATCACTGTTTTTATCTCACCTCTTCCTGTCTTAACTGTTAGCTGTTAAGCATTGTCTGTCTCTAATTTTGAGATACTTAAATCTTCCATAAATATTTCCATTTGTACTCTTTCTTGATTTTCACATTTTTCTCCTTTACACAAATATTAATAAATTTTCCAGAGTATCTCTAAAACCTCTACAGGATCTCTGGCTATTTTTACTTGTTACAGGTTCCCTAAGTTTGGCAACAACACTTTAAACATTCTGTTGCCTAAATTGTTGTACTAAAAGTTTCTGTGCTCTAGAGTTATCAAAAAATTGTGCTCAACTGCAATCTTTCTAAACTCAAGCATATTATCCTGATATTCCCTTATTTTCTCTATTTGTTCCCTGTCTTGCTCTTTGAGATTCCCCCTCTTCTGCAATATTTTAACCTTTGGCAGCCCCTCTAATTTCTGTTATTCTTAACCATACCTCTTCTTTTATTTCAAACCTATTTTTAAACTCCATTTTCACTGTATCCCATTCTCTAGCTATAACGTCTGAAGATATTTATATTTTCCCTAATAGCCCTCAAATAATTTCCACTACCCATTCCTTAAACTCTTCTCTTTTTAACAGGAAGAAGAGACAGCACCAATGTCTTATTTTTACTTAATTACTCCGCATTTTTATCTTAGTTTTATTGGTCGGTTGATACATTTATGTTTGACCTATATATAGAACCAGACGGAATAAAAAAGTACAGTTACATAAGTAAACTTACCATGACACTAGATGTCTGAATAATCACTGCTGTATTAGCCTTAGCTATATGGGCAGATTACCACACCTAACTATATTTGGGACGTGGAAGGAGAAGAGTCCAGGAGCCCCTGGAGAACGGTCCTAGCAATAATGATCTGTACCTAGAAAAGGAATGAAGCTTACAGTGCTAAGTTTAAGTATGCACAGAGGACCAAGCAGCAGCTTCTATAATATTTCTAAAAGCCATAGATGAAGCCAAGTCCTGGTAGAGTGGGTCCTGACCCTGCCTGGAATAGTTTTGTTATGGTGGGTATAACAAAAAGTAATAGCTTTGACAATCATTTAGAAATGTCTGTTTTGACACAGGATGCCTCTTCTTCCCTTCAAAAGTAATGAACAACTGATCCAAATATCTGAAAGATCTAGTTCTGTCAAGACAGTATCCAAGTTGTCTCTGGACATCGAAGGTGTTGTCTCTCCTTTCTCCTTCATTTTTAGTTTCAGGAAAGAAAATGGGAAGATGGACAGTATGGCTTAAAGTAAACTCAGATACCACTTCAGAAATAAAGAAAGGATTATATGTTAAATAAATACTGTCCCTATGGAAAATGAGATAGGGTTGACTCAACATAAGACCTTGCAGCTTAAATACCTGTCTCACAGATGTCAGAGCAAACAGTAAAACTGAAGAACCTCACAGTCAGAGAGACTACCTGTTTCAAATGCAGCAGGTGTTAGCTTCTCTAACACAAAATTAAGATACCAAGAGGGGTTACTTGGTTTTCTCTGAGGACTTTTATGCAAACCCCCTTTCAAAAACATTCTGACAAGAGACTGCACTGAAAGAGGAAGATCCACTGGCAGAGATGTTGAAATGGCTGATAAATAAAACTTGATAGAGGACTACTAAAGGCCACAGGATAGTACCTCACATAAATATTGTAGAACCAGAGAACATCTAGCCTAATGAGATCTGGTGATGTTGTTGGCACCAACTAGAAAACCTTTTCCATTTGTTAATATATGCTTTTCTAGCAGCAGACTTTATTGCCTCAGTTAGTGTCTGTTGTACATTCTCAATAAAGACGTGCCTAAAAGGAATCACCACCTTATTATCCAGGCAGTAAACTGAAGTGATTTACGTCAGGGTATATCAAATGACCCTGTTCTTGTATGAGTAATCCAGTCCACATGGTAGCTTGTGGTAACTGCCTCTGGCCATTTCCAAAAGAAGGGAGAACCAGTGCTGCCTGGGCCAGAAGGAAATCACCAGAATGATCTTAGGGATTCCTTCTGATTCTTCAGAAGTAACCTGGATATTAGTGCATGGGGTGGAAAAGCATACAGGAACATTTCTGTGCAAAAAATGCATTTGTCTTCCAGGCATTATTACATGGAGTCCTGGAAAAGAATCTTCCCAGTTGACTGTTCAAAGAGGAAACAAACAAGTCTAGTTGATGAACTCCTCATACTTGGAACAAATGTTGGAAGACCTCCTGATTTAGTTTTCTTTTGGGAGAGTCTACATGGTCCTGCTCAGCTTGCCTATCACACAATTTTGTGCTGATGGAATGTAGGATGCCTAGAGTTAGACTGGGCTGTGAAACTATATCCCAAGCTAACAGTGCTAGTTTGCAAAGGGGGTATACTCTCATTCCTCCCTCCTTGCATGCTGATGTACCACTTGACTGTGGTACTACCTGTAACCATGCAAAGAGGTCTCAAGGACCAAAGATGGTCTAAAAACTTGAATGCCTGGATTATGGCAAGAAACTCCTTGATATTTATCTTGCTTGCATCTGTCCTTAATGTCCCACATCACTTGCACTGTTATCCTTCCTGAAACTGATTGCAAAGCAAAGTACTTGGTGTCTCTTGTGATTGACTGCTCTGTAGCAGGGAGGAAGGGAGAAGAGGAAATATGGATTTACGGATATCTGTTGTCTCCACCAAACAATTTCTCTTTTGACAAACTCCAGTACCGGGATTTGAAAATATAAAGGGTGTTCATGCGGGGACCAAAGAGATTTCAGATACCACCATATCTTTCTAGCCAGGGGCATCAAAAAAGTAATTAATGCCATGAAACCAAAGTACTCCCTCACAGTGACTGAAGTCTGAGGGAAAAACATTTGGAAAGAGATCCAGATAAAGATCTATATTTTTTCTTGTGTAGAAAAGCTCTTTGAATTGAGGTGTCAAGCAGACAACCCAGAAATACAATCCTGTGTGAAGGAGTCAAGAAAGACTTTTGAATATTCTCTTGTAATCCCAGCTTGTGCAAACAAGCCTTGAGAAAGGCTCGGAAAAAGTAAGCAAGTAATCTAAACATGGAAAACTGTGGATACCCCTGTAGCTTGCAATGAGCTACAAGTGGAGCTAGACACTATGGGGAATACTCTTTGTGCAGTGTAAAGTTTAAAGGGTAAGGCAGAGAGCTGATAATATGAACCAGTCACACGAAACTTTAAGAAATATCTGAAGTCTGGATAAACAGGGATGTGATAAGTGCCTTTTAAGTCTATGAACCAGTCCATAGAATGTTAGGAAAAATAACTTTTAATCACATCCACAATTAAAACATTTTCTTGATAAAGCTTGGTATTGAGCCAAGCGAAAGCGCTTGATTTGATATTGTTTTAATCGTGGATGTGATTAAAAGTTATTTTTCCTAACATTCTACGGACTGGATCCTCTTTCTGTGGATCTCCTGCTTCATGTACTTTTGTCCGATTTTGTTTGTTACTGCCTTTTAAGTCTAGGAAACTTGAAAGAAAAAAAAAAGACAGGCAAGAGGTTGTTAAAAGTGACATAATTTTATTTTAGGAACTATCACAAGTTTAGGAAAGAAAGATCCAGAACTTGACTCAAAGCATTTTCTTTATTTGGCGCTAGGGACATCAGTGAATAAAAACCCTTCCCCACCTGGTTAGGAGGAACTGGTTCTATCATTACTTGAAATGGCATGTAATGAAGAACTAGTCGAAACAATGAGTCTGATCAGGAGAATGAAGAAAGACCCTTTGGAAAGGAGGAATTTCCTCCCACTGCCATTTACAACTCTAAAGATGACTTTCAGAACCCATTTGTCTGAAACTATTTGTTGCCAAACAGAAAAATGAAGATTCAGACTTTCCAGAAGAAAAAAGGGACCAGAGTGGCAGGGGTTCACAAGATTTCTTGAATAGTTATTCAGACTTTATGGACTGTTTTGGGAGGTTCAAAAAGTACAGTTGTGTACACTTACCATAAATGTAGATGTTTGGGTGTATTCACTGTTGCAGTCATCACTTGTGGGTTATCCCTGCTGGGTAGCCCTTGGCTGACCTGAATACCAGAGTAAAGGATTTCCCTCCTGCATCGGCTGTTCTGAGACTGTGGCTGACGTGAGGTCATCAGGGCTATAAAGGGTGAAAGCCGACGCATTCCATCAGTTTTTCTTGCCTCCCAACAGTCAGGAGCCCCTAACAGGATACATAAATATGGGGGAAGGTGGGAGGGAAACAGGACTGCAATAGTGAATACACTCGAACATCTACATTTATGGTAAGTGTACACAATTGTACTATGTTCTTCATGTTTCACTGTTGCAGTCATCACTTGTGGAAAGATTCCCAAAGCTGAGGAAGTGGGTGGAGGCATGCTGTATAGGTTATGGGGATGCTAGCATGCCCTGCAGGATTGCTGATGCAAATCCTGCCCTGGTTTTGGAGAATGTAGCCAGCTGGTAGTGCTTAGTGTAAGTGTGGATAGCCGTCCATGTAGCAGCCTTGGTAGGAACCCCTCTTAGGAAGGCTGTGGAAGTACAGGCTGCTCTAGTGGAATGAGATCTGATGGATTTAGGAGGACTCTTTCCATGGAAGGCATAGCAGAAATGTATGCAATGAGAGATCCATTTGGAGATGGTCTGCTTTGTAATGGGTTCCCCTCTGCCCCAGGGGCAAACGAAACAAGTAGCTGGTCAGTTTTTCTGACTGATTTGGTCCTGTCAAGGTAAAATCTCAATTGTGTGTGTATGTCCAGGGTATGCAGAATTCTGTCTCCTTTACTGGTAGATTTTGGAAAGAAAGTAGGTAGGTGAATGGTCTGGTTGAGGGTTACATCAGAGACCACCTCAAACATAAAGGAGGGGTTGGTTCTCAGACAGAAACTGTCTGCGTGGAAAAAGATGAAGGGCTAAGTGGCCATGAGAGCCACTGAGCTCAGATACCCTCCTGGCAGAAGTGATGGCTAGCAAGAAAGCAGTTTTCCAAGAGAGGTACTTAAGGTCTGCTGAGGATGCTGGTTCAAAATGGGGTAGAGTCAACTTTTCCAAAACAAAGTTTAGATCTCAAGCTGGTGCAGGTAGCTTTCTAGGTGGTCTAATGTCAGCCGCACCTCTGAGGAGCTGTTTTAAGAGGTGCTGAGAGAAAGTACAGTTGTGTACACTTACCATAAATGTAGATGTTCAAGTGTATTCACTGTTGCCGTCATCACCTGTGGGTTATCCCTGCTGTGGTAGGCCTCAGTCGGCCTGAATACCAGAGTCAATGTTTTTGTGCGCCGGCTGCTGTTGCCTGTAGGACGTCAGGTTGTCAGTGGTATGTCATTACATCAGTTTTTCTTGCCCTAACCCATCAGAAACACAAGGGAAAAGAGAGAAGTGGTCTGGCTAAAAGCCATCTTGGGAAGTTTATGTCCCCCACAGGAAGATGTTAAATGGGGGAAGGAGGGAGGGAAACCAAGACTGCAACAGTGAATACACTTGAACATCTACATTTATTGTAAGTGTACACAACTGTACCGTGTTCTTCATGTTTTACTGTTGCAGTCATCACCTCTGGGAGGATTCCCAAAGCTGAAGAAAGGGGTGGAAGGATAGGTAGAGTCCTAGGTATGGGTTAGGAGGCCCTGCAGAATTGCAGAGGCAAACCCTGCCCTAGACTTAGAAAAGAGAGGTAGGTGGTAATGCTTTGTAAAGCATTGACAGAGGTCCAGGTGGCAGCTTCCAAGATGTCCCTGGTGGGTACAACTCTGAGGAAGGCAGTGGAAGTGGAGGTTGCCCTAGTGGAATGGGTGCGGATAGACTTAGGGATGGGTTTCCCATGAAGTTTGTAGCAAAAATGGATACAGTGTGAAATCCATTTGGAAATGGTTTGTTTGGAGCTGGGCTTCCCCTCTGCCCCTGCGGCAAAACTTACAAGTAGTTAGTCTGTCTGAACGGCTTATTATGGTCCAGATAGTATCCGAGTTGTCTGTGCACGTCTAGGGAGTGTAGAATTCTTGCCCCCTTGTTTTGAGGGTTGGGAAAGAAGGTGAGAATGTGTATGGCCTGGTTAAGGGTCACATCAGATACCACCTTGGGCATAAAGGAAGGGTAAGTCATCAGGAAGACACTGTCTGCATGGAAAATGATGATGGGCTTGATAGCCATGACAGCATGAAGTTCTGAGACCCTTCTGGCTGAGGTGACAGCTAGTAGGAAGGCAGTCTTCCAGGAGAGGTATTTTAATTCTGTAGAACAGGCAGGTTCAATAGGAGGTAAGGTTAGTTTTTCTAACACATAATTCAAGTCCCAGGGTGGCGTGGGAGGCCTTCTGGGTGGCCTGATATTAGAAGCCCCTCTGAGGAATTGCTTAATCAAAGGATGAGAGAAGAGGGGTGGGTCTGAATCATAATGGGCAGAAATGGCCGAGGCATGAATTTTAATAGAGGAGAAAAAGAGGCCACTACTGAGCAACTCTGCTAGGTAATACAGGATGAGCGGGTTGGGAAGTACTGCCCCCATTTGGTTAATTCCAGGAGCAGAATCTTTTCCATTTTCCTGCATATGATTTTCTTGTGTTGGGCCTTCTGGCCTCTGTGATGACGTCCAGGACCTGTTTGCTTAACAGGGACTCCTTGTTAGTATTTAGTGTATAAGCCATGCTGCAAGATTGAGAATCTGCAGGTCTGGGTGCAGTACCTTCCCCCTCTCCTGGGTCAAGAGGTCTGACATCAAGGGAAGCAGCTTTGGGGGCTATAAGGTCAGGCTGCATAATAAGGGGCACCAATGCTGTCTGGGCCAATCTGGAGCAGTGAGGATGGCCTTTGGTCTCTCCTCTCTTATTTTGATCAGAACCTTTGGAATACGGGGCAGGGGAGGGTACGCGTACACAAAGAGAATAAGGGGCAGAGGAGGGAGTTCCAGGGGAGGGTCAAGGCATCTAACTTCCATGCTAGGAGGTGATACTCGCTGGTACAGAACTTTTGCAGCTGTTGTTTGAGGTGCGAGGCAAAGAGATTCACTTCTGGTGTCCCCCACTCCTGAGTGATTGGCAGAAAGATTTCTCTGTGGAGCTGCCATTCATAGGGGTCCAGTAAGTTTCTGCTTAGGTTATCTGCCAGAGTGTTGTTTACCCCTCATAGGTACTGGGCAATTAGTTGTAGCCCCATGGAGGTGGCTGTATGCCAGAGACTCATGGCTAACCTGCACACGGGGTAAGATTGGGTGCCCCCCTGCTTGTGGATGTACCACGTCACTGTGGTGTCTGTTTTTATAAGGAGGACCAACGGCCTGAGATAGGGATGGAAGGAAGTCAGAGCCTTTTGCACTGCCATCATTTCTTTATGACTGATGTGCAAGTGAAGTTGCTGGGCATTCCAAAGGCCTTGGGTGCACCTGCCTGGTAGGTGAGCGTCTCAAGCAATGTCTGAAGCATCAGTGGTGATGGTCTGGCCGGGAGGATGAAGGGGAAACCCTTGTTCATAGCACAGGCCTCTGCCACCAGAGAAATTCGGCCCTTATACATGGGATCAGAGGGAGTGTGGTCTCTAGGTACTGAGAGTGCTGACACCAAAGGTTCTTTAAGTACCACTGAAGTTTTCTCATGTGAAGCTTGGCGAGGGGGATAAGAAGGATGCAATATGGCATGTATCCCAGGGCATGCAGGAACTTCCTCGCAGTGAAGTAACTTCTGGAAGCCAGCTGGGTGAAGTGGAGAGGCAGGAAAGTCTGCTTTTTTGGGGATAGGAAGGCCATTTGGGATGCTGTGTCTAGCACAGCTCCCAGGAAAATAATTTTTCTGGTGGGGTTTTGTTTTGATTTTTTCTCATTGATGGTGAACCCTAGGGAAGTTAGGAGAGATTTGACAAAGAGAAGCTCCTGGAACAAAGTCTCTTTGCACTCTGCCCAAATGAGGCAGTCATCCAAGTATGGGTAAATCTATATATTTCTCTGTCTGCAGAATGCTATAGCCAGGGCCAAGCATTTGGTGAATACTCTGGAAGCAGTTGATAAGCCAAAGGGCAGCACAGAGAACTGAAAGTGTTAATAGCCTGCTCTGAAGCGCAGGAATTTTCTGCAATATTCCATGATGGGGATGTGGAGGTAGGCATTTTTTAGGTCTAGTGTCACTAGCCAGGCATCTTTTGTTAGCATAGGCAGGAGCTGCTGCAAAGTTAGCATTTTGAATCTGGGGACCACCAAGGAGGTGTTCAGTTTGGATAGATCCAGGATAGGGTGCCGAGTGCATTGTTTTCTGGAAACAAGGAATAGTATGGAGTAAAAACCTTTTCCTGTTTGATCTGGAGGGACAGGTTCTACTGCCCTCTGGGAAATTAGGATTTGGACCTGTTTCAATGCCTCTACCAACTGGTTTGGGGGGTGGGTCTGGGTACCCTCTTGGAATTGGGAGTTCATTGAAACAGAATCTGTATCCCTGAGAAATTACTTTTACAACCCATTGGTCCTTGGTTATAGCAACCCTTTGAAGACGTTGAACCTTCCTCCTAGTTTTTGATGAGTGAAGGGAGGGCAGAGGGGGGAGGGAGAGTCACTGTGAGTGCTTGCCATAGAAGCTTGGCTTAGAACTCCCTGCCTTAGAGATGGAAATGGTCCATTGTTCGCTTCTGTGCTGGCACTGGGATAGGGGCCTGGATGGCCTGTCCCTGGGGGCTCACCTTGGCCCTGTTTGCTAGGTGCAGGGAAGGCCCAGTGCTTAGAGGGAAAGTTCCTGCTGAATCTGGAAGGTTGAACTTGAAAGAAATCTTTTACTGTTTGCATAGATTTTGCTTTGTCTTCCTTCTGCTTAAGCACTTCTTCTGCTTTTTCCCCAAACAGGCGCTCCTTATCTAGGGGTGCATCAATAAGTTTAGACTTGACATGATCAGGGAGAGGTTGTTCCTTCAGCCATGCATGTCTCCTAATACCAGACCCTGTCACTGCTGCCCTGTTCTTGGCTTCTAGGGCGTCATAGCCTCATTGTAAAGAGTGCTTGACCACTTGACAAGCAGAGTGTAGTAATTCTGCCAGCTATTTTGAGTTGGCACAGTCAGGAGAGGTAGCAATCTTCCGTTTTAATTGTTCCAAAGTGTGTTGTTGATATTTTAACACATGGAACTGACAACTGAGTGCTCTGATAGCTAAGGCTGCAGAGGTGTATACTTTCTTACCCCATCTGTTCCGAGCTCTGGAGTCTTTGTCAGAAGGCAGAAGATTCTTGGCAGAACTAGTCTTAGCTCATTTGGGTCCCTGTGTAATGACCTCAAGGTCTGCAGCAGGATTCCTGTACAGGTATTTGTGAGAATCCGGTACTCTGTAGTACCTGCCAGGTTTCCCTGGAGCAGGAGGCAGGGCATTAGGGGCTAAGCTGGATTCATGGAAAACATCATCCACCACTTCCAAAATAGGTGGGATGGCCAGGGGTCTGTGCTGGGGCAGGTCCAGAAACTCTCTTAGACTGTGGGAAGTCTTGAGATTCCCAAAGAAAATGTTCCCTCAGGGAGTGAAGAGTTTCCCCAAATGAGAGGTCCTCTGGAGGGGAGGCAGAAGGGATGCATTCCTCTGCATCTGAATCCTCAAACAGTTAAGGGTGTTGTTCCTCTTCAAAAGCAGAATAATCAGATTCCTCAAACTTTTGATCTGTCAATTTCTGGAGAAGAATGCCTTTTACTTTTAGGAATGGGGGCCTGAGTACGTTGGATAAGGGAGATGAGCTCCTCCGCCATTTTAAGCATTTGAGCTTGGGGTGGGGGAGCAGTAGCAAGATGATGTCTAGAAACAGATTTCCTAGGAGTGGCCTGGCTTCTAGGCCTGAAAGAATCTGTCGGTCTCTGAGAAGCGGTAGTCAGATGCAAAGACGTCGGTTTTTATCTAGATTCGGTAGTGCGAAAGGCCTCCTCGGAAACCGGTGACCACGTCTAGGCTCCAGACCCAACCGAGGCAGAGACAGCCAACGGCTCGGAAGACGAAGTAGATAGCTGCGGTATGCCAGACTCTGAAAGGGTCTCGGGCAGAGGTCTGCGTAGAAAGCAAGTCGGGCATCAGGGGCTGCGAAAGCACCTCACTGAATTCCAGAGAAATGACAACTTGCTTAGTGGTAGTGTCATCTGAAGGCTTAGCCTTGTGTGGCCTGTCTCTGTCCTTATATCTACATTTTTTCGGAATGTCCACAGATTGTTGGCTGATGGACACCATATCAGAATTTGAGGATGGAACATGAAAATAACTGTCTACAAAGAGAGCTCTATGGCGAATGGTTCTTGCATTAAAGAGGGCACAGAACAGGCAATGAGGGATGTCGTGGTCTGAACTTAAACAGGTGATGCAGTAAGAATGAAAGTCTTGGTGTGGGATCTGTTTTCCACAGGTGAGACAATTGTTAACTTTTTCGGACATCGGTCAGTGCAAGAAAAAAGGGCCCCCAATGGGATACTTAGCTTTAGATGTTTTCTGCTGAAATTCAACTTCTGGTAGTGACCGACCAGCACTCGTGCAAACTGCTTCTGCTACAGGCTCCACGGTAAGAAAGACTGATGTTATGACATTGACTGCCTTGCTTTATAGCACTGATAACCTGATGTCAGACTACAGGTGACGGCAGCCGGTGCACATTGACAGACCAAGGGCTACCACAACAGGGATAACCCACAGGTGATGGCTGCAACAGTGAAACACAAAGAACATCAAGGGCTGCTCCGCCTGGACATAGGCTGAGACAGCTGAAGCATGAGTCTTGATTGAGGAGTAAGACAACCCCTTTTCTAGAAGCTCTGTCAGGTAGTCCAGAACCAGTGGTAAAGAGGCAATGGTGCTGTATGTGCCTCTGCTGCTGCACCAGCAGGTGAACCTTTTCCATTTTATGGAATAAGATTTTCTGGTGCTGGGTCTACGAGCCTCCTTAATAATGTCTAACACTTGTTTGTTAAGGGCTGAAGTGTTATCCGCCTTTGAGGAATCAACCATGCAGTTAACTTGAGTGTGGCCAGGCCTGGGTGCAGTAGCTTCTCCCTCTGTTGTGTGAGAAGTTCTGTAGTGGCGGGTAGGAGGATGCGACAGTGCATGCTCAGACTGAGGAGCATGGTGTACCAGTGCTGCCTCGGCCAGTCTGGGGCAATCAGGATAGCCCTTGGCCCTTCCCTCTGATCTTGAGCAGCACCTTGGGTATCAGAGGTAGTGGGAGAAGCGTACACAAACAGGCTGCCCCACTGGAAGGAGAGTGAGTCCACCCTCCAAGCTTTTGTGTGAAACTCTCTTGAGCAGAATTTGGTCAGCTGGCAGTTCTGGTGGCTTGCAAAAAGCCCTACGTTTGGTTTCCCTCAGATCTGACTGATCTTTAGAAAGGTCTCCCAGTGCAACTGCCACTCCTGGGAATCCAGGAGCTGTCTGCTTAATTGGTCTGCCAGGGTGTTTTATTTCCCTGGAAGGTAGTGTGCTATCAGATGCAGTCCCAGATTTGAGGCTGACTGATAGATTTTCATAGCTAAACAACACTGGGGGTAAGAATGGGTGCCCCCTAGCTTGTTAATGTACCACATGACAGTAGTGTTGTCTATCTTGATTAAAAGGACTCCTGGTGACAGATGTTCTTGGAAGGTTAGGATTGCTCTGTGTACTGCTAGCATTTGTTTCAGTGTGATATGGAGACTCTGAACCTCCTGTTCCCAAAAGGCCAGATTTCGCAGTGCTCCTTTGTGAGCTCCCCAGGCAATGTCAGAGGCATTTGTCTCTATGGTTCGGTCATGTGGTTGAAGGACAAAAGGAAGGTCCTTGTTCAGAGCGCAAGCCTAGGCCCACCATAGGAACTCCTTCCCTAGACAAGGAATCGGGGAGAGTTGGTCCTCCAGTGATTGGGAGTGTTGGCACCAGAGATTCCTTAGGTGCCATTGCAATTTTCTCATGTGCAGCCTGGCAAGGGGTACCAGCAGGATGCAGGAAGCAATGTATCTTACGGATTGCAGAATTTTTCTGGCAGTGAGGTGGGTTTTGTGTGCCAGCTGGGTGAAGTAAGACTTTAGAAAGGCCTGCTTCTGTGGGGGGAAGAAGGCTATTTGTGCAAAGGTGTCTAGAAGGGAGTCCAGGAAGGTTATCCTTTGTGTAGGCTGTAGATGGACTTCTCCAGGTTGATGCTGAATCCCAATGAGGTTAGTAGAGTCTGCACAAAGGAGAGTGCCTGCAGGAGGTTTTCCTTGGTTTCTGCCTGTATGAGGCAATCATCAAGATAGGGATAAGTGTTTATGCCCTTCTGTCTGCAAAATGCAATGACTGGAGCCAGGCACTTGGTAAAGACTCTGGGGAGCAGTGGATATGCCAAAAGGCACAGCAGAGAACTGAAAGTGTTGGGACCCTGCTCTGAACCTAAAGTAACTCCTGCAGGACTGTCTGATAGGGATATGCAGGTAGGCATCCTTCAGAACAAAGATCACTAACCAGGCTTGTGGCAGAAGCATAGGTGGTAGTTTTTGTATAATCAGCATCTTGAATTTTGGAACCAGGAGGGATAGATTCAGGGTGGAGAGGTCTAGGATGGGGCGGCAGGTGTCCTCTTTTTTGGGAACCAGGAAAAGTCTTGAATAAAATCCTTTTCTGGTCTGTTCCTTTGGTACAGGTTCTACAGCACCCTGGGTAAAAAGCTTTCTGATCTGACAAATAGCTTCTGTCCTCTGATTTCCAGGGACGTCTGAGCAACCTGACCTTTTTTGGCTTTTCTTTGAAATAGAATCTGTACCTGCTGGTAATAACTTTCAGGACCTATAGATCTGAGGTGATGGCCTGTCAGTTTGCTAGGAAGAGGCAAGTCTTCTTCGTAGCTTGTCTGGTGACATGAGGGACAGACAGGATGGGAGAGAGTCACTGAGAGTCCTTGGAGAAGGGAGTTGGCTTAGAACTCCCTTACCTAGGAGCAGCAGTGGACCACTGCCTGGGTCTTTGATGGCTATGGGACTGATGCCTAGGGGTTCTGTCTCTGCATCCCTTTCTCTGGACTGGTTTAGTCTGAGAGGGAAAGGACTAGTGCAGGGGTGTCCAACCTTTTGGCTTGCTGGGGCCGCATTGAGTGAACAGAAATGGTCTTGGGGCTGCATATAAAATATATCATATAGTTAACTCTTTCGTTGCTCCGGAAGACCACAGTCGACCTCCTGGCTGTACTGTAGGTGCATTTGAACAATGAATAAATGCCTAATATTTGCCTTAAAATTCTAATTCTCATTCTAATTCTCTAATCTTCCAGTTAACTCTAACATCTTAGTTAATATATCTGTATGTATGTATGTATGTGTATATATATATATATATATATATATATATATATATATATATATATATATATATTTTTTTTTTTTTTTTTACAAATAAACAGATATTCACTACAGCACTAGCATTTCTCACTGGGAAAACCATTCCATCAGTCCAACTATGTAAAATGTCACCATCAGCAGTCCTACAATACTATAATCCACAAAAATAACCCAACAAATTTGCAATAAAGTAAAGAATTCACATTACTGACTTAATAAAACAATTCTGAATAAGCTACAAGAGGGTCTCACCCAAACAAATAACTGGTGCCAGAAATATGGCCTTAAGCTAAATGGCAAAAAATGCATCATCATCCCCTTTGAGGAGAGTGATGTCCCCACAAATTATCACATTAATAACAATGTTGTAAGCACGCAATAAGTTGTATGGTACTTGGGCACCCAGGTTGATAGAAACCTGACTTTTGACCACCAAGTTGTCTCCGTTGCAAGGAAAGTTTTTTACATGGCCCACTTCATTAGTAAGGGTATCTCATCCAGGGACAAGGAGGTCATAACATCCCTGTATTCTTCCTTTACAAGAGCCATTATTGAGTGCAATGCCCCTTTTGGCATGTGCCTCAGCAAAACACCCTGCCAAAAGAAAGACTACAACCATTTCTGACAAAAAAGGTCAAAGGACTAAGTTCACTTAGTTATCCAAACAGACTAAAAAGCTTCTTGCTTTCCTCTGTCTCTCACTGGCCCCTATAAATTTAATCATTGGCTTGCTTTCCAGGCTAAGAAAGATCCTGCCTTAAGAGACGTCTTCTACCTCAGAAACACTGGTTATACTTAAAACGCTCACTACAAAGACCACAGCCTTTACTGCAACATAAACAAGCCACTTCTTATGGACAGGTTCTTGACACAAAAACCTTCAACCTCTGTAAAAAGCTCCTCTCATTATCAAACAGTGTAGTTCAGCAAGACGATGGCTGGATGGATAGCCATAAATGTAGTCCTTGGGTAAGTAGCATAGCCTTCATCAAACCAGATGGAAAATCCACATACTAACCTTTCCCAGCTGGATGGCTAAGATCTAATATTGGTTACTCAAGTCTAGTTGCCCAAGAAGAGGGGCATGTTTAACTAAGAATTCCATTTGCAAAATTATATTCAGTATACATATTAAAATCTATCTGTCTCTTACACACACACACACACACACACACACACACACACACACACACACACACACGCACACACAAAAAAGCCCCTACTTGTAAAATAGGCAACCTCAGTAATCACATGACACCCACTCACTGAATGAAATTGTCTGGAAGTCAAAATATCTGGAAAAAAAATCATACTAGAGATGGATTTATCCATGCAATTTCCAACCGCAAAAAGGACCATCAATAAATCAACAAACAACTGCCCAGCAAAAAGTAAATAAATAAGAAAACCATAAACTATAATGTTACATACTGGTGTAAACATATAACTTGTGTCAATCCCAGGTTAATCCATACCAAAAGATTGTTTCAGAGCTTCAGCTATGTACAAACAGCTTTCTCCTAAAAACTTAACTCATTGATATTTGCCTTGCTGTAATTATAACTGTAAAAAAAATGTTTTTAAGTTTATTCTGTACCTCAGTGATTCTCACTGTTACGAGATGTAATCTCTGCCATATTGTATGAGTACTACATCCATAATTTGCTGTCTCTCTCTCTATCTCTCTCATGTATTGTATTATATTGTTTTGTATTATTTTTGGAGCTTTTCTCCCCAGGCCTCCGCTGAAAATGGACCTGTGTCTAGTCGGACTTTCCCGGTAAACAAACGTAAAATAAAATAAATTAAAATAAACTTCTCTCCAATCTAAAGCCATTTGACATTCAGACATTTTAATTTGTGCAGAAGTTACTCACAGACTGACAGTTTACTGAGCTGTAATGCTGACCTTCGCTTTTGAAAAAAAACAAATTCCCATACTTTGTCAATAGCTCAAAGTGTAGAGAGGATTATTTATTTCTTTATTATATATTTATTTATTTTTGGAAAACATCTTTAAAACTGTTAAATTGATTACACACCCAGAAACACAGAGAAGTTATTGTGATTATGTAAACCACAGGCTGCTGTAAGAAATCAGTCACATTAGCACTCTATGCTTATGTCTGAACAGATGAATCATACCTGTCAATTCCAAAAGAAGTAAAGTAGCTTATTAAGAAGGTTATTTGCAAGGTTACATGGCAGTTAATATTGGAAATAAGCAGAGATATTAAAAAGGCTCTGTTTTTCATAATTATGCCGAAAAGTCTTCCAAGATAAATACAACTGATTTAGTATGGAACCATACCTCTCAGCCTTAGAGCAAGAAATCTGGACAAAGCGAAAAATAAAAGTGGGACACAGACCCAAAAATAGTTATGCATCACAGACACCATTGAAACAACTGTAGCTGCAAACATTATACATCACTTACAATATTTCTCTCTCATTATTGTCAGTTAAACATTATATGGCTCATTCAGTCCTGCCTTCTTTTGCATCAAAGAAAACCATGCTTTGAAATGACAAATGCATTAAAAATAATAAATAAAACACATTGCATTAACATCCTCAACTTCCTGCCTGCAAGCAACCACAGAGCTTTCACTGAAACTAGGGCTGCTTGTTTCCCCAGAATGGCAGCACTCCCTAATTAAGTCTAATGGTATACAATCTACCAGTATCTGGACTACCTGAAATAAATTAAATTATGGCCTGTAAATTGAAAGTACACTCTGTTTAATTAAACTATATTTCTAAGCCCACTTACTATATTTTTTCAGTAACATCCCAATATCCATTTCCAGGTCACTTTACAAGACATTGGCAGTGGTAGACTTGGCATCCTTCAGAACCCCACAGGCCAACGCTAATACATTGCCCATTAAATGTAAATATCCATCTACTGTAAATGGCAAGAAGTCATGTCAAAAAATTTACTTCTGGCATGCGTACCCAAGTATTAGGTTTTGAAACAAAGAAACATATTCTCCACGGTCTGTAAGTCTCTGACTTTAATGATCATCTACTGTTGCAGCACTCCCAACACATAAGCACACACATACACACTAAAATCCCCAACATTTAAAAAATGACATTGTGCCCACTTGATTTGCCGGTACTGATGATCCGCCAAAGCTATTCTTACTGTTGTCCAATCTACCACTGCTTAGAACCCACCAATGAAAAAACAGTACTAGGTGCTTTTTTGTTTGTCTGAAAAAACAATACAACTTTATATGCTACAGTCACACATAGTCAGTCCACTACTGACCCATTAACCCTAGGCATCTGTCTCTTTCTTACTCCCTGGAACTGCATTACCTTGGATGACTACTTTTATTTCCTAAGCAAAAGATACAAATTGGAAGATGAGGCAAAAATCCAGACATTCTTTGAAAATCCATACAGTTAAGAGGTTATGTGTTCATGTTCAATACAACACTCTCCCTGTCAGGAAAGCCACAATTTAATGAAAGTGTACTCTTAATGTATGATGTATTTGTGAGCTAACTTGTTTGTGTTCAATAGGTAGAATGATCATTGTTAGCCTCTTTGTGCGTGCATCTCTCTCTGTCATGCACACATATACACACATACACACACACTCTTCTTCTACTTTCACTCACACAATTCTGCTTTCATGCATGCACTCACTCACTCACTCTGTACTTACCTATTAACACAGGTAATTGCTGTCCCTTTCAAAGGCAACAGCGACAAATCCATAGATGAGTCCCTCTTCCACGAGAACACACACACACACACGGATTGTTCGGCGTAAACACACTGACCCTTTTTTGGCTCAAAAACAAAACTAGAAGGGTGCTTTGACGCATGCGCACACCGACATTAGCATTACAGGTCACGGGAGCAAAAAACACAAAACAAAAAAGTGTTTTGGGGCATGCGTACATCGATGTTGCAGTTAGAGGTTGAGGGCTGCATGGAAGAGCTCTGAGGGCCGCATGCGGCCCGCAGGCCGCAGGTTGGACACGTCAGGACTAGTGTTTAGTGGGGAAGTTTGTGCTGAACCTGGGATGTTGCACCTGTAAGAAGTCCTTGACAGTTTGCATGGAGTTGGCTTTGTCTTCCATTTTCTTAATGACGTCTTCCGCTTTAGGTCCAAACAACTGGTCTTTATCTAAGGGGCATCTAGCAGTTTGGATTTTACCTGGTCAGGCAAAGGCTGCTCCCTTAACCCGGCATGCCTTCTGATTACTGAGCCTGTGACTGCAGCCCTGGTAGAAGCCTCTAAGGCATCAAAACCACAATGCCAGTAGTGTTTGGCTACCTGAGAGCTAGACAGTATGAGGTCTGTTAATTCTCTGGTAGTACTATTTTCAGGAATGGAAGAAAACTTCTGTTTAATCAGTTTGAGGACATTCTGCTGGAATTTCAGCACAAGAAATTGACAATTTAAGGCTCTTACAGCTAAAGTGGCTGAAGTGTATACCTTTTTTCCCATTCTGTCTAAAGCTCCACTTTCTTTGTTAACTGGGATGGGATTTTTAGACGAGTTTGCCCTAGGTCCCTTAGGGCCTTCAGTAATGACTTCAGGGTCTCCAATAGGGTTTTTGAAAAGATATTTGTGGGTGTCTTGCACCCTGCAATATATGTCTGGTTTCCTGGGTGCTGGGGGGAGAGAGTTTATGCTGGGGCAGGTCAAGGAACTCTCTCAGTCTCTTCTTAGACTGAGGGTAATCTTTGGCCTTCCACAGAAAGTGTTCTCGGAGGGAATTTAAGGTTTCCCCAAAAGAAAGGTCCTCGGGGGGTCAGATGGAATGGGATCATCAGCATGAGAGTCCTCAAATGCCGCAAAGGGCTGGTCTTCCATGTCTGACTCCTCAAGGACAGATGCTACTGATTCCTGGTCAGTGAGGACCATAGGGGAGGTGTCCCTTTTTCTTTTGGCGGGAGTGGGAGGGTGGGGCTGGCTTCCTCTATTAAGAGCCATCAAATCTTCTGCCATTCTGAGCAGTTGCTGCGACTGAGGGGCGGGCTGGCTAGGTGTAGGTCAGTGGCTGGGTCCTTAGGGAGGGACCTTTTTAGGGGCAGTCTTAGGCTTGAGCCTGGATGTGTTGGCAGTCTTATACAAAGTGAGTTTAACCGGCAGCGTTGTCGTCGGTCTGAGCCTGGCTTCAGTAGTCAGAGGTGTCTCAGCAGAAGCCAGTGCTTGTAAAGCAGCTCCAGACCTGACCATGTGAGAATGAGGTGATATACCGGCAGGGGGAAGTGGATCCAGCGGCGTACCGGACTCCAAACGGGTCTCGGTAGAGGCCAGTGATGGTTCCTCAGCTGGCATCAGGGGCTGCAAAGGCACCTCACTGAGTTCAGCTGTAGCACCGAGTTAAAAAATACCAGACTTTTGATCTGAGTTGTCAGACGGCCTAACTTTTAGAGGCCTATCTTTATCATTCTCTTTCTTTTTTCTAGGTAAGTCAGTAGCCGGTTGAGAGAACGATGCTGTATCGCATCGAGAAAAAGACTCACTAAAATGCCTATCTACAATTTCAGCTCTTCTTATGGTTCTAGCATTAAACAGGGCACAGAACTGACACCTGGGGATGTCGTGGTCTGGGCCTCAACAAGTGACACTGAGAGAATGGAAGTCTCGGTGTGGGACCTGCTTTCTACAACTGAGACAATTATTGACTTTCTCTGACATTGGTTAAAAGCAAGAAAATGCTCCTCAATGGTGTACTTAGCTTTAGACGGTTTTCCTCACTCTGGCAACGGCTGACCGGCACACTCGCATAACTGCTTCTGCTTTGGGCTCCACGGCAAGAAAGACTGATGTAATGGGGTCGGCTGTCACCCTTTATAGCTCTGATGACCTGATGTCAGCCACAGTCTCAGAACAGCCGACACAGGAGGGAAATCCTTTACTCTGGTATTTACACCAGCCGAGGGATCCCCAGCAGGAATAACCCACAAGTGATGACTGCAACAGTGAAACACGAAGAACATCTTCCTTTTGGAATTCCTTTGCCATTTCTTCTTAAACATCTGTTTACCTGTACTTATAGGTTCATAGGTTTATACTAGGCTATCTGCCCTAAGGCATTTATAAGCCTAGCCCAAATTTTTGTGGCTTACGCCACCCCTTATATGAAAAAATACTGTGCCCATTAGTTTGTTGTGCCTCTGTCCAGCAGTGACACAGAGATGATTCCCGGGGTAAACCTACGATCTCCCATCCACAGGTCTAGATTTCTCTTGAACAGAGTCAGCGAGGTGCTCTGCCTCACATGGACCGGGATTTTATTCCACAGCATAGGGAGTCTCTGAGTGATAAATCTATCCCTCCAGCACGTCCTATTTATATCCGTGCTAAGGTTTAAGTCGCTTGCTCTAGTGGTTTTGGTGGATTTGGATTTTTTGAGGTGGAGCATGTCCATTAATTCCGGGTTGGACATGGCCTTGTATGTAGGCACATATCACCTCTGAGCAGACGGTATGCGACTGAATAGAGCTGGAGTTTCTTCAATCTGGCAGCATATGACAGATTTTGGAGTCCCTTTATTCTTTTGGTGAGGAACTTTTGGGGTCTCTCCAATTGCTGCAGATGTCTGGTGAGATACATCCCGAATGGGGCATTGTACTCGATCATTGGTCTGATAAGTGAAGAGTACAGGGGAACAATGACCTCACTAGATCTGGATGTGAATCCTTCATGATCAGGTGGGCAATGTAGAAGGTCTTTCTAACCACTTTAGCAATGTGAGTGTCAAAAGAAGGCCACTGTCAACCTGGGTCCCCAGGTCCCTGATAACCTCTTCTGTGTTTTTTTTTTTCTTTTTTTTTTTTTTTTTTTTTTTTTTTCTTTTTTTTTTTTTTTTTTTTTTTTTTTTTTTTTTTTTTTTTTTTTTTTTTTTTTTTTTTTTTTTTTTTTTTTTTTTTTTTTTTTTTTTTTTTTTTTTTTTTTTTTTTTTTTTTTTTTTTTTTTTTTTTTTTTTTTTTTTTTTTTTTTTTTTTTTTTTTTTTTTTTTTTTTTTTTTTTTTTTTTTTTTTTTTTTTTTTTTTTTTTTTTTTTTTTTTTTTTTTTTTTTTTTTTTTTTTTTTTTTTTTTTTTTTTTTTTTTTTTTTTTTTTTTTTTTTTTTTTTTTTTTTTTTTTTTTTTTTTTTTTTTTTTTTTTTTTTTTTTTTTTTTTTTTTTTTTTTTTTTTTTTTTTTTTTTTTTTTTTTTTTTTTTTTTTTTTTTTTTTTTTTTTTTTTTTTTTTTTTTTTTTTTTTTTTTTTTTTTTTTTTTTTTTTTTTTTTTTTTTTTTTTTTTTTTTTTTTTTTTTTTTTTTTTTTTTTTTTTTTTTTTTTTTTTTTTTTTTTTTTTTTTTTTTTTTTTTTTTTTTTTTTTTTTTTTTTTTTTTTTTTTTTTTTTTTTTTTTTTTTTTTTTTTTTTTTTTTTTTTTTTTTTTTTTTTTTTTTTTTTTTTTTTTTTTTTTTTTTTTTTTTTTTTTTTTTTTTTTTTTTTTTTTTTTTTTTTTTTTTTTTTTTTTTTTTTTTTTTTTTTTTTTTTTTTTTTTTTTTTTTTTTTTTTTTTTTTTTTTTTTTTTTTTTTTTTTTTTTTTTTTTTTTTTTTTTTTTTTTTTTTTTTTTTTTTTTTTTTTTTTTTTTTTTTTTTTTTTTTTTTTTTTTTTTTTTTTTTTTTTTTTTTTTTTTTTTTTTTTTTTTTTTTTTTTTTTTTTTTTTTTTTTTTTTTTTTTTTTTTTTTTTTTTTTTTTTTTTTTTTTTTTTTTTTTTTTTTTTTTTTTTTTTTTTTTTTTTTTTTTTTTTTTTTTTTTTTTTTTTTTTTTTTTTTTTTTTTTTTTTTTTTTTTTTTTTTTTTTTTTTTTTTTTTTTTTTTTTTTTTTTTTTTTTTTTTTTTTTTTTTTTTTTTTTTTTTTTTTTTTTTTTTTTTTTTTTTTTTTTTTTTTTTTTTTTTTTTTTTTTTTTTTTTTTTTTTTTTTTTTTTTTTTTTTTTTTTTTTTTTTTTTTTTTTTTTTTTTTTTTTTTTTTTTTTTTTTTTTTTTTTTTTTTTTTTTTTTTTTTTTTTTTTTTTTTTTTTTTTTTTTTTTTTTTTTTTTTTTTTTTTTTTTTTTTTTTTTTTTTTTTTTTTTTTTTTTTTTTTTTTTTTTTTTTTTTTTTTTTTTTTTTTTTTTTTTTTTTTTTTTTTTTTTTTTTTTTTTTTTTTTTTTTTTTTTTTTTTTTTTTTTTTTTTTTTTTTTTTTTTTTTTTTTTTTTTTTTTTTTTTTTTTTTTTTTTTTTTTTTTTTTTTTTTTTTTTTTTTTTTTTTTTTTTTTTTTTTTTTTTTTTTTTTTTTTTTTTTTTTTTTTTTTTTTTTTTTTTTTTTTTTTTTTTTTTTTTTTTTTTTTTTTTTTTTTTTTTTTTTTTTTTTTTTTTTTTTTTTTTTTTTTTTTTTTTTTTTTTTTTTTTTTTTTTTTTTTTTTTTTTTTTTTTTTTTTTTTTTTTTTTTTTTTTTTTTTTTTTTTTTTTTTTTTTTTTTTTTTTTTTTTTTTTTTTTTTTTTTTTTTTTTTTTTTTTTTTTTTTTTTTTTTTTTTTTTTTTTTTTTTTTTTTTTTTTTTTTTTTTTTTTTTTTTTTTTTTTTTTTTTTTTTTTTTTTTTTTTTTTTTTTTTTTTTTTTTTTTTTTTTTTTTTTTTTTTTTTTTTTTTTTTTTTTTTTTTTTTTTTTTTTTTTTTTTTTTTTTTTTTTTTTTTTTTTTTTTTTTTTTTTTTTTTTTTTTTTTTTTTTTTTTTTTTTTTTTTTTTTTTTTTTTTTTTTTTTTTTTTTTTTTTTTTTTTTTTTTTTTTTTTTTTTTTTTTTTTTTTTTTTTTTTTTTTTTTTTTTTTTTTTTTTTTTTTTTTTTTTTTTTTTTTTTTTTTTTTTTTTTTTTTTTTTTTTTTTTTTTTTTTTTTTTTTTTTTTTTTTTTTTTTTTTTTTTTTTTTTTTTTTTTTTTTTTTTTTTTTTTTTTTTTTTTTTTTTTTTTTTTTTTTTTTTTTTTTTTTTTTTTTTTTTTTTTTTTTTTTTTTTTTTTTTTTTTTTTTTTTTTTTTTTTTTTTTTTTTTTTTTTTTTTTTTTTTTTTTTTTTTTTTTTTTTTTTTTTTTTTTTTTTTTTTTTTTTTTTTTTTTTTTTTTTTTTTTTTTTTTTTTTTTTTTTTTTTTTTTTTTTTTTTTTTTTTTTTTTTTTTTTTTTTTTTTTTTTTTTTTTTTTTTTTTTTTTTTTTTTTTTTTTTTTTTTTTTTTTTTTTTTTTTTTTTTTTTTTTTTTTTTTTTTTTTTTTTTTTTTTTTTTTTTTTTTTTTTTTTTTTTTTTTTTTTTTTTTTTTTTTTTTTTTTTTTTTTTTTTTTTTTTTTTTTTTTTTTTTTTTTTTTTTTTTTTTTTTTTTTTTTTTTTTTTTTTTTTTTTTTTTTTTTTTTTTTTTTTTTTTTTTTTTTTTTTTTTTTTTTTTTTTTTTTTTTTTTTTTTTTTTTTTTTTTTTTTTTTTTTTTTTTTTTTTTTTTTTTTTTTTTTTTTTTTTTTTTTTTTTTTTTTTTTTTTTTTTTTTTTTTTTTTTTTTTTTTTTTTTTTTTTTTTTTTTTTTTTTTTTTTTTTTTTTTTTTTTTTTTTTTTTTTTTTTTTTTTTTTTTTTTTTTTTTTTTTTTTTTTTTTTTTTTTTTTTTTTTTTTTTTTTTTTTTTTTTTTTTTTTTTTTTTTTTTTTTTTTTTTTTTTTTTTTTTTTTTTTTTTTTTTTTTTTTTTTTTTTTTTTTTTTTTTTTTTTTTTTTTTTTTTTTTTTTTTTTTTTTTTTTTTTTTTTTTTTTTTTTTTTTTTTTTTTTTTTTTTTTTTTTTTTTTTTTTTTTTTTTTTTTTTTTTTTTTTTTTTTTTTTTTTTTTTTTTTTTTTTTTTTTTTTTTTTTTTTTTTTTTTTTTTTTTTTTTTTTTTTTTTTTTTTTTTTTTTTTTTTTTTTTTTTTTTTTTTTTTTTTTTTTTTTTTTTTTTTTTTTTTTTTTTTTTTTTTTTTTTTTTTTTTTTTTTTTTTTTTTTTTTTTTTTTT